>NC_136072.1:404692044-405292044 GCF_964261635.1 Lissotriton helveticus | reverse complement strand
GGATAAGAGAGAGAAGGGAGCAGGTGAAGAGACTTGAGGAAACAAATGCACGCCTAGCGCGATCACAAAAAAAACCAAGCCGTGAGCATGCACACTCCCGAACTTCCGGTTTCGGCATGTGCACGCTCACGGCTGTCGTGGGGCGGGACTTCCGTCTTTGCGAGAAGCCCGCGCCCACGGAGTGGATGGCCCAGAGTATCGGTGGCAGCAGAAGTCAGGAGTGGCGGCTGAGGCCGCTGATGTGGTAAGTGGGGCTTGGGGGCATGGCACGTGTGTGTGTATGTGTGCGCGTGTGTGTGTCTGCGCGTGTGTGAGTGTGTGTGTCTGGGTGTGTGTGTGTGTGTGTGTGTCTGCGCGCGTGTGTGTGCGTGCCTGCGGCCGGCCTGCATAAGCGCGTCCACAGACCCTGGTAGGCTCGTGCACCACTCTGTCTCCCTTGAGAGGTGAGTGGGCGGCAATAGGTCTCAACGAGACCTACAAACAACATAAGCTAACACTTCACAATTTCTAAATTAGTGTTGTTGTTTTGTGTTGGTGTATTAGTGTCTTATGTTGGTTTGCTATGTTGCATTGGTATGTTGTATTGTATTTTGTGTTGTCAGTCTGCTGCTATTTTATTGAATTTTGATATTGTGTTGTATTGCGTTGTGATTTCTATATTTGTTGTTGAGTGATTGCTGCATGTTGAGTAATTGGTTGTGTTGTCATACTGTACCGTTTTTAATATTGTTTGCTTTTCTAATATGATGTGTTATGTGGTGTCGCTGAACCCCAACTGTATTCTTGCTGCTTATGTGTGCCCAAATATTTTCATCTCATATTACCACATCCACAACACTGCTTTCATAATATTGTGGCAAAACATGTTTGCACCAGGCACTGCATAACTTACTATGAAAGACTTGTAAAAGCTACAACCCAAACTGTTTTGTTACTGTGAAATATTTCCCATATTTCATGTTTCCCTGTGAAATCCGTGCTTAAACATTATAAGAAGAGCCCCCAAACCACTCTTCAGAGCTTCACTATTGACTATTGCAAGGACCACTGGGATCATGCGGAAAGGTTATCTAAATTTAAATCTATCTAAATTATCTTGCGACTGGGTACAAGGCTACACAACAAGGCATTTAGAATACTTAAAATAGCAGTAGATGGTCCCACTGTGATTTCTATAGCTAAGTTTCTGGGCTGGGTTTGGGTGATTCGTTGGAAAGAAGAGAGGAACTGATTAAAACTAACACCCTGCTTTGTCCATACTCTAATTGTTTTTATGGATTTTTGTGTTAAGAACTGATGCTCTTTACATTACCAGGTTTTTATATGTTGTGTGTTTTAAATTCCTTTTATACTATTTATTGTCTTAACATGTTTATAATGTCCTTGGTACAATCATGTGCGTGGTTCAATGGAATTGATGTACATTTCAACTTAGCTGTTATGTATATTTCAAGATTACTTTTGTGATTTATTTTTATATCGAAATAAAGTTTATAAACTGAAAACTAAATTTAAGAACAAAAAAATGTAAATCCGTATTTGTAAAGTGCGAAATACTCCCCCTTACAGGTCTCTAGCTGCTGGGGACCACCGTGGAAATTAAGAGAGCTATTGCCCAGAGTCACATGGTGCTGAGTTGAGTTGCAGCTGGAACCGGGGATCGAACCGTGAACCCTGTGCTCCGAAGTCAGCTTCCCTGGCCGCTGCACCACACATCTTCACATTATTAATTTTTAAGCATAAATATTATCAAAATTGGGGGTGTGGCCTGGTGCCGGCGAAGATGGCCACCTGAACGCAGAGCTCCACCAGGGAAAAGCCATAACCACCCAAAATCCATCTTAGATCCAGCAGAGAGGACACTACTTTACCCCTACTGCACCCGTCATCACTTCAGAGCAGTCTGCTGCAAAATCGGACATCGAAGAGACACCCAGGGGGCTGAATCGCACTTGAGTGAAAAGCCGTGGCTGCTGGCAAAGGCCACGCGCGGGCCAGAGATAGCGTGCGGCCGCCTCAGGATCCCCTTCCAGCTGGGAGCCCACTGGGATCGTCGCACTGGCACCAAATTCACCTACCTCTGCGCCCAGTGTTCCTGATATTATCTGGCGACCTCCGGCCCACAACGCCGGTGGCCTGTGTAAATCTCGGTACCGGGCGGGAGAACAGGAACGCTCGCTGCCGGGATCTGCATTCCATGCGGCGCTGGGCCTGAAGACCGGAGTGCCCTGCTATCTCCTGGGTGCCGGCGACACTCGGATAGAAAGCGGTGGGCCCTCTTCAACATTGGGGGACTCCACAGATGGTGCTTGCTCTTACTGATGCGAAGGTGAAGCAGAATGACCTGAGGAGGCACCCTACAAGTCCCACTATGCTAATGGTGGATATGGCCTGCCCCACACCTTCGAGAGCCTGGTAAGAAGTTGGATGTATGAGACCTGGCGTGCAGAAGCCTATCGCAGCAAGCTTGGTCCATAGATTGGTGGATGGTGAGCGCATTTGTGCAAGGTGTAACCACTGCTGCGGACTGAATGATTTAAGCAGCGGCGACACTAACGCTGGGGCGAGAGGGCTGGGGCCCGTGTATTCCTTCGATGCATGCGACACCTGTGGTTGCCTTGGGGGTGAGGGGCCACCGGACTGGTGACTGACTGCTGTGCTGGGGCCACCTCCGTGGGCTGGACTCACGATACGCCATCGCTACGGCGCGGGCACCTGGTGGGGCCCGGGGGCAAAGACTGTTGTGCCTGGCCTTTACTGTTGTACATCGAGGCCGCTGCATTCTGACGGCCCCTACACACCCCATCCAGCTCAGTTGAAACGGAGCAGAAAAACCCTGGTGGGGCACCTGGCGTGTGCTTGGCCCTGCGCTCTGTGGATAGGGGCCACACCGGTGTCTCCCAGGAACCGAGAGGGAGGGTGCGCCACGGGTCCGGCCCCTGTACTTCGACAATGTCGCCATGCAAGAGCGCAGGCCTAATGGTGACTAAAGCAAAGGATCACTCATTTCCGTGAATCAGGGGGAACTAGGCTGTGATCGACCATATACCGGATTGCCTCAAGCCATCCCCTAGTTTGCTTACGCCACCCATACAGAAGACAGACAGGATATTCTACATTCCTATTGTTGAGTCCCCTTGGGCTTGTGTATGCTGTGCCTATTCATTCCCAAAGTATGGATTGTGACATTTGTGGCTCGAGCTCGCAACATCGTTGAAATTTGACCTCTGTGACGGCGACGACATAGCGCGCCCACTGGGTCCACTGGGCACGATCACTCTCACAATGAAACCCAAGGGCAGCGCAGCAGTACATATGAACAAACTTGATAAATATACGGTCCCAAAAAAAACCACCACAGACGAGGGAGCTCAAGGTGGAAACAATGAAGAGAATGAACCGCCTCTCACTTCCATCATGGCGGCCATCCAGGTACTGGGTACCACACTCAAGACTAAAATCGATAAAGTCTCCATTGAGATGAACTTGCTGAGAGCGGACATGAACAAAACCACGGACAGAGTCACAGTAACCAAAACAAATGTTCAGGAACTCCAAGTCTCCACGAAAAAGCTTGAGGAGCGGTTACAACTGTTTTTCCACCAACACGTCAGATGGCACTCAGGCTCAAGGATCAGGAGGGAAGAGCCCTACTAAATATTATCAGGGTAGTTGGAGTCCCGGAGGGCTCGGAGGGACCAAGTATGGACCTCTTCCTGGAGGACCTAATCCTAAACCACCTCAAGCCGAAGCGGCTCTCCTCTCTATTCACAATCGAGCGATCACACCGGGTACCAATCCCTAAGCCCAAACCGGGAGCAGCACCCAGGACTATAATTGCTAGAATTCTCAACTATAGGGACCGTGCACAAGGAGACCTACACTATGAGAACGCAACAGTGCAGTTTTTTCCCGACTTTACGCTTAGGGTCCAGCAGGAACGGCGCTCCTTCGACGGAGTCAAGAGAGAGCTCCGAGAACGAGGAATTAAAAACATGATGTTCTTGCCAGCAAAGCTCAAAGTCATCGCAGACGGCAAATCCCTTTTCTTTATGCCCCCTCGGAAGTACAAAAATGGTTGGATAGGGTGGCCACTCGGAAATCTCTGACGGCTCCAAGTGGTGACTGGAGAGACACCCACATCCAAGCGCCAGGATCGGCGGACAGTAGATCAGACATCGACAAGCAGAGCCAGCGCTCCTGGAGGCCAAGGTCCGGCAGCCCGGAGAGGCGGATGGTTCAAAGAGACTGAACATTCTGTACTCTGTACTCCTTCTCCAGCGACAACGCCTGACGAACTGTAATGTATACGCTCCCAGGAAGAGGGTCGGGGGGGATGTATTGTGAGATGTGGGGCTGCCCTCCTTGAAAATGATTCCACTGTTCCCCTCGAAGTGCTGACCTAGGGGTGGGGGCTCTCCCTAGGCAACCAGAGTCGGTACTAGCACCTTTTTCCCCCCGTCAATTTTCTGATTTGTTCTTGGGGCGATAGGCACTCTGCTAGTTGGGGATGTGGGTAGTTTCAAACCTACGTTGCAGGGAAGCACGGAGGGGGGGACGGTTTTGGGTGATGGATGTTCTTGTTAGTCAATTTAAACATTCCTACTGTCAAAGTGGGAGGGGGTGGTTCTGAGGGTGGATTTCTGGTCATGCAGGAACTGTCATTACATGCTATGGTTGTACCACATCTTTAGCGGCATATCGCCCTTATGATTTTTTACAGTGATTATGCAGTGAGATAGAAGTTTAAAACTCATCAGTTGGAACGTCAATGGGCTTGGTGATAAGGTCAAAAGAAGCATAGTGCTTCAATACATAAAGCGTCATTTCCCAGACAATGCTTTGCTCCAAGAGACACATCTAATTGGCAACTCCTGTAAGGCTTTAAACATGTGGGGCTACACAATGGTGGCACATGCTGATTTCACCTCTGATTCCCGTGGAGTAGGTATCCTCTTTAGATGAACATTCCCATTCAGCATCAAACGCACATGGGCCGATCCACTCGGGAGATTCGCTGGGGTCTCAGGGCAATGGGAAGGGCAACCCCTCACACTACTAAAGGTATATATCCCACCAGGTCTTCAGACTCAATCATATAGAGACCTAGGGACGCTCTTGCTCTCCTTTCCTGAAGGATAACTCATACTGGGTGGCGACTTCAATGCGGTTGTATAAAGGGTACTAGACCGCCACCCGCCCCAAGATATCAATCCCAGCCACAACTGGCTTCCCACCTTCACTGAAGCATTTGGCCTCACCGACCTCTGGAGAATGCGGCATCCAGACCTCCAACAGTACACTTTCTTTTCAGGGTCCCATCACACATGCTCTAGAATAGACTATATTCTTATGCCCGTACAGAACACTATTACACAAGAAATCCGACACTTGGCGAGGGGTATCTCTGACCACTCTCCCCTGTGGGCACACCTCACTATCGGTGACAAAAGGGTGGGATGTGTGGTGCCCATCAACCTGTGGTATCTTCGCAATCCGGAGGTTAAAGCTACACTAATCCAAAACATCGACCACTAGTTTCAGGAAAATGATGGCAGAGTACACTCCCCTTCTACCCTGTAGGAAACGTTCAAAACTGTGGTTAGGGGCCACACCCTCTTAGCCATAGCTGGACTATGTAAAGAAAACACTAAGCAGATGGTTGCATGTGAGTGTGACCTGCTTCGACTCGAGGAGGAGGCAAAAGAAGGCGATGACCAGGATGCTCTCCATAGACTGCACTCAAAGAAGCTGAATACAGAGCATTGGTAACAGAGGCTGCCAAAACCCTAGCAAGAGATAAGGACGGTCGCCTGTACAACTAAGGAGATAAAGCAGGCAAACTGATTGCCTGTTTGGATAAAAAGGAAAGGGCGAATAGGTTGGTCCCGGAGCTTAAGAGCAACACTGGTGCTATGCTAACGCAACTCCACGACATAGTACACAAGTTCGCCACTCACTTTGGACAAGTGTACCAAAGGAGCTTGGCCCTCCTGGAAGAAGATTCCATAGCCCTTCTAGCAGACATCCACTTACCTACCCTTTCTGACTCTGAAGCAGAGGTGTTGGAGAGTTCTTTTACGACCGATGAGATAGCCATGGCGATCAGAGCATTAAAACCAGGAAAAGCTCTGGGCCCTAATGGTATGCCCATTGAACTATATAAACTTGGACCTGACAAATTGGCCCCCTATTTGAAAAGCATGTTTGAAGACAACAGGGAAATGGGCAAACTCCCACGAGATCAGTGTATCGCCACACTGGTGGAAACCAAAACAGGACTGTACCTCATACAGGCCCATCTCCTTATTAAACGCCGAGCCAAAAATCCTTGTGTAGCTGTTGGCACTTCGTCTACAGCGAGTAATTACTAGACTAGTTCACCACGATCAATCTGGTTTCATGCCGCACAGAAACACCACACTTAATCTCAGACGGCTTCATGGGGTTTTGGGGCACCACGTCTCCATTCAAGAGGATGCCATTGTGGTCTCGCTTGACGCAACGATGGCTTTCAACACCCTGGAATGACATGTCTAATGGCAGTTCTGCGAAAGATGGGATTCTGACCCAATTTCATATAATGGGTGTGGCTCCTTTATAATGAACCGCTGGCACAAGTGGTAGTTAATAACAAAATATCAACCGCCTTTACCCTTGAAAGAGGGACACGACAGTGGTGTCCCCTCTCGCCGCTACTTTTTACACTTTCGCTTGAGCCACTGGCAGCCTGGATATGGAGAGACGCTTCCATTAGGGGACTTAGGTGGGCAGCAGGTTGGGAGGATCGAATCTCATTATACGCAGATGACATCTTCCTATCTCTGGCCTCCCCTCAGAAGTCCCTGAGTGTGGTCCTTGATATCTTTATGAGTTTCGGAAGAAACTCCGGCTATAGAATCAACTGGAGCAAATCACAGCTCTATATCGTGCACGGTAACCCTCCCACAGTCCTGAGCGACTGCCCAGTTCAAATAGTAATGGACGGATTCAAATACTTAGGTATTTTCATCCCCACAGATGCCAAGATACGCTACGAATGAAACCTCCTTCCAACTTTACAGAGGTTCAAGCAGGACACCGATGCCTGGAAAACACTTCCGATATCGTTGTTGGGCAATGCAGCCCTCTTTAAAATTATGGCACTGCCTCGTTTCCTTTGTGCCCTCCAGAATTTCCCGGATCCAGTTCCGCAAAAGTATTTCAAGGACGTTGAATCCACCCAGAGAACCCTACCCTGCGATGGTAAAACACGTATATCGCTCCAGAAATTGACACTTGACTGGTACGACGGAGGTATAGCGCTCCCAGATATCAGAAAATACAATTGGGCAGCACACCTCTCAGCCATAAACCAGTGAATTTACCGTGGGGATGACGACCCTAGATACAAGATGGACAGCTGGATACTCCCGGGCGGTAGCTACACAAGGGCACTATAGTCCAGACCTAACAAATTCCCCCTGACAGGCCCCACACAGCTGCCAGGGCAAATCTGGCACTCAGTAAACCACACTCCAGGATGAGGACCCATTATGGGACTCTGAAGCCTTGGGCATGCTGGGTCGCACTAAAGAGTTTGAAAAATGGGACTTAAGCGGACTCTCATGAATTGGGGACCTTTGGGGATGCAATGGGATGATCACCTTTGCTTCTCTGCAACAGTCACACAAGTTAGCTACATCAGAGTATTTCAGATATGTGCAGGTCAGACACTCCCTTCAGGCTAACATCCCGGTTGGCTCCGACTTACCAGAGTCCTCCCTGCTCGAAGGCAGACTGCTAGACGGACACCTATCCGAGAAAGCTATCTTACTCACGTATAAGAAATTGTATGCAATACCCCAGATCCTCTTACAGCACTAAGGGATTAGTGGGGGCGGGACAGCCTAGAACTAAATGACGAGGAATGGGAGAAAGCTCTCTCCTCGCCGAAGGAGGTAGCCATCTCAGCAAAACTTAGGTTGGTTCAATTAAAAATTCTGCATTATGTGTACCTCTCCGGTCCCAGACTGGTTCTCATGGGCAGGAGCGAAGAGGGGATGTGTAGAAGAAACTGTGGCCAAGAGGGGTCCTTCCTCCATATTATCTGGGAGTGTCCTTTGATCCACAACTACTGGCAGGAGATACATAAATATATGAGTGATGTTTGGGGGTTGAAATACGGTTTGAAGCCAAAAGGTGTTTTCTAAATGTATGGGAGCCCACGGACCTCAGCACCAAAGGCAAACTCTGGTCAATGCTCGGCCAGAGGGTAGTTAAGCAGAATATCGCTTGCCTAGGGGGAGAACAACACCACCGACGCTTGCCACATGGAAAAACGATATGGACTGGTGCATGTTACGGGAAAAACTGTGTTTGTGTCACGTGGCTGTCCCTGAAAGTGGATAGCACTCTGGACAAAATGGAACAACTATTGTGGCAACATATGTGAACCCCCATATGTACCCCCTTGACGAATCACTGACTCTTGAGGTATATTTATGTTATCCTAACTATTCTTTCTCACTGTCCTTAAGATCGAAGCAACCATATATTTGCGTTAATGTGCTACACCTGTACTTCATGACCTACAGATTGTATTCATTGATATATATATAATCAAAATATATATATATATATATATATATTCACTGAAAAACCCATAGGTTTAACACCAGTTATAGTTAGGAATTAGCATTTAAAAAACCTATTAAATTCACTGAAAAAACCATAGGTTTTACACCAGTTATAGTTAGCTGGAAGTTTTACTCGCATAAAACCATTGAAATTCCCACGTTATAGTTAGTTGGACTCACTATAACTTGCGCCTGCAATGCACTGCTGATGACGTCACATATTACATCACTCATGACATGGTCAGTGACATCACTCATGACATCACTGATGACACCATCCAGTGAATGTGTGTCTTTCTGAAAAATAAATATTAGTGAGTAATGTTTAAATATTTAAATATATGTATTAATGTTTCACTTTGTGTATAAGTGGCTGCATGGGTTGGTGAGTAGCTACATGTGTAGGTATATGGGTTATTAGATGTTTTTCTTAGTATCAGTATAAGTGTTTGTATGGTTTGGTGGGGGTATTACTTAGCACATAGATGCATGAATGACTGACTCTCTGTTTGTATGTGTTTTGAATACAGCACATGTGCAGGACTGTATGGGTAGATGAGTGTGTATATGTGTATGTTAGTGAGTGAATGACTGTCGCACTAGTGTCTTTATCAGTAACTACATATGTTTTAATGTAGTATATGTGAATATTGATGTATATAAGTGAGTATATGTGAGAGTGAGGGATTGTAAGAGTTCCTGTTTAAATTAGTATGTGTTTCTATAAGTGATTGTTTAAGGGAGTAAGTATGTGTAAGTTTCCTTAAAAGTAAAGTGGTAGTGTGTGTGTATAACTGTATATGCAAATAAATGGATGTTTAATAGTTTATTTGCATGTGTGAGTATGTGTGACAGTAGCTTTTGGATGACTGTCGGTGTGTAACAGGATGTATAGGTATATCACTACATATGATGAGTGAGTATATGTATGAGTGACTACATAGAACTGTTGGTGAATGAGCGGATGTGTATATAGATGGTGGAATTACTGAATTGGTTGTTGTAACTGGTATGGGTATCTCCATTTTTTTGAAAATTGTAGTTTCTATTTTTGAATATGTGTTTCAAGGGTTACATTACAGTGAAAGGAGGTCTGTCACTCTGTCACAAGGATGGTGTCATCAGAGATGTCATGAGTGATGTCACTGACCATGTCATGAGTGATGTAATATGTGACATCATCAGCAGTGCATTGCACGCGCAAGTTATAGTGAGTCCAACTAACTATAACATGGGAATTTCACCTGTATTGGAGCTGTTCTTGTCTTCATTCCGTTGTTTGCAAGCCCCAGCTCAGAGCCTGCACGGACCCTGTCAAAGGTGGGCCTCGCTTCTCGACTGGGCAACAGCCGATATACATCAAATTCAAACACAGGAAGCCCCATTGAAGCACAGCCACACGAAGTTCAATTCAGCACGTTTATTTGGATCCATTTCACTGCTCGCTCCTTGGATGCTTTCAGAGCAATCTTCAAACATGTAAAGCCTGACGCGTTTCAGGAATCAGTCCTTTCTTCAGAGGCATTGTTCATGAAGGGCTGGAGGAGCAGATTTCAGGCAGCGTCTGCTCTTATAATTAATGTCACCTGCCACAGTGGGCGTGGCTACACCGCAAAGCATTCTGTGCTTTGTAGTACGCTGACCTTCTTCCCCCAGTGGGGCCACTCACCAGTCCTTGCAAATGGAACCAAGTGTTCACCAAGTGGAGTAGAGAGTGCGCTGGAAGCTCTCCAATTGCGTTTTTGCAGCAGTGAAGTCGTGCGCAAGGCAGCACCACCTGTATTGGAGCTGTTCTTGTCTTCATTCCGTTGTTTGCAAGCCCCAGCTCAGAGCCTGCACGGACCCTGTCAAAGGCGGGCCTCGCTTCTCGACTGGGCAACAGCCGATATACATCAAATTCAAACACATGAAGCCCCATTGAAGCACAGCCACACGAAGTTCAATTCAGCACGTTTATTTGGATCCATTTCACTGCTCGCTCCTTGGATGCTTTCAGTGCAATCTTCAAACATGTAAAGCCTGACGCCTTTCAGGAATCAGTCCTTTCTTCAGAGGCATTGTTCATGAAGGGCTGGAGGAGCAGATTTCAGGCAGCGTCTGCTCTTATAATTAATATCACCTGCCACAGTGGGCGTGGCTACACCGCAAAGCATTCTGTGCTTTGTAGTACGCTGACCTTCTTCCCCCAGTGGGGCCACTCACCAGTCCTTGCAAATGGAACCAAGTGTTCACCAAGTGGAGTAGAGAGTGCGCTGGAAGCTCTCCAATTGCGTTTTTGCAGCAGTGAAGTCGTGCGCAAGGCAAAACCACCTGTATTGGAGCTGTTCTTGTCTTCGTTCCGTTGTTTGCAAGCCCCAGCTCAGAGCCTGCACGGACCCTGTCAAAGGTGGGCCTCGCTTCTCGACTGGGCATTGTTCATGAAGAGCTGGAGGAGCAGATTTCAGGCAGCGTCTGCTCTTATAATTAATGTCACCTGCCACAGTGGGCGTGGCTACACCGCAAAGCATTCTGTGCTTTGCAAGGACTGGTGAGTGGCCCCACTGGGGGAAGAAGGTCAGCGTACTACAAAGCACAGAATGCTTTGCGGTGTAGCCACGCCCACTGTGGCAGGTGACATTGATTATAAGAGCAGACGCTGCCTGAAATCTGCTCCTCCAGCCCTTCATGAACAATGCCTCTGAAGAAAGGACTGATTCCTGAAAGGCGTCAGGCTTTACATGTTTGAAGATTGCTCTGAAAGCATCCAAGGAGCGAGCAGTGAAATGGATCCAAATAAACGTGCTGAATTGAACTTCGTGTGGCTGTGCTTCAATGGGGCTTCCTGTGTTTGAATTTGATGTATATCGGCTGTTGCCCAGTCGAGAAGCGAGGCCCACCTTTGACAGGGTCCGTGCAGGCTCTGAGCTGGGGCTTGCAAACAACGGAACGAAGACAAGAACAGCTCCAATACAGGTGGTGCTGCTTTGCGCATGACTTCACTGCTGCAAAAACGCAATTGGAGAGCTTCCAGCGCACTCTCTACTCCACTTGGTGAACACTTGGTTCCATTTGCAAGGACGTGTGAGTGGCCCCACTGGGGGAAGAAGGTCAGCGTACTACAAAGCACAGAATGCTTTGCGGTGTAGCCACGCCCACTGTGGCAGGTGACATTGATTATAAGAGCAGACGCTGCCTGAAATCTGCTCCTCCAGCCCTTCATGAACAATGCCTCTGAAGAAAGGACTGATTCCTGAAACGCGTCAGGCTTTACATGTTTGAAGATTGCTCTGAAAGCATCCAAGGAGCGAGCAGTGAAATGGATCCAAATAAACGTGCTGAATTGAACTTCGTGTGGCTGTGCTTCAATGGGGCTTCCTGTGTTTGAATTTTATGTATATCGGCTGTTGCCCAGTCGAGAAGCGAGGCCCACCTTTGACAGGTGATGGAGCGAGATAGAGAATAACTTTTTATTCCAACTCGTGAAGTTATACTTCCATAAAATAAAATAATCCTATTAATGATTTGTGATGTATTCGTACTAAATCAACTTAGATTAAACTTTTACACGTGGGAAAACTAACACATGTGCTCATAAATGTGCAAATCTGTTGCATCTTTTTGTTCGTGAAAAATAATAAAATAATTTTGTCGTTCTGTCATGACATAACTAACTGCAGCTGAATTTAAAAGTGGCATGTGCTTATTTTGCTTTCCTTGTCTATGTGATGTCATTCTACTCTCTAAAGGTGCATAAAGAATTTCATGGAATAATGAAGACTGGTAGATATTAAATGCTGCTTTATTTGTTTGCTTTGTGCTAGGTAATATTATATTAACGGGTGGGTTAAATGATTAGCAAACAAAGGGTGGAAACAGAATGAATAATATTTCTTTCATTAATTATTTTCTTGTGTTTGTTTATACATTAGAGAAATTAAGTTGACTGCTTTGGGCCTAGTTCACTCGAGTTTACTAAAAAGATGAATTTAATTTCTGCACGAAGCCTGAGATGTCCTTTCTAAAGTTTTCCATCGAAGTAACATTTGTTGAACTGCGATGAGGCTCTGACATCATTCTGGTCGGACGTGGCCAAGGCCAGGAACTGGCAGAAAGAACATTTGATTACTTGGCATCCGAGGAAGTGAAATGAAACTAGTGAAAAACTATGGCAAAATTGTTGCAAGCGAAGGAAGTCTCGGATCACGTACAGTAGAGACAATGGAGTCTAAGAAAGTGACAGAACTGATGTTTTGAAATATGGGGTGACATGTCACTTGTCACTCATGAGCCAATGGGACATCGACTTTTGCGGAAAGTTTTACTTTTACTTAGATTATCTTAGCGCAGAAAGGTATAAAGATCCATGCCTCGTGGATGGGTCACGCTGCTGCTTTCTAACCTTTGGATGAGGGTGTCGTGCTGTCGGACTTTGCTTGGAGCACGTAAGAAACCCAAAAGACTCTACTTTATTTCCATTTATTTAGTTTATTTAGGGACTTAGGTTCTAGAAAAATGCTAAACTTATAATTCTTTGCAAATAATCTGAATTCTATATGATGCTTACAAATATGCTTATGATAATTCTAATAAAATGCTTAAATAAAACTATATTCTTATAATTCAAATAAATAACTAATAAATCTTACTTTTGAAAACAAGCTGGTCTTGTCATTTCGGGAGTGCAGGTTATCATTAGTTAGATGCCATCGCCAATGGTGGCCTATTAAATAGTTAGGATTTGTTTAAATAATGTCAATTTTTACCGCGGATGTGTATAAATGTATATAAGTTGTATATAAGTTTAATTAGGCCACATGATTCAGTAGGTCAAAATATGTCAGGTTTTGTTAATGGGTCCATATTTTAAGTAGTGATTTTTAGAGTGTGTGGTGAAGTTAGGTAGCGTATTTTATGACATATTTCCTATAGGCCGCTGGATCAATTCTTCTGGTAGCAGAATTTGATGGTTACTAAGATAATCAATGTATTATGGTATGAAATTAGGATCAATGTTTAACACATGTTGAGTTTGTTTCTCGTGCTATATGTGAGTTGTACCGGTACAGATAGTGTGATGAGAAGGTAGTCACACAGTACATTTGATCTGTTTCAGTGTAGTGGTATCGCCGTGTATCACTAGTGTTGTGGCCGTGCAACACATATTAGGGCTAGGTGTGAATGTTGTATAGTGAGGATTATCTAAGAAATTTGAACAGCATGAGTATAGGGACAATGTGCCCGTTCTAAAACTCACTGTGAAAAGAGTAATAGTATATATTCGAGCTTGAATGAAGGGTAGGATAATGTCGGTACATGATTATCTATAGACAGGTGAGAGTCCTGTAGGGGTACATGTTTTATATCTACAAACAGGTGAAAGTCCTGTACGGATAACGTCGTTTATTTTATTAACGGTGCATGATATCTATAAACAGGTGAGAGTCCTGTACGGATTTCATGTGTGTTTGATTTTAGGGTCTTTCCGTTTGAAAGTGCGTGAATGTTTTGTAATTGTGTTCAAGTCGAACCTTCGAAATAAGTCACTTAATTGTGCATTCTAGAGGGAAAACGAGTTCATTAATTACTTGTTTGAAGGGTAGAGTAAGAGTTGCTCTACTGGCAATTGAAAATTATTCTATGAGAATAGGGCCGACTATTCCAAGCTGAGAATACTTGTATGAATGTAATTCTATCACTTATTAGTGAAACAGACAGATGAGTCTTTCTTGTCGTTGTTAAAATTTATTTTTCACCGAAAGAGCGTTCTTAAAATGGCGCTGTGAAAAGATTTTGTGAAGGAGGGGTGAGTGCTGGGAGTGAGACGCGAGAAGCCGCAGCTGCTGTGTACGTCACAGAGCCGCGCTGTGATTGGGTGACATACGTCATGAGCTGTGTTCTGATTGGTTCTCGAATCTCTGATGAATTGTAAGCTGATTGGTTCTTCAGAAAAACTTCAAAATTATTGGATGAGCAAAATAGTGACGTAGCTCAATCCTGATTGGCTTGTTGGTGTGTTTCGCGCACGGATTGGCTGACTTTGCGGAACATCCCGGAAATATTTTACGAACAATTTTATTAATTGAATTTAACTTTTAAAAATGAGTTATCATTTTAAACATGTTGAGAAAAAGCCTACGTTATTTCAGAAACTTAAAAATTTTATTTCACCGGACAAGAAAATAGAAACGCGAGGTGGTAAATTACTTCATAAATATAAAACACCTGCAGCATATATGGAAGGTGAATATGGTTATCATACTGTTTTGTGGTTTGATATTTGGAAACACTACACAAAAGATGATGGTGTTTTAACTTGGCCGGACGATGGTTCTTTTAATGTAAAGATTTTAAGAAATCTAAGAGAAAAGATGAATGCTCTTGTACCAAAGCCGAGACCTACTCAATTTGAAGCTTTAGTTGAATGGGAGGATGAAATGTTTCAACTACAAAGAGAAGCGAGTGGTATTAAAAGACCTCCTAAAATACCAAGCTATAGAAGAGAAACTCATGAAGATAGAATGCGAATGTGGAGACAGGGAAGCATGAGCGATGGACTTTATTTAATTAGAGAAATGGTTTTAGGATCTCCTAGTGAAAAAAGAACTGAAAAGAAAAATAATGTTCTATTAGAAAGTGAGACTGAAGATGCAGTTTTAGAAGAAATTTTCACTTCTAATAAAAGAAATGAGCCTTTGAGACCTCCGCAATCATGGTCTACTCCGATGGTTTCTACAGAAACTACACAGAGTGCACCTCCGATTAGTGAATCATCTAAATTATATCCAAATAATTCTGAATCTTTTGAAACCCCAGAAAAATTAGAAATTAGGACAAATGCTGATGTCTGTATTGGAGGTAAACATTTTTCGCTAATTCCAAGAGAAAGGGAAGCTCCAAAAAACTATATGAGGGAAATTAAAAATGAAGAAGTTGAAAATTCTTCTGAATATTTCCGATCAAAAGAAGAATTAATTCGACAAATGACAAAAAGCATGGAAGCTGTGACAGTTCCAGTAACGATTGGTCCTGTTCAGCCTGTTTTCGAGCGAAATGAAAATAACAAAACAGGTTTAACAATTCCTCTAAATGCTGAAATTCAAAGGGTTGCTGAAAAACTTTACTCAGATATATCTGAAGTTAATTCGGGAAAAACAAGAATGCCTGATCTGACTTTTAATGAAGGTTCTTTTTCTAAAACACCGATGGGTGCAGAATCTGATTCTGAATCTTCTGATGCTAGAAAACAAAATTCTAAACTTGATGTTGCAAAATTAAAAGCTAATTTGGAAGGATTAATTATTGGTACAATTGGTCCTGATAGTTTAAAATTTTATCGTGATGATGAACTCCTGTTCATCTGCAAGAGTATTCAGTGGAAAACAAAAAATAAATACGATCAATTGGAAGAACTGGCAGCAGAACTTGAAATTGATTTGAACAGGCAAAAGAATTTTGGAAAACATTATAGATTAGATTTCTCAGAAAAGGATATTGAACACTTACATTCAATGGGAAGAATAATGCATATAAAAGAATTAATTGTTTACATCAAAAAATTGGGAGAGTTGAGTAAGTGGAGAGTAAAATGGACAAGAAAGAAGGAAGATGAGAAATTAGACAAATTGTCAAAACAGTTTCCAATGAGAGATATTGCAGGTGGAGGGTATGTTCATGTCCCTTGGTCAAGACAAGACATTCTGCTGTTTACAAATGACTTTCCTAGATTAAGAGAGAAACCTGTCGAGTGGTATCGTCAGGTAGACAGATTTATACTAGTCTCAAAAGTTCTGTGGATTGATCTGGATGAATTCTTTGACATTGTTGTTCCATCAGATCTTTGGACAGAATGTAAAATTTCTATAAGTTGGCCAAAGGAGGAACCTGAACGAATTAAAGAAACAGGTGCTCCAGCTCCGATAGTAATGGAATTTTATGAAAGAGTGATTTTATGGTTAAAACAAAAAATTCCACCAAAAGAGGTTGATTGGGTCAAAATAGATAGAACTAATCAAGAACCGAAAGAATCAGTTCATTCATTTTATGAGAGGTTACTGTTAGTTTTCAAACAATACAGTGGCTACGAGAAGCTGGATGAAAAGGATATGAGTCATTTCATCTATAGATTTGTTTATGGTCTCAGACCAGAGGTTGGAGAAATGATCAGAAATAACATTGTAGGTTGGCAATCACTTTCAGTTGATGACAATTTAAGAAAAGCTAAATACTGCAGTGATGAGTTAGAAGTGAAACAGAAAAAGCTTAAGGAGAAAGCAATGTGGGCTCAAGTGAAAGTGGCCGAGCAACAAATTGCTAGTCTTGGAAATAAAAATACTAATTTTGTTCAGACTCAAAATTCAAATCAGGGTCAAGGAAAATTTAAATTTAATATTAACAGAAAATTTAATCCTAAAGTTGAAGAATTAAAACAGAAATTACCTTGTTTCAATTGTGGAGAAATTGGACATTGGAGAGACGAGTGTAAGAAACCACCTAGAAATTGAAAGAGTCCATTGTTAAATCCACAGATGCAGAGTGATGTTGATCTGCAGCGACAGCTACAGTTGCAACAAAATCTAAATGAATTGAGTCTTCAGCGACAGCTGCAAAACCAATTGAATCACCAGCAAAATCAAATTCCGCAACCTCCTTTCCCTAATTGTGGGGGAAGTCAAAAATATAATCCAAATGTGGGATTTCAAGGAGATGATCAGGTAATAAGAAATCATAGGCAAATTGTGCAAAATGCTTCTGGACAGTTTTTGTTAACTGAACAACGAGAAAGTGATTCTGACGATTACTTCTGACGGTGCCCGAGAGAGGGGGAAGAGTGTGTTATTGGAGCCACTCTTGAGGTTGACCAGTCCGGTCCATTTGTAAATGGGAAAGTTAATGATGTAGACATCACTTTCTTAGTGGACATTGGTGCTACCCGTTCTACTGTTAGATCAGTGGAAATTGAAAACCTACCTCTCTCTCGGGAAACCATCCAAGTAGTCGGTGTAAGTAATCAACAAATCAGAACGGATCTAACTGATCCAGTACCAGTTGAAATTGGAAATTTCAAAGATAAACACAGATTTCT
This sequence comes from Lissotriton helveticus, assembly GCF_964261635.1. NCBI lineage: Eukaryota > Metazoa > Chordata > Amphibia > Caudata > Salamandridae > Lissotriton > Lissotriton helveticus. Next base: position 405,274,365 of record NC_136072.1, on the reverse strand, counting down.
GGTTTGTAACAGCAGTCCTGTGAATTTGTTGGGGAGGGATATATTGTGCAAAATGAATTGTAGAATATATTGTTCTCCTGAGGGAGTTGAACTACAAACAATGGAGGAAGATGGTTTGTATCGAATGACTATGATGTTGGTAGAAACAGAAGAATCAAAATTGTTTCCTACTTTTGAAAAAGATAATTTACCAGAAGAGCTTAAAGAAACAGTAAAAGCTGAAATTTGGGATTTGACTGGAAATGAGATGGGTCTGATGAAACATGTCGATCCAGTCAAAATATCTTTAAAGCAGGGAATAGAATTTCCAAATATCCCTCAGTATAAGATGAAAGCAGAGACAGTTGAAGGTGTTATTCCTGTGATTGAAAAATTCATTAAACAAGGTGTTTTAAAAGAAATTGAGAGTAGTCCTTGTAATTCACCGATTATGGGAATCAAGAAATCAAATGGAACATATAGGATTGTTCAGGATTCGAGGAAAATTAATCAGATTGTTATTCCATGTTGTCCTGTGGTTCCAAATCCTGCAGTTATTTAGTACCAGATTCCACATGATGCAGAATGGTATACTGTTATTGATCTCTGCAATGCGTTCTTTACTGTACCATTACATCCTGAAAGTCAAGAAATTTTCGCTTTCAGATTCCAGAGTAGGACCCTCGCATGGTGTAGAATTCCTCAAGGGTATACAGAGAGTCCTTCTATCTTTAATGAGCTGTTAAAACTATCTTTGGAAGATCTAGATTTACCTGGCAGATCAACGTTGGTGCAGTATATTGACGATTTGTTGATAGCTGCTAAAACGAGAGAAAATTGTGTGACAGACACAATTATACTGCTAAATCATCTAGCAGATGAGGGACACAAGGTGTCTCCAGCTAAGTTGCAGTTTTGTAAACAGGAGGTAAAATATCTTGGTCACCGAATTGCAAAGGGAAAGAGACAAGTGACAGTTGAGAGAATTAAAATGATTCAAGCAATGCAACCTCCAAGAACACAAAGACAAGTCAGAATGTTTCTAGGAATGGTTGGTTACTGTCGACAATGGATAAGTGGATTTTCGGTAATTGCGAAACCACTACAGAGATTGACAAAATCAGATGTAAAAGACCCATTTGTTTTAAATGAGGCTGAATTTGAGTCTTTTGAAAATCTAAAAAGAAGCTTGTGTGAAGCTCCAGCTTTAGGCATGCCAAATTATGAAAAAGGATTTGAATTATATTGCAGTGAGAGAGAGGGATGTGCTTTGTCTGTGTTAATACAAAGACATGGGAATTTAAAGAAGCCCATTGCATATTTCTCTGCAGTTCTTGATCCAGTTGCTAAAGCTTTACCAGGTTGTTTAAAAGCAGTTGCTGCGACAAGTATCAGTCTTGCACAAAGTGAAGGAATCATAATGGGATTTCCTGTGAAAGTTTTCGTTCCTCATTCAGTTGAAATATTGCTGACAAGAGGTAAAACTCAGCATTTAACTAGCAGTAGGTTGACTAAATATGAGAAAATTATTCTGGGAGCAGATAATGTTTCTATTGCAAGATGCGTGAATCTTAATCCTTCCACATTGTTACCTGATTCTGAAATTATTGATGAAAATGATGTGGAACATGAGTGCTTGGATGTCATGGAATATTGCACCAAGCCTAGGCAGGACATTAAAGATGTTCCTTTGCCTGAATCAGATTTTGTTTATTTTGTATATGGTTCTTGTTTGAGGTCCGAAGGAGGTGTTTTAAAGGCAGCTTATTCAGTTTGTACAGTTGCTGATGTGGAAGAGGCATCATGTCTTGAAGGAACTCGTTCAGCACAAGTGGCTGAATTTATTGCTTTAATTTGTGCCTGCGAAATTTCAAAGGATTTGAGAGTTACTATAATAACTGACAGCCAGTATGGGTACGGAGTTGTGCATGATTATGGACAGCTTTGGTCTCAGAGGGGCTATTTAACTTCAGCAGGGTCCCCAATTAAAAATGCAGTGTTTATTAAGAGATTAATTGACGCTATACAATTACCTAAGGAGATCGCTGTGGTTAAGTGTGCAGCACATACAAAAGGTGTGGATTTTATCTCTAAAGGCAATGCTTATGCAGATGAAACTGCAAAGTATTGTGCCAAAAATTGTCGTGCATACAATCGGGGAAAAAGCAAAGAATGTGATTCAAATTCATTGATGCTAACATCAGTAGTGGAAACATGGCAGGAAATCAGGGATTTGCAAAATGAAGCTGATGATGAGGAAAAAGATTTGTGGTTAAGAGCAGAATGTAGACTACGTGATGAGGATGGAGTATGGACTTACAAAGATGGCAGAGTAGTTTTACCAAATTGTTTGATTGCTGACATGGCCAGATTATATCATGGTCCTGGCCATATTGGAAGAGATTCCATGATCAGACTTTTTAAAGAGACTTGGTTTAATACCAAGTTTAGAACTATTGCTGAATCTTTTTGTCAGAGGTGTTTATCTTGCCAGCAAATGAACCCAAACAGAAAGTCAATTGTGGGTACAGGAATTATTGGTCGAGAGGGTGGTCCTTTCACCAGACTGCAAATGGATTTCATTGAGATGCCCTTACACAACTGTTTGAATATGTTCTTGTGATTGTTTGTTTATTTTCAAGATGGGTAGAAGCTTTTCCTATTCGACATTGTGATTCAATTACAGTTGCAAAACTGTTACTTAGAGAAATCATTCCAAGGTACGGTTTTCCTGTCACTATTGAAAGTGATGGAGGGAGCCATTTTGATAACAAACTTAAGAAATTGACTTGTGAAGCATTAAATATTGAGCAGAAAATACACTGTGCATACAGACCAGAGGCATCCGGAGTTGTTGAGCAAATTAATGGAACAATGAAGAACAGGATTGGAAAAATGTGTCTAGATACAGGTGTAAAGTGGACTGATGCTCTTCCACTAGTTCTAATGTCATTAAGGAGTACACCTGATAAGAAGACAGGTCTGAGTCCTCATGAGATTTTAATGGGCAGGGTCATGAGGCAAGCTTTTGTTCCAGTTGGCAAATTGTTGAGCATTAATGACAGTGCTATTTTAGAATATTGCAAGAGACTGTCTGACGTAGTGACTTCTGTGTCTAATCAGGTGGGAACTGAAGCACAATCTGATGAAAAAGTACAGACTCATGATTTGAAACCTGGAGATTGGGTCAGGACAAAAGTTCATCGAAGAAGAAATTGTTTGGTCCCTAGGTGGCAGAAGCCTAGGCAGATAATTCTAGTCACTACAAATGCAGTAAAATGTAAAGGATTGAAGAGGTGGATACATCCCAGCCACACTATTCCAATTCCTACTCCTGAAAACTCTGATGAAGAGAGTGATTCTACAGATGATTCTGATTCCGAATTAGAAGGTGAAATAAATCCAGATTCTGAAGATCGACAGGGAGGTCGACATCTGGTTAATTTGCAAGTGAATAAAGACTTGAATAAAGAAGATTTGGGAATCATCGAAATAGACTCTGAAAGTGATGAAGATCTGATTAAAAGAAATTCAGCAGAAGAGTCTGTCAAGAAAGTGAATGGAGTAGAGACTATTGAAAAATTTGAAGAAAGAGAAGCTGAATCAATTGAAATTTATGACCAGGAGAGTATGGAAAAGCAGAAGATAAGCTCTGGAAGAGGGAACAAGAAACCAGAAACTGGGAAGTTGAAGGTAATTGAAGAGGAGGAGGAGAACGAATTACCAAGTACCAGTGATGGAAGACAGAGTATAGTTCCTAACGGAGTGAAACTGCTGAGTAGAAAAGGTCCTGTGTCAAGAATCGAAATTTCTGACAGTGACTCTGGAGAAAGTGATGTGAATGATGAAGATGGAAAAGTAAAGAAGAGATCTTGGAAGTCAGAAACAAATGTTTCAGAACCGAAAAGAAAGATCTTGAAAAAAGGTGATTTGTGGCCAAGCGGAAGTGGAAAATTGAGAGTCAGGCTAATTAAAAATTCGAAAGAGCAAGTGGATGAAATCACTAGTCAAAAGGAGCCTGAAAAGAAAGCTGAGAAAGGGAGGAAAATAGAAGTCGTTTCTAGAAAAACTAAAAGAGTTGTGAAGCCAAATCAGAAATATAGATCTCCTGAATGGACCTATCTGATAATTCCTCCTGTTATTGAGATTAATAGCAGTAGCCAGGAAGAGGAAATTGAAGAAACTAGTGACAATGATTGAAGTATTGATTTATTAAAATTGGGATTTTTCTTTTTATTATTTGGCAAAAGGCCGAAGAAATCTTGTTAGGTGACACAAGGTCAAAGAAAACTTGTTTAGCTGTGTAATTGTTTGTGACATAAGGTCGAAGATACATTGTTAGGGCTAAGTTGAAAAAAAAAATTCTTTTAAAAAGGGGGGTGTACAGTTTAGAAAATTAATATTTTAAAATAATTTTGTTTCTTTTTATCTTCTAAAAAAAAAAAAATGCCTTATGTTATGGAACGGAGTACTTCAAAGTGTTCTATATTCAAGAGATGCTGTAAGATGACTCTGGTATGTGTGCTCGTGTTAATTCTGCTCTGGTTAGTACTAGCTGTTGTTATTCCTTTTGAAATCAACAAAAATTTACACAAGGTCAATATGACAAGCAAAGCTTCAATTAGTCAAAACAAACATAGTGCAACAAGCAAAGTTATTGATCACAAACCTGAAATTCATCAGGACAAATCTATTAGTGATTTTTCAAGCAATACATTTGCAAGGCTTTTAGGAGAATATGTAAAAGTAATGGACGCGAAAGATTGCTATGTTTGTGTAAAATTACCTGCTTCTGTTTCTGAGGGAGTAACATATAATATGCTTCCTCTTACATATGGTATAACATGTAGTGTGTTACCTAGTTTGTTCTATCAAACTGGACGTTTAGAATACTATTATTCAAATTTTGACGAAATTTTTGCGAATTTAAAAATTGAGAGTGTTTTGAATAAACATAAGAATGCTAAACAGATGAGGGAATTTTTCTTAGTAACTAACGAACTCACTTATGAGTATGCTTACAAGAATAATCTAACCTGTAAACTAAGTACTGAAGGCAAGAATTTCCTGAACCTTGTTGAGGAGAGAAGAGCAATTTATAAGAAACGAATTAGTTAAGCAGACTAAATCTAGGTTCTGGCAAAAAGAAGATGAGAAGCTTAATGGTAAGACTTTTAATAATGTTGCAATTCACATAGATAAACCAGTTAGTGGTAAGCTTTGTATTAGAAGAGATAATACGCTTTTTGATAATTATTTTGTGGGTGCTAGTAACTGTGAAGACACTTATCAGATTATGGGTGGTTGGGGATTCAAAGGTGGCAAGGATCCAATTTTTCCTGGGATTTACTTTATTTGTTGTGACAAAGCTTATTGTAATCTCCCAGACCACTGGTATGGGACTTGTTTTGTTGGAATTGTTTTTCCAAAAATATTCCATGTTGACAGAAATTCAGAAGGATTGTTCAAAATTAATAATCATGAAAATAGATATAGAAGAGAAAGTTTCACAGAAATTTTAGGAGATATTTTTGAAGCAGTGATACCCATAGTGGGTATAACATTGAATGCAGGAAAAATTAGAAAATTATCCACAATTGTTGATAGATTATCCACTGATACAGCAGATGGTTTTCAATTAGTGAATGTTGAAGTTATTGCAATTAGAACTATGGAGATGCAAGATCGCCTTGCATTGGATATATTACTAGCAAAAGAGGGAGGAGTTTGTGGCATTCTACATGTACAACATTGTTGTACCTACATTCCGGATGAAAGTAAGAATATTGATATGTACATTAAGAATATTACAGAAATACATTCAGAGATAGTTCCATTAGAAGAGGATGATTTCTCAGAGCGTCTTACAAAAAGGTTTCAAGCTATAAAAACATGGTTTCAAGAAATAGGTGGTTCAGTTCTTGGCAAGATTTTAACACCTTTGATTGTGATAATATTTATAATAGTTCTATCGAAGATTGGTTGTTTATTACATAAGAGAAAGAAGCAAATGAAGGAAAAGAAGAGAATTTATAAAATAAAAAAGGAAGAAGAAAATGAAATAGAATTACAAGAATTACATAGGGCTTGTTATGATAATTATAGAGATTTTGCAGAAACAAATTTTTAGAATACTAATCCAAGTGAATTTGAATCATTTTCTATTTTAGTTAAAATTTTCTAAATTTTGGGTGTGGTGTGGTGATTTGTTAATCACCAGATGAGGGAGTTGATGGAGCGAGATAGAGAATAACTTTTTATTCCAACTCGTGAAGTTATACTTCCATAAAATAAAATAATCCTATTAATGATTTGTGATGTATTCGTACTAAATCAACTTAGATTAAACTTTTACACGTGGGAAAACTAACACATGTGCTCATAAATGTGCAAATCTGTTGCATCTTTTTGTTCGTGAAAAATAATAAAATAATTTTGTCGTTCTGTCATGACATAACTAACTGCAGCTGAATTTAAAAGTGGCATGTGCTTATTTTGCTTTCCTTGTCTATGTGATGTCATTCTACTCTCTAAAGGTGCATAAAGAATTTCATGGATTAATGAAGACTGGTAGATATTAAATGCTGCTTTATTTGTTTGCTTTGTGCTAGGTAATATTATATTAACGGGTGGGTTAAATGATTAGCAAACAAAGGGTGGAAACAGAATGAATAATATTTCTTTCATTAATTATTTTCTTGTGTTTGTTTATACATTAGAGAAATTAAGTTGACTGCTTTGGGCCTAGTTCACTCGAGTTTACTAAAAAGATGAATTTAATTTCTGCACGAAGCCTGAGATGTCCTTTCTAAAGTTTTCCATCGAAGTAACATTTGTTGAACTGCGATGAGGCTCTGACATCATTCTGGTCGGACGTGGCCAAGGCCAGGAACTGGCAGAAAGAACATTTGATTACTTGGCATCCGAGGAAGTGAAATGAAACTAGTGAAAAACTATGGCAAAATTGTTGCAAGCGAAGGAAGTCTCGGATCACGTACAGTAGAGACAATGGAGTCTAAGAAAGTGACAGAACTGATGTTTTGAAATATGGGGTGACATGTCACTTGTCACTCATGAGCCAATGGGACATCGACTTTTGCGGAAAGTTTTACTTTTACTTAGATTAGCTTAGCGCAGAAAGGTATAAAGATCCATGCCTCGTGGATGGGTCACGCTGCTGCTTTCTAACCTTTGGATGAGGGTGTCGTGCTGTCGGACTTTGCTTGGAGCACGTAAGAAACCCAAAAGACTCTACTTTATTTCCATTTATTTAGTTTATTTAGGGACTTAGGTTCTAGAAAAATGCTAAACTTATAATTCTTTGCAAATAATCTGAATTCTATATGATGCTTACAAATATGCTTATGATAATTCTAATAAAATGCTTAAATAAAACTATATTCTTATAATTCAAATAAATAACTAATAAATCTTACTTTTGAAAACAAGCTGGTCTTGTCATTTCGGGAGTGCAGGTTATCATTAGTTAGATGCCATCGCCAATGGTGGCCTATTAAATAGTTAGGATTTGTTTAAATAATGTCAATTTTTACCGCGGATGTGTATAAATGTATATAAGTTGTATATAAGTTTAATTAGGCCACATGATTCAGTAGGTCAAAATATGTCAGGTTTTGTTAATGGGTCCATATTTTTAAGTAGTGATTTTTAGAGTGTGTGGTGAAGTTAGGTAGCGTAGTTTATGACATATTTCTTATAGGCCGCTGGATCACAGGGTCCGTGCAGGCTCTGAGCTGGGGCTTGCAAACAACGGAACGAAGACAAGAACAGCTCCAATACAGGTGGTGCTGCCTTGCGCACGACTTCACTGCTGCAAAAACGCAATTGGAGAGCTTCCAGCGCACTCTCTACTCCACTTGGTGAACACTTGGTTCCATTTGCAAGGACTGGTGAGTGGCCCAACTGGGGGAAGAAGGTCAGCGTACTACAAAGCACAGAATGCTTTGCGGTGTAGCCACGCCCACTGTGGCAGGTGACATTGATTATAAGAGCAGACGCTGCCTGAAATCTGCTCCTCCAGCCCTTCATGAACAATGCCTCTGAAGAAAGGACTGATTCCTGAATCGCGCCAGGCTTTACATGTTTGAAGATTGCTCTGAAAGCATCCAAGGAGCGAGCAGTGAAATGGATCCAAATAAACGTGCTTAATTGAACTTCGTGTGGCTGTGCTTCAATGGGGCTTCCTGTGTTTGAATTTGATGTATATCGGCTGTTGCCCAATCGAGAAGCGAGGCCCACCTTTGACAGGGTCCATGCAGGCTCTGAGCTGGGGCTTGCAAACAACGGAACGAAGACAAGAACAGCTCCAATACAGGTGGTGCTGCCTTGCGCACGACTTCACTGCTGCAAAAACGCAATTGGAGAGCTTCCAGCGCACTCTCTACTCCACTTGGTGAACACTTGGTTCCATTTGCAAGGACTGGTGAGTGGCCCCACTGGGGGAAGAAGGTCAGCGTACTACAAAGCACAGAATGCTTTGCGGTGTAGCCACGCCCACTGTGACAGGTGACATTGATTATAAGAGCAGACGCTGCCTGAAATCTGCTCCTCCAGCCCTTCATGAACAATGCCTCTGAAGAAAGGACTGATTCCTGAAACGCGTCAGGCTTTACATGTTTGAAGATTGCTCTGAAAGCATCCAAGGAGCGAGCAGTGAAATGGATCCAAATAAACGTGCTGAATTGAACTTCGTGTGGCTGTGCTTCAATAGGGCTTCCTGTGTTTGAATTTGATATATATATATATATATATATATATATATATATATATATATATATATATATATATATATATATATATTACCTACTGGCGGTCGCCAGTAGGTATATATAGTTAGGATTTTTTCCCTATGGGTTTTTTGAAAATTCTATGTCTAATAACTTTGGCGTTTGTGGACGGAATTGGCTGAAATTTTCTGGAAAATGGAACATTTTGTTTCTGAGCAGCCCTTGAAAATTTGGGGGGTGTTCGTCAAGGGGGGGCCGAGAAAAAAGGGGGTCCCAAAACGTGTTTTTAACATTGAGTTTTCCATAGGGCGGTTGGCCTCACTTTTAGCCCGAACGGCTGAATGGATTTGCACCAAACTTGGCAAAATTGTAGGGACTGGTAGCCCGATGTGCCTTTTGTAGGTCTCAATATATGTGCTCCAGTGGATTTTGAGAAATTAACGTTTAAAAAAAGATATATATCTGTAACAGCGGACCGGGCAGCTCCCCGGTTCGCGGACCGGGGCGCGTACCAGAACTTCGCGTAGCGAAGTTGATTGGCTCTCCGGTGTCTGTCAACATTCTAAACAGTCCGGAGCGGCCGCCATCTTGTCTCTCGGTAGGATTGAGAGACAAGAGGAGGCCAAAACAAAGGTGGAAATAACCATAAGGGGGCCTAGTAGATCCTCCCTGACCCCCTAGGTTTAATGTGGAGGCTTTAAAAGGGCCCCGCGGGGCAAAAAAAATAATATTTTTTTTTGTTTTTTTGCGTGGGTAGCGCCCGGTCCGCGAACCGGGAAGCGTTCTGGGCAGCGTACTACAATGAAAAATGAATGAGAGACTTTTCAAATGCAGTATGTTAATTGATTTTGGTTTTGTTGATTATTTTTTATTTTCTTTATTTTTTAAGCATTTTTTTTTATTGTGATTGTGTTTCATAATTTATTAAACTTTCTAACATTTCATTGTCAGAAATTTCATAATTATCATGGAATATACATTGTAGTCTCTGAGGGTGTAAAATGTCCTCATTTGCAAGGAGGTTATCTACTGCTTGTACACATTGCAGTAGTTCATTGTCCCAAGTTTCATCGAAAAATTCAATGTCAATTTGATCAATTGTATCAATCAATTCTTGGCTGCTCTCTTGCAGGTCCATTTCAAAAGAAACTTGGTTTTCGCCTTCCATTTTGCCTGAAATTTAGATTAAAAAAATATATATTAGTAGAGATAGGGCAATGTTGGGAATAATTTTAGATAGGCATTTTTTATCAGTGAATTTATCTTTGGGCAGTGTATAGTATCAGAGTGGAAGTAGGAATATAAAAAAGTGTATGTGATTTAACGTAAGTAAATTCATAATTATACAAGAGAAGCCTAACTCCATCCATAACTATAACAGAGAAGTCTCTCTAAATCTATAACTACTACAGAGGGATAGTATATATCTATCAGAAAAAGTTTACCATATTAACTTATAGTGCACAATATACTTCAGTTTTAAAAATAAAAACTTACCTTTAGAAAGAAGTTGAAGGAATTAGTGAAAATACTATTGAATTGTACAGCAAGAAGTAGTAGTCAAAATGGCTGTGTTTTCTTCTCTTCCTTTATATATATTCAGGTATATAACCAATGAAATGTCAGGTAAAAAAAGTAGAAAATGAAAGTAACATTTTCATTGGTTGTCAATTCCAACACTTCAGATGTGTTTTGTGAAGTAATTTACCTCAGGGTATTTAGAGAGGTCTACAGGCTAAATGACTAAATGGAATTCCAATCAAATTTGTGAAAATGGTAGGGATTGGTATGTAGTATGAGCTAATCTATATTTGGTGAAATTGTCTCCAGTGGCTTTTCTGTGAACTACTTTCCCACCTTTTTTGATGGTGCGCTTCCCAGAGAGCGACCCGGTACGCGAACCGTTGAGCGCCCTGGTTCGCGAACCTTAAGCGTTCCGGGAGTCCACCATTTTGTGTTTCGGTCGAATTAAGATACAAGATGGAGGGCAAATAATGTTCAGAATGGGTAGAAGGGGGCACGGTAGAGTTATCTTGCCCCCTAGGTTTTCTGAGGGTGGCTGAGGAGGCTTATATGTGCGAAAAAAAAACATTTTTAAAAAAAATTTCGCGAGGTTAGCTCCCGGTTCGCGTACCGGGTAGCGCCCCAGGGAGCGTACTTTGTTGAAAATTAGTGAAAAATGTTAGAGTAAAATAATAATTGTGAGTGATTAGATGTAGGGTAGCTCTGAGAAGAGCTTTTGGGTTTATGGTACATTTAGGTACTTATAAGTAGGTACCAATGCACATTCTTAAATTCAGAGTGAAAATTCTGTTGCCCTCATCTGAGAAGTGAACTCCATCTCCTCTGTAGATATCTTGCATGTAGTAACGCAAGTTATTGTTGTACAGGGAGCCCATTCCATGGTCTCTCATGTAATCTGAAACAGATTTGTTTACATGCTTCCTCGACTTCTCAATTTGTGGACAAAATTGGTTTGACCACCTCCATTTCTGTCTTTGGCATATATTTGAATATACCAAGGCAGTCTGAGGAAAAAGTGCCATTAATTGCTCAAAGGTGTCCTTTAAAAGCATTTCCAGACCTACACCAGTCAAAGTGCCCAAGTCATTACCTCCACAGTGCACAATTAACAGGTCAGGTTTGGGCAAATGCATAAAGGTTTTCACCAATGGTATCAATTGGTGACATTTTAATCCTCTGTGGCCAAACCACTTAATTTCCACATCTTGTAAATTGAGGTTAGGTAATTTCCTGTTTTCAACGTACCTTTGAGCCCAGTGAATATAACTATGTCCAACAATCCAGACAGAAAACATGGTGAGAGAAGGTTCTCCTGCAGTCAGATGAAGTGTGGCAATGAAATGGCAGTTGAAAAAATGAGAGTTTAAAATGAAAAAAACTGTGGAGTTTCTGTGTTCATGAAGCAGTAACAGTGATTGGTGGATTTTGATTGCTGAAAACAGAAAGTTAGGGTGCACGGATGTGTTCTTTGAAAGATGTATTTTGAATGGTCAATAAAAAATCATTAAATGAAAGAATGCACTGGATATGCAGGTGCACTGAGAGTTCAGAGTTCAATTGCAACATTGTTGTGTGAACTTGCCAGAAGTCTTCCAAGAGGTGGTTGCCATGCAGAAAAGGCAGAAAGGGCAGAGGGGGGAAGGGTTTTCATTTGAAAAAAAAGTGAGGGAAGAGTTTTGATTGGGTGACATGAGAGATATGTGTGAAGAATTACAGCATTTCTGTGCTTTTGATAGCTGCAGACTCTGGAGTGCATACCTTTTGCTCTGCTGAAGACAAATTGGTGTGTTTCTGAGACTGTTTTCAAACTCAAAGTATTTGCTAAGGTGAGAAAATATTTCTTTAACTTAGATAGAGAATAGTGTGCTTTAAGGAGAAAATTATGAATTATGTGGCGCAAATTGCTTGTAAATATGCTCCCACATGTGCATGGGAAATTTAGATTTTAAATGTTTGTGTTACATAGCCATGTTAAAAGTGACCCAACCATGCTGGAAAGGCAATAAAAAAACACTTTCATGTGTCTTAAGGACATTTTAAGTAATTTCCCTGTGGGCAGTGTTTTCAAATTATGAATTGAAAATCGTTTTTGAGGTAAAGGAATGTTGTTAAAATTTATGTGCGCCATATGCCCCCAAATTTCGTTTTCAGGGGTGCAGCAGGGTGTTCTTGAGACACCCCTGCACCTTTGGAAAAATTCCTAATTTGCGATGAGCTAATTGCTAATCGCAAATTGCACCTTCATTCCTATGGGCCTCCTGCTCCATGGAAATGAATGGGTAATTTGCAATTAGCAATTTGCTCATCGCAAATTAGGAATGGTAAAGAATCGCTATTTATTCCTTAAAATTCGCTATTTTGGAAATGCAAAATAGTTATATGATACATATGGCGGTTGATGTCTAACAAGATAAGAAGCTTAGGGATACATTTATGATGACTGGCGCAATGAAGTGGACATCACTTACTTCATTGGTAGAGCTTTACATGTATTATGTCCTCTGTATTCTTCATCAAGCGTAACTTTAATCTGCAATCCTGAGTAGGCCTCACCTTAAACAAACCTCTGGATAGGCCACACCTTATCGTCATCCTGAATTAATCATTTAAAATGCTAGGGACAGATTTATGATAGGTGTATGCCTCTTTTGCGCCACTTACAAAACACTGTCCACGGGGAAATGACTTAAAATGTCCTTAAGACACATGAATGTGTTTTTTTAAAGCGTTTGCAATTTTTTGGGGTGACTTTTAACATGGCTATGTGACTCAAACAGTCAAAATCTAAATTCACCATGCACAGGTGGGAGCATATTTACAAGGAATGTGCTCTATGGGGAAAGGTCTTATAATGTAATATGGGAAAAATGACATCAGGGACACTGAAATGCCTTATAGAGAAGCATACACCATTATGTCCTTGTCATAAATTTGCAAACCATTACTTTTCCCCCAAAACGATTTTCAAATCATAATTTGAAAACACTGCACATGTGGAAATTACTTAAAATGTCCTTAATTCAAAATTTGCTATTCCTTATTTTGCGATTGCACTGAAGGATTTGCAAATTTTGCGATTCCTTAAATGCAATGTATCAAACAAAAAATATGTAAAAAATGATATTAAGGATTTGGAAACTACCACCAACTTCTAGTTTGTGGTAATTTGCGAATTCTTTTCAAAAAGCATTTTTTTCCAAAAAACAAAAGGTGCCATATGACGCCTATACATGTCCTTAGGGCATGTATGTGTGCCATATGCCCCCAAATTTCTTTTTCAGGGGTGTAGCAGGGTGTTCTTGAGATACCCCTGCACGCTTGAAAAAATTCCTATTTTGTGATGAGCTAATTGCTAATCGCAAATTGCAACCTTCATTCCTATGAGCCTCCTAGCCCATGGAAATGAATGGGTAACTTGCAATTAGCAATTTGCTCATTGCAAATTAGGAATGGTAAAGAATTGCTATTTATTCCTTAAAATTTGCTATTTAGGAAATGCAAAATAGTTTGATGGTACATATGGTGGTTCATCTGTAACAAGATAAGAAGCTTAGGGATACATTTATGATGACTGGCGCAATAAAGTGGACATTACTTACTTCATTGGTAGGCCTTTACATGTATTATCTCCTCTGTATTCTTCATCAAGCGTAACTTTAATCTGCAATCCTGAGTAGGCCTCACCTTAAACAAACCTTTGGATAGGCCACACCTTATTGTCATCCTGGATTAATCATTTAAAATACTAGGGACAGATTTATGATAGGTGTATGCCTCTTTTGTGCCACTGTGCGTCACTTTTATGATGCAGCGGCGGTGCTAATTTGCAATTAGCAATTTGCTCATTGCAAATTAGGAATGGTAAAGAATTGCTATTTATTCCTTAAAATTTGCTATTTAGGAAATGCAAAATAGTTTGATGGTACATATGGTGGTTCATCTGTAACAAGATAAGAAGCTTAGGGATACATTTATGATGACTGGCGCAATAAAGTGCACATTACTTACTTCATTGGTAGGCCTTTACATGTATTATCTCCTCTGTATTCTTCATCAAGCGTAACTTTAATCTGCAATCCTGAGTAGGCCTCACCTTAAACAAACCTCTGGATAGGCCACACCTTATCGTCATCCTGGATTAATCATTTAAAATGCTAGGGACAGATTTATGATAGGTGTATGCCTCTTTTGTGCCACTGTGCGTCACTTTTATGATGCAGCGGCGGTGCAAAAGATTTGCTATGAGGCGACAACATTACAAATTGATGCATTTAGGCAGATATGTCATGGTGTAAAAAAAACGTACCACATGAAACCGATGCAGCAGTGATGCAAAAGATGCACCATGTCGCAAGACAGGCCTCACTTGGGGCCATATGTATCAAGCTAATTAGCATTCGCAAAGATCAAAATTCTACGAATTTCGGCCTTTGCGAATGTTAATTAGACAAATGGTATGTATCAAACAAGTTTGATGCAAAATAAGGAGTAGCAAAATTTGCTATTCCTTATTTTGCAATTGCACTGAAGGATTTGCAAATTTTGTGACTACTTAAATGCAATGTATCAAACAAAAAATATGTAAAAAATGACATTAAGGATTTGGAAACTATTGTGGTAAATTGGTGGTAATTTGTGAATTCTTTTCAAAAAGCTTTTTTTCAAAAAAACAAAAGGTGCCATATGACGCCAACACATGCCCTTAGGGCATGTATGTGTGCCATATGCCCCCAAATTTCTTTTTCAGGGGTGCAGCAGGGTGTTCTTGAGACACCCCTGCACCCTTGGAAAAATTCCTAATTTGTGATGAGCAAATTGCTAATCGCAAATTAAACCTTCATTCCTATGAGCCTCCTAGCCCATGGAAATGAATGGGTAACTTGCAATTAGCAATTTGCTCATTGCAAATTAGGAATGGTAAAGAATTGCTATTTATTCCTTAAAATTCGCTATTTAGGAAATGCAAAATAGTTTGATGGTACATATGGTGGTTCATCTGTAACAAGATAAGAAGCTTAGGGATACATTTATGATGACTGGCGCAATAAAGTGCACATTACTTACTTCATTGGTAGGCCTTTACATGTATTATCTCCTCTGTATTCTTCATCAAGCGTAACTTTAATCTGCAATCCTGAGTAGGCCTCACCTTAAACAAACCTCTGGATAGGCCACACCTTATCGTCATCCTGGATTAATCATTTAAAATGCTAGGGACAGATTTATGATAGGTGTATGCCTCTTTTGTGCCACTGTGCGTCACTTTTATGATGCAGCGGCGGTGCAAAAGATTTGCTATGAGGCGACAACATTACAAATTGATGCATTTAGGCAGATATGTCATGGTGTAAAAAAAACGTACCACATGAAACCGATGCAGCAGTGATGCAAAAGATGCACCATGTCGCAAGACAGGCCTCACTTGGGGCCATATGTATCAAGCTAATTAGCATTCGCAAAGATCAAAATTCTACGAATTTCGGCCTTTGCGAATGTTAATTAGACAAATGGTATGTATCAAACAAGTTTGATGCAAAACAAGGAGTAGCAAAATGTGCTATTCCTTATTTTGCAATTGCACTGAAGGATTTGCAAATTTTGTGACTACTTAAATGCAATGTATCAAACAAAAAATATGTAAAAAATGACATTAAGGATTTGGAAACTATTGTGGTAAATTGGTGGTAATTTGTGAATTCTTTTCAAAAAGCTTTTTTTCAAAAAAACAAAAGGTCCCATATGACGCCAACACATGCCCTTAGGGCATGTATGTGTGCCATATGCCCCCAAATTTCTTTTTCAGGGGTGCAGCAGGGTGTTCTTGAGACACCCCTGCACCCTTGGAAAAATTCCTAATTTGTGATGAGCAAATTGCTAATCGCAAATTAAACCTTCATTCCTATGAGCCTCCTAGCCCATGGAAATGAATGGGTAACTTGCAATTAGCAATTTGCTCATTGCAAATTAGGAATGGTAAAGAATTGCTATTTATTCCTTAAAATTCGCTATTTAGGAAATGCAAAATAGTTTCATGCTACATATGGCGGTTCATCTGTAACAAGATAAGAAGCTTAGGGATAGATTTATGATGACTGGTGCATCACCAGGGATGTGTCAGTCATCCTGCGCCGCTGTTCCGCCACCCATGGTGTGCTGCATTTAGAATGCGGGGCATCATGGGGCAAAAATGGCACAGATGCGTGACGTATCTGTGCTGTAAAGGTAGTGATTGCTGGAGTTGTATCGCAAGTGCGATGCAGCTCAAGCAAGGCTCAGGGGTGCCCCATCTCCACAATGTTGCGTCAAGACCTATGCCTGCTTAAAGCAGGCGCAGGGTTTTGACGAAGCTTTCTCCTATCTGATTGTAAATACGGCACACCATGGGTGGCAGAGTAGTGGTGCACGTTAACTGGTGCATGCCTGGGGATGTGCCATTTAACATAAATCTGCCCCTTTACATTTAAGTTATGTGCAGGACACACAGAGTCGGTGAGGCTTATCCAAGGTTAAGAAGAGATGAGTCCTGTTCACTGAAAATTTAGACATAGTCTTCACCTGCTCAGCATTGCTGGACATGGCTAAATAATAGCTGCAAAATATCACTCTTGTTAAACAATTTTACTATTATAATCTCTGAGATTTGTCTCTTACTCTGCAACATCTCATTGTTGTTATCTTTCTTTAAAGATAAAGACAACCTCAACATGAGCGACAATCTGCAATCAGTTGATTTTGACCTCATCATTGAACTTGTAATTGAAACATCAGTGGATGTTGATCCCTTGGATGATTTAAATCCTGAGGATGAAGAAGAGCGTGATGAGGATGCAGATTTGTCCGAATTATATGACATAGGATGGGAAGCTGACCTGCTTGAGCCTATGGAAATATAAACATTTATTTTTAAAATGTATAATTAATAAAAAGTAAAAAGGTAAACCGTTTAATTTAAAAATAAAGACACCTTCAAAAGCAGGTTATGTGTAGTGTCTTCAATAAAATATTAAAATATGCTCATAAAATTAGATCAGATTCACATATAAAATAGCACAGGTAACATAAATATAAATGTCATTTCTTTTCTGCTATTTCTGTATTGTAAATTTGCAAGGACTAAAAAATCTTCTATTTAAAATGTCAAGTAGTGTGTTAAGTTTTTGATCACTGTTATTGTTTTACTGTTTGGTAATAATGGTTAATAACATTTTTTATTATATTTTACCACAGATTCAACTGCAGATCATTTCAAGATTTCACCATGCCAACAATAGAAAGACAGAGAAAGGCTGCAAAACGTCAAAGACAGCAGGTGAAAGAAAATAAGTAGCAGTCCTCTAACAAAAAGATTTGTCAAGTCACGAAGAAAGCACCGGGTAAGAGCACAAAATATTTCATAAGAAATATGTGTAGTAAAAAAAATATTACTACAGAAAATGTTTCAGTCCATAAAACGAGAAGGAATTCAAATGGAAAGGAAAGGCCAATCAAAAATGTTACTGCTAGAGCAAGAGATAACTCTGTGCATGATAGTAGAAGGAAACAACAGTTTAGGGAGATTCGTAAACGAATGTTCCGCAACAGGATAATTGGCAATTTGTTAAAAAATATTAAGAAAGGTCAACAGAAACTGGTTTTTTATAAGAGAAAAAAAAAAGTTGAGAAAGTTATTGATCAGGCATTTGAAATTAAACGTAAGTTATTTATTTTGATAATCAATAGAATTAGGAAGCTAAACAAGGCAATTTATGATTTCAAAAGAAATAGTAGATGGAAGAGAATAGTTAATCGTAGTAATTTTTGTGAAGTTTTTTCTGGAGAATGGATGCATAGTTCAAGCTGTGAGGCATTTTTTAATGAGGAGAGTTATTTCCAGGATAATGATTTGGTGCATGCAGTTGACACCAGTGGTCGTGCTTATGAAGTGAAAGATGGTTGTCCAGTTGAAAAAGAAAAACTTGTGACAACAGAGGCAGAAGAGGTGTTAGGTAATGAGGTTTTAGGAAGACGTGCTAAGGGTCCTGTGTACACCTGGAAGTGTAGTAGTATTTGCAGTGTGCGACAGGATTCCATCAATTTGCTTTGTGATTTTGTACGGTCATTTAATAAGAAAAGTTTGAAGCAGAAAATAAGGTTGTTGCAATAATTAGATCCTTGCAGAGTAAGAGAAGTGACAGGTTTGCATGGTCATTCACTGGCTTGTCTTTCCAGGAGAGTATGCCAGAGTGTTTTTCATCATTTCAGGATGCTAGCAGTGCATCATAATAAAGTGAGGAAATTAGTTAGAATGTTGTATTATGCTAAGAGTCCAGCAATTATGCTTAAACAATTATGCGCTGCTCTTTTGCATGGTTCTGAAATAGATGTGAAGAATATATGTGAAGAAATTGAGTTTTGTTACTTTGGAAGTAAAGAGGAGAATGTTGAAATTGAGCAAGAAGAAGAGGGTCATGTGGAAGATAGTGTACAGGTTTCCAGTACAGATAATTTCCAGAGGGAAATTGCGACGTTTGAGGTGAAATCAAGTGAGAGGCCTAATTTCACTTGTGTGTGTTGTCGACGCACTTATTATAAGAATCAGACTAAGTTAGTGGATTTATATGCAAAAAGTGAAAGGGAAAATAATAGTGAATGGAAGGATTTCGCAACATACTTGATGGTAGAAAATTGTTTTGATTTGGGATTGGATCAACGTGTGTGTAGTTATTGTTGTTGCAAATTAAATCAAAACCAGATGCCTGCTAGAGCAGTTCATAATAATCTGGAATTGGTTGAGATTCCTTCTGAATTGAAGGATTTAAATACTTATGAATCTATTTTGATTCAAAGTATCCATCCCTTTCAGGCTATTGTAAGAATGGAGCCAAAGACAGGGAAATTGCCTCCATCAGATTTACAGAGAGGATTAAAGGGAAGAGTTGTTTATTTGCCTCTAGATTTGAAGAAAAACATTAACACAATTGGAGTAGAAAAAGTGGAAGAGGAACCTCTGGTTATCTTAGTTAATGGGGTTCTGACAATGAATAAGAAAATATGGCAAGATTTAGTAGATGTTAGGAAAGTTAAAAAGGCAACATTGTATTTGAAAATACTATAAGAATGTATATGTTGCAGAAGAGGAAGTAAGTGAGGAAGAGGATAGCGATTTGTGTGCTGGTCAAATTGAGAAAGTAGAACCCTCTACTAGTGAAGAAATATATGAACATTATAGTGTTCATCCTTTGCATTCCAAGGAAGTCATGGGGAATGCTATTGAGTTGTTTCAAATGAAACAAGCCAAAGGGAGTCCCATTAGTGTTTGGGAGGAAAGTTTGGAAGCTCGGTGTTTCCCACAGCTTTTTCCAACAGGTCAGGGAGGAAGATATGATGAGCGACCTCATCAAATTCCTGCTTCTGAATACCAGACTTTGCGATTGTATGCAGGAGATGCTAGGTTTCGACAATGCATTCCTTATTTGTTTCATCTCCTGTTTGAAAGCGATCTGTCTGGACTGTCATATGCAGTGAACCACATCTTGAAAAGTGGTATACACATGCAAAACATCTCGGCAAGTGACTTTATGGATAAAGTCAATGTCCAAGACAGTATTTTGGATTCTCACCTGATTAATCTCATGGCGTGTCAGCGTGGTACTAATGAGTACTGGTACCGTCGTCATGGTGATTTAAAATGTATGCTGAGGAACTTAGGTACTCCCACATGGTTCCTCACTCTGAGCTGTGCCGAGTATGGCTGGGAAGACTTACTTGAATTTCTACGAGAGGCAAATGCTAACGTAGATAACATCGAATTCAAGACACCCGGAGAACTGTGCTCTTTGGATCCAGTCAATGTATGTAGGTACTTCAATCATAGATTTGAAGCTATGATGTCTTTCATCATGAATAAGAAGAATCCACCTCTTGGAGAGGTGTTGGATTTCTTCTGGAGAAAGGAGTACCAAGCAAGAGGTGCTCCTCATATACATATGTTGCTGTGGATCAAGGATGCACCTAAATTTGGAACGGATCCAGAAGACTCAGTGATGAGTTTCATCCAACAGTATTCTACGTGTGCTGTTCCAAACGCAAAGGAGAAGAAAAGCCTAAGAGAAAAAGTTCTGCGTTTCCAAAGCCATCGATGTGGAAAGTACTGCCGTCGTAAATTCCGAAACAAGGACAAGTTCTACACTAAATGTCGTTTCGGCTTTCCACGACCGGTGATTTCTAAAGGAAGAGTAAACAGTTTGATGTCTTCGCTGCGACACAATGTCATGAAGAAATCACCTAAAAACACTTACAATTTGAAGAGGAACGAAGAGTCCAAGTACATCAACGACTACAACCCGGTGATTTTGTCCATGTGGAATGCTAACATGGATATACAGTTTGTGGCTGATAACTGTATGGCTGTGGCTCGGTATGTGACGTCTTACATCACCAAAAAAGAGAAGACAGAATTGAAGGATATGTGGGAGGACATTTCCCATGAAAAGAGCCTCAGCAAGAAGTTGTACAGTTTCAGTCAGAAGATGTTGTCGCATCGAGAAATCGGAGCGTACGAATGTTCTGACCGGTTGTCTTCAGCAAGTCTCTATGCCAAGTCCAGGAGTATCGTTTGGGCGAGTCTTGGTCTTGCTGCAACGCGTAATCGAGTTCTCAAACCTGTGCGGGAAATTGAGTATTTGGCGGAAAAGGAGCCAAACAGTACCGACATTTTGAAGACCAACATGTTGGATACATATTATCCAAATCGAAGCATTCACCTCGAGAATGTTTGTCTGTATGAGGTTCTTCAAAATTACATATTCAAGAGGAACATCAAAGAAGATACTGAGAAAGGAGTGTATGCTGTAATAGGAAGTGAGGGATGTCTGGTCAAGCAAAGAAAATGCCACTTGGTAAACCATCGAAAATTGAGTGGCGAATCTCCTGAAAAAAAGGAGTTTTTCTATTTAGCACTTTTGCAACTTTTCAAGCCTTGGCGTGCAGAAGAGGAACTGCTTGGAGATTTCCTCTGTTACGAAGACTCTTTCAATGCCGCCAAGGAGACCATAGAATGTCCTGCTTTTCCCAAATATGTAGAAATGTTGAATGCGGAAATTGAGCAGGAAGCAACGATTGCAGCCGAGATTGCCAGAGACAGTTCTCAGGACAGTCAGAGTTCTGCTTCATTGAGTCAGGATCCACTAGGAGGACCTGTTATTGAAAATGAAGCTGCCACTGCTATGAATGAAGTGGAAAGAGCCATGGCACATGCTCAAGAGGATGCGGTTAACTTAGAAGAGTTGGAAAGACAACTCAACGTTGAGCAGAGGAAAATATATGACGAAGTTACCATGCAAATTGATCATGGATTAAGTCATGATAAGAAAGAGTGCTCATGTACGTCGTTGAAGCCTGTCCGACTGTACGTGAGTGGAGAAGCGGGAACTGGAAAAAGTTTCCTCATTAAAGCAATTTCATGCTATTTGCAGGAAAGGACAGAGTCATCGCTGTCTTGTGTTGTCACTGCTCCAACTGGACTGGCAGCACATAATATTAAAGGGATTACTTTACATCGTTTACTGATGCTGCCAGTGGAGCATGACAACAAATTACAATATCACAAGCTATCTGGAGATGCTTGTTTTGAAGTTTCAAGAATCTTGAGGAAAATGAAACTTCTTATCATTGACAAAGTAAGCATGGTTTCCAATGTCATGCTTGCCTTTGTGCATTTGAGGATGCAAGAAGTTCTCAAAACAGAGTATGATGTGTTATTTGGTGGCAAACACATCATTGTTTTCGGAGATCTTCTGCAGCTGACACCAGTGAAAGGGCAACCTGTGTTCAAAATGCTCACGCATGAAGATACCAGGAAGTGCCTAGGCAGCATTGGCAACGTCAATATATGGTTAAACTTCAATTATGCTGAACTGCATGAAAATATGCGTCAGGCGAAGGATGAAGTTTACAAGACTATTCTACAAGATGTTAGAATTGGAAAAGTGACCGAGCATGGGAAAGAAGCTTTACATGCACGATTACTGTCAAATTTATATCCAGAACAAGATGTTGTGCCTGAGAATATTTTTCAGAAAATTACTGAGAAGAAATCTGGAATATGTTTGATGCCAACTCTTGCAGAATGTGCCAAATTTAACAACAAAATGTTGCATTTAGAAAAGCAAGAGATTGTGAAACTGGAAGCTATTGATAGAGTAGAGCATATGGGATCAACAATTATTTTGTCTGAGAATCTGAAAACAAAATTGGATTCATTAGAGAAGAGTATATCTAAAACTGCAGGTTTTGAAAAGACTCTGAATGTGTGCTTGAACTGCCGTATAATTTTAAGAAGGAATTTACATGTTGAAAGAGGTCTGGTAAATGGATCAATGGGTAATGTTGTTGATTTTGTGAAATACAGAAATAGAGATGGAATTGAATTTTTAAAAATTAAATTTGATGGCATTGAGGAAGTACAGCTAATTGGTCGTTGTTCTGCTAGATTTTTGCTTGTAAAAGACTTATATGTTCGCCGTAAGCAGTTTCCTGTTTGCTTGGCATATGCGGTGACAATTCATAAATCGCAAGGTTTAAGTGTAGACAGTGCATTGGTGAATATTGGCAGTTCTGTGTTCAAGGAGGGTATGGCATATGTGGCATTGTCACGAGTTAGAACTTTATCGGGATTGTACTTGATTGAGTGTGATGTCACAAACATTTGTGCAGATCTAGATTGTGATAAGGAATACAATAGGTTAAGAAGAGAGTATGCGCCACATTTGCCTCAGTATCCTTTGTTTGAGAAACGTGTGGTAGGCCGGAAACGAAGAAATGTGACCAATACTGGGGAGGTTGTAGCAAAAAGACAAAAAGTCAATGAACCTAAAATTACAAGCAGAAACAAAAAGGATTCTGTTGAAGATGTTGTTGGTTTTCAGTTTGAAAACAGTTCTGGTGTCAACTGCTATGCTAATGTAGTGGTTAATGTTTTGTTTTCTCTAGAAAATGTAAAAGAAGAGATTGTGGTCAATTCTGATCAAAGATTTTGCAGTTGTTAAATTCTGTGTTAGAGAAATGTAGCACTGATAGAAGAACCATAGAAAGTGTGTCTGAAATTCGAAATCTGTTAGACAGATGTTCAGGGCAAACACAATTCTCTCAAAATATTCAGCAAGATTGTCAGGAGTTTTTAATGTATATGCTTGATGTATTACATGCTGAAGGTGTAGATGTAGATCAGCTGTTTGGGCTTTCTTATCAATGGCAGCATGACTGCGAGAACTGTATGGTATCAAGTACTACTAGTGTAGACTCAGAAAGATTTATATATTTAACTTTGCCAGACAGTAAATCAGTCTCTTTTAATAAGCTAGTAAAAGCAGCTGATCACAACATGGAGTGTAGCCAATGTAAATCTGAAATGATGTCCACATTATTTATACGAACATATGGCCAGTATGTAATTTTAATGTTCCAACGATGTAGGCCTGATGGAACAAAATTGACAAATGTAATAAAAAATTTTGTAGCTTCGCAGTTGTCAATATCAGGAAGGACTTTTGTAACTGCAGCAATTATATATCATGACGGCCCTTCAATAACATCAGGACATTACACAGCTTATTTAAAGTCTAGAAATGGCTGGTCATTCTGCAATGATTCTGTTTTAATTTTCACAAAAAAATTGCCGTATGACCTTAAAAACTCTTACCTGGTGTTTTTAAAACCAAAATTTTAGGGAAATAATCTCAGGATGTGCTCTGTGGAATTTCAAGAAGTTCTAATGGCTCCTACACAATTTGGCCTTGAGGATAAGTGTAGTTCAGAGACATAACTTCTAACCATAAGACTGGACGTCATGGAGAAATACGTGCACTTTGAATGAGTTCAGAAAAACTGTTTCTTTTTATAAGCTAATTGAAGCAGCCAATCAAAACATGGAGTAGAGGGAATGTAAGTCTGCAATGCTGTCTACTGTTTTACATTGCTTTGTGATTAAAAGTGATGTAGAGAATTAAATAATTGTAGTAGTCATAGAGGTAGTGTAAGTCTGCTTCATAGTAAGCAGTATCAGTGTCATAGGAAATGTAGAACATGACTGAGCAAGAAGGGGAAGATATTACTATTCCAGGATTGTGAAAATGATCTTCAACATTTTAATTCTGAAAGTTGCGGAAATGCCAAATGACGGGATTGGCTTACAAGAAATCCAAGAGTTATAAATGGCTCTGACAAGATTTGGCCTTGTGGAAACTTGTGGTAGAGAGCAAGAAGTCATTTATTGCATGTAACGTGTTTTTAAAAACGATGGAGATTTTCTTTCAGAAAGTGGCGGGCTGAAAGTAATAACAGCACAAAAGAGTGTAAGCTGTTCATAGGACATCCTTTGACGTCATGGAAAGTAAGTTAACTTTAAGGAGTTCTGAATTCTGATTTCTTATGTTGTATGGGTTTTTTAAACACAATCATTTTGATTGTGTTTTTTTTTCCCCGCTGTTACATGATGAATACCTTCAAGTCACTGATTTAAGTGAAATTTGATACATTCTGAGAACAGCAAAAATAAACCATTTAACATGTATAATTAATGTTCTACTTTTTGTACTTATGATATACATTTAGAAATGTGAGGTAGATATGGAGAAACTGAGGCTTCTGTAAGTGTCAAAGTTAATGCTTACAGTGCTGCACTTCTGGGTACTGTTTTTTTTTGAAAACTGAATAGGCCTCACCTTAAAGAAACCTCTTGAAAGGACACATCTTATTTGTATCCTGAAAGAATCATTTAAAATGTTAGACACAATTTTATGATGGCTTTACATCTTTTTTGCGCTGCTATTGCATCACTATTGTGAGACATCGGCAGTGCAAAAGATGCACCATGTTCCAAAATAGGCCTCACTTCATCAGCATCAAGATACTGTTTGTTTAAAATATATATCTTTAGGATTGTGTAGGGGACGTATAGCAGCAGAGGCTTCTGTAAATCTCAAAGTTTTTGAAAAACTGTTTCTTCTTGAACCTTTTCCCTTGTCTTTTCAAATTTTTAAATACATGTTTTAATATTTTTGAAATGTTTCTTCTCTCTTTTACAGATTGAAAGTATGAAAAAATATTTGAAAAAGTTAACAAGAATTATAAGGTAAATGTTTTCTACTCTTTTAACCCGCAATCCACTGCTGATGATGTCACTGACTATGTCATGAATGATGTAATAAGTGGACATGACTTACTTCATTGGTAGGCCTTCACATGTATTAATGCATACACTGCTGCACTTCTGCGTACTGTTTCATATGCTGAACTACATCTGCACTATGAGATACCTAAGCAAAGGCAACACAGGTGATGTGATTGTGAAATGAGCAAAAGAAACTCCACGTTTTTCAATTACATTACTTGTGTTTTCTAAGTTTACGGATGACATTGTGCAGATGAACTTTAGGTCTGTCTATGGACACAGAAGAGGTCTGGCCGTTGTTCAAGAGTGAAGTGGACATGTTTTACTTCAATGGTAGGCCTTCACATGTATTATCTCCTCTGTATTCTTCAACAAGCATAAATTTGATATGCAACCCTGAGTAGGCCTCATCTTAAACAAACTTTTGGAGAGGACACACCTTATCGTCATCCTGAATCAATCATTTAATCTATCACATTTAACATCTATTAGTTCTACTGCTTCATTTCTTTAATCCTTACTTTCCTGCGTTTGCTACTTCTCTCATTCCTTTCTCTATTACTTAATTATTCTACTCCTTCCAGTATTTTTCTCAGTCCCTCTCTTCTCATACTTCTTCATTATTATTCACTCATTCTGTCTCTATTAATGTTACTGTTTCTGAATGATCTCAAAAAAATTTTAAAACAAGAACAGTAAGTATAAGGATAGGAAACAGACATTTATGTTACAAGAAAGACAGCTATAGGAAGTAAACAAAAGATACTGTTACTCGCAATCCACTGCTGATGATGTCACTGACCATGTCAAGAATGATATAATATGTGACATGATCAGAAGTGGATTGCGGGTAACAGTATGTTTTCTTTACTCCCTGTAGCTGTCTTTCTTGTAACATAACTGTCTGTTTCCTTCCCTTATACTTACTGTTCTTTTTTGAAAAAAAAAATTTTTGGTTCGCTCCTGGTTCGCGTACCGGAGTGCGAACTGGAAGCGAACTAAAAGAAATAGAGGTTGGCAGAGTTTCAAAAATTCTACCAATTTTTTTTATAATGGGGAGGTAGTTCTGAAAAGAACTTTTTTTTTTGGTTTTTGTTGTTTTAAATTTTTTTTATTATTTTTCTGAACATTTTTTATATTTTTTTTGTTTTTTCTGAACATTTTGTAATTTTTTTGTTTTTTGGGGGGAGGGGGGAAACAAAAATGATTCATTGAAAAGGGCTCAACAGGAGCAACGAAAAAAAGAAGAATTAATTTTTTGGGGCGTTTCGGGCAAACATGATTATTGATAGCTCTCATTATAAGAGTAATGCTACTTTCTCGGTAGCAAAGTGTTTGGTTGCACCACACGCACACTTGCTTTACTTCCCCCATGTCCATTTGAATGTTCGGGATCACCTCCCTCGCCTCTGGTCCCGATACTTCTTTGACAACAGATCTTCTCGCCATTGCCGGGGGATTTTGCTGTTCATCACGAAGCTGGGCAGCACTATAATTATTTGGGTGCCACTTACTCATATGCCTGTGCATCGTATAATTTCCGAAGCTGTATTTCTTGTCAGTGCCCCTTGAAAGTCGATCGTCGCAAATACGGCAAAACACATATCTGGCATTGACTTTTTTTTGCCCTGCTGGAAATTTAAAAAATTGCCAGATGTAGTTTTCTTTTCTATTGTATCTTCTGGGCTCCTCTCGCAAAAACTCAGGCTCTTCCTCCTCTTGCTCCTCTTCTTGATCTTCCTCTTCTTCTATGATTGCTTGAGCAGGTGGTCCTTTCTTCCCTTGAGGAGGTGGGGGTGGTGGTGGGGGAACACTAGCTGAAGCAACAATGGAAGCCATTTCTCTAGAATGTAAAAGGGTCTTTCTCTCACCAAGATGAAAGTCAGAGTGAGGAAAGAAGGAGGGGTTTTCATCATTTGGGAAAAGCAAAAGTTCTCAACCAATGAAAAGTGTTATTTTTAGGTCACCTGACCTAGCCTTCCATCATTATGAAACCAAAAGTGAAATGAACCAATGAAAAGTTTTATTACCAAGTCACATGACCTCTCACGCTCATGTTACGCGCTGCGGAACGCGCCCCGGTCAGCTTCCGGGTCGCTAAGCTTCGCGCCCCGGTCCGCGCCCCGGGACACTTCCGGGTGCGCTAACGCAGTACGTCATAAGACGCATTACGCGGCAACGCGATACCGTCACTATGTTGATTTCTTATCGGTTCGCGGACCGGGTCGCGGCATCTATTTGAGCTAACGGAAAGCTTCCCGGTTCGCGGACCGGGAGCGAAACAAAAAAAATATTTAAAAAAAATTATTAATAAACATATAAAATATATTTTTGTATTTAAAGAAGAATACATTTTACAGCTATAGATATTAGCTTTTAAAAAACCAATGAAATTCATTGAAAAAACCATAGGTTATAGACCATATATAGTTAGGAATTTGCATTTACAAAACCTTGAAAATTCACTGAAAAAACCATAGGTTATACACCATATATAGTTAGGAATTAGCATTTAAAAAACCTTATTTTACTCACACAAAACCAATGAAATTCCATATATAGTTAGTTGTACTAACTATATATCACGCACCCGCAATCCACTGCTGATCATGTCACATATGACATCATTCATGACATGGTCAGTGACATCACTGATGACATCACTGATGACATCTCAAATGACATCACTGATGACATCACTGATGACATCTCAAATGACATCACTGATGACATCACTGATAAAATCTCATTTGACATTAATGATCACATCACTGATGACATCATTCATGTGATAATACGATGAACCTCTTCAGACTCTAATATAACCTTAGATACACTCAGTGTAAACAGACACTCACAGACTGTCACTCATCCATGGAGTTACTTACACACCTAGTCAGTCATGCAAAGAATCAATCACAGCTCCATTTTCACAACTATACAGTTATACACACCTTACTTATTCAAACATATACTAAAACATATTTACTCACTTATACAATCCTGGATACAAGAGCACAATGATCCATACAGCCACTCACACATTCACTGGCTCTTATGCACAGTTATTTATATATGTCAACTCTCACATGTACTGTATTTTACATATGTACTTACTTTGACATGTAGCACTGAGATATCTATTCACTCACCAATACAGTCATGCACACAGTCAACCACCCATACAGCTGTTTCCACATGCACTTTTGAACCCATACATCTATGCACAGAGTCATACACCTCCCAGCCACCCACACACACTCTCAGTCTCCCATACAAATGCTTGGGCAACCAATCAATAACCCATATAGTTACTCATATAGCTACTGATCAACACATGCAGCAGTTTACAGAACAACAGACATAATGATGCACAAATTAAGACAGTTTAGTCACTAACCCATGCACTCAGTGAGACACATTTAACCACTCACTCATACAGTCAGTCATGCACCTACTAAATCCTTCATCCAGACACTTATACATCCACTCATTCTTAAATATGTAAGACATATTTTAACTTTACAGAAAAATACAGTCACTGGATGTTGTCATCAGTGATGTCATCAGTGATGTCATTTGAGATGTCATCAGTGATGTCATCAGTGATGTCATTTGAGATGTCATCAGTGATGTCATCAGTGATGTCACTGACCATGTCATGAATGATGTCATATGTGACATGATCAGCAGTGGATTGCGGGTGCGTGATATATAGTTAGTACAACTAACTATATATGGAATTTCATTGGTTTTGTGTGAGTAAAATAAGGTTTTTTAAATGCTAATTCCTAACTATATATGGTGTATAACCTATGGTTTTTTCAGTGAATATATATATATATATATATATATATAAAAATGATGTAGCAAAAAAAGGCAAATAGAGTGCCACATTTTCTCTAGACATGGATAAAGATATAAAACTGCCAAGCAGAGAACCAGAAAGAACTCCCTTGCCCAAATGACAGCGGCACATAGGGGCTCGGGTGGCTTGTATAATACAATGTTCTCTTAATCAGGAAGAACACCTGTACACTCTACTGTATGCAAAGGTGAGTTGGTGCGCTACGGAGGCAGCAAGTTCCATCACGTTTCAGCAGACAGCTTTTTTCATGGGCCAAAGTGCATGAAAGATTCCACAATACATAGACTGTGAATGACTTTAACAACATCAACAAAGAATAATGCATGCTTGGAGCTGTTAACAAAAGAACAGTGGCCACCATCTTTGAATGTTAGGACTACATGAAACATACTTGTGAAGATAACAGTATACAACCATTGATATATCCAGCCAATGTGTGTTTAACAGAAAACCTAATTTATATTTCCAAAATGAAGATCTAAATAGTGGAACAAACAAAAAATGTTCGTCCACAAATTCATATATGTGAGTTGGTGTGCCCATGTGGGCAATAGTTATTAATCAATAGATACCTACAATTATGCAATGCTCAAAATAATAAATATAGAAAAAACAGTGCATGGTGGATGACTGAGGCCAATTAGCAACCTCAGAGTAGACCGCTGGAGAAACAAGTAAACAATCCAGGATTCAGATTATGTTACTAGACTAGATCATAGAACATTGACTTGCAGAAAACGTAATGTATTGCACCCTTAATTTCCCAATATATAACACCATGAGTCATGAGGGATTGATCAAAAGATACATGTGACTCTTACATGGTCAAAATTTGATATAAAAAACATTTACAGCAATGAAGGGAATGCTGTAGATTATATTATAACAGAGGTCTTCAAACTTTTTAATGCCGAGATCCCTTTCTCAAAACTTTTTAGGTGTAAGGACCCCCTCCTGACAAAAAATCCTAGAAACTGTTACTCACCATCAATAACTATAAACACCCTTAATTTCCATGGCAATTTATTTTTACGGTGGGGAAATAATATTAAACAGTGTATTCTGTAAATTCTTTAGGTTTTTCACTGCCAGGTAGCTACGTATAAAATAATGGGTAGCTTAAGTGAAAAATACATTTTAAAAGTTGTTACTCAGTGGGAAATTCACCATAGTACAGTATGAAACCTTTATTTGTTTAATGCACTGGAGAGGTCTATGTGTAACCAGGGACCCACAGAAATAATTCTTTGATGGTGCAGTGGAGAATTGTGACTTGTGCATTTTTTGTGCTAGAAGGTTACAGCTTGTTACAGAAAGCGCTGTGAATATGTAAGTCATTATTTAAAACTTGCATTTTAGCAATACCCAGATTGAACGTTTTTCTTTTTTTTTTTTACCAAACGGTCCCTTTAATAGCTACTGGGGTAGTAAGTGTTATACAAATTAAATTACAATTGAAAGCACACACTTCACAGCTCAATTGTTCTCTTTGCACCACAACTCAAAAAGAATGCATCTCTGTCACCACAAAGCTTTGAGTGATTAGATCAATGAAAACCAATACCTGCTTTCAAGCACCCTTTATTTACATTTGCAGATTAACTCCTAGCACACATTTGTATTTCGTTCAGACAAGCTGCTACACCCTGGCAGTTAACTGTCTGCCAGGCTTTGGTTTCGCAGCACATGACACTGCTTGAATTACACTCCAGCTGAAGCATTTTAACTATCAGAATTAACCGTCCCAGAAGGGTTGTCTTTTTCCAGAGAGTAGAGGAACGGTTATTTAAATATTTTTGTGAGTGCTTTCACTGCGGAAACCATCTTCATCACACAAAAGGTCATGCGATTGCACTGTATGAATATAATATTTGGCAGAATTATGCCTCAATGAGAGCAAAGAATAAAACATTAAAAATTAATAGAAATAAATCTTACAAATAATTTGCAAACATGTATTTGAAAGGAAATTTAAATAATCTAGCACCAGAAGTCAACAAGCCTTTCCAGTACAGGTTTTGTATGCACCACAATGAAAAAAATCGAAATTCCAAAACCACTTCTAAATACAAGAGTCCTTTACAGTATGCATTATAAAAGTATTTGTGTAGACTAGGTGAAATTAAAAAGGAAAAATAACAAATCTCGAAATAGCAGAAGGTAAGGAAAGTTCCTAGTTGGGTGGTCTGGCCTCTGACTTCCACCCCATTTTCCCCTCGCTGGGAATGGCCCCCTCGAGCCCCCCCTACAAGCCCAGCTCGCACCTTCCCTTGTGAACGCAGTGCATGAACAAGCCCAGCGTGGGCTCAATTAAGCTAGTACTGGCCTCCTGCAGAGCCTAAATGCCTCCTAATGGTCGTTGTCGCCAAGGCCCAATTTCCTTCATCAGCTGGTGAGAAGTGTGCACAATGGGATTGCTTCTCAGAGCAGCTCTGAGGGTCAGGCTCTCTCTGGTACAACCGCTCGGAGCAGATGCCATTCAGCAATCCTTGTGTGCCGACAATAAGGCTGGGGAATGAGCGCCCCCCTTCCTGTGACTCCACGGACCCTTGGAGGTTGCGCACCACAGAATGAAGACCTCTGTATTAGAAGGAGGACTGCAGAGCTACCATTAGTAAGGTGTGAAACTAGTACCCAGATCTGACCTTTTGCACCCCAAGAAAGGCCTAACACACCCCCTACCTCAAACATGAACCTCAGATTCATCACAACTTATAAAAGTAGGTGCACCCAAAAATTATGCATCTTGAAAAACTTGCATGTCTTAGAATCTTTGCTCTTTATTACAGAAAATTCGGATAAATGAAATTACACCAACTTTGTGAAAAAGTTAGACCATTACTCAGAAATCATTGTTTTTAAGACTTGGTGTAAATCCGCCCAGCCATTTTTGTGAAATTTGTGTTTAAAGAGGGTATCTGGTTGGGCATGAAGGGGGTAACACAGGTAAAAAGTTACAGATATTTGGTCTATTTATGTCCAGCTATGCTCTGATTGGACCATGTAAAAAAGATGGGTGAATCCTTATTGGCTGGCCACAACATGAACAATATGTGGTGGCTGCAATTAAAGGACGCCTGAAAAAAATGAAAGGCCACATAAGGGGGCAGGGTAGGCACATCATGATTTCCAGGCCAAATAGAAAGGTCAGGAGCCATGAGGGGACACTTCCTGGTGGCAGGCACACAACACCGCGCGCAAAAGATCACCAAAGGCATCCAAATGTCCATCAAGGACTAAGAAAAAGCACACTAAAAGACAACAAAAGACACATAAAGAAGCTTGGTTCCCCAAGGGGAATCGACTGTGATGGGGGTGACTAGTACTCCGTTCCTGGGACTTCTTGAACCACCCCTGGGGGGTCAAGCTCCTGGTTGTCAGCTCAAGGACTTTTTAAAAGCTATAGACTCTGGGAGGAGGCACAGGTTACGCACCCTCCTCACAAGTCTTTTTGCTCCTGGGGACCCCCATCTCCCAGGGAGAAAAAGGAGCACCACTGTGCTCTTACAATATCTGGTCTCCAGTGTCCCTCATCTCCTTGTGGACCAGGAAGGATATATGTGGGACACTCCTCTCACCACCCTGTACCCATGTCTTGTGGATGGTGGGATTACCTAGCTAATAGTCTGATGCCCACACTAGCAGAAAGAGAGGTTTGATGTTGCTCCCACGTACAGTCAAAGCAGTGTGCAGGAAACTAGCAGGGAACTCACAGTCCCCAACAGAATACATTCCATGGATCCAGGGCACCCATTATAAGACTAAAACAAACAAGTTCCCACCAGCAACAGCATTAAAAGGCCCCAGTGAGAAGAAAAAATCAGATATAGACTGGAGCACCTAATAAGTCCATTCCAGGGCTATTTGTAATTTACATATTCTGCTTGGGGTGCCCAAGAGAGGACACTAACATCACAAGCAGGTTTCTACATGGACATGGGGCTGCCAGCAGTGTGACAGTCTCCTCAGGAGCCCCATACATTTTCTTTTTTAATCCTCCCGAGTCTCCTAGGGGGTTCATTTAGTGACTGTTGAATTGAACAGTGCAGTACTTCCCTTGTGAGCCACACTGCAGCTTTGCAGAGATGATATAGACCCAACTCCTAATACCCTTCCTTTCTTACTCATAAGTGCCTGTTTCAACAAGAAAGATTGGTGGGGATAGCGGAAAAGGGTCTTGGTTGAGACATCGTCTTATGCTTTTTTTGAAAGTGGTTTTTGAACCTCCAAACATAAGTAGGATATAGTAACCATTAAGGCTCAACCTTTAGACTCTTGCTTCACCTACTAATAAGCATTCTCTTGCTTTCGTCAGCACCCTACTTGTGACTAACAATGTCTATATTGTGGTGGAGATATATATTGAGGAGGTTTCAGATATCTTATCTGAGTCCTCTGTGTGGGGAGTGGAGGTGTCTTGAGCATAGTGTGCAGATTCCAGATGTTCTCTCTGGACATAGATCTGTGCAGGTGTTCTATTTTAAAAGAACGTGGAATAACAAGCAGTTATTGGAATGGGCATGCATGCATCCTTGTTCAACACTCCCACCATGGATAAATAACATTGCACACATTCAACCCCCTTGGGGTTGAGGCATGACAGTGACCCTGGGAGGGAGTTCCACACAGTTCCAAGCACATCTAGATCTTGGGCATTTGTTTAGCAGTTCTGGGCTGTGGGTTTCCTGTTAGTTGGTCCTAAGATGGCACTGAAACTGTAATGGTTTATTGATAATGACACATTGATAGTGATGCTTTTGAATGTCTTAATAGAGTTCATTAGAATGTTTTATCAAGTATAACCAAGTTAAATGTGAACCATGGCAAAGTGAAATCATCTACTAGCATTTTTAAAGGTGTGGCATTGGTCCTAATAAAGCATATAATTATGCTTTTTTTCAAATATCACCTGATTTACAGTGAACCATTGTAAAGTAATATAATCCCCTACAGCTTCTAATGCTGTTGCATTGATCTCTTATGATATGTTTTTGTTCTTCTGAGTATGGTGACACCCTGACAAAGCCAGTAGACCTGTCGTTTGATAACTACACCCTTTGATAAAGTGTCTAGTACATGTAGGGGGTATCATCTTATTAGGTCCAGGGCTTGCTTGGGCTCTTAGGAGAGTGTCCCGATAGGTATTTCCACCTGCCTACTTGTAAATATTTGTAATTTAATGAGTAGTATTAACTAGTTTGTCCATAATAAAGTACTTTCCTGTTTAATAAGTAAAAACACTGGCTGGACAATGATATTTTGGGTATTGTTCATTGCTTGTCCTTGACTGGGGTAATAGTCCACACTACTTCCTTTGAATTGGGCTTGGACTGCTCTGCCTCGCTTCCCTGAGATAATCAAATGATATAATGGGTACATGGTTCCCATGGACAGAAGGTTAATGACTTTTTACTTGAGAAGGGCTCCCTTTCTTCCCAACTAATAAACCACTGGGTGGGGATTGTGGTCCTCAAGGGGAAGGGCACGGTGCCTGGCCAGAGGGTGTACAACAGCAGGGGTTGTGCATAGGGACATGCCAGAGGCAAGGCCCTTTGACCAGCCACCTCGGTACACATGCTCAACTTTGAATATCATAAAAAAAAAGACATTTTAATGAAAAAAACAAAAGTTGGAATGTTGCTGTTGTTAGGTATAAAAAAAATCTGAGCTCATGATAAGAGAAAATAAAAACCAGAAAGGTGTTGAAATGATATAAGAACTTATCTTTAAAAAAAAAAAAACACGAAATTCTCCAGTTATAGTTAGTGAAGTAGCAATATCTTGTACCCCATAATACATCACTCATTATATGCTAAATTATGTCATTGATAAATCACTGATGAGGTCTCTAATGACATCATCCATAATGCTACTACTCACATTACTCCATACACCCTTATATTATTTCAAAGAAGAAAGTTGTTATTAAAAGTCATATATTTAATACACAGCATAAAATTACTCTGGACCATATGTAGGTAATCTCTATTTACTGATTCTTAAATGCCGAATTTTACCGAATCTGTATTTAAGAATCGGTAAACAGTATGCAGGTAAAAATTCAGTAAATTTTACAGTTTCAGTAATATTCGGTATTACTGATTCGGTATTTACCGATTCGGTAACTCCCATTCATTCCTATGGGCCTGGAGGTCCATAAGAATGAATGGGAAGCCATTCACTATTATCAGTTCGGTAAATAGAAATACCGAATCTGTAATAGGGGGGAACATATTCAAGGTTGGCAGAGTGTCATATTGACACCCTGTTACAACCCTGAATCGTGCATGTGTGCACATGTGGCACACATAAATGCCCTAAGGGCATGTATGTCTGCCACACGGCACTTAAAAAAGCACAAAATTGCTTTTTAAAGGTTTTCGATATTTACCACCAAATTGTAGTTGGTAGTAAATAACGAATCCTTAAATCAAAAATGAACTCACTTGAGTGCTCCCTACATAGGATTTAAGGATTCAGTAATATACCGATTCAGTATTTAAAGGATTCGGTAATTTACTGACTTCTTAAATTACCGAATCGGTAAATTACCGAATCCTTAAATCCAGCCACCTACATTAGAAAAAGCGAAATACCAGTCTGTAACGGCAAATTTACCAATTTTTGTTTGTTATCGTTATTAAGCTACCTACATATGGGCCTCTGTGTGCAAATGTGGGTGCTCAGAATGGAAATAGCTTAAGCCTTGGAGACAAGTATGATTGTGCATGTCGAAAGTTATAGTGTGCACCATTTACAAGCCCGTAAAATGTGAGGTGCAAGTAGTACTCCATGTTGAACATTGGTAAAGTCAGAGCGCATCTGATATGCCTTTTTATGAGGTGTGGTTGTGAAAAGAGATTGTGAATTCTAAAATCCAGATATATTCTAGAATTGGCTCTGAAACACCCAACAGGATTGAACAGGGATGAAGAGTTGGCCATACCTATAACCTGAACATATGTAGATGAATAAATACAGTCAATAGGCTGGTGTTGGACAACAGTTTGTATGTTGCTGGCTATTCTGCATCGTTTGCTCCAGTGCAGAATGCAAATCGGGTGTACATACCATGAATTCAACATATAATCTGACAATATGAGTCATTTTTGAAAAGTAGGAAGGCCATATTGAATGTCTGAATACAAGTAGATGAGCAAACAGTGTTCTCTGATTATTAATGAGCTTTATTGTGCTAGTAATCACTGTTTTCATGTGCACCATGAATGATAGTGCACAATTAATTTACATAAATTACTGCTCTATGGGATGTTATTTGAAGTGCATCTAATTGACATTTGCAATTCTGATGATGTGGGAATATTTTGGAAGTTCAGCAAATTTAGCAGCAACTGGGAGAACTACGATGTTATTGAGTCAGGTATGGTATAGAAAGTGCTGTTGTCCGTGATACATTAAATTGCTGGAACCTTATGACAATCATTTTTTTAAACTTTTTAGATGAGGACTCCATTATCACGTTTGGAAAAATCTCTGCATTTGCACACAGTGGATATGTTAGTCACCATCCATAACTTGTACAGGATGTCTCACGATTGGTAAAAACTCTTGTGTCATTATACATTTGTTCTTTTTTGGATCTAGCAACCTACTAATCTGGATTAGCCTACTTTTGCAGAATACTGAGACCTGTTGTGCTACATATATAATATTTTACATGTGTCAAATGAATGGGTTTTGGATAAAATATTGACTTGTAAATATCAGGAGGCAGAAATATCAGACATAAAGTATTGTAATGAAAAATAAATCATCATGCAAAAATATTGTTTTCAATAATAAGAATATTGTATTTTTAGGTGAGTAATTATTTTAATCTGTTTTAGTTCAGATGTTAATTTTATGTGTTACCATTGTTGGTATAATTATTATTTATTTAAATATAGCTTGTAATTTTAAGTGATTTAGGGGCAGCGGTGTCCTGCCGCTGAGTAAGAGGACAACGGTTGGACCTCCACAAGACTGCTGCCATCGCCAGAATCCTGGCTCCTACGATGGCGTGAAAGGCAGGGGGATTGATGGCGGTGCCGATGCCAAAACCGCGCTGCCAATTACGCGTTGCATTTCTGTCGATCTTTCCTTTGCGGGGACCCCGCCAAGAAAAGGTCAGCAGAAAGGCATGGAAAGAGCCCCAAACAGGGTCCCTGGGTGCCTTTGCGCATTGGACATTGTGGCCCTCTATGCCTGCACTGACATGCACACCCTGTGTGCCATACATGACTGGTTCCTTAGTGCACACACACAGTACAGGTGTCCCCGTGCCGACGGCATAGCCTTCAGGCTCACTCTGTGAGCCAATGCATGGCGCCGCGTTAAGACCGTCACTGGCACACCACGGGTTTACTTGTAATGCGGCATTCGGGATGCCACCGACTTGACGGCGTTCTCCCGAATGTCGCAATAGAGGTACAGCAGTCGGACCACCACAATCGTAGTCCGGCCCTTAAACTTTTTTATTTAATTGTTCATAGTCATTTACAGTGTCGTAGTCGATTGTTGGGTTTGTAGAAGGAGAAGGTGGGAAGATTAGCAATATAATTATTATTTCAATAATAACTTTTAATGAAATATGTGATTGTTATTAATAATGTAAATTATGTAATGCTGATTTCTTTTAGTTATATTTTAAGTGTGGGTTGCTGGGTTCGTAGGGTTGTAGGGTGAGAAGTTAATTATATAATAATGAACTATTAATTATTAGTTCAGAATTAATTATTCATTTGATTATTGATTAAACAAATTGTGTCAAAATTATATATTTTAGTTATATTTTAGGTGCCAGCTGGTAGGTTTGAAGGGGTTTAGGGTGGGAAGTTATTGAAGAAATAAATAATTAACAATTGATTATAAGTGTTAATTAATTATTTAATTGATTGTCAACTATTTGTGCTATACCTATTTATTTTATTTTTGTTTTAAGTGTGGGCTGCTAAGTTTGTAGGGCTATAGAGCAGGAAGTTAAGTATTAACTTAAGCAAATGATTATTAAGATTATTTTCAAAATAGTAAATGATTATTAAAATAGTAAACAATGATTTTTAACCGATAAATAATTGTTTCGTTCATTAATATGTAATTTGTTTAAATGTTCTAATTTGATGAAATACATATTTATGTTTTTTATTGTTAATTAATTATGTTTATATTAAGAGTTTAATATTTTTTCTAAATTAATAGGGTAATTCAAATATTTAATGTGTTTAAAGTGATGTATTTCCTCTACATCTGCTTAGACTGGGATGGTAATAGTAAATGCAACTCCTCTGAAGTTCAACGTTTTTTTCAACCGCTGCACAGGCTGGAGTAGGAATAATAAATCTTCCCTCTTTGAAGTTCAACTCTTTCCCTCCTGTTGTACAGACTGGAGAGGGAATAGTAAATGTAAGCCCTCCAAAAGCTACAACTTTCCCTAGTGTTGCATAGACTGGAATTGGAATTCTAAATCTAACCCATCCGAAGTCCAACACTTTCACTACTGTTGTGCTGTTTGGTGTGGGAAAAAGAAATAAAACCATTCTGAAATCCCACAGTTTCCCTACTGTTGCTGAGAATGAGTTGAACTAGTAAAATCAACCTTTTCAAAGTCTAATGCTTTCCCTACTCTTGCTTAGACTGCAGTGGGAAAAGTAAATGTACTCCCTCTGAAGTCTAACATTTTCCTTACTTTTGCAGTAAATGGATTATAAATAGTAAATCCAACCCCTCCAAGTTCACCACTTTCCGTAGGGTTGCTCTATTTGGAGTGGGAATAGTAAACCTATCCCCTCCTAAGTCCAACACTTTCCCTACTGTTGCACTGTTTGGAGTGCGTAATAAGTTTAAGCCCTCCAAAGTGCAAACTGTTGCATGAACTAGAGGGGGACTAGTGTATCTAATATTCCCAGACTGCACTACTTTTCTTATTATTGGTTACATATATATTTTTTATGTGTTGTTTTTATTTTATATTACATTTCTACATTTTTAATTTTTTCAAAAATGTCTTAATTGATTTCTTTGGTAATTTATTTAATATTCTGTAATTGAATTTTTAATATTTTTAAGTTTTATTTATATAAATATATATATATATATTTATGTGTATATATATATATATATATATTAGGTAAAGGAATACGATAGTATCGTATTCCTTTACCTAATTAATAGGACTTAGCCCAAGAAGTCCTTTTGCAACGATACAACTTTCGATTTGGAGCGGGCAGGAGATGCTTGAGCAACACCTTTGATATATATATATATATATATATATATATATATATATATATATATTAGCATAATTTATATTTATGCGTGTGCGTGTTTTATATAAGTATATAATTATATTTAGATTTGGTGTATGCAAAAATGTATGTATGCGTCCTCCATCTATTCATTTTGAGGACTAAAATAAATGGAAATGCAGACTTTGTGAACAATTGGCCCGTCTGGAATAGGTGGGCTAGGTCAGGTGGTATTTAGGCTTAGGATTATGGAAGCAGAATGGAAAACTGGATTAGTGTTCATAAATAAAAACTAGACGGTCCGTAAATCCTGCGATACTACTAGTCGATCAGATTACATAGGTCAATTTTATTGTAATTGTTAATTCCCAAAATGTTTTTTTGAGCGTTTTAAAAAATATTTTATTTGTTTCACACCAATCATCAATGTTTGTCTCTTTATTCATTATATATTACATGATGAGCACCCAGGGGCCGGAAGACGGGGTTAGAGTCGGCGGGAGCTGGACAAGATGCCTCCCAGTGCCAGGACCGCTCCTCTACTGAGGGCTCTGCTGCTGGCCCCAGTAAGTCTTCAAGCTGTTAATATTAATAATGATATTTCCCTAACTTTTACTGCACCTTATTTTTTCCGAACTATTATTTCCGTTTCCTAATTCTATTGTTTACCAAATCTTCTTCGATCTAGACTATCTGTTTCTGCCTCTAACTGCCTCTGTTCTGACTTTCGTTAGTACTACTATATTAGTCTGTCTATAGCTAAGCTTGCCCAGTGGCCTCTCTTTATTTGTATTTAAAGGTTTTAAAACTTAGATTCACCAATAGCTCTAGCCACTGAGTCCAGTCATTGGGGTTGTCCTCTTCTAGTTTTCTTAATCTTGAGAGGCTTTTAGACAATTCCCACCAACAAAATTCCTAACCAGATATTTTACTATTTTTGATAGGATAGGACATACTGCTACTAGTGTCTTTTGTACTCTATTTTGTACAAGGGATGTATGTGGTATATGTATGTATTTTAACTATTTTTTTCAATCTTGCTAGTAAAAAAGAATAAATAGGGGGAGGTGAATATGGCATCTAAAAAATGTGTAATGTTTTTTCTAGGCATACCGACCACCAGTGCCGGGGCCAGCGGCTGGGCAGGCGACGCCAGCCAGGAGGGAGCAGTGGATGCGGCAGCTGCCACAGGGGTGGGTGAGCCAGCAGTAGTGGCGGGTGGTGGTAAGTTATACTTATATTCCTTACTTATTGACAATAATTACACACTTGCTGCAAGGGTGTACACTGTATGTTGAGAGAGACTCAGTTGTTGTGAACAACAGTTAAAGAAGACACCCTTTTTCTTAGCATTAGAGCAATAGCATTAGCGGCGGGAGTAGTTGAGTAACTAGTGGCCTCTTCTATCTGACTTCAACTTAGCTGGGAAAGTTTTATGGAGAAGACTAAGAGTCAGATCAGATGACCTTGATGGATGGATTCAAAGAAAATGGAAAGAAGGACGGAAGGAGGAAGGATGGGCAAGATGAAATATATATGACTGGCAGAGAGGTACGTGGGCTGCATGCATAGGTGGCTGATAGGAATCAGATGCATGGGTGGTTGAAGTACGGGTGGAAGGTGAAAGAAAACATGCCTGCCTGGGTGGGTGAAACTGTATGGGTGATAGCAAGAATCTCCGGGGTGTTTCATGTGTCAAAGTCAAAGGCAAACAAGGAAGGAAGGATGCATGGGTGGTGGTTTAAAAAGAAATAATAAATGTTTGTTGTTAGTGAAACAAACTAAGGTTTGTTGAGAGATTAAGAAGAATGATAGACATGTTTACTTTGAATGGATGGAGGCCTGGATGGTATTGATCATAGCATAGGTGGAGGCTGTCACTGGATGATGAGTCTTTGAAGAGAATGTAAAAGAAAAATAAACCATGCCAGAGTAGCAAAGCCAGCAAGAATAGAAGTTGTATTTTTAGAATACTCACTTGACTCACAGTAATTTGCAAGCACAGCATATATATTGTATATGTATGTTTTTATCAAGCGCCTCCCTCCGACTCCGATGCCCACTCCTTACCTATGTTAATTTATTTTTGACTGTGTCAGCCTGCCATGGGTGGCCTATCCAGACCCTCCAGCATTTCGCGATTTTGCGATTCGCAAAATAATCGCGAAATATGCAGAGTATCGCAATGACCGCGATATTTCATTTTTCGGCCGCGAAAAAAGGTCTCGAAAGACAACAAACAAAATGATGGCCTCTGATTGGCTGTAAGTGCACACGTCACTACGTGGTGCCGTATAGCCCTACTTGCTGATTTGGAGGAGTGAGTAATTGAAAAAAGCCTTTGCTTGATTAGAGGGGTCTGAGCAGCTCATGGCTCCAGCGAGATTTTCAACGCTGAGAGGGGGTATTTATACAGTGGGGCTCTGCACACCGAGCCTAAAAGGCATGGTCAATCTCACACAAAAAGCGTTTAAATATATCTGTCTCATCCTCAAGCCGGTGTAGTCTGACCTGGATTTTCACTCGTAGAGAATCTTTTTTAAATTGCTGCAGTAATTCTCTCACAGTCTCCGGGTTGCCAATTGTCACGAAGATAATCTTGCTTCCTAACCCAGAAATGAAAGAAACAACAGAAGTCAAAGTTCTTGTGCGGTTTGTCGCATCAAGTAAACAGGCTACTGGATGCGGGCAGTTTCTACTGTAAAATAAATGCACAATCGGAGAGTGGAGTAATCCTTAGTCCTTATGTTTCGCAACTGGTTCTTATGTAAAGCGCTCTGACACCTTCGGGTAATGTTCGCGCTATATGAAATCACATTAAATAAATATAAATAAATAAAAGTGAAAGAGGATGCTTAGCGCGCCAGCTCTAGCGCATTTGGCATTCTTCTTCAAGGGTGGTAGTAGCGTCAGGGATGGCTCCTTTGCTGGTGGCAGTAAAGCATGAGGTATTAGTTGGGCAGCAGGGGCACAAGGGAAGTCTCCATGTCGATGCAGCAGCAGTGTAATTGATGCCTTACAAGCAAGGCAGCTGTTACTAAGGTATGGACATAAGCGATAGTGGACGAGCCACTAGGGCAGTAGTAGTCTGAGATCTGTCACTAACCAGGCAGCAGCAGTGTAGGGGTGCAGCTGAAGCTGCACAGCAGTCGTATAAGGATCCCTATGTCAGCAGTAGTAGTGTGGAAGCCCGTTAGCTAGGCAGCAGTAGTGTAAGTGATGGAGCTACGGTGCAAGCAAGGCCTCTTAGCTGTGCAGCAGTAGTTAATATGATCTTAGTTCGACTGCAGTAATGAATGAGTGCATTGGGCGGGCAGTAGAAGTGTATGTGGCTTGTGAGTAATTGAACAAGCCTTTCCCTTATTAGATGGGTCAGAGCAGCTCATGGGTCC
The DNA here is from genome assembly GCF_964261635.1 of Lissotriton helveticus. Classification (NCBI taxonomy): domain Eukaryota; kingdom Metazoa; phylum Chordata; class Amphibia; order Caudata; family Salamandridae; genus Lissotriton; species Lissotriton helveticus. The sequence goes on along the minus strand of NC_136072.1, from coordinate 405,231,463 downwards.
GGGGAGATGTTCACTGTTGAGGGGGGGGTATTAATACAGTGAGGCTCCTGACACCAGGCCTGAAAGGCATGGTCAATCTCAAACAAAAACTTTTAATATATTTATCTCATCCTCAAGCTGGTGTTGTCTGACCTGGATTTTCACTCTTCGAGAATCTTTTTTAAATTGCTGCAGTAATTCTCTCACATTCGCCGGAATGCCAATTGTCACGAAGAGACTTGTTTCCTAACCCACAAATTAAAGAAACAACAGAAATCAAAGGTCATGTGCTTTTTGCCGCAGTAAACGGGCTAGTGGATGCAGTCAGTTTCTACTGTTAAATGCACAATGGAAGAGCATACTGAAGAGGAGGGTTTATCTTTCTCCGCAGGATTACCAAGGATTTAACTCTTAAATTGTTTCATATTTGAGGAGTTTTGAATCAACTCCACAAGTAGAACTTCTACCCTTTTTTTCTGGAGTCTGTGATGTTTTCGAATCAAAGTCTTCAGTCATGATTTTGGGCAATGTACGGCCGGACACTTGGAAGACATTCTGTTCCAGCCTTGGGGGGGGGGGTTGCTCGCAGAGGAGCTGTGGTGGTAATAGTTTAATATTTGGGATGTAGACTGCACACAGCACTTGTCAGTCACATTGAGGTGGGGGTATTGTGAAAGGGCTTCCACCCACCCCAAATCCACTATTCTGCGTAGAGCTATATTTAACATGCTTACATTAATCATGGCAATGCACTTCCACCCACAATGATCCTGTGCCCTAGGGTGCCTATGGAAGAGGTGTCATGCCTCATGGGTTCAGGAGGCAATGGTGGCCAGCAAGGGTGCGTACATGGGTGCTAGAAAATCCCAGGGAGAAATAGAACCCCCTCTCATGAGGTTAGGATTGGAGCTGTGCTTCTATAGAGCTGCAGGCACTTCAAACATGCCTATTTCAAAGTGGAATACTCTGATAAAACAGCTGTCATCAATTTAAAGCTGAAAATGAATGATTAGGAAGAAAATAAAGTACAGCGAAAATGCCGCTAAATTTCCATATTTGTGCCGCTAAATCTCCATATTTGTGCCGCTAAATTTGCTAATCTATGCTGCAATATCCTGGGGGGTCTGCCTATCGGCTGCACAATCAATCAAAACAAAGTACCTCATGTTGTCCCATATACAAGAAATTATCATTTGGATCAGATATCATCTGCCATGTTGTAGTAGTCAGGGTAGGGTGAAAGTGAAATTGAGTAGTTGCCCTTGATGAAACAGAGTATGGCTAGTGCCACCCATAATAGAAAAATAAGATGATTATGTAGTCAGCTTCCTCACCTGCAGACAATGGTAAATAAAAATAACGTCAGCCTGCGTCACGAGTATGTCCCTCTTGGTTGCAAGCTGACTGTGCTGGCATGCCGGCTACAAAAAGGTTATTTAATTTAGCTAAACAAGAGAGTAGAAAAAGACTGGTGTACTCAAGTCCATAGTGCTAGTATAATGCCTGAAACTCCCACAAATGTTAGAGGCTGAGGAAGTGGGATGATGGATACCACAAATGTTATGTACTGTGCTTGCTAGTGCTACTGTGCCGCTATGTGTAGAACTAATTTGTCTTACTGTTTTGCTAGGAGTATATTGGTTACACAAGTCTTTTTTCTTCTTTTTTCACTCCTTCCCGACCAATAAAATCATCGAAACCGGACAGGAAGGAGTTGGCATCCATGGCCCGGCGCTGAAAGCTGGAGGCCATCTGCATGTAATATCGGCGGCTAGTTGCTCTGGAGGAGGAGGGGGAGGAGGCGGCAGCAGCTCCAATGCCCTGGGTCCCAGCCAGGCCCCTCGAGCGCTGCATGCTCTTCTGAACAGCATGCCTAGAGGAGCAGGTAAAGGAGGTCCTGGCGATTAACCGGTGACTGCGAGCAGGCCGACAGAGAACCAGTTGGATTGCCCCTTTTTTCCTCCTTTTTTTGGTGGGTAGGCATTGGGCGTACTTTGGGGGAAAGTTGAGGTTTATATATTTATGGTCAATTTTATTTTTTAATTTAACTGACATTGGTTGGACTCTTTCTTTATCTTTTTGGACATTGGTTGGAATTAGGGAGAGGGGTGGGTCAGGTGTTATGAAATTTTATACATTGGTTTATTTTGTTGGTGGATTAAATTATTTTTAAACTTTACATGCAATGTGAATGTTTTGTGGGGGGTTACTCTTTTACGTCACACAGTTTCCTTTGCTGCTGCAGAGCCACAGCCAGTTTTTGATCTAAATAATCTGCCGATTTTGTAACACACAAACAGATATATGCAGTACCCTCACTGAGTGACTAGTCCAACTCGTACTGTCAGTCTCTCCTCCCAGTCTATGCAGTCTGCAACTGGACTAAAGGGTGTGGGTGTGTGAATTAATTAATTCATTTTCATTATTAATTATTCCTCCCCAAACTTTTTCTCTTGCCTGTGATTGATGTTTAAACTTAGGCACAGCGATGGCTGCATTGGAATGATGGTTTGGTTTCCCAAGATGCCATGGTTGTGGTGGTAGCAGTAGACACTGGCAGTAGCATTTGCAAAAAAAGAAAATGAGACAGTCAGTTGCCTGAGAGAGACTCTGGAAGGAGTAGTAGAATGAAGTACAGTACAGTACACAAGAAGACTCCCAAACAAGAAACCATAATAATGATGATTATCAATGCTAAAGTACAATAAAACATAATGGTGGCAGGGATAGCCTAGTAAAACAAGTTACAATCTGTAGTTGACTCGAGTCACTCAACACAAGCGTAACCTTTAGTGCTGTAAAGAGGATGATGAATCCAATCAATGCCGGCAATTAATTATGATGGTTTATGTTCCTTTTGAGGAAAAAAGTGACTTGCAAATATACTGAGCATGGGTGGGCAAGCAGAAGAAGATCCTCGTCCTGCCTTGAAATTGAATTAGTGTTGCTTACACCACATCCACCCCAGCAAGTGTGTGATCTGTTATTGGTATAAATTTAATTTAGTCACACCTCAATATAAATAACACAGCCCAGGGGAAGAGGGTTGGGGATTGATGAATGGTTAGGAAGGGGTATTTGAGGGAAAACTTTGACAAAGACAAACACTACACATGAACACCAACAACTGAACACACACAATCTTGGAAGACAACCATCATATATCTGTTAAGGGAGAAAAATGAAATGCATGCATAATGATGACTTTATGGTTAATGATGATAAGTAGTACTTACTAACTAGACTAGTATACATTACAGGGCAGCAGTATATTATTAATTTATATTATGCAATTTGCCTTGCCTGTCTGCCTCAGAGAGACCCACATTACATACATTTTATGTTCTGTTGTACCCGGCTTCCTTTTAAAGCTAGCAAAGAAAATTAAAAAGTAGCTGTAGGGATCAATTATAATCAAAGAACAAACATAATTACAACAACAAACAGTTGAAATGATTAAAGAGAAAAAATAAATCAAATTATTTAAAAGATGATGAATGATACTAAAGTTACTGTACGTTATTCTGGTCAAATTTGGGAGTTGCATCTCGGCATTCCTCTTGGTCCTATCTTCCATGGACGCTGCGTCCGTCAATCTTGGGTGCCACTGCCTGCGTGGTGGATGCGGATTGGTAGCTGAGTGTGAGTTGTTTTTCTATGTTTAGCACAGGGTAAAGGCCAGCCTGTAAGTGTAGATGGAAAAACAAAAGGGATATTAAAAAATCGAAGAGGAAAAAAAGCATAAATTACAGAGGACTGCTAACACTTTCAGAGGCAGCATGGCTAAATCATGTCTACTATGTTGTCTGTTTCCGGCATTTACCTACAACAGCAACAGGACAGAGCAGGCCCACGGCACCCACCCAACCTCCACTTAGCTTAGATTTTGGCTGAGAAAGACAGAGCACTTTAAGTAACTAAATCAATGCACTGCTGTCAATCAAACCACTACTATACTTGTGACTCGACTCCACCACAACACAGACATGTAGGTCTTTTATGGTTGTTGTTGACTTGTTTACCTTTTATGCCACTTCGTGAAACACCCTGAGTTATTCCATCAATCATCTCCAATCCAACTGACTGACTGCGAAGATACTATGTAGTCATCATCATGGTGTTGTCCAACTCAGTCTGTAGTGTATCATGTGAGTCCAGATTCCATATTCAAAAAAGCAATGGATCGGCCTGCAGTAGAAGTACAATTTTGTTATTAAACAACAGGAAGGGAAACATTCACTTGAGTCACTTTTAGTGCGTAGATTAAATACTATACACTTTGACATCATGCACAACAACAACAACAAAACACCAATCACTCAGAGTCAGCATCCAATGCATGCCATCGTTACCTGTTCCTTCTCATCTTAAGTTGAGGGGCAGTCCCTCTCGGCACGGAAAGGAGGATAGCTATAGTCATCATGTTTCTCTTCTTTTGGAGGGACTCAACGAGGCAACATTTCTTGTACTATTCTCCATCCAAATTCTGACTTGAGGAAAATGGATTTAGGATGAGTCAGGAGAATGAAGCAGGATTCGGAGGGGTGGACTTCTTAATAAATGTGCGCAGCTGCAACTCTAATATGGCAATAAAAAGAGAAGACGGTGGTGATGGATTTGTTGTGATTCGAAGCAGAAAGACAGAGACACACACAAATAATAAAAGTAAATAAGGAAGAAAGAAAGTAACAAGTTGAAAGCCTAGTTGCCAGGGAAGTAGAGCTCGTCCTCTAACTTTGGTGGTTCAACCAGAAGTAGGTAATCTAACACACTACTTCCGTCACTTAAGTCGCCGTTCTTATATTCCTGCTGTGATTCAGGTATTGTGCAATCCGGTGGTATATAGTGCTGATTCATTTTGATTACAGTTAACCTCTCCACATTTTTGGGAGAGAGAATGGTCCTTTTTACTGTTACAGTGGCACCAGCAGCACTGAAAACATGATCAGAAGAGATGTTTGCGACAGGGCAAGCTAGCTAGTTTTTCGCCAGCATTCTGAGGACTGGCCATTGGTGCCTTTTCCCATACCAATACACCAATGGGTTTTGATCAGCGTAGACCTCTGTTAGATCATCCAGATAGGCCTGGACCATCCACTCAATGCTCAGGGGTGCTCCGCTTTGCTGGGCATCTTTTGCCTTTGCACCGGACTTAACAAGTCCTTGCTGTAGAAACCAATCCTGTGCTGATTTTACTGGTGCTGATGATCCTGTTCTTGCTGTTGTTGATAGTGTTGGTGACTGATATGAGCCTAACGCACTGCCCTCAGGCTCTGAAGTTGAACTTGAGTAGTTGGCCTCTAATTACCAGCCGTTCTTTTTTTAAAGTCACTGGCTAACTCAGCTATCCAAGTTTTGTACTTGTCAATATCCACTTCTGAAAAAGGAATTAATGTCTTAGTGTTCAGTACTGCTTTGTCCCGTGGAACCAGAATTGTGGCAGAACTGTAATGTTTGTCTGACACAATATTACTGCCATTGTCCGTGACAACAAAACCAATGTTAAGCCTTCTTGGGTGCAACCATTCAAAGACCTTGCTGTTAAACTTTTCCAAAATGTTTGCAGCAGTATGAGATTTCTCCATGGCGAACATGGCTACAGTTGCATGTTTGCAAGTGGCATTAAAAATATCAGCAGTATCAACACCTGCAGATATCCTTTCCCTAACCCCCACAAAATTGAGCCAGTGTGCAGTGGTGCACATGTATTCAGTGGCTTGGCAACTGGTCCACATGTCTGTTGTCAGGTGGATAGTGTGAACAGCACTCTGCTGCAAAGCTTGTCCAAGCAATTCCAGCACATCGTGATGTAGTACTGGAACAGCAACTCTGGCGAAATAGGACCTGCTGGGAACCTTCCATTTTGGGCAGATGGCTGTCACAAATTCCAGAAACCCCACCCTTTCCACAAAAGAAAAAGGGAGAAGGTCCAGTGGAACATTTTATCCAGCTTCACATTGTACAAACGTGTCGTTGGGTGGTTGCGTTTGTACTGCCCCTCCGACCTAAACATGCTGAAAATGGTAGCCTGGATTTGTTTTCATTTCTGGTGCTGTTGATGCAGGTGACTTCTTGAATGATGGCAGTACTTGTCTTTCAGATAGACTTTTCTTCCCAAGTCAGCTGGAGGGGGGCCTTAGTGTATCGTCCCCAGGACCCTTAGCTGAATTTTCGCTATTACTCACTGAACTAATAGCCCCCCATGTGATTGCGAGCAGCAATTTTTGCTATTAGGTCACTTTAATATTCATAGCAAATGCACTTCCAATGCTGATTCACAGGCTCTTATAGCTGACTTACAACTTCTTGGCCGATACAAGCTTAATTCAGGCCCCCCTCATAGAGCTGGCCACACACTGGATATTATTTTTTTCTAATTCTCTTAATGTCCAATGTGAGCCCCCCTTCCAACTTACTTGGTCCGATGATGCGCTAATTGAATTTTCCATTCAGAGACCAAGGGAGCTGAAGGATTCAAACCTGGCCACACACCATATTCGTAGACAATGGCAGAAAGTCACCCCAAAGAGCTTTCAATCCTCCTTTTTAAGGCCATAGACTATCGCATTGGATAATTTAGTAGAAACACTGGCTGAATACAATTCTGCAGTCTCGAAGACTATTTAGCGTCTCGCACCATTTAAACTTCTACCTAACCATTCCAAACGGCTGTAGGCTGCCTGGTTCTCCCCTCAGCTGCATGTTAAAAAACAACTCTACAGGAAATACGAGAGATGGTGGCGCACAACTCACAATGAGAGTGATAAAGCTCAGTTTCTGACCGCTCTGTCCAGTTATCACAATAATATAAATGCTGCGCGTAACACCTACATTGCCTCACAACTGGCTATGATTGGCAATGCCCCTAAAATCTTACATCGCATCCTCCAGTCTTTCACCAATCCCAATGCCTGTGAGAACCTTGAGGCGCCTAAGCAAACACTATGTAATAAATATCGCACAATACTTCTCACCGAAAATTGAGTGAATTTATGGTAAAATCATTATGTCCGAAAGCCAGGATCTGGCCCCTTTGACCACGGACCTACCTGAACCTGTAACTCCTCAGCTGCTTGAAAGCTTTCCCCTGCTGACCTTGGCAGATGTTGTCACTCTGATCCATCGAGTTAAATCTGGGTCCCCCATGACATTATTCCAGCTAAAGTTGTCACCTCAATAGCCACTCAACTTTCCCCCTCGATTAACATCTCCTCAACCTTTTACTAAGAGAGGGTCGTGTTCTGTCAGAGTGGAAAGCAGCACAGGTTATGCCCATTGGCAAGGACACCAAGGTCCCTTTGACAGATCTGTCCAATCTCCGTCCCATCTCGCTTCTACCTTTCCAGAGTAAACTACTGCTTTCTTTTCTCCCCATCCAGGTAGATGATGCGCAACACAGGTATAGACATTGTACTACACTCACTTTATTTGTTTAAATAGTCACGGAACATTAGATCCTAGAACAGATCTCACCAACGTAGACAGTAATTCAAAAGAAAATATTTTGCTTGTCATTTTTCTTGATATTCTGGGTCCTGAAGAATCGCCAGTCACTAGACACAGGCGAGAAACATGTCGACCAACCAGAGCACATACTAAACCTAGACTCGATACAGGAAACATAATATTCCAACGAGTACCGGTTAGTTTTTCTTTTTTAATTAGAGCAGGGGACCCCCAGAATAAACCTGATCCTGGTACTCCTAGCTCTATTTTAAACTCACAGACCAAGTCTACGTTATTCTGGCTCCACACCCCCACTTCATCATACGGCAGTTGGATAAAAGATCTCCGCCAAAGTGCCCCTCTTTGAGGTGTTGCCCGTTGGGTATTGCACCGCCGACCCAATGAGGAGCAAGCCCAGATGATGAAGCATGACACCCGCAAGGGTGTGTGAGGGCATTACATCCAACACTATGGATGCCCAACTGTTGTTCCCATTGAGATTCTACAACATCCTCATACACCTGCACGACCAGTACATTCCTTTTTGTTATGAGGAACCCTATTGTTGGAAAATAAACTACTGGAGAGACATATTAACACACATCTCTCAAACTATGTTGAACTTACTGGTTGTTTAGATCTCTCCCAGTCAGGCTTCAGGCCCAAACACAGCAACGAATCAGCCATGCTAGCGGTCACTGATAACATCAGGATGACCCTAGACAAGGGCCACTCCACGATTCTGGTGCTGTTGGACCTGTCTGCCGCGTTCGACATGGTTTCATATCAGATACTACTCAGGAGACTGAAGGAGATTGGACTAAGAAATTCTGCTCTTCAGTGGAAGTCAAGTTTTTTATCTGGTCGCTCTCAGACTGTTAATCTTGGCCTCTATCGTTCGGCACCTATGGAACTGTCCAAGGGAGTGCCTCAGGGCTCATGCCTGAGCCCCACACTTTTCAATATCTATGTTGCTCCCTTGGCCAATCTCCTTAGGACCCATGAGTTCATCCCAATATCATATGCCGACGATACACAGCTGCTTTTACCTTTTGTCAAATTTACACCACCTATACAGCTGACCTTCTCCTCAGGAATGAGAGCCATCTCACACTGGAAGAAAAGTAATCTCCTCCAGTGTAACGTTGGGAAAACAGAGATTTTGTGTGGTCTCCCAAGTGGTGGCCGCTTGACTTGGCATCCCACCCGACCTCAAAACCATTGTTAAGAATCTAGGCATCTGCCCGGATCAAGCCCTCACCCTAAAAGAGCACACCACCCAGACATCTGGTGTCTGCTTCCACACTCTGGGCCTACTACGTCGAGTCTTTCCTCTGCTCCCTGACTCCACTCGAAAGACTCTGACTCAGGCACTGATATTAAGCCGGCTGGACTATTGCAATGGCCTGCTGATCTCTTCTAGTGAGACTTCGGTTTATTTATGCATTTTTTAAAGCACACAAATACCCGAAGGTGTCTCGGAGCTGCAGACCAACAAAGCAGAGGGGACAAGATGGATCATTGGTTAAAGAGCCAGGTCTTTATCTGTTTCCTGAAGACGAGCAGGAAAGGGCTAGTCTTAATGTTGGAGGGCAGCCTGTTCCAAAGTTTGGTGGTGGCGTGTAGGAACGATCTGTCACCCCAGGAAGCCCTTTTTGTTCGTGGAACGATAAGAAGATTGGTGCTGGATGATCGGAGTTGTCTGGGGGGAATGTAGGGGCAGTGAGACTGCTTGAGAAAGTTGGGGCCAGTTGTATGGATAGATTTATAGGCAATGCAGAGCGCCTTGAACTTGGCTCTGCTTCTAATCGGTAGCCAGTGGAGTTGGTGAACTATTAACAGATTACAGGTGGTCCAGAACACGGCGGCACGGCTAGTTCTTAATATGCCCCCTAGGACTGCCTCCCTCCCTCTTCTCTTACAGCTCCTCTACCTTCCAATATGCCAAAGGGTAAAATTCAAAATTTGTTGCACCATACATAAGGCACTTTCCAATCTTGGTCCGATCTATCTCGCAGAGAAATTCACACCCTACTGTCCCTCTAGATCTCTCCGCTCATGCTCCAAACATTTTTTAGAGGTTCCCCGAGTTAGGAGGGCAAGACTAAGGGGAAAGGCCCTCTCCTACCTTGGCCCGCGCTATTGGAATAGGCTCCCCCTGCACTTACGACAGTGCACTAATCATTTAAAATGTAGGAAGCTGATTCGGACAACCCTTTTCTGTTGCTGATCTTAGCTGCAATCGCATTATATACATGTTACCTGTCCAAAGCGCAAAGCGCAAAGATACTCCTTCAGTCATCGATTTTGACACTATATAAATAAATAAATAAACCCAGATGTTGTTAGGCTCATCACCACACTTTTTTCATTGCAGTACTCTGCTGCCTTCGTGTCTCAGCCTGACTCTTACTCTTGTGCCACTGAGATGTTGCTTAAGCTGATGACGATGTGGGCAGTACCACTGCACTGCTGGGGACAGGGCTACTTTGTGTACCAGAGAAAATATCTACATCTTGTTCACCTTCCACACCGATCTTCGTCTACTTCTTCATCCCTACCAACAGCAATGGGTGCAGTTTTTTGCCGCTAAGGTGCGCCTCCCACTGGATCAAGTGGTGTTTTTTCAGATGGGTTGTTTGGCCTCCGGTACCATAGTTTGTACCGAGCTTACCCCAACTAACACCTTGTGTATAAATTGAGCATATAGCAATGTTCTCCTCCTTACTTCTAAGTGAAAAGAAGTCCCAAACTGAGGAGGTGAACTTTTTTGCGCTGCTGGAGGTGCCACTTACAATGCCAGATGACTGGAGGGTGTGCATGGAATTTGACTCTGTGCAGTACCACTACCTACTTCTACTGAGGTGGTGGTTGTGCTGGATGTAGGTCCATGCCAGGCCTTTGCAAATACCAATATGGAAGCTGGAGGTGGTGTTGGTGTTACCTGTGTTGGTGGTATCAATGCCATATCCCTCACAGCAATTTGGGATGGGGTAATGTCGGTCTCCACTGGAGCGGCACTAATGTCCATGAACGACTGGCTCATTATCATCCTCCTTTTCTACATTGGCCTCCATAACTGTAACCTTCCTTTTCCCTGGCCTTTCAGACTGAGATGGTGACTTCCAAGTGGTATCTAGATCATCAGAAGGGGGGGCTTGAAGAAGAAGTTGATGGACTAACTCTCCTTTTCCTTGCTGGGGATCTGGAAGACAATGAATCTTCTAAACGAGTGGCTTGTTCAAGCTCGATTTCCTGAACTGCCCTTCTTTGGGAGGAACAACTACTATTGTTGGCGGTGGTTCTGGCTGTTGTTGTGGCTGTTGTTGCCTCCTTATCTGCTGAGTTTCCTCCTGCGTTGATTGTGTACTACTTTGCGATAATTACATTGATAAGTCAATTTCAACATCACTGCTCGTTGGCATTTTTGCAATTAGACTGGCTGCCTCTGCGACACTCAGGGGCTTGGGCCTAGGTTGGTGGGGTGGGCCCACTGAAGCGGAGGTGCTGCTCCCAGCTTGCTTGCCGGACACCGCTGCTGCAGGCATAATTTTTTGTTTCCCAAAAAACATCTTGGGCAGCACACCATTCTTAGTAAGTGCCACTTCCTTCTTCAGTTCCTTCTTCTGACTGGCAACTTTCTTGGTACTGGAGGACCTGGTACCTTTCTTTGGGGCCATCTTCTTCTGATGTCAGCAACACGCAATTGCACAAGTTGCAGAGATATCTGTGGTCACACATCATGTGACATCAGGGGCAGCAGGACTTCTGTCTGGCATTACAAAGGATGATGATGACACCTACTCCTCAGTCATTTGTGCACCTAAAAGCAATGAAGCCAGAAGGACATCAGTGAAATGTGGCATTTGTTGTTGTGGTTCAATTACTACTAGTACAAACAAACAAATATGACATATAACTTAGAGTGTGGTGGTCACACTTGTCAGTGTTATATTATTAGTTTTTATTAACTCAGTTATTAAAAAAATATATCAACAGTGTAGCCATTTGTGAGACTTTGACAACAAGGGCTTTCATGGTGTACTCTACTGCGTACACTCAGGAAGGATAGGAAAGAAGAAGAACAAAAACAAAAATACAAATGTAATGGAAGTGGAACCTGTTTGGCATTAATTTGCACATCTGGCAAAGGGGATGGAAGCAGTAAGCCAAGAGGAACAAAGGAAAGACATGCATGCCTATATGGCAAAAGCAGCACACTACTAAACTACCACCACAAAATGGACACCACTGCCAGCCACATGGCCACACACAGTCACAACAAGCAGGAGGCCTTAAAAACAATGAACTCATGCAGGCCTATAATATGGCCAGACAAAAGAGGCATGATAAACAACACAGCTTTAATGCAAAAATGTAAAATGAAAATCCACAGGGCTGAAAAAGGTTGGAAAGTTACAGAACACTAGTACAACCACACCACACACACACATCCAACAAATGCATTTATTTAACACACACCAAAAAAAGAGAAATGCCCCCAAAAACACATTTTATAATTCAATCCAATGCCATCCATGCCCTAAATGATGTTTAAATTCAACAGAAACAGTTGTTTTTATGCACCCATGAGTAGCTCTGGGCGTACTTGCTGAGAGGAATATGGGCAGACTAGGCCACAAGCTTGCAGGCCTATGGCAAAAGCACACTAGCTGGCTCCACAAAATGGCTGCCAGCCACATGGCTGGCCAGGCCACCACAACAACAAGAAATGGAAGACAGACAATGTAGGCCTATGACAAAAGCACTGCCTGGCTTAAACACAATGGCCGCCAGCCATATAGCCAGGCCACCAAAACACAGAGAAAGGTCAGACAAACAATGCACGCCTATGGCAAAAGCACACTGCTTGGCTTCACAAAATAGCCACCAGCCACATGGCCAGGCCACAACAAGAAGAAGCATAAGCCAAGAGGAACAAAGGAAGGACATGCAGGCCTATATGGCAAAAGCAGCACACTACCAAACTACTACCACAAAATGGCCACCAATCACATGGTCACTTACAGTCACAACAAGCATGAGGCCTAGAAAACAATGAACTCAAGCTGGCCTATCTGGCCAGACAAAGGAGGCATGCTAAACAACACAGCTGTAATGCAAAAATGAAAATCCACGGGGCTAAAAAAGCTTTGCAAGTTACACAACAACCACACCACACACACACACACATCCAACAAAGGCATTTATTTAACACACACCAAAAAAGTGAAATACCCCCACAAAACACATTTTGCAATTCAATCCAATGCCATCCATGCCCTCCCTGGTGTTTAAATTCAACAGACACCACAGAAACAGTTGTTTCATGCACCCATGAGTAGCTCTGGGCCTATTGGATGAAAGGCCTATTGGCAAGACAACTGGGCTAGTGAATTAAATAAATATTGCAAATTGATTGCAAAAGTTGGAGAAAATGTAGTGAACTTTAAAACATGTTCCTTTATAAAACAAAACTAGTAGAATATTTACATACAAGGACAAACAAATAGGTCTCTACTGAAACTACAGGCCACCCACAACAATAAAAACATTAAAAAAACAATGAAAATTTCCCAAAAATGTAAGTGCAATGCCCTAATCAAACAAATGATATATAAGATACAGCAGGCACAAAGAGTGATCCTTCCATCTCTAAATCCAAATAAAAAGTGAACAGGACATGGACAAAGCACTGGGAGGAGGCTGCTTGACAGAAACAGGAAGTTGGAGACTCTGGGGCACTTCCTCCCTCTTAAAAAAAGTAAAAAAAGAAAAGGGACTCCTTGCACAAAAAATACAGCCAAATGTCAATCTGATGAGTTTTTTTATTCTACATCATAATTTTCAAGCATTTTATGCTGCTTTAGAGATATTCTTGTCCAGATTGCACATTCTGTGTGTTCGGCATCGCAATCTTCACGGAACTTCCGCTGGATGTCCGATGGTGCGTCCGAATGATATGTTCATGATCTCACACTCTCTCGGAACCGTGCGGCCGGCTACCAAATCTCGTGGTGCACTCGAACGGATACGAAATCTCATCGGCGAACGCAGGGATCCCGGTACGTCACTACCGCATGCACAAAAACACATTTTGAAAGTGCAAAGAAGGAAAAAACTCTGCTCCGCTGCGGAGAACAGAGTTTTGGTAACTTCGCATTCTACGCAGAGTTGCCAAAAATCCTCAAACTCCGTGAGTGGAGTGGATTTTTCCACTCAGGATTAGTATTTATCTGTAAAAATCAGAAATAAATTGAAAACTGGAAGCATTTTGTAAAAAATAAATAAAGGACGATACTGCAAACCAAAAATAAAAATACCTTTACTGCTTTCAAACTAGCAGGCCTATCAACCACAAACAAAACCCAAACCGCACAATACATGAATATCTTCCTGAACAGAGACACTTTATGCAATGCAAAGCCCACAGGGCTGTGTATGATGTTTTGCTGTCTTATTGTAGAGTCACTTTGACAGGGGACACTTACAGTGCATCGGAGAAAGCTTGCAGGCCTGTTTGCTATGTTTGTCCAGGCAGAGCACACATTCACATTTCTGTGGAATGCTAGGTGTCTGCTGACCACCCCGACTCAACTGTGTCCTGCAGATTCCACACTGGGAGCCCGCAGTGGATTCGGGGGAATACAGAGGGTCTTAGATCCCTGCAACAATGGTTATTTCTAACTGTGTCCTTTTTTGGGTCAGGACCAGGGTCTTATATGGAGTCCCTTCCCTCACCTGCTGCAGTGCATCCTCCGTACCTGCTTAGCCAGGCTCCTGGTGCTAGGTATAAAAGGGACTCAATCTCCGTGCAGCTGCCCTGAGCCCCGAACCTTTGTTCCCTATTTCCTGCCCTCTCCTTTTAATGTCACATCCACCCATGATGTATGATCTCTGTTCCTCAGGAATCATCCTTTAGAACACAACTTTTACAATGCACTACCATTACGACGCAACTTTTACAACGCAAGTTATTACAACGAATTGCGCTGGGTGGCGCTCTAGGATAGGGAATAGTTTAATTACTAACCAACACCTTCCCTACTATCCACGCGGACTGGAGTTGGAATAGTAAATTAAACTATTCACTATCCAGCGCCCCCAACGCAAGTCGTTGTAATGACTTGCGTTGTAAAACCTGCGTCGTAATGGCATGCGTTGTAAAAGCATGCGTTGTAGTGACATACATCCCTGTTCCTCCCCTGCTTCAACAAGTCAGGCTTATGCTGTACAGTTGAAGTCAGATGTCGGCTTGGACAACCACAAGGAAGCCGCATTTTAAAGAGTAAGGGAGAGTGAGAGAAAACTATTGAAAAATTAATTTAAGAGCAACTATGCTTACTCAAGAGAGGGGTTGGTGATGAACTCCGCCACGCAGAGGTTGACGGAACAGTTTTTTACGAACTCCGCACTGCAAGTGGAGCATGGAGTGGAAAAAGCTCTGTGTGATCTGCAGGCGGAGCACAGTTTACTGAACACCCCTAGGACTTGTGTGCAGACCTCTATCTCCAAGCAATTTGCCACCCCCAGTCCCTTTGCCAAGGTAGCCCATTTGGATATCCTCAGCTGGTCTGGTTCTCAGTGTCCATGCCAAGAAAGTTGTTATGCTATTCTGGATGTTCCTTCCCTCTGGGCAAACTTAGAAACTGTGTGTCAATAGTTGTGAGTTGGGAATGGTCTTTGCCTGAGATCTCTGCAATCTGTCCCTGTCATTTAGGTATTGTCTGCACCTCAATCCAGTTCCACAATTGTTCAGGTGTTTCAAAAAACAGAGTTTTTGATTGGAAGGTGACCTTTAGTTTAGCCAGAAAGAGGAGTATGTATTTGATGCCCATCTCCCTCAATTTCATCTCCATCTGATATTTTGCATTTTTTGGAATGAGTTAGAATAATGTGGGAAAAATTATATTCTCTGGAATTCGATTATCATTTCTTCAATGGAGTGGGCTAACGTTGGATTAATTGTCCATCTTGATAGTTTAAAAAATGAGCAATGAAGTTTAGTTTGAAAATAGCAATAGGCTTACACTTTTGTGAGTGGATGTTTGTATTTGAATGTCCCACTTGAAACCCACCTTTCTCTTCCCTAGACCCCTCACATTTTGTTCTAGATAGACACCATCTTCCCACCAGTCCCTATATTCCTACCATACTAACTACTAAAGGCCCTATTATGATGTTGGTCAAAAAGTCTCCGACCTATGGTCGGAGGCTTCCCGACCAACATCATAGGTTTCACTTTCGACCACTGTATTACAATGATGGCAGTTGGAAGTGAAACTGGTCGGTCATTCTGGTTGGCTTCCAACAGGCTCAAGGAGTACTAGCACGTAATCCCTTCAAGACGGTGATTCCGCCATTGGGATTACAATGTCGGTTTCCAACAGGCTTTCCATGTCGGGCTTTTCATCATGGAAAGCCTGACGGAAAGTTACTTAGGGGCCCCCTTCTCCCTGCTGTCTCCGGTTGAGGGCCGAATCCCTGCATGTGTGGCAGGGACCATGAGGTGCCTGCCACGGTGTGCAGGGATTAACAGAATCTCCCATTTCTCTATGGTCTCCATGGTCGCATTGTAATAGCTGTGTTGGGACCAGAGGTCGGTCGGTCCCCCGACCTAAACGGTCCACCCAACATCGTAATGACGCTCTAAATAGTAAACTTACATTGATGGCGAGAGCCTCAGAACAAACATCGGAGAGGTGGAGATAGAGAATTACATTTGTAGGTTTGTGAATAGCATTTTGTGGTAAGTGAGCAGTACTCTTGTAGTACTACTAAACTTAATACAAAGTTCAGTTTGTGACTCAACTCCAAAGTGTTCAGCATGTTTGTTTTCACAGTATTAGTTCTTTATGAATCTTCGTGAGCAAAGCACTGAACTCTGCAAAATATTTTAGAATTTTATTTTCTGGTGAAAGCTGAGCATAAACCCAAAGTAGAGTTATGGACAATTGTCTAAATAAACTTGTTTCTTACCTACCTCAAAATATATTTTTGTCCTTTCCTTACACAGCTGACTACTGATGTGGTCATAAGTTTCATTTGAGCCAATCTCACAGTGTGAGAGAATTTGAGGTCTAACTCTAAATATTTATCTGAGCAAATCTCTTCTAAGACATGCTTCATTTTTTTCTGACTTCAAGACATAGGATGTTGCATATCAAACAACTGTAATGGAGTTGTCTGACACCTACTAAATATACATATTTTCATTCCACATGGATTCAATGATGCAACAATAGGGTTGTAGTCACTGATATACTTTGTAGCTTCTCATCTTTTAATGTTTGTGATTTTGATGACTTGCTAATAGCACTGTGTCTGACCGCAGGCATTAAGCTGTTCAGTCTGCCTTAAGGGCACACAGAGCTTGAAAATCCAATTTGGCATCAATGGGGGTACATGCCTCTGGGTCTGAACCTACACCATAGTATTTTTCACATGTATGTGTCAATTAACGTGGTATGTCTGTCTTATGCTTGTCTTTTGATTCGTACTTGGAATTTCACAAGTCCTTTACTGGTCAATTAAAAACAGCACAGATTCATCAGTGTCATCTTTGAATTTGGGTGCTCTGTTCCCCTATAGTAGCATCTGAATGTGTAGAGCTTTTCTGAGTTGCTATTCTTTCCTCCAGAAAGCAATGTCAACTTCATCATTGTAGGTTTGTTTGTTACAGGTGAATTAAACAATGGTGGGGAAACTGTGGTTAAACAGACCCCCCAGGATATAGCGGCATGGATTAGCAAATTTAGCGGCACACAAATGGAAATTTAGCGGCAAAAATATGGAAATTTAGCGGCAATTTAGCGGCAATTTATTTGGCGTTTTTACTACAACAAACATAGATATCTGTGTGCGTTGGTCCCTGGAATGTTTGTGGTCTGTGTGTGTTGTTCCCCGGTGTGTTTTATGGTCTGTGTGTGTTGTTCCCAGTGTGTTGGTCTGTAGTGCGTTGACGCTTGTGCCGCCGGGCACTGATGTTTTCCTCTTGTCCTTGAACTATCTGAAGCTGCTGCTGTCTGCGGACACTGAAGTCCCCCCTAGGGCCCTCAGGGGCCCGGGCAGTGCACGTCTCCAGACAAGGGCCCGTCCGGGAGCCAGGAGAGTGAAGGAAGCCCCCAGAAGGGCAGGGTCAGAGTCAGGATTCCGGCAGGGACGGATCCCCTGGTCTGCAGCTGCATTGAAATGTTCCTGTAATTACAGACACAGCTTTCTTTGAAAGAGCCATCATTGACAGCATCCCCCCCGCACAGGTCGGATGCTTTCCTTGGAGCCTCCAAGTTACAACGCGCCTCTCTCTCCCCTCGATCATGGGATCAGCAGAGAGCACCCGTGGAGGGTCCCACAGAGCGGCCCCTCCCCAGGCTTCCCACGGAGCGGAGGCTGCCACTAATGATAGTAGTGATGATAACCTAGGAGCAGAGTTTCCTCCTCGGATGGAGGCATGGTGTACAGGCCGTCATTTCATCTAAATGAGTGTTTCGGCAATCTTTAGCAGATAAAGGCATGGATGCAGGTGCCTCAGGTCATTGTCATTGGATATCCTGGTGTTTGTCAGGAGATATGATCCACTATGAAAGGAAATGGCCAGATCCGGCTGTAGTTATATCTTTTACTCATTTTCTCATGATGTCTATCGGCGCACGGGCCTCCTTTTAGAGAATGTGTTAAATCAGTGGTGTCCAACGTTGTCCAGGAGTTCCGGATCCATTTAATGTTTTCAGGATATCTACATAAGCTATATTTGCATGCACTGAATACGACTGGAAATGAATTGCCAGTTCAGTGTTTCTCGACTCCGGCTCTCCTGTTGGACCTATGCGGAGAGCGGTAGAGTAAATTAGCAGCATAAGTTGTTTAAGGAAATTACTCTCTCTCCCATTTATGCAACACAAACAGAACATTTCACTACAAAATGTAAGACACACATATCACCCCTCTGCAGACCGGCCCCACACCCTTGAAAGGGGTCTGATGCCCACATGCATCAACGATAATTGCATTCGTAAACGGTGCGAATCGCAATTTTCGGCCGTTTGCGAATGCAATTATCAAAATTGCAATGCATCATGTATTTCGCAATTTTAGTAATCGCAATCATGTTGCAATTTCTAAAATTGCAATTGCATTTCAGAAATCGCAATTTCAGATTTCTGAAATGCAATGCATGATCATTTTAAAATTGTGAATTTTCAATTTGGAAGCGGTAAATTAGCATGAGGTTGAACCTCGTGCTAATTTACCGAAAACCTTCAAACAAGCACAAAAATGCATTTTTGAAAGCTGCATTTTACACACACACATGTCCTTGGGACATGTGTGTGTGTAAATTGCAGTTAAGTTTAATTTCAGGGGTGCAGGGAGGGGTTCTTTGGACCCCCCCTGCACCCTTGAAATTGCATTTTCAAATTGTGATTCGCAAATTGAAAATCGCAAATTGTAAATGCCTTCCCATTGATTCCTATGGGCCTCTTGGCCCATAGGAATCAATGGGAATGGTTTTCCTTAATTGCGATTCGCAAATTGTGAATCGCAATTAAGGAAAAATACCGATTCGCAAAAAAAATGCGAATTAATCATGCAATGCCGTTTGCGAATCCTTAATTGCGATTCCTTTATTTTCGCAATGAAGGATTCGCAAATGGCAACATTGATGCATGTGGCCGTGGGTGCCTAGATTTCGCGGGCACTTTTGTAAAAATCGCGGCATTTTTACAAACCGCAAAATCGCAAAATCGCAAAATCCTGGAGGGTCTGGTTAAAGTACCAACAAACATTTGCAGAATCGACAGAGCACAGTTTACCTGGTGTCTTAACTTTGATGCTAGAGGTGTTTGAGTTTGCACTACTCAGAAACTCATGGAGGTAATTTATGGAATTTTCTGCACAACTATGATTCAGAAACCATACTGGAGCATGTAAGATACATATTGTGTATTTCCTTTCACCATGCTGATGGAAAGAGTACTCTTTTGTTTCACATTGAAGTCCCCTCTTATTCATGATATTACATTCCAAAGTGTTGTCTTTGCCGAACACTTTCCTCAGAAACTCTTTTGAATTCATATTGAGAAATTCTATTCCTGTTTTCAATATATGTGCCACTGCATAGCACACAGCAGTCAGTTCACTTTCAAACAGAAAATGGAAAACATTTTGAAACATTTTATGGTGTGTCTGTAGGACTTTTTTGGAACTTTGAAGTAAAGAAGGGGTTTTTTAATTTTATCTAAACCGATAAGTTCCTGTAAGATTGTCTTATATTTTATCGACAAACTATTTAGCAAAACCACTAGGGATTTCTATACTTGATGACCTACATAAAATATTCCAATATTTTCTTTCAAATCCAGCGGTAGTTAAACAATACTACCTAACAACACTTTCAACAATTCTGTTGGTGGCAATTTTGTACCTTTAGGTCAAAGCAAAGCAAAGGACTGAAATGTTTCTGCAAGTTGTATGAGTAAACACTCATAGCCAGTCAGCCACTTTAGTCCAGAAGGAATGCAATCATTTTGCAAAATATTTTAATTCCTCCTGCTGGCATTTGAGTATCACCTTATTTAAATTCTGAAAACTTGTCCTTTTTTTTTTTTTTTTTTTTTTTATTATTGCGCATGATCTGTAATATTCCAAAAAAAAAAAAACATTTTCTTTACAAAAAGGAATAAATTCTTAATAAAGCAATAATACATCCGCAAAATTATTAAGAACAAGATATAATACGGAAGAAAAATAGAAGGAAAAAAAAAAAATGAGGGAGAAGGACAATTATAATTTACACAGTTTGCCCCGTCTTTACCATGTCAGCCCATGTCGGCCCTTCTCATATCAGGGGGGGGGGATCTTACATTGGAGTGCCAATTAGAAATTGGGGCCCAGATCTGGGTGCCCCGGGCTCTAGTTTTCCTACCCCTTGTGCGATATATAGCTATCTCCTGCTTATAAGTGGCAAGAAATCGACAAAGCCACATCTGAAAGGTGGGTACATTGGGCTCTTTCCAGCATGCCGCAAGAATAATACGAAAGACGGCAGTACCCAAAAAGACAATCCTCTGTTCCTCTAAGCTGTAACCTAAAGATTCGTCGTGACCTAGAAGATATAGAGTAGCGGAGGATCTGAGATTCCGCCCGAAAACTTGAGTCCAAAATCCTCCAATCATTGTTTGTAGGTTATCTAGTTTCGGACATTCGGCAAACATGTGGATTAAATTTGCTTGTCCCTGTCTACATCTGGGGCAGCAGTCATCTACTCGCATACCACAGGTGAAGAGTTTAGCCGGAGTAAAATAAAGGTTGTAGATAGTTTTAAAGTATTGCGCTTTAAGGTTAGGTGCTAAAAATAATGTTGTGTAAAGAGTTATAGAATAATTAATATCTACATCTGGGTTGCCAAGTTTTTGTGCCCAGGATCTCTCAACACTATCTAAATCATCATTAAAAGATTGGAAAAATAAATCATATAGAGTACCTATTCTAGTATCTCGTCTCCCTATAATAGAAAAAAAATAAAAACTATCTAAATTAATAGTAGATTTAAAGTTACAAATGTTGGTATATACTTGAAAATATTTTAAATAATCTGTAGTTGGTATATCAGATCTCTGTTGTAGTCGCTCAAAAGATGGAGCAACATTCTGCCCGAAAAAGTGACCAAGTGTATATATGCCTGAATTCTCCCATCTCCTGGAGACAGTGTCTATTAGAGATGATGATATGATCTTGCTGTGCCAGAGAGAGGTATACCTTGTTATTTTCGGTATGCCTAGTTGTTTGGAGGCAAGTTTCCAGACTTTCCATGCATCTTCGATTACCTTGAACTTGGTCTTTTTATAATATGATGCTTCGAGCTGTTTCAAAAATAGCCCTCGGCATTTATCTCCTAGTCCAAGTTCGAAAATAGAGGGGATATAAGAATCTATGATGGGTAAGTTGGAAGGTTTCACTTTGAAGAGCAGGCCCATTTTTTGGAGTAGTGTCGCCCAGAGATAGAATGTCAAATTCGGGATACCTAGGCCGCCTCTAAGTAGGGGAAGAGTTAAAGCTGGTAATGCTCTCCTTATTTTACCATAATTCCAAATAAATTTAGATATGGTTGAATCAACAATTTTAACAGTGGTACCTTCAGCCATCAATGGAATAGCCCGGAATAGATAGAGTATTCTAGGAAATATACTCATTTTAATATAATTTGCTCTCCCTATTATTGAAAGGTGCAAGTTATCTACCCTCTTCAAATCTGTTTTTATTGAATTGATCAGAGGATCATAATTAAGCCAGTTAATTTCTTTTATCTCAGGAGAGATATTTACACCCAGATAAATTGCGTTTTTAACTTTATAGGGACTGTCGTATATGATGTTGCTTGTACATAAAACCATGGTTTTATCTCTGTTGAGTGAATAGCCAGAGTGGAGTCCGAAATTTTGAGTTATTTGCTCTATTTCAGCTACTGCGTCTGCTAGTTTGGTTGTGAGCACAGCAATATCGTCGGCGTATGCCAATATTTTAGTAGAATACGGACCCACCTTAACTGGTTGAATTTGAGGGGAATAAGAAGCTTTAAAATTAAAGGATTAATTACTAGGGCAAATAATATCGGGGAACAGAGACATCCCTGCCTAGTACCTCTTTGTACCTCTACAAACTTTGACTCAAAACCCTCAATAGATAATTTAGCCCTAGGGTTGATATAGAGAGCTTTCAGGGCTTTAATAAAGCCAGGGCCGAAGTTGTTAAATTTCATAATTTCCCATAAAAACCGCCAAGACACTCGATCAAATGCCTTTTCGGCGTCGAGTAGGACCATCGACATCTCTCCCCCCGTGGCACCCATGATGTCAAATAAGGCAATGACTCTGCGAGTATGATCAGTCGTTCCCCTCCCTGGGATAAAGCCGTGTTGCCATGGGGATACGAGATGTTCGATGACCCCCCTTAGACGGTTTGCAAGTACCTTCGAGTAAAGCTTTGAGTCAGAGTTTATGAGCGATATGGGTCTATAGGAAGAGGGAAGCTGGGGTGGTTTTCCTTTTTTAGGAAATATCGCTATATTGGTGTGCTTCCATGACTCTGGTGTAGCTGAGTGATGTTGTACACCTAGAAACAGATCCAATAAGTAGGGTAGTATCTGTTTACCCAACAATTTATATAGTTCTAATGGGATCTTGTCGGGCCCAGCCGCCTTCCCATTAGCTAGATCTGATAGTGCATTTTCTAGTTCTTCCATTGTGATTTCTTTCTCCAGTTCTTCTCTATCAACTCGATCGAGTATTCTAGACATCCCTGGTTCCGGTAACCACTCTCTAAGAAAGATTTTCATATCTCTTGTAGATAGGTGTTCATTCTCATTTTGATATAGTTTTTGATAGTATTTTCGAAACACTTCTACAATATCTTGAGGGGGGGTATGTTGTTGACCCTCATATTCGATATTCTTTATCCTATTATATGTTTGCTTTTGTCTAGTTTTGAGAGCTAATTGCTTCCCTACTTTTTCCCCTGCTTCATAGATTCTAGCTCTGTTCGCTTGATATATTTCTGCTGCTTTTTGAGTTAGCGAGCTATTAATTTCTGTTTTAAGGATCAGTAATTTTTGTAGTGTGTCGGCAGTTGATATTCCTTGCTGGATTTGTTTGGCATGCACTATTTCCAAATTGGTGAGTTCTATGTTTAGTTGTTTATTAATACTATCTTGAGTTTTCTTTTGGTTTGCTACAAACGCTATCGTCTCTCCCCTGATTACTGCCTTAAAACAGTCCCATACACTGAATCTGGGTGCACTGTATTGGTTATTATCGAAGAAAGATTGAGCGTATAGTGTAATATGATTAATATAGTCTGGGTTAGTAAGAAGCTTTCGGTCAAATGACCATTGGATATTAGGTCTGTTAAAACTATCTAGTTCAAAAGTTAGTGTTAGTGCGTTGTGGTCAGAGATGGTTTTGGGGGATTTAATTATGTTTATTAAGGCTGTCTTGTGTAATGATGTCATAATGTAGTCTAACCGAACATACTTGTTGTGGGGATAAGAATAATAGGTAAAGGCATTTGCATTATGCTTCAACATATCCCAAACGTCAAATAAGTCGTGACTGTCCATCAGATGGGATACTGCCTTATAAACTTTGGGTTTACGGCCACTATAATTCTGTGGGAGTCGATTAGCTACTAATTTTTCGATATTTACATTAAAATCCCCACACAGAACTAGTGGGCCGACCCAGGAGGCCAATTCCAGTTCCAGTTCAATAAAGAGTTGTGGGTCATCCAAATTAGAACCATAAAGTGAGCAAATGGTTATATCTGATTCTAATTGAACCACAGCCCACCTGCCATGCTTATCGACAAGTTGGCGTCTAGGACTCCCCATTCCGGGTCTTGCTAGGATGGCGACCCCCCGTGTTTTAGACATTTGTGTTGTTGCTGCTAACAAATTAAACCCTGGAATTTTAAACAAATTTTTATCACAGCCAGCTATGTGGGTCTCCTGAATACAGAGGATGTCTACAGGGTCTTGACGTAACAGTTGAAAGAGTTGGGCCCTTTTTCTCCCATCATTAAGACCTGCTATATTCCAACATCGCAATTTTACTCTCCCCATTCAAATTTGTTTCCAATTGAACCAGTACCATCTCTATAATATATTTTGTACCTGTACCACCACCATCCTACTTTAAGTTCATTATACAAATTGACATTCCTCTCCCTGTTTAGGTTAATCAAAATACATGGTAAAGTACTCCAGTTATTTAAAGAAATTAGAATCGCCAAAACTTCTTTGAGGTTTCTTATACTACAGATCACACTCATTTTTACAGTTTTTTCTCCCCCTCTTTTACCCTCCCCCTCCTCCTCCCACTCCCTCCAAACCCCTGCAACCCACCCACCACCCTCCCCCACCCGCAATGTGAGGCAATTAGACTCTATGAGAGTCTTTGGTGATGGAGAGACACTCCCAAGCCAGGCCCAGACTAAAAATGAACACAGAGAAGAAGAAAAAAAAAAAAGAAGGAAGGATGGGAATGGAAGAAAAAAAGAAAAAAAGAAAAAAAAAGAAAAATTTTTAGGAAAACATAGAGAGACATATAGAGGCGAATTATTCTAGTATATCCATATGGAGTTTCAGTACTGTCCAATACGCTCTCTATATTCATCTAGAATAACTGAAATCCCGCATCCGAATTCTCTGTTTTCTCTTTTTCTCATCCAATGGCTACTAAAAAAAAAAAAAAAAAAAAGGCCATCTATTCTAGTTTTATCACTAGTGAATCATTAAGTGAGACTATCTAAAAATTCTTTCGCTTTGATTTCAGAAGTAAAAAATTTAGTCTGGCCATTGTATATCACTTTCAGTTTGGCTGGATTATTTAAGTAGACTTGTGCTTTCTTCTCCATAAAGGGTTTAATAAGTTGCCGCAAACGCCACCTCCTTTCCACCGTCGTGTGGCAGAAATCAGGTCTTACAAAATAGGAAATGGAGTCCCTGGTCCTGCGTGCTTCTGGCCTGGCTTTTTCTGAGATGGCTTGCCGGAGAAGAAAGTTTCCAAAAAATACAAGGACTGCTCGTGGATAGCCCCCCTGCTTTCCAGTGGGTTTCAAAGTGATTGGAGTTCTATGCACTCGTTGCACTTCAAGCTCCCAATTCCATGAAGAGAGTTCTGGAAGGGTGTCTTTAAAGAGTTGGATGATGAAGGCTCGGATATCGGAACCTTCAATATTTTCTGGTATTCCAAGGACGCGCAGGTTGTTACGCCGCAAGCGATTTTCCATGTCCTCGAGCTTCCATCTGACATTGCTTAATTCTGCTTCATGAAATTCTACTTTTTCCTGTGTGGCTGTGGCCTCCGCCTCGTTAATGACTATTCGTTCTTCCATCTCTGTCATTCTGGTGTTGAAGGTATTAACAGATCTTGACAATTTACGCACTACACCCTGAACCTTATGTAGCGCTAATTGTGCTTTGCGTCCATCCCTTGATGTCTCTTCTCGATGTGAGGCGATAGCCTGGAGGACTGTATCCATTACCGTGGAGAGCGTGGCATCCTGTTGGTGTGTAGAGCTCCGTTGAGCTGGACGAGGGCCGGTGGCATGTTCTTGAGACCCCAATGCGATCGAAGGGGAGTAATCCCACGTCAGCCCCTGGGCCCTTTTCTTCCGTATAATAGTCCTTTTATTTTCCCTGGATTCTACAGTTCTCGTCTCTTGGTCGCTTTCCGTCTCGGAGCCAGTGTTAGTTTCGATTTCCAGTTCAGAGTCATCTGACCATCTTGCATCTTCTATCCCTTCCGATAATGAATAAAAGTCTGATGGATCCCTATCAGTGTCGGTAGGGTCGGAAGTTATCGCATCTCTGTCACTCCTCTCCTTGCCATCAGTGACCTCCAGCAAGTCGCGCAGATTTTTTGTGATATCTCTAAAATCTGATGTCCCGAGATCACTCTCTAGGGCATTGCTTGATGATTGATTTTGCAGTATTTCCTGCACAACTACAGTCTTTGGGGCTTCATGGGCTGTTGGTGTAGTTTCTAGTCCTGTTTCTGTTACTGGCGCTGATGCTGATACGCCTGCTGGACTGGTCTGTGTCACTGAAGTTAAAGAAGTTAACGTAACAGTAGAAAAATCAGGAGTTTCACACAAGGAAAGATTTTCCATACCTTGTATTTCTGCATCTGAATCCGCCCCAGCCTTAGGATCTAATATTCCTGCCACCACGACTGTAGGCTCCATACATTTCACTGAGGAATCCTCTCCTGTAGTTAATGGAATATTTACGCTAATATTCCTATTCTCTTTTTCCTTGGTTATGCCGTTTTCTCTTTGCCCACTAGATGCCACTGTAGACCTTGAGTTGACTCTCAGGATAGCCTCGGTTATCGGCAGAACTGCTGGGTTTTGTGGTGTAGGAGCCGGGATCAGGACCGGAGCAGACATTGAAGCGGGAGTTTTCCGGAGCAAATCAATCACGGAAGGACCAGCAATAGGTGTGCTCGGCTGTTGTCTCGAAGCTTTTGCCGATTTACCAGCTCCTGCTCCCGCATCGAGGTCGGTAAGGTCACTGCTGCCCTCCAGACGTGTACTGCCTCGTTTTGTAGTTAGCTCCCTGTCCTGAAGAAGAGCCTGCTTTGCTGCCCTCGTCTTGTCTGCAGCAGCGGCTACAGCAGCGGCGTTTTTCGGCGCCATACCGCAGGAGATGCAGGAGAGACTCAGTAGAGGTGGAGCTGTGACCGTGAGCCGAGCCGGCTGTTTTAACTCCGGGCGCCCGTCCCGTCTCACTTGTGTAGCTCGCTCAGCTCCTCCACTGCTCTGCAGGCGGGCTATGAACCGCAGAACAAGCACACCGATCAAGGAAGTGCAGAACGAGAAACGCTGCTGTAATGCACTCGGGTCCAGCTGATCCTCAGCTCTGATCTCGGACATCACGCCAGGTTCGCCATTTGGGCATTAACAACCTCAACTGCAGCAAGAAATAGGGTAAGTGCCTCACTTTCAATTGTTACTTATTATTAGCGAGGCATTTTTCGATTCTCCTTCTCTATACTGCTTCTTTCGAGGTGCTGGCTTGGGAGCTGCCTCACAGTGTCTAACAAGCCGCCGCCATCTTGCCCCTAGAAAGCAAAGGACTGAAATGTTTCTGCAAGTTGTATGAGTAAACACTCATAGCCAGTCAGCCACTTTAGTCCAGAAGGAATGCAATCATTTTGCAAAATATTTTAATTCCTCCTGCTGGCATTTGAGTATCACCTTATTTAAATTCTGAAAACGTGTCCTAATGATGAATAAGTCAGTGTTTAGCTACTATGTGACAGTCACATTTTAAACCATGGTTATTGCTCATTATCTTCAGTTTTCAAGTTGAAATCTACTTTCTATGCTGTGCATTGTAATTTGCAAGACAGCAACAAATGCAGTTTTTATTTGATGCACCTGCAAAACTAGCAAAAAAATAATCTACTTCTTTATTGAAAGAGTAAAGCACATTTTTCGGAAGATATGACCTGATTGCTGATTGCCATAATCTGCTTTTAATGTGCTATATTTGGCTTCTTCTTTAACTACAAACTTATCAATTTAAGTGCCATCTGACAATTGAATAACATCTGAAACTGTTTCATTCAAGAGTCCAGTATTACGTTGCTCTGGATCAGACTAGAATGATTGCTACTTTTCTACGAACTAGTTATTCCCTTCTAGTGCAGTATCTTCTGTCCATGGCAAACACCACATCAAGTGTATGTAGCTTGTTTCATTAAAGAAACTTCTGTGCTGAAACTATTTACATTTTCCTTTGTAAAACTTTAAAAAGTTAGATTTGACAACTTTGATGTTTTGCCTAGTGTCCCCCCTAATGTATCTAATGTTTTCTTTCTATTTATAATTATAATTCATATATGTCTGCTATGTCTGAACCTTATCCTCCAGACGTTCTAGAAACAAATCAAATTTTCAAATTTCTATTTTATATGCCAAACGTCCTAGAAACTATTTTTGTATACCTAGCCTCATTGGTTTTAACAATATTTTCAGATTTGTAATTATTGAATGTCTAAAGATCCTCCGACATATTTTAATTCTTTTACAACCATGTTTGTGTGCTCTAGAGGTGGTATCTTTCTAATTTTTCTTTTTTTCACTCTTTTGAAGGCAATATTTTTCCATATCAATGAGTGCCTGCTTCCTTTCACAAACCTTTTGGAGGATCAACATTATCATTGAAAATAATTGTGTTTTCAGAACTAGTGATGTCCCCTTGAAAATGAGAAATGTCGTTATTTTCTTTTGAAGATCCTTCTTTCATCTCCTATTGGTGAAGTTTCTCTCATACCTTTGTAGACATTTTGAAAAGGTTTTTGAAACTCTCAAAGAAGACAGGCATAGAGAAGAAAAACATTTGAAAACTTTTGAGACAAGTGATAAGCATGACGTAAGTAATTATCACAGTTCATTTGCATTTTTTAGAAATAAAACCATATAACCACTCTACGTACTGCAAGAATTTAAACACCAAAGCAAAATCCCAAAGAACGTACATATTAAGCACCAGTGGTGTCCTATGGCTAAGCCTTAAGCCCATGACACTTCAAAGTAAATGCACTGTAGAACAGGCATTTACAATGCAATAGGTCTCGCAATTACGTGAGTTTGAGCTATTGGTATTGTAAATGACAATGCCTTCTATTTATGCTTTAAAAAAAAAAAAAGGCATTGTTATTTGCAATGTCAATAGCTCAGTCGCGTGAATGCGATACCTATTGCATTGCAAATGCTTGGTTTTATTTAGCCACCAGAAACAGCAAATAACCTAGGACGGTCGGCCAGAGCTTGTTGTCCCAGCACGCAGTTTCTTTTCCTTGGACCAGGAACTTTCTCTAAGCACATTTAGTTTTGGACAGCTATATGCCATCCATCCTTTGGCTGGCTAGCTCGTGCTGTCTGTTGCGCTACCGGCATACAACACAGCATACGGCAGAGCCCGAGGGTCAAAACACCTAATCAAAGGTGATGGTGACATAGAACGTCTTTTAGGGCACCCCTTCAAGTGCACCGTCGCTCCCGTTCTCGACTGCCATCTAGGGAAACCTACCAAACCCACACATTTTTAAAAAGTAGACACCCGGGGGCTTCCAAGGAGGTATGGCTTGCATGGATCCCCTAATGTTCCCTTACCCAGAATCCCTTGCAAACATCAATTTTAGCTGAAAAAATCAATCTTTTCACACATTTTCATGTGGGAAAGTGTGGCATCACCGGACTCACACAAATTTCCTACCACCCAGCGATCCCCCAGGACTCCCGAGAAAAATGGTGCCTCACTTGTTAAGGAGGCCCAAGTACCCGCGACAGGCAAGGGCCCCAAGCATAGGGAGGCGACATCAAATTTGCCTATCTCATAACCACTTGCTTTTGCAAGGGGGGTCAGTGGGGTTTTTGGCCCTGTGCTCGACGGCCATACAGGGAAACCTACTAACCCTCCAAATTTTTGAAAAGTAGACACCAGGGGGCTTACAAGGAGGTATGGCTTGCGTGGATCCCCCAACGTACCCTTACCCAGAATCCCTTGCAAACCTCAATTTTAGCTAAATAAATAAAATGTTTCACACATTTTCGTGTGGGAAAGTGTGGCATCACCGGGCTTACACAAATTTCCTACCACCCAGCGATCCCCCAGGTCTCCCGATAAAAATGGTGCCTCACTTGTGTGGGAGGCACAAGTACCCACGACAGGCAAGGGCCCCAAACATAAGGAGGCGACA
Source organism: Lissotriton helveticus (assembly GCF_964261635.1). Classification (NCBI taxonomy): domain Eukaryota; kingdom Metazoa; phylum Chordata; class Amphibia; order Caudata; family Salamandridae; genus Lissotriton; species Lissotriton helveticus. The sequence goes on along the minus strand of NC_136072.1, from coordinate 405,201,776 downwards.
TCCGCTGTGCCGATCAGCGATGTTCTCCCGATCGGCGGTGCTATGCTGACGAAAGCGTTAAAACTTTAATGCATAAACGATAAGAAGATCTGCCAATCAGCGATGCTGTGCTGATCAGCGATGCTGTGAAGCTTCACAGGAGGAAACAAAGATGGCGCTGATGACGTCGCTGGAAATGTGACGCGCTGACGTAGAGACGCTGCTGCGGGATGACGTGGTACATAGGCGAGTTCCGTGGAAGAAGAAGCCGGAGAATTCTTCTTTCCGAAGGAAAATGCCTGCACTTGAAGAGTCCAGAAGAAACCTCACAGCGATAATGCACGAGCGGTTTACAGGTAGATTCAAAGAAATACAACAACGTTGTTAAGCCAAATTCAGCTTTCCTCCCCTCTTCCCTTTTTTTTTTTGAGATAAGAGTTCAGTCCGTTTTACACAAAGAAGCTGTAAAAAGCTTCCCGCTTCAACCGCCCAAAATAGGTTGAGTTCAGAAAGATGCAAATATTTTTTTCTTCTTAGAAAATAGAAAATCCTTACCCGGATAAAGTTGAGGTGTGCGCTGGAATGTACTTGAAAAATTATCCGGGTGAAGAGTTGAAATGGACGCTGGGTGAAAGCTGGTAGCTGATAGCTGATAAAACGGCTAAAATTAAACAGGTTGAGTTGAGGTCTCTTACTGAATCTTGCAGTGGGTGTGATCCAGTTCCATCGTCGCCAAATGAAGTAGGGTTGTAGGAATAAGTAGCCAGGCAGAGAGATGATTTCCAAGAGTAGTTTATTGTAACGTCGAATCAAAGAGACCTCATCCTTCAGAGTTCAGAGGCAATTGACTCTGAGTTTGAGGCTAAACATTCTACTCCCAAGTCATTCCACATTAGAACGCAGGGATAGTGCATGTGCCTACAACATCACGAGGAAGGGCAAGACACTACACAATGTCAATGTTGCCTCAAAATGTTTGGGCCCTCCCACACAAGTGAGGCACCATTTTTATCGGGAGACCTGGGGGATCACTGGGTGGTAGGAAATTTGTGTGAGCCCGGTTATGCCACACTTTCCCCACACGAAAATGTGTGAAAAAAAATTTTTTTTCAGCTAAAATTGAGGTTTGCAAGGGATTCTGAGTAAGGGAACGTTGGGGGATCCACACAAGCCATACCTCCTTGGAAGCCTCCGGGTGTCTACTTTTCAAAAATGTGTGGGATTGGTAGGTTTCCCTAGATGGCCGTCGAGCACGGGGCCAAAAACTCCACTGACCCCCTTGCAAAAGCAGACGGTTTGGAGATAGGCAAATTTGATGTCGCCTCCCTACGTTTGGGGCCCTTGCCTGTCGCGGGTACTTGAGCCTCCCACACAAGTGAGGCACAATTTTTATCAGGAGACCTGGGGGAACATTGGGTGATAGGAAATATGCATGTCTGCCCGACGATGCCACAATTTCCCACACTAAAATGTATGGAAAAAGTGATTTTTCAAGCAATATCTGAGGTTTGCAGGGGATTCTGAGTAAGAAAATGTTGGGGGATCCATGCAAGCCATGTATTTGTATTTTTGTATTTTAATGCTTATTAAGCGCAGCTGTCACCCAGCGGGTATCCTGGCGCTGAGATCAGTTCCACCATCTGGTCTACAATTTATTCTGCTCTAGGGAAGAGATAGGTTTTAAGGTCCCTGTTAAATAAGATCAAATTTTGTCTGCTCCTCAGTGTTAAAGGTAGAGTGTTCCACATTGTGGCGGCCGTAAAACTGAAGGCGCGGCCGCCCATTCTCACTCTGTTTGTTCTTGGGAATTTCACTAAGAAAGCTGAGGCGGATCTTAGAGGTCTGGCAGCCTGATACCACGAAAAGAGGTTTTGCAGCGGTATTGGTCAAGCCATACCTCCCTGGAACCCCCCGGTTGTCTAGTTTTCAGAAATGTGTGGGTTTTGTAGGTTTCCCTAGTTGGCCGCCGAGCACCAGGCCAAAAATCGAAGTGATCCCCCTTGCAAAACCAGTTTGTTTTGTGATAGTCAATTTTGAAGTCACCTCAATAATGAGTTTACGTTTTATATTGTTGTCTTTTTATGCTGTGCTTTTATGGACTTGCCTTTTGTTCCGAATAAAGCCTTATGAAATGAAATGAATGAAAATGAATGAAATGAAAAGAGTTTACGTACCAGTATAGGAAGGTCATCCTTGGTGGGTGGCTCTGTCAGGGGGACCTTAGACAGTTTCATTACCAGGGCGGCTTCCGTATTAGAAAAGGAAATAGCCATGACGGAAAAAGCCTCTCCCTAGAACTTATGCAGAAAAAGCGATCATCCCTGGGCACTATTAAATTAGCAGTCACTCCCCCAAGGCATAGAACAGAAAATGACCAACTTCGAGGGATCGGGGATCCCCCGCAGTCACAACAAATTCAAATGCTTTCATCTGAGTCAAATAGAAATAACTCAACCCTAGAAACATCACTAGATATTTCATTTGAGGCAGAACCACCTGCAACGTCTGACAGGTCCCCTTTGAAAGACAAAATGTGTATTAAAAATAGAGACCCAGGCTCTACCACAAAAAAAAGAAAGCGTGGGAGGGACAGTAAGGGTGGTAGAAGTGCTAAAACATCAAAAACATCTCAAAGCCCCGTAGGGAACGTACGATCAATGGCAAGTAAGACTGTGTCAGACCATTATCTCCCACCTTCCTTTTCCATCGAAGATTTAATGGCGAATATGGAGCAATTGTTCAAATCATTAATATTGCCATTGGTAGAGAGAGTTAAAAGAATGGGTGATTCAATTGGGGTCCATAGAAAAGGAAATGGTAAAGCATCCAGAATTGATCAGTGATCCAGGTCCATCTAGACAAACAGAACCTAGCAACAATATTCTATCAGGGCACACACTGGCTCCCAAATTACATAACAGGGACCCTTTGCCTGTACAAGACCAGAATATCTTGGCTCCCTATCGTACGGATAAAGGTCCCATTACTATCAGGGGGAAAAGAACGGAAGGGCAGGTTAATAAACATAGACTCCCCCAAACAATCGCTACTGGTTCTCCTCCCCCTATTAAGCGTCGAAGAGAAAATCAGGAAATAATAGACTTGTCACCTGAGGCTGTACCTTACGTTGTGGTTTTGACTGGGGTCCCGGAATTAGCGGAGGAAAAATCAGAGGACCATCAACAGCTAAAAAACAAAGTGGTATATTGGCTGAGCAAAAATAGGCCATTACCTTCAAACATAAATGGAGAAATCCTCAATGTAAGGAGACTGGGTTGGGTGGGGAATCGAGCAAAGGACATAAGGGGGATGTGATTATCATTAATTTTAGGGACCAAAGAGTAGTAAGACATATTGGTGACTGGTATATTGTGGGAGGTAGGGAAGAAATTTCCACACATGATTTAAGTTATTTTTACCCACAATCACTGCTGGCACACTCTCTAAGATCCTGTGCCCCAGATGGGCCTGGTACAGAACGCTTTGGTTTTAGCGTCCCCACCTTTAATCACTTTTCCACGCTTTCTGGGTTGGAAGGAGTTGATTGACTCCTTAATCAGGCCATTGGGGATAACTTTAATCTTAAACAGTCCCCATCTCCAGAACTTCCAATGGTTGGCACGACAGGTAATCAATCAAACCTAACGCGGGTTGACACTTCGTCACTGCAATTTAATCACATAGAAACTGTGAAAGATAGTGTTGCAACCGGCGGCAAAGACTCTACGTCTTTGGGTGCCGTTCCATCCACTATTGCCCTAGAAAAGAAGGTGGAACCTGGTATGACCGAGGATCAACAGATAGTTCGGTCTACTACATCATCGGACAATATTATAACTATTGAACGTCCCTTGATAAAGTTTCTTTTTTGGAATATAGCCGGCCTTCGCCCTAAGGTAGAAGATGGCACCGTGTTGAATTTTTTCAAGAATCATAACATAATTTGTCTTCAGGAGACTTGGTCCACCACCGAAATTCACTTGGTTGGCTATAAAACTTATTTTTCTCCCGCACTAGCTGTAGCATATGGCAGGGCCAAAGGTGAATTGAGTATATTTATAGCAAACACACTAGGGGGGGGTGAAAATAACACCAGTAGAACTGGAAGTAAACCACCAGTTACTCATTCTTTGCTTTAATAGCAAGGACACTGTTCTCCTGCTAAATTTTTATAATGACTTGTCAGAAGGAGAACTGCTGAAGGTTCTGCGCAGATTGCGTCATAAACTATCTTCCTTGACGTGGGGCTTTGGGGGTAAGGAAGGGGCAACCATTATCTGGGGGGGGTTTAACCAACACCCATGTTAACATAGTAATAGTAACCTGTGTGGGATAGTGGATGAAAATGAAGAACCTATAGTCCACGTCCTCCATTCGAGTATTGGAAATTATTTAAATGAAAGCCTTTCCTATCTGGTGTCAGGGTCCGACGTGTGCCTACCCAATGTTAAAATTCGGCAACTACATCTCCCAGACTTCCTGCGGACTACAGGAGTGGGGAGAGGCCATATAGCCAGGGAAGGCGCTGGGTGCGGTGCAGGTGATTTTTGTCTTGCTGGGACATTGAGTTACACGGACGTCTTAGACCTCCGTGTTTTTTCCTGTTTGGGTTGAGAGGAACTGTACCTTTTGTAGAGGTAATCCCGCGGCTGTGGGATTACAACTGTTGGAGTTTCTGCCTGTGTCCAGTGCGAGTGCGAGGGTGTCAGTGGTCGGTGAAGGAGACGTTTGGAGCCTTTTTCCTTCCGAGGCCGAATTTCAGGAGTCTTGGCGGCGCCGAGGTGAGAGACGCAGGATTTGCCCCCTCTCATGTGGGACCGTGTGTGACCCGGTGCGAGAGACGTCGGATTGCACCCTCTCGCGTCAGAGTGTGTGGGAATCGGTGCGAGAGACGCCGGATTGCACCCTCTCGGCTGGTTTTCCGTTCCGCGGATACAAGGGCTTTGAGTTGAGACGAGAGACGCAGGATTGCACCTCTCATGATCGGAGCCCCTTTCTTCAAGTCCCCTGAGAATACCTTGGCTCAGTTTCTGGTGCGGGAGACGCAGGATTGCACCCTCCCGTGACCGGAGTTGCAACAGAGGGAACTTCAACTTCTGTCTTTGGTAAGAGAACCTCATTCCTCATGATTTCATTTGTACTGTTTTGCTGTTCCAGTTAAATGACATTGGAATTATTCCATGATATAATACGAGCCAATTTTTGAAGGGCTTATTGTCCGGGTGTAGTTACAGTCAGATTCCACGAACTAGATTTTTACACTTGAACTATTTACTTTGTTTAACTATTTCTTGTTTATCAGTCGGAGAAAAAAACCTATCCTGTTGGTTAGACGGTCAGAATTCCAGGGGCGAGACCGTACGGTATGTAGAAGTGGCATAGGGGTTTTACTAGGAACCAGTAAGGAAGAATAGGGATAACAGATGTTTTTGTACTTTTAGGAATCCTGTTCCATACATGAGAGAAGACATCTCATCCTATCACTTCAGTTAAAAGAAGGGGGTTTAAGTCTGAGACTTATCAGGTAGGGGTTGAGTCTATAGAGCTATAAGGCAGAGGAATGTGAGGGCCTTGTATTAATATATGGCACTTTGTTTTTGCAGGCATCCCTTCTTCAGCGGTTTTCCCTCACCTGCTTACTACCGTGCTCTGTAAGTTATTATATTCAGAGTGCGGGGAAAGCTGGAGGTGGACCCCTATTAGCATCACCCTGATTCCGAGGAGCCGTTGGACCGTGACATCTGGACCTCGTAATTGCCAATAAAAAGAATGTTACTGGCCAGCGGCTGGACCCAACATTTCTTGGAAGGGGGAGTCAGACTACGATAGACTTTATTTTGATATCAAATACTTTGGCCAACCGTGCTCTTAGTTTTGCTGTACTGATTAACACATTAAGCGATCATTGTGCCCTTAACTTAGAATTTCGTTCATTCTACCAGCACACCATGCAAACTATAGTTAGCGCATTGAGACAAAACACTCTGCATTTGGACAGAACAAATGGATTTTCCATAAAATGGGAGAAAGTTGACCCCTTAGATATAACAAGGAAAGTCATAAAAACAGCTTACCCCTCATTCGTCAAATGTTTAGACTTGCTTGCACCAAACGAGGAAGTGTTAAGCAATTTCAGGGTGGTTTTAAAATCAATAAATGAATCACTTCTGCTAAGGCCGAAAAACAGCCAATTTAAGAAAGTAGGATGGTTCAATCACAGATGTACAACAGCACACTCCAAATTAAAAATAGCCCTACAAAAAACTAATAGAGTGGCACAGGAAATAGCAAGCCTTAGGAGGGAGTATAGCATTGCACTAAAGGAGAGGAAGTCTGAATTAAAATAGGCTTTATGGGATCAACTACATAAAAGCTGTACGGATAAAAACAGTGCAGCGTTCTGGTCAGTGATTAAATCCCCTTTTTTAGCTGATCTTAAAAATTCACCCACTTTAGATGTGGCTATCGACGAATCAGTCTGGGTGGCGCATTTTTCCAAGATTTTCGAGAAAGGTTTAGCTGATACGGGAGGAGATTTAGGTTCCATTATCATGCTCCCCGAACCGAGTTACCCAATTACATTAGAAATCACCATCAACGAGGTACTCCAGGCCTTAAAAGACAGTAAAAACAGCAAGGCCCCAGGACCAGACAGGGTCCCTATAGATCTATTCAAATCAAATTTAGATCTGTGGGCCCCAATGCTGACTAGGGTACTTAAGGCAGCAACGGAGGTGGGTTTACTGGACTCTTGGACAAAATCAATTATGGTCCCTATCTTCAAGAAAGGAGACCGCCAGGAGGTATCCTGCTATCGCCCGATCTCACTGCTGGATTCCTTGGGCAAAGTGGCAGGAAGAGTTGTCCTTGAGCGTCTCCAGCGGTGGGCGGACGATGGCAGGGTCCTCTCGGACCTCCAATTTGGGTTTCGTGCGGGACTTGGAACAGTCGAACAGGCCCTAAATTTGACCATGCTATTGGGTAAATATGTATGTGCGTAGTAAGGCAGATTGTACATGGTATATGTCGATCTGTCTGCAGCCTTTGACTGCATTTCCCATGCTAAACTCTGGTCTGTACTAATAGCAATGGGGGTTGATTTACCATTGGTGGATTTTTTGCGAGAATTATACTCCAATGCCTCTGCTAGGGTGAGGTTCGGGGTAAAGGGTGAGCTGTCTGCGCCGTTTGGGGTACAGCGAGGAGTTCGGCAAGGCTGTGTCCTGGCCCCCTTTCTTTTTACACTTTACACCAATGGCTTGGAGATGGCCATGTTGAAGGGGGGCCAGGACCTTCCACAAATAAAAAACCGTCTGATACCCGCTCTGCTCTACGCGGATGATGCTGTGATACTGGCCCGCACCCCTCGTGAACTCCAGAAGGCGTTGGATAGATACTCCGAATAAATGGGAAAGCTGGATTTACACATAAATATTAAAAAAACCTTTGTAATGATAGCAGGACCAGGGAAAAAAGTGGTCAAAGAAACTCGCAACCACAGATCAATACCCATATTTGGGAAATATTTTTGACCAAATATTAAACTGGAAACCCGCAATTGAGGCCAGAAAACTCCATCTCATGAGAGCCATTGAGGCCCTCATAAATTTTTCACAAAAATTGGGAAAGAGGCCGCCGGTGGAATTGCTAAAGATCTATAGAGCCAAATGCCTGTTAATAGCCCTATACGAGGCTGGAGTATGGGGGTACGCAAATACCAGTGCTTTACAAGTGGCTGAGAATACCTTTCTAAGATTTCTCTTAGCGGTACCAAAGAGTGTGTCCACTTTGTCATGTCACATGGAATTGGGGATTCCACATTTGTCAGATCTAGCCAAAATTCAACCACTTCTTCTCTGGCATCGAATTTGGTCGTCAGAAAAAAACGTGTTCACACAGCAAATAATCGCAGACAGTATTTCTTTGGATTATTCACACAAAAATGGATGGCTGTCCTATATAAAGAAATTTCTTCACGATTTAGGACTAGGAAAAAACTATTTAGTCCCATGTTCGATTCGGGAAATACCGAGGAAGACACTAAAAGCGATGTCTCTTATACACTTAGATGAATTATGAATCACCAAAGAAGCTATTAAAACTTCTGTCCAACACTCTATGGTCGTTCAAATCACTTTTTCAATTCAGCCATATCTGACCCACGACTTTACCATTTTTGAGAGATTTCTCCTGACTAGGTTCAGGTTAAATCTCCTACACCGTTTGGTTGCCTTTCCAACGAGAAATAATTGGGATCCAGTACTACCACCTTGTCCGTGTGATAAGATGTCTACTCAGGCAACCATTCATACTTTCTTTTTCTGTAAATATTATAACGGACATATAAAGATCTGGTTGATCCCCTTACTAAAACATATGGGCATCAGAAGATGCCGCCCAGCCTTGTTAGTTCTGCAGTTTTTAGAGGAGGAATGGACATCGAAGTACATAGTTAAATGCCTGAAATGTATTTTTAGACATCGATTGAACCTGTAAAAACCACTTTTATAATTAGTTGCTCTGGCAAAAACTGAATCCCTATGCAAATGTGAAATGGTGAGGAGTCTCCTATGTTGTACTTTTGATAATGATAATGTATTGAATTGTAAACCTTTTTAAATTTAAATTGTGAAATGATTTTTATCTGCGAAAATATCTTTTATGGTTTTTATACATGACAAAAACCGAATAAAGCACTATTCAACTCAAGTCGCCTCAATATGTTTTGGACCCTAGCCTGTAGCGGGTACTTGGGCCTCCCACACGAGTGAGGTACCATTTTTAACGGGAGACCTTGGGGAATACTGGGTGGTAGGAAATGCATGTCTGCCCAACGATGCCACAACTTTCTCACACAAAAATGTGTGGAAAGAGTTATTTTTTTAAACTAAATATGAGGCTAGCAGGGCATGTTGGGTAAAAAAAAAAGCAGCAAGAGCCACACAAGTCATTCACCCTTGTACTTCCCCCTTTGTCTACTACTCAAAAATGTAAAGGTTTGCCTAGGTGAGGATTGAGGTACGGCGCAAAGTCCCCTGCTACCCATTTTAACATTAAAAAAATCTCACAAAAGGCCATTAAACCAACACAAATATAAATATAACACTAATTTGATAAAGCTAATCCACCACTTACACTGATTGGTTTTAGCACCTCCAGAAACGCTATCTTCAAAGCACAAATACTTAAAGTATAAAAATATTGAAACCAAGCCTTCTGAAGGGGAGCCATAAAGGCACGTCACGGCAGCAACCACTTTATGGTCCATTCACATGCCATTCACCACACCACACACAAGACTTCAATACCGCCAGCCACGGGCCCAAACAACCATATCACTTGCACTCACACAAACATACTGCCACCATGCAAGAGCCCATCACATTCATATGCCACAAGACATACTGACTTTGACTGTATTTTACCACCTGTCAAGTCTCAACATCCTTCTTCAAAAATGTTCCCGAATGCATGCCCAGTGAACCTATACTAATGGCTTCCATGACAGCCACACAAGGCTCAGGAAGACATGTCTTTCATGCACCTTTAGTGCACTCACTATGCTAAATCCAACTACTTCCAGTTTATGGATGCAAGTTGGGGGGTGCTAGAGTATGCCGCAAAGCCATTTCTCAAGCTGATCACGCATATCTACCGTTGAAACTAAAGCAAACATGTTGGAAATGTTCAAAACATATCATAATGCATATGCCACAAGACATAATGACTTTGACTATAGTTTACCAACCTGTCAAGTCTCCACCTCCTTCTTCCAGAACGTAACCAAACGCATGCCCAGTGAACCTATACTAATGGCTTCCATGACAGCCACTTGAGGCTCAGGAAGACATGTCTTTCATGCACCTTTAGTGCACTCACTATGCTAAATCCAACTCCTTCCAGTTTGTGGATGTAAGTTGGGGGGTGCTCGAGTATGCCGCAAAGCCATTTCTCGAGCTGAGCAAGCATATCTACCTTTGAAACTAAGGCAAACATGCTGGAAATGTTCAAAAGATGACATCATAAACTATGAACGGAGGAATGTGAAACAAGGGTAGTCCGTGACAACGTAGCATATGTCCAAGAAACCGTTATGTGCAGTGACTGTAATGCACCTATCATACAGCAAACTGACCATCTACTAAGTTCTAACGGAGGATGAACATGGCAAGCAGCATTGACCCATAAGTGCTACAGGAAATTCAGTGTGAGTGTGGCAGCAATGGATTTCGATCCATGGGGAAGAAGAAGCCAGAACGTGTATCTATACTACCTTACTATCTGCCTTCTACCTTTGCAATATCCATCGGAAAGCATATCTTTAGTAAGCTGTTCTAACCCGTTCGTGTGTCTGTCCTCAGAGTCCTCACTAACCCTGTCAAATTGTTAAGAAACCCTATACTAATGCCTTCCATCTCTAGCTACTTGAAACTTGAGTGAACATTTCTGTCACGAGCAATCAATGTTCTATCCAACTCCTTCCAGTTTGTGGATGCACCAACTGAACGGTTAACCTATTGGCAGCTCCACCTCAGTCAATTTCCCAGTATTTTGCTTTAGTGTGATACAACATAAAGAAAGTAGGAAAACAGAAGGCAGGCTTACTTGGGCACTGAGGACAGTAAACACGAGTCTCCTGCGTCTTTCCCTGCATCGAGCACACTTTAAAATGACAACATGGTCGCTTCTTTTTGCCTGTTACAGGAATTTTATCTGCAAAGTGTCGCTCCTGCAGCCTCGCCACGTCCTCCAGAACACATGAAGTGGAGCCTTCTGCTTCTGTAGCAGTAAGACTTTTAATCACAGACAACTGAAAGTCAGGGAAAGACATGATTTGATTTGATTTGATTTGATTTGTGGATTTATAAAGCGCAGCGAATGCCCATGGGCGTCTTGGCGCTGAGGTCAGAGTACATGACCGAGCTGCTCAACATAAGGAAAACTAGCCCAAGATGAATAACCATGTTTTTATCTCTTTCCGAAAGGAGAGTAGTGAGGGGCTATTCTTAATTGAAATTGGAAGCTGATTCCAAGCCTTTGCTGTATACAGCAGGAAGCTTCTCCCCCCCACCTGAGTTTTTTGTATCTTGGGACCTGGATCAGTTTTAAAATTACTGGATCTCAAGGACCTAGTAGGCTGGTACCTTACCAGGTGGGTTTTTAGGAACTGCAAGCCTTCCCCATGGAGGGCTTTATAAGCCAGACATAAGGATTTAAATTGTATTCTGTTTTTAATGGGGAGCCAGTGCAGAGATCTCAATCCGTGGTGATGCACCGTTACATCGCAACTTTTACAACGGGAGTCTATTACAACTGAACTTTTACAACGCAGGATCCATTACATCGGATGCCATTACAACGCATGGCATTACATAGCAGATGCTATTACAACGCATGGCATTACATCGTAAATATAGGTAAGTATTTAATTTTTATTTAATAAATTTAATTAATATTAATTATAATTAAAGGGTTTGGGTTTTGGGGTACAGGGGTGTTTTTAGGTTTCAGGGCAGGGTTTGGGTTTTGGGGTACAGGGGTGTTTTTAGGTTTTAGGGTAGGGTTTGGGTTTTGAGGTAAAGGGGTGTTTTTAGGTTTTAGGGCAGGGTTTGGGTTTTGGGGTACAGGGGTGTTTTTAGGTTTCAGGGCAGGGTTTGGGTTTTGGGGTACAGGGGTGTTTTTAGGTTTCAGGGCAGGGTTTGGGTTTTGGGGTACAGGGGTGTTTGTAGGTTTCAGGGCAGGGTTTGGGTTTTGGGGTACAGGGGTGTTTTTAGGTTTCAGGGCAGGGTTTGGGTTTTGGGGTACAGGGGTGTTTTTAGGTTTCAGGGCAGGGTTTGGGTTTTGGGGTACAGGGGTGTTTTTAGGTTTTAGGGCAGGGTTTGGGTTTTGGGGTACAGGGGTGTTTTTAGGTTTCAGGGCAGGGTTTGGGTTTTGGGGTACAGGGGTGTTTTTAGGTTTCAGGGCAGGGTTTGGGTTTTGGGGTACAGGGGTGTTTTAGGGTTCAGGGTTGGGTTTGTGCTTAGGGCTAATTAAATTATATTTACCATTTATAAATTAATTAAAATATATTTATTAAATTAAATTAATTATATTATATTAATTACATTTTTTTATTAAATTAATTAAATTAAATAAATTATTTTAATTAATTTAATTTAATTACAATTTTAAAAATATTTAAATTAAATTAATTTCATTATATTATTTAATTAAAATTAATTAAAAATTTTATTAAAATTAAATTAAATAAATAGATTTAAATCTATTAAATTAAATTAATTACTATTTTAAAATGTATTTTAATTAAATTAATTAAATTAAATTAATTAAATTAACTTAATTACATTTTTTTTAAAAAGGTATACTTACCTATACTTACGATGTAATGCCATGCGTTGTAATAGCATCTGCTATGTAATGCCATGCGTTGTAATGGCATCCGATGTAATTGATCCTGCGTTGTAAAAATTCCGATGTAACGGAATGCGTTGTAAAAAACCGCGTTGTAGTGACACCAATCCCAATCCGTGGGCTATTGGCTCATGTCTGGGTATGTCAAGCACCAACCGCGCTGCTGCATTTTGTAGGCGTTGGAGTTTTGCTAGATGTTGGGTCTGGATCCCCGCATATAGTGCGTTACCGTAGTCCAGTCTCGATAGAGCCAACATTGTGGCTATTGTTTTGCAGGATGTCAAAGGGATGAACGGTAGGAGTTTCCTGATCATCTTCAGGATGAACCAAATTGATGATGACAGCTTATTAGTTTGTGCTTCATAGGACAATTTGTTGTCAAGGAGCATACCTAAATTTTTTCGTGGTGCACTGGAGATGGACAGTGACCTAGATTATCTGGCCACCAGTCCTGGGACCATGATTGCAAGTCAGAACCTAATATCATCACTTCACTTTTATCTCCGTTCAGCTTGAGGCAGTTCGTCTGCATCCAGCAAGTGATCTGTTCGATACAGTGTTTAAACTTGGTCGCTGTCTCAAGGGCATTGTTTGAAATAGAGACCACTATTTGAGTGTCGTCTATGTATGAAACTGGGAGAAAGCCAAAATTCCTGATTATAGCCGCCAGAGGTGCCACGTAAAGATTGAAAAGGGTGGGGCTTAATGACGACCCCTGGGGCACCACACAAGGGGACCTGAAGGCTTTAGATTTGGCTTCTCCCAGTTCTACCGCAAAGGTCCTGTTGGATAAGAAAGATGCTAGCAAAGACTGAGCTGTCCTATGCACTCCAGCCTCTGCGAGACGAACAAGGAGAGTATCGTGGTTTACCGTGTCGAAGATCTAACAAAATCAAGGCGTCCTTCCCCCCGGCGTCCAGAACACTCCTGAGCTCCTCCGTTGCCATCAATAATGCAGTCCCTGTTCCATGCCCTTCACGGAAACCGAATTGCAAATGATCTAATATATTTGCTTCTGTGAGGAATTGAGAGAGCTGTCTATTCAGAAGCTTCTCAAGTGCTTTCGAGGCAAATGGGATTCTTGCAATCGGTCTGTAATTTCCTGGTTCTTGGGGGTCTGAATTGGATTTTTTGAGTAAAGGTAATACTGAAGCTGTTTTCCAGGGGGAGGGGAAGTGATTGGATTTAATTATATCAGCAAAAAGTAAGCATAATTGCTCACTCAGTAGGTCATCGAAAAGGTGCATCACCTTTGGCGGGCAAGGATCGGATGTACCACCAGATTTTGTTGATCTGACCACCTGGAGGATCTGTTCGATAGACGGGGGCTGAAAGTGGAAAGTGTGATCCTGTATATGGGGTGAAATCTCATCCTGTTTCTGTAAATTGACCTGCTTGTGTGTGACCGCCTCTGATCCCTTAAAGGATTCCTAAACTGCAGATCCTTTATCTACAAAGAACTGGCCCAGAGTATTGCAAAAGTCTGAGCTCATTTCTATGGGCATAGAGTTGTTTGTGCTAGTTAATTTTCTGACTGTAGAAAAGAGTTCTTTGCTAGAATTTTTTGCATCTTCTATTTTTTGCGTGAATTATTTGCTTTTTTTGGTCAATATTAATTTTTTATAGATGGCTAGAGAGGTTTTGTATTCCTCTTTTGGTCCTTGTTTGTATGTTGATCTCCATCTTTTTTCAAGCTTTCTGCAATGCTGTTTTTGTATTTTTAGTGTATGCGAGAACCAAGGTTGGGATGGAGTCATCCTCCTAGATGGTTTGTTTTTATAAGGGACTGCTATTTCCATGGCTACATGTATCCAGTTCAAAATTTGGTGTGTGGCTGTGTTGCAGTCTCTGTCCAGAACTGGGGTAGAATGTCTTAGCTGTTCTTTTAGTTTTGAAACATCAATTTTGGACCAATCAAGGTAGGTGGACTGTTTGCGGCAAAACGCCGGTGTCTCTACGTTTTTCCCTACCTCTAGTGTAAATATTATTGCCTTGTGGTCGGACCAAGGGACTGGTAAAATCTCAAGTGTCCGGGTAAACTTATTAGATGTAAAGATCCCATCAAGTGTATGCCCTGCCTCGTGTGTGGTTTGCTTCACTATTTGCTCCATGTCTACATTCGCTAGGGCATCTGACAGCAGCGTTACTTTTGGGTCTGCACAGTTCTCTAGATGTAAATTAAAGTCGCCTAGGATTGTAAAGTCAGCGTTCCTCACACTATTTTCTAAGAAAGGGCTCAATATTTGGGTCAGGGGTGCCTTGGCCTTCGGGGGTCTATAGATTAAAAGGCCTCTGAAGATGTCTTTGTTGGAGATATTTATTTGAAAATTTAGAATCTCACAGTCTGGGTTGCTGCTCTGATGTGTACTCTTAGTTCTTAACTCATTCCTATATATTATGGCCAACCCACCCCCTCGCTTTTCCTTCCTATCGGCTCTAATAATTGAGTAGCCGTTCGGGATTGCTAATGAAAGATCAATATCTGAGGCTTCATCCGCCCAAGTCTCCATGATAAAAAGTAGATAAGATTTTGTGTTTCTACAAGCTCTGCCGTCTCTAGATTGTGTTTGATAAGGGACCGTACATTGATTAAACCTGCCCTAATGATCTCATTAGCTGGCTTCTCCGCACACTGAAAGATAGGGGTTTTGGCCTGTGTGTCGGTCAAAACTAAATGGCAAGTATGACAAGGAATAGCTAAATTAACGACGGATCGTTGAGGGCAGACCGGAACCGGCCTGAGTACAAGTAGCTTATCTCTAGAATAGCAAGTTCTCACCGGGCCAGTCGCAGTACATGCAGGTGGTGTGGCCCTGGGCCCGGTCCAGGCGCAGACAGGCGCAGATGGGCTTGCCTTAGGCGCGCCCGTTCGCCCTGACATTGCCTTAAGTAGCCTAGTGCCTCCGGTCAACTAGACCGCTGAGCACTCGAAGCGCCGGAAATGCCCCCAGCCGGAAGTAAGAGCGTCTGTCCCTGTCTACACCCTCCGTTCAATCGGCACTTGCCGTGACGGACCGGGGTTTGTGGGGCAGAGCAGCGGCAATGGAGGAGTGAGAGCAAGGTATGGTGTGCACAGCAAGTCAAATTAAAATCAAGAGATGGTGATTGTTTTTTTGAAGCAAAGTGCAATTCAATCTGCGCAGCCTTACTTCTGTCGTGCCGTTTTTAAAAAGCAAAGTGCATTCAATCTGCGCAGCCTTACTTCAGTCATGCCGCAGGTCTAGTAATCAGACCAGAGTCTTCCTGCGGTGTTCTCACGATAAACAACATACGCATTGTATGTTGCCATCTGCATCAGGTGCGTACACAGTTTCTTATACCAAGTGCGAGTTTTACGACTCGCATTGTGTGGCTGAAGAACCTGGTCATTCTTGTCCACTCCGCCCATGTACTTGTTGTAATCGAGTATACAGGTGGGCTTGTGGACTTCAGACATCTGACCCCAAACCGTGACAGGGCAAGTGCTCTCAGCATGAATTGTAGTGAGCACATACATGTCACACCTATCTGAGAACTTGACTGCGAGCAGTTCGTTGGAACGCAACTCAAGGCTCTGGCATTTCTGGAGCTTCTTGCAAACAAGCTCCTGCGGAAATCCTTTGCGGCGACAATGAATTGTACTGCAAGCCACGGTGCCAGCTTTGTAGAGCTCACTGAACAGCTCTACTCCTGTATAGAAATTGTCCACATAAAGGTTATAACCTTTGTGAAGAAGTGGCTGGACAAGCTCCCATACGATCTTTCATGTGACCCCTAGCATGGGAGGGCAACCTACAGGGTTAAGAGTTGTGTCCTTCCCTGTATACACTCTCAAGCTGTACATATAGCCAGTCGAGCTCTCACCCAGCATGTACATCTTCATGCCATAGCGAGCGCGTTTGCTCGGAATGTACTGCCTAAACAGCAGCCGCCCTTTATACAAGATCAAGGACTCATCAATGGGTATATTCTTTCCAGGAGTATAAGCCTCTGGAAACCTGGCAGACAAATGATCCACGACAGGCCGAATTTTAAACAACCTGTCATGGTCTGGATGGTCCCGGGGCAATGCAGCAGAATTGTCATTGAAATGCAGCATGCACTGCAAAAGCAAAAAACGATCTCTGCTCATGTATGGTGCAAAGATGGGGGTTAGCCAAACCGTGCGAGTAGACCAGTAGGATAGCAAGGTTGGTTTATGCACTACCCCCATTTTAAGCGTGAGGCCTAAAAATTTCATCAACTCCCCTACTGAAGTGGGAGTCCACTTGCCCCACCTAGAATGAGGCCCAAGAGTGCCTCCTTGCTCCCTCAGAAATTGTTTGGCACGCAAATTTGTTTGCCGCACAATTTCCTTTAGGAAGTCAACCCCAAAAAAAGAGATGGAAGTAGTCAATTGGCAAAAAATGTGCTGTATCTACTTTACATCCAGCATCGCCAGTGAAAGGCGGAATTTGGGGCTGAACTAAATTGGGAGGCTGCCAAGACCGCACTCTGTCTGTGGTCGCAGCCACACGTGCCTGCACTCTGGGTTGATGTAACCGGTTACGGGTGTCCTGCTGCACAGACTGTGCTGGCAAAGGGACAGCACAACTGGCATCGTCTCCTTCAGAATCACTGGACGATGAGTCATCGGATTGAACTGCGCCGACTGAAAATTCACTCCCAGATTCAGCTCCAATGTCCTCTCCCTCAGATGCTGTCTCAGTATCTGCTGTATCAGTCTCTGATCCTGCCTCAGAGCTGGACTCCAGAACCAGATTTATGGCCTGGGTGGCATTCATCCAACGATGTGCCATCTCGCTTAGTGCCCAAACTATCCTTTTAAAACACTATCCTACGTAGAAGGCAGATTAGATTGTTGGTTTTAAAGTGTAGCTGGGTGTGTGCGAGAGTAAAGTGTTTAAATCAATAATGACGAAGTCACCATACCTTTGCGAAATCAGTACGCTCTCCAAAAAGATTTAAAAGAGAGAAAAAAGACACAGTATTACTTTACCTTGCCACATACCCATCATCGCAGCCTTTTAGCGCTGGTGGGAGCCAGTGCGACCATCATTTTGGTGCCAAGATGCCTACGGGTGAACGTGTGCTTTACAATTGCACACTATGACCACCTTTGATGCGCCCACTACCATCTTTGCAAACATGCCCCTCATCTCTCCATAGCCCCTCT
Source organism: Lissotriton helveticus (assembly GCF_964261635.1). Taxonomy (NCBI): domain Eukaryota; kingdom Metazoa; phylum Chordata; class Amphibia; order Caudata; family Salamandridae; genus Lissotriton; species Lissotriton helveticus. Next base: position 405,184,231 of record NC_136072.1, on the reverse strand, counting down.
CTCACATATACTTAATCTGTTACAAAGTGTTTCTACTGCGTGGTTTTACTAATCCACTTAGCTGACTACATATTACAGATCTGCAGCACTAAGAAATATCTCTGTAAATAAATATATATCTATATATAACAATTCAAAATGTCAGCGCACTCAATACCTGGTGCAGGCAGCAACGGGTAGAAACCTTACCCGATATTGAAATTCAGAAACACAAAGGATGCCGCACTCCAGAGACAGGTTACGCTTAAACCAATCTCTGGAGTGCAGCATCCTTTGTATTTCTGAATTTATATATATACCTATTTATATATCTATATGAATCATTACGAGAAAAGGCGCCCTTCCAGGTGGACCAGGGTTTTGTATCGACATCACCGCTTTACTATTCCAAATGAAAATCAAGCTCTATTATAACACAAAGGAAGCCCACCAATGACCACCTCCATGGATTCCCTCACAAGTTCCATAGTGCCCCTCAAATCTCAATAACCACTGTGTCTCAGATTAATTTACTTGTATGGCAACACTCACACCAGTGTACGATGTCAGAGCACTTTGCACCAGACACACATTGCACAGAGACATTTGTACATCAGTTTATAGGAAATGCTACATCATACAGGACATGGTGTAGTCTAGCAGTAACATGCCATCTATACTGGTAGGCAATATAGTTTGACCAGTAACCCATTAACCTCTTTACATATGCACTTTGCTATGTGCATGTCTATGGCTCTCATGGAAGTCAAAGGTGAACCCCACAGAAATGCCCATATTTTCCTATATATATATTTTCATCATTGCCCCCACAGGGGGTCGGCCACTGAGTAGAAGGACCGACGCCTGCCAATATCACTACCATTTTTCTTTTCTACATTTATTTTTCAATATTTGGGGGGCGATCTCACCCCCCAGGAAAATCCAGGCACATAAATGATCAAGTATGCCCCCATACTTGATTGCATGTCCCCCACAGGGGGTCGGCCACTGATCAGAAGGACCGACCACCTGTCAATATCAGTACCATTTTTCTTTTACTTTTAAAACATTTTGAGAATCTGGAAGTCACTTCCGCCTCAGCTCAGCCACCACCTCCTCCCAGGCATTCAAAACTGACCTCAAAATTCTCCTCCTTCAAATACACTTCCAAATTTAATTTAGGCCCTCTCTTTTATCTGAAGGAAGACCTTCCCTTATAGAAAATTCTATTCTCCATGACTATGTAAGTGCCTCCTGTGTATTCTTGTGTTTTGAGTGTCAGCCATTTATTGTAGTATTATCCTTCTACTTGTTTTGGTACTCTTTTGTAACATGCACACGTCACGTTTCTCTTGTAACACACTGTTTGCTACTCTTACATTTTGTCTGCTTTAGATACTTGCACAAGTGCCACCATTGCCTACGTAACGATTCATCTTGTGTTTGAGTATCTGCCATTTATTGCAGTATTATACCCCTACTTGTACTTTGTATGCTTCTGTGACCTGCACACATATCACCTTTTCCTCCTGTAATGTACTGTTTGCTACCTCTTGAATTTGTTTGCTCACAATTGTCACTTTTGCCTCATGTAACCTGTTTGCTTTTGTAATTTGTTCATTTGTAATTTTCACATCATGTATCAGTACTGATCCTATCGTGAAGCTCGCTGACACCTTCTGGTAAAGTCTGCGCTATATTAAAATACATAAAATACAAAAATAAAATAAGTATGTCCCCCACAGGGGATCGGCCACTGATCAAAAGGACCGCCCCCCTGCCAATATCGCCGCCATTTTTTTTTTAAACTGCGTTTTTTTGGGGGGCGATCGCGCCCCCCAGGGAGAGCAGAGTTAATTAATTAAAAAATGTGCCCCCGGGGGGACCACCCATCACCACAAAGGCCGACCCCCCAAAGCCATCCCTGGCGTCTAGTCGGATTTCCTGGCCGTGGATCACAGCGCTGCTGCGATCCACGGCCAGGAAACTCTTTCAGGAAGGCCTTGTTTGAAAGGGGAGACTCTCCCCTTTCAAACGAGGCCTCTCTGAAAGCTGGGAAGGCCGTTTCCAGCCAGATTTCCCCATTGGAGTCGAGCGCGGCCTTACCTGCTGCTGTCCTCGGCTCCGGTGAGGAAATCAGTGATGTTAGAGCGCCTCGCAGCACGCTGACGTCACAGATGGGCAGGAGGGGGGCAGGGGAAGACACGGAAATCCTTCCGCGTCTCCCCCAGTAAAAATAATTTTAAAAAACTCTGGTGCAATGCACCGGACGTTTAATTACAACCCTCCCTGGTGACATCCAATGGACGTGCGCAGCACCAGGGAGGTAGTGCTTGCGTCGGCCATTGGATGACAGAAGCACCAAAGGGGTTAAGCTATGCCCTCCAATAATTGAATCACACAGCCCCACACAGGTGTTAACCAAACTACCCTTCACCCAACCATCCAGTGCCTCAGAAAAGTACCCCACATCATTCTCACAAGACTGGTGAGACAGTGTCTAACTGTTTCTGTCTCTCAACCAATACACTTCTGGCTGGTCTCCATACTCACGTACGAGGGCTTCTCTCCTGGGGGAACCCCTCTCCCTGTACCTTTCACCTAGAGTCAGTAGTGTGTCCCTCCTACTACCAGGAAAATGATTCCCTGTGCCAGTTCCCTGCACCCTGCCCACAGGGGTACCTTGGGCCTTCCTTGGGGGTGCCTGACATGTACGAAAAGGGAAGGTTAGGGACTGGCAAGTGTATGCACTGGCCAAGTTGACATGGCAGTTATAAACTGCGCGCAGATTCTGCAATGGCAGGTCTGAGCTTACCTTTTATGGGCTACTCGCATGGGTGGCACAATCAGTGCTGCAGGCCCACTAGTAGCCTTTGATTTACATGCCCTGGCACACCCAGTGCACTTTACTAGGGACTAACAAGTAAATCAAATATTCAATCATGGAAACACCAATCCATAACACAATTTACATGGAGAGCATATGCACGTTAGCACTGATTAGCAGTGGTAAAGTGCCCAAAGTCCTAAAACCAACACAAACAAGTAAGCAAAAAATAGGAGGAAGCAGCAAAAAATTTCAGGATAACCCTGCAAAAAGGGCCATTTCCAACAGCGCGTCGATGCGATGCGACGATCCAGTACAATACGACAAAAATGTCATCTTTAATGCGATGCGACAACTTGGATGCGATGTGTGTACGTCCGACGGACTTGTGGCGAACTCGGTGAACTCCTGAGCTGCAATAGGCCCTGCAACACGCTTCTCTGGTGATGTGACAGCAACCTCTATGGCAGTGACACGCTTCTCCGCTGAGGCAACCCGCTTCTTCAGCGATGGGTCGGCAAACAGCTGCGGCACGCTTCTTCGGTGATAGGACAGCAGCAGTTGCATGGTGACACGCTTCTCCCTCGTTGTGTCGCACTTCCAGCTCCTAGCGACACACAGTCTCTAGAGGTCCCAAAAGCAGCAACAGGCACCTCTCTGCAGGTAGAATTTCCAGCAAGGAAATTCAGGGGAGCTGGTGGTGAAGTCTTTGTATCCCTGAGACTTCAGAACAGGAGGCAAACTCAGCTTCAAACCCTTGGAGATCTCCTCAAGATGACAAAGTACACACAATGTTCCTTTTCTCCTCTCCTTGGCAATAAGTAACCACTGCAGGCCAACCCCAAACAGCACACAGTATAGGGGCAGTCTCCTCCTCCAACTTCCTTGGTTTCTCTCCTTGGCAAAGGTTTGTCTTAAATCCCAGAAGTGATCTAAAGTTCTGGGGTCAGGGCCCTAATATTTATACTACTAAATCCTTTGATCTCTGAAGGCAGAAAGTGTCTCTACCTAGTCAAAACCAGTTCTGTCCACCCTGGTACAGCTTCCTGGCAGGAGGTGGAGACAGCATTGTTGAAAGCAGACCTGGCCCAGGTAGCTCAAAAGAAATCTCCTACCCCTTCTCTCTATTCTATGTAGGCTCAGGCAAGTGAAATGCAATCTCATCCCCCTACTCTCTATTTAACCCAGGTCCTATTCAGCCCAGCCCTAACTCATCAGACTGCTGCCAAATGCCCTCTACAGCCCCCTGTCATTCACAACCCAGACATGGAATACACAAACCTAGCAGAGGCATACTGGATGGTTGGCAAGAAAATACCTACTTTCTAAAAGTGGTATTTTCAAACACAAAATGTAAAAATCACCCACACTAAAAGATGTATTTTAACATTCTGAGTTCAGGCATATTAAACTAATTTTTCTACCTTGTTCCCTGGGTTAGTTGGGATTATAAGATGTTATAATAAAACTGCCCTGTCCGGCCTATGGGAACAGATAGCCTTGCAATAGTGAAAAACAAAATTGGCTGTAATTCACTATCAGGACATGCCACACACCTCAGGGCATGTCCTACCTTTCATATACAATGTACCCTGCCAATAGGGGTGACTAACATGCAGAACAGGGAAGGTTCAGGGACTAGCAATATACATATACAATGTACCCTGCCAATAGGGGTGACTAACATGCAGAACAGGGAAGGTTCAGGGACTAGCAAGTGGGTGCACTCGCCAAGTCGACATGGCAGTCCCAGACTGCACACAGCCTCTACAATTTCAGGCCTTAACCATATTTTAAAAGCTGCTTCTGTGGGTGGCACAACCAGTGCTGCAAGCCCACCAGCAGCATTTGATTCACAGGCCCTGGGCACACATGGTGCACTGTACAAGGGTCAGACAAATAAATCAAATAGGCAATCATGGAGTCATTAATCCATTACAACCATTTACAATATGGAGCACTTGCACTTTGGCACTGAGCCGCAATGGAAAAGTGCCCAAAACATATTGACCAGCAAAAACATAGGAGGCAACAGCGAAAGATGGAAGGGAGACCCACGCCAATGGTGCCAGGTCTAATACAGTACTAACTGCAGGATTACTTTAAGGGGATCACTTATATGCCAGGATATAATGCTTCATGGGGCATGTAACGGTTCGGTAGCAAACTTATCCTGTTATTTAAAGGGAACTACAAAACAGCTTCTGTGCATCTTGAAACTTTGCATCCGCTCGTATATGCAGTCATCATATACACACAATGAACACACCATCTCTTCTAGCAGCCTCCCTATTCCTCAAATACTTTTTTGTAAACTTTAATACCACATTTAATATCTCTAACAGAGGTTTCTAAATTTGTCTCAAAGTGGGTATAACAGAGTCTAAATGGGTATCATTTTAGTTGCATAAGTGGCTCTATGCAAATCTTAGTGGCTGTATCCGTGTCTGTATGGGTAAATTGGTAGGTGTGAGACTCTCCGTATCAGTATGTGATTGGCTATGAAAGCTTCTATATATGTGTAAGTGTGGGTGTGAGAGTCTCTGTATGGGTTTGTGAATGGGTGTAGTGGTGCCTGTAGGATATCTAAAGGGTTGTGACAGTGTCTATATATGTATGTGAGTGGGTGTAACAGTGTCTACATAGGTGTAAGAGTGGGTATGAAAGTCTCTGTATGGGTTTGTGTATGGGAGTGAGTGTCTGCATGGGTGTAAGAGTGGATGTGAGAATGTCTGTATGGGTATGTGAGTGCTTGTGAAAGCCTCTGTATGGATGTCAGTGTGGGTGTAAGAGTCTCTGTATGGGTTTGTGAATGTTTGTAACAGTCTCTGTACGATATTTAAATGGGTGTGACAATGTCTGTATGGGTATGTGAGTGTGTGTAACGGTGTCTATATAGGTGTAAGTGTGGATGTGAGAGTCTCTGTATGGGTTTGTTGGATGGATGTAACAGTGTCTGCATGGGCGTAAGAGGGGGTGTGAAAGGGTTGGCAAGGGTATGTGAATGGGTGTGAAAGTCTCTGTATGGATATAAGAGTGTGTGTCAGAGCCTCTGTATGGGTTTCTGAATGGGTGTAACAGTGTCTGCATGAGTGTAAGACTGGCTGTGAGAGGGTCTGAATGGCTATGTGAGTAGTTGTTTAAGTCTCTGTATGGATGTCAGTTTGCGTGGAAGAGTGTCTGTATGGCGTAGTGGATTGGTGTAACAGTGTCTGCATGGGCATAAGAGTGGGTTTGAAAGGGTCAGTATCGGTATGTACATTGGTATGAAAGTCTCTGTATGGACATAAGAGTGGATGTGAGAGCCTCTGCATGGGTTTCTGGATGGGTGTAACAGTATCTGCATGGCTGTAAGACTGGGTGTGAAGGGGTCGGTATGGGTGTGTGAAGGGGTGTGAAAGTCTCTGTATGGATATAAGAGTGGGTGTGAGAGCCTCTGTATGGGTTTCTGAATTGTATAACCGTGTTTGCATGGGTGTAAGACTGGGTTTGAGAGAGTATGTATGGCTATGTGAGTGGGTTTTTAAGTCTCTGTAAAGATGTAAGTGTTAATGGAAGAGTCTTTGTATGGGTTTGTGAATGGGTGTAACAGTGTCTTTAGAATATCTGAATGGATGTGACAGTGTCTGTATGGACGTACAAGTGGATGTTAGAGTGTATGGGTATGGGAGTGGCTGTGAAAGCCTCTGTATGGATGTCAGTGTGGGTGTCAGAGTCTCTGTATGGGTTTGTGAATGGTTGTAGCAGTGTCTGTAGGATATCTGACTGGTGTGACAGTGTCTGTATGGGTTTGCGAGTGGGTGTAAAAGTGTCTAGGTGTAAGTGTGGATGTGAGAGTCTCTATATGGGTTAGTGAATGGGTGTAACAGTATCTGCATGGGCATAGGAGTGGATGTGAAAGGGTCCGTATGGGTATGTAAATGGGTATGAAAGTCTCTGTATGGATATAAAAGTGGGTGTGACAGCCTCTGTATGGGTTAGTGAATGGGTGTAAAGTGTCTGCATGGGCATAAGAGTGGGTGTGAAGGTGTCGGTATGGGTATGTGAATGGGTGAGAAACTCTCTGTATGGATATAAGAGTGGGTGTGAGAGCCTCTGTATGGGTTAGTGAATGGGTGTAACAGTGTCTGCATGGGCATAAGAGTGGGTGTGAAAGGGTTGGTATGGGTATGTGAATGGGTATAAAAGTCTCTGTATGGATATAACAGTGGGTGTCAGAGCCTCTGTATGGGTTTCTGAATGGGTGTAACAGTATCAGCATGGGTGTAAAACTGAGTGTGAGAGAGCCTCTATGGCTATGTGAGTGGGTGTTTATGGGCCATATGTATCAACACATTTCCCCATAGACACAGAATGGGCAAAACCCTTTGATACATCTGGCCCTAAGTCTCTCTAAAGTTGTAAGTGTGCAAGGAAGAATCTCTGTATGGGTTTGTGAATGGGTGTGACAGTGTCTGTATGGGTGTAAGAGTGGATGTGAGAGTATATGGGTATGTGCGTGGCTGTGAAATCCTCCGTATGGATGTCAGTGTGGGTGTGAGAGTCTCTGTATGGGTTTGTGAATAGCTGTAACAGTGTCTGTAGGATATCTGAATAGATGTGACAATGTCTGTATGAGTATGTGAGTCAGTGTAAAAGTGTTTATATAGGCATAAGTGTTGGTGTGAGTGTTTTTGTATGGGTTAGTGAATGGGTTTAGCAGTGTCTGCATAGGCGTAAGAATGGGTGTGAAATGGTCGGTTTAGGTATGTGAATGGGTGTGAAAGTCTCTGTATGGATATAAGAGAGAGTGTGAGAGCCTCTGCATGGGTATCTGAATTAACCCTGGGCGTAGTGGGCGTAGTGGGGCTTCGCGAAGCTACGCGAAGTTGGCAAAAAACTACGCCCACCCACGCACTTCGCGTAGCCCCACTACTCGCCACCCGCCTCCCTCCCGCCCTCCCTAAATGCTTAAATTATATTATAAAAGAATTATAAAACCACTTACCTTGTCCGCCGCGTCCCCGGGGCTACCGCTCGTCATCGCGCCGCCGGCGCGCTCGTCTTGGATACTAATGCGCATGGCGGGCGGCCGCGCATGCTCATTAGTATCTAAGACGGCGGCGCCGGCGGCGCGATGACGAGAGGGAGGCCCGGGGACGCGGCGGACAAGGTAAGTGGTTTTATAATTCTTTTATAATATCATTTAAGCATTTAGGGAGGGTGGGAGGGAGGCGGGTGGCGGGCAACTTCGCTATGCCCACGAAGTGGGCGTAGTGTTGCCTGCTTCGCCTACTTTGCAAAGGGCGAAGTAGGCAAGGCGTAGCAAAGTTGCCCACCCAGGGTTAATCTGAATGGGTATAACAGTGTCTGCATGGTTGTAAGGCTGGGTGTGAGAGGGTTTGCATGGCTATGTGAGTGGGTGTTAAAGTCTCTATATAAATGTAAGTGTACACAGAGGAATCTCTGTATGGGTTTGTGAATGGGTGTAACAGTGTCTGTAGAATATATGAATGGGTGTGACAGTGTCTGTATTGGTGTAAGAGTGGATGTGAGAGTGTATGGGTATGTGAGTGGCTATGAAAGTCTCTGTATGGATGTCAGTGTGGGTGTGAGAGTTTCTGTCTGGGTGTGTGAATGGTTGTAACAGTGTCTATAGGATATCTGAATGGGTGTGACAGTGTCTGTATGGGTATGTGAGTAGCTGTAAAAGTGTTTATATAGGCCTAAGTATGGATGTGAGAGTCTCAGTATGGGTTAGTGAATGGGTTTAGCAGTGTCTGCATAAGCGTAAGAGTGGGTGTGAAAGGGTCGGTATGGATATGTGAATGTGTGTTAAAGTCTCTGTATGGATAAAGAGTGAGTGTGAGAGCTTCCGTATGGGTTTCTGAATGGGTGTAACAGTGTCTGCATGGTGGTAAGACTGGGTGTGAGAGGGTCTGTATGGCTAGGTGAGTGGGTGCTTACGTCTCTGTATGGATGTAAGGGTGCAAGGAAGAGTCTTTGTATGGGTTTGTGAATGGGTTTAACAGCATCTGTAGAATATCTGAATGGGTGTGACTGTGTCTCTATGGGTGTAAGAGTGAATGTGAGAGTGTCTGGGTATGTGAGTGGGTGTGACGGCATATGCATGGGTATGTGAGTGACTAGGAGAGTAAGGGAGAGTGTAAAAAAAAGAATATATATATATATATATATATATATATATATATATATATATATATATTCTCACTGAAGAAACCATAGGTTTCAAGCATGTTATAGTCAGAAATGAGCATTTAAAAAAACCTTAGAAATTCACTGAAAAAAACATAGCTTTCAGTGTTACAGTTAGTTGGACATTTCACTCGTACAAAACCAGTACGAGTGAAATGTCCAACTAACTATAACACCCCTGAAACCTATGGTTTTTCAGTGAATTTCTAAGGTTTTCTAAATGCTAATTTCTATAACGTGCCTGAAAACTTTGGTTTTTTCAGTGAATTTCAAAGGGTTTTTAAATGTTAATTTCTAACTATAACGTGCCTGAAACCTATGTTTTTTTCAGTGAATTTCAAAGATTTTTCAAATGTTAGTTTCTAACTATGCCTACAGGGGTAGGACATGTGAAGAACGAAGAAAAACGCACAGAAAGAAGCAAAAGAAATGCAGAAAGAAGCAACAGAAGTCCACAAAGACGAAGAAAAGTGCAGGAAGAAGCAAGACATGTGCAGAAAGAACCAAAATCATCCTGTGGCCACAACTTTTTCAGACGGGTACTGGTGGTAACTGACTCTGACTAACTAGGCCTAGAACCAGTGCTATGCTAAAAGAGCTGCATTGCAGAGAGGTGTGAAAATCGGTATAGTCTGGTCCACCTCTCTGCAACGCAGGCCTCTGGCACTTACTGGAGGCACCTGGTGGACTAGTTCCCCCGCCCCCTCCCTTCACCACTATGCAAACACGCCCAGTGGCACATTTTAAGTTGGGGGATTAAGTCCCCTTGAATCCTGAGGGTCCCTGGGGTCCAACTATCCCACCGGGTACCTCCAGTAAGTGCCACAGAGCTGCGTTGCAGAGAGGTATAAAAAGGGGCATGGCCTGGACCACCTCTCTGCAACGCAGGTCTCTGGCACTTACTGGAGGTACCTGGTGGCCTAGTTGGCACCCAGGGGCCCTCAGGATTGAAGGGGAATTAATTCCCTAACTTAAAATGCACCCCAGGGCACAGGGCTGAGGCACAAGATGGCTGCCAACACTTGCTGGTTTGAAGCGGTGACAGTCAATTAGAATGCAGCTCGTGATCGGCGGGGTGCGGAGATCCCCCGTGCCTCTATATATCGAAACTTTTATTTTTTGATTTTCTCAGCAATTACTGAACGGATTTACACCATTTAAGAAAAAGAGTGTTTTCTGAACCCAGCACTTCCTTTTTGCCAAAACTGGTGTAATTCCTTTCAGCAGTTCGAGCTGTAGCCATGTCTAACGTTTCCTATGGGAAATTAATTTTTTCACCTCTTTTTCTTGAATTTCTCAGGAACTACTGAACTGATTTACACCATTTAACAAAAAGAAACAAGGGCTACCTTTGTGCCAAATTTGGTGTTCCGTTCAGCAGTTCGGGCTGTAGCCGTGTCTAAAGTTTCTCAGCTCCCGCTTGCTGCATCACCATGAAACTTTACAAATAGGAACGAGCCGGAGCGGGCCATAAGTTTTTAAAATTTCACGAAGATTCGTCAACCGCCGCCAAAGTTATTGGGAAAAGAACAAACGCTTTTTGAATAGAAACAAGGTCCTAACTATACCTACCTACTGGCGACCGGGTAATATATATTTACCCAAGAAGAAAAACTATGCCAACAGGAGATGGAATTACAAGAAATAACTCCCGCTCATAACATCACTAAACATATTTCAGTTGACTCCTCTGTTATCAATCTCACCAACACTGCTCTCAATCAGGCCGACTTAAAAACTTTGTCGCTGGGACTAACGTATAGTCCAGCGAGAAACTTCAACTATGCAAAGACCAGAATTGATCTTTACAAATATACTCGCAAACTTAAGTTGCCGAAACATTTCTTGTGTAGTAAATACCAGCCTAAAGTACACTTGGCTTCTTCCACTAATTTGTCACCTGGCTTAGTGGTCAATGATTTGGGATTGTTACAGGATCTAACAGCATTGCGGAATGATTCTCTTTTGTCTGCCTTACCTGACTCTGCCTTGCCGGGACTAGCAGGAGTCTTGCCGCAGGTCCGCAGCACCGGGAGATTGGCTCCACACTCCCCAGTGTGCTTTGGGGCCGCGTACCTGCTGTCGTCACAGTCAAGCGCCCGGAGGTGCTTAAAAGATCAGGGCGCCTCCCGCGGCACGGGAAACCTCTTTTGTCTGCCTTACCTGACTCTGCCTTGCCGGGACTAGCAGGAGTCTTGCCGCAGGTCCGGCTCTCCTGATGAGGAAACCGCCGCCCACGCAGCACCGGGAGATTGACACCACACTCCCCAGGGTGCTTTGGGACCGCGCACCTGCTGTCGTCACAGCCAAGCGCCCGGAGGCGCTTAAAAGATCAGGGCGCATCCCGCGGCGCGGGACGCGCGTGGGCGAAGCCCGGGCCAAGGGCGGGCCTGTCCTGCGCCCGTCATCGCCCAGAAGAGACTGGACTGGACCACCCCCCAACGCTTTCGAAGGACAATAAGTAAGACACTGAGTTCATCTGCTGAATTATTTTCACTGACTATTGTGTTTGCGCTAAAGTGGCTTAGCTATGAGCAAAACATCTCGTAAAGGGGGGGTAGGAGTGGCTAGGACCCTGGATGCCTTTTTTAACCATGCTGAAAGTGTGTTATTGCATGAAATTGAGGTAACTGAAAGGAGGCTCTCGTTAGACCCATTAAGCCTTCCTCTTGGTCAACCTTTAATTGAAGACCCTGTTTCCGGTAATACAAGGTATTCACAATCTCCAACATTGTCCAGTGGCGGCTCTCAGTCAATCACCTCCGTAGACCACAGGTCTGTAAGCAAAGTTGTGGTACCTGATAATAAGGTCAGAACCAGGCAAAGGAAGGCGCCACCAACACCGGGTATAGTTGTCGAAAATAAGAAAAGGAAAGCTTGTAAAGCACCGGGGACGAGCGCGCAAGCTGCGAAATTGGCCAAACACAACAGCACAGACCCTGTGAGGGGGGGTCTGACAAAATAACCTCTGCACTAATACATACAAGTGAAGATGCACCTGCTACAGGAGAGCTTAGTGATGTTACTTTAAAACAGCTCAAAACCCTATTTACTGAAATAATGGTACCACTTTTGTGCAGATTAAATGCCATAGATCAAAGGCTTAATAAAATAGAAGATCACCTAACGAAAGCAACAGAGAATGCGAAAGGGAGTGGTTCCCGTGAAACAACAGAGCCTCAAAGGGTTGGAAATAATGTTGTTAATTCCCATTGCCATACCCAGGTTAGTGGGGATCCCCCAATTCGTATCCCCCTACTGACACACCCAAATAGCATGCCAGTTCCGACATCACTGCCATCCACGGTTCAAAGGACTAATCAGTCCTTAATAAGTACAAGATTAGGATCTAGAGTGGAGGGTCGGGGAGATAAAACACAAGGGGTTTTCCTCGATCTCCATCCTGAGGCAACACCCTATACTATTGTGTTGGCAAATGTCCCACTATTACGGCCAGGTCAGGATGAGCATTGGCCTACTTTAAAAAACAAGGCCCTTCACTTTTTGGATACTAAAAGGGGATTTGGAAACCATCTATTTGAAAACTTTTTGATGGTCAGAAGGGTGGCTTGGGTGGGTAAATCAGCTAACGGTCTGAATGGGGACAGTATAGCTGTTAGTTTTAGGTCCCCAAAGTTAGTTGGGTGTATCCTAGAAAAGGCCTCTTCTCTTTTGGTTAGGGAAGATGCCATAAGTATTTTACCACTGGGGTATTTTTATCGCACCTGCCCAGGAAATGGAGGGGGTCCCTTCAGGCAACAGGGACAAGTGATGGGTCGTACTACCTATACTGTCCCAACATTAAATAGATATGAGGGCTTGAGCTCTATGGAAGCAAATGATTGACTGGGATACCTACCCTTAGTCCCCATTGTTGGTCAAGCAGAAATTAGGGCGGCCCCAGTGACGGGTCCCCTTAAGCATGGTTATCAACAGAGTGGCCATCTTACAGGTATTAATAACATCAGAGAAGGTATCACGGGTAAGGGGACAAATGTAAAGGCTGTTGCTTGTTGTTCTTTAGAGGTATTGGCACCAGAAAGAGCGGAGACAGTCTTATTGCATGCAGGGGGTCCAGCTGTACTACAGGAAGTAGTAGCATGTCCAATAGATTCTTCCCAAGAGGCGCAGTCTCTAGTAAGGGCTGAAATCAATCCTAGTGGAAAGGGAAGCCTAAGTGTACCATCATACGGCGAAGACACTGCAAAAAGGGATAGTAACTCTTGCCTTATCTCATGGAACATTGTTGGCCTGAAGAATAAACTAGTGTCATTGGATTGGCAGTCGCTTATTGATCTTAATGATATTGTAGTCTTTCAAGAGACTTGGCTAGTCGATCTAACGTTTAGACCAGGATATATTAATTTTTATAAACCTGCCACTGCTGTACAAAGGAGGAGACCGATGGGGGGGTCTTATCATTTGGATAAGGCAGTCAGATGGGTACACAGTCCAAGAGCTGGATATGGATGGGAAGGATGTAATGGCTGTTAAGATTAGAAGTCCGGGTGTTAGGGACCTAATAATTATCAATGTTTATGCCAGAGGACTACCCGGAGGAAAAGCCTCTAGCACCATTGCCATCCTGGATTCCTTTCTCAACCAGTGTATAGGAATACACGACATAGTGGTTGCTGGTGATTTTAATTGTACGTTTGAGCCATTAGACTCAAACGACATAGACCTGGGGCAGGAAGAAGATGTTTTATGGGATATTCCCCAATTAACTCTGGCTCCAATTAAGAAATGCTCGGAGGCGGCCATTCAACTCAAAGCATTGTGTGTGGAGTATGGAGTTAGAGCAGCAAATGGGAGAACAGCGTCTGATAGGGAAGGTTCAGTAACATACAGCTCCGGTACAAGAAGCAGTCGGATTGATTATATACTTGTGAACAAGGAATTTTGGACAAACCTAGTAGACATGAGAATAGAGGGTAGGGTGGAGAGCGACCATAATCCCTTGTTGTTACAAATGGCCCGTCTGAATAATTCTCCTGATGTGGCCCCCTTACTTGGAGTTGAAATTTCACAAAGTAATGACATGAGACGGGTTAAATGGTCCAAAATAATTTTAATAGAGGATCAGTTAGTGGCCATTAATACCTTTGCTTCCAAAGCAATAGTAGATCTCATAGGCTGCAAAGATCAACCGGGCTACGAGTCCAATGTTGCACTTGTGCATAATGATCTTTTTAATAAGCTGAAAGGCTTTTTTACTTTTGAAAAATCTAATAACAAAGTTCCCATAAAGGCTTCCCTAGAGTCCTGATATGGTAATACATGTAGGGTGGCATACAAAGCATTATCCCAGGCGATCCGTACTAAGAACAGAGACATTATCTATCAAGCTTGTGTAGAGTATAAGCAGGTTCAACACAAAGCCAAAAAGGAATGGGAAGAGAAATATTGGCTAGAATTATATGGAGCCAGCTTAGATAGGAATATGGCAGGTTTCTGGCATCTCCTGAAATGGAGTAGGGGCTGTACCGGCCAACTACCGACTAACCATGTACCCCCAGAGAATTGGGTGTCCCATTATAAAAAACAATTTGTCATGGGACAGGACGATTACATCTTATCTCAAGGGTGCGTGGCTAACCATGTCGGTATTCCTATGTTAAGTTTTACAAGAAAGGAAGTAGAAGCTGCCCTTAATAGCGTATGTAGTGGTAGAGCTCCTGGGATTGATTGTGTCCCTGCTGCCTTGTTCCTGTATAACAAGGAGGTTTGGGTCACCTATATACAAATTCTGGCAAATGCAATAGCAAAGGGTGCCCCTATACCAGACTCTTGGAAAGGAGCTGAGATTTTACCTATTTTTAAAAAAGGGGATAGATCTGACCCAGCAAATTACAGGCCTATCAGCCTGATTGATTGTTTGCAGAAGGTAATTGCCAGGCTGGTCCTGGGTCGTATACAAGTCTGGATTGACGAATGTAGTATTTTATCCCCTTTACAGGCAGGGTTCTGTGCTCATCAGAGTACCATTGATCAGGTTTTTAGATTTGTTTTAATTTATTGGCATGTAGTTCTCAGTAATGGCGGGAGAATTTATGCCGCTTTTGTAGAACTCAAGACGGCTTTTGACCTAGTGCCAAGAGCCAGGTTGTGGGAAGTTCTAGCCGATCAGGGGTTGCCCAGGGACCTGTTGGCATTTTTGATTAAGTTACATGAAGGTAATTTTGCCCAAGTCCGCTGGGGTCAGTATGGCCAAGTGACAGACAGATTCAAAATAGAAAGAGGGGTCTGGCAGGGGTGCGTACTGGCACCAACCTTATTTTCGTTATACATTAACAGGGTTATAAATTATTTTGAGAATCATCCTACCGATGCCCCAATTTTAAACGGTAGCAAAATACCCCTGTTAATGTTTGCCGATGACACCCTGCTGTTGTCAAAACCCAAATGGGTCTTCAGGTGGCTATAAATAGGTCCTAGACATTCTGAAAGGACTATGGTCTTATAATAAACGTAGATAAGACCATGTTTATGGTTCTCCACAACCAGAAAACAGTTAATGGGAAAGCCAGTATAAATGACGTTCCACTTGAGCAGGCAAACGTATTCACATATTTGGGTATCACACTTAGTTCCAAACTAAAGTGGACTCCGCACTTGGACATACTGTTACTTAGACATGCCCAATTGTTGGGGGCACTGCTTAAAGAACACAGACAATCCTACTCAAAGCCGATAGCCCCCATATTGAAAATATATAATGCCAACATTTCTGCATCGGTCTTATATGGAGCGGAATCATGGGGCTTCAGCAATCTATCTGCACTCTCGACCTCACAGAACAAATTCATGCAGTCTATAACGGGTTTACCCCAATCTACTCCACTCTTACCGCTCTCTTACGATCTGGGCAGCCAATTCTTGGAGGATGTGGCCCGTTTTAGACCAGTGGCATACTGGAGGAGGCTATGGGTTACAGAGGAACTCTCGGAGTATGCCCATGCCCTTCTGGAGGTCAGGGATGCATATGGTGCGGGTAAAAAAATCTTGTGGTTGAAGCAGGTCAGGTTAGTCCTGAGTGATCTGGGGTTAAACCAGTTGTGGCTCAATCCAACCAGTGCCCCATTTCCGTCCCGTAAAGAATTAAAGGGGCTGTATTGGAACATGGTGATGATTAAAAGATTCTCATCCTTGACGAGTAACTCATTGTCCAAGGTCTTTTTAGAAACTAAACATGTACCCGTTTAGGAAAAATACTGGAATCTTATCACAGTTCCATGTGATAGGAAGTGGTATCACCAATTTAGGATAGGTACCCTTCCTATCAAATCGTTTACTAGTAAATGGGGTACGGGGACAGGTATGGAATGCCCTTTTTGTCCTACCCAAGTGGAATCTATTGGCCATGTTCTTTTATTTTGCCCAGCATACAAGAACTTGAGGCATAAATGGATAAAGCCGACACGCCAATTGTTGGGAATTACTTCTGGTACAGAAGCACTAAGGATTCTAAGATCTGATGGGAATGATTTTTGTATAATTGCCATCTCAAAATTCCTACACGGTATGTGGTTCCTCCGTGCCCATGGTTTGGATATATGATGAATTATGAGATGGGAACATTTTCATCTGTTTTAATGGACCTGGTTTTTGTAAGAGCCTGAATGGACGCCATTGTTTTAACTTGGATTTTTAATAATTTATATATAGTAATTGTGTACCTAGGCAACATTGGAACTTTTAAGGGATTCCCGAATTTTGTAACTCTTGGATGTATTTTTTAGTGTATGGATTATTGTTTTAAATGTTTATATGTCTGTCATGATTTTGAAATCGAATAAAGACTAATATAACTTGATTCAAGTAGCCAAGGCTCTTCAGAAGAACATTTGACTTTGGACATGGCGGGTTACACCAACTTTAAACCCAAGTCTACCTTCACACCACTAATGTTACATGACAACATTGATATTTTTCATGAACTGACTATTTCAGGGATCAAGAAACTATATATGACAACATTAAGAGAGAAACGTAAATACTCAGCGCAGAATACCAACTATGCTAAATTAGTCAAAAAATTACAGGCGGATAGCAATATTATCATCCGCCAGTCCGACAAAGGGGGTTGTGTCGTTCTTTGGCCTCGTTCTCTCTATTTGGAAGAAGCTTACCTTCAGTTAAATGACGTGCTCTGCTATAAACGGTGTGATATTTGCACAGTAAGACAAGCACAGGCAGAGTTCTACTCGTTGCTGTTAGGTTTGAAATCTGCGGGTTTGCTCAGTCAGGATGAGTTCAGATTCCTCAGGAAGGAGCATCCTGTTATGCCCGTTTTTTATTTGATCCCTAAAATTAAAAAAGACACTGCTAAACCCCCCGGCAGACCCATCATCTCTGCACGCAGTGGACCTTTGGAGAATACAACTGTCTACGTTGACTCTTTCCTTCAAGAATTTGTTAAAGCGTTGCCTTCTTATGTACAAGACTCTGGTGACTTCTTGAGGAAATTGGATGATGTTTTGTGGGATTCTGAATGGTGGTTAATTATTCTAGATGTATTTGCTTTATACACCAGCATCCAGCACATTGATGGGTTGAGGGCCATTCAATTCTATCTGGGTAATAGACCAATTGAAATGCTCGCACACAACAAGATGCTATTGGCTATGATCTCTTATTGCCTACATAACAACTTTTTCATGTTCAACAATAAGTATTTTCAGCAGATTAGGGGAATAGCTATGGGGGCCTGCTTTTCTCCCAATGATGCCTGTTTGCATATGGGCTACTGGGAGCAGCAGGTCCTCCATGGCACACACCATGACATCTTTGTGGGACATGTGGTACATTGGTACCGCTATATTGATGATATTTTTTTAATATGGCGTGGTACCAAACAACAGGCAAGTGACTTCACTGATAAGATCAATATCGATCCATTGAATCTTGTATTCACTTCTAATATCAGCCAGGTCAGCATCTGTTTTTTGGACGTGGAGGTTGTGGTCAATAACAACAGGTTAGAGACGGTACTCTGTAGGAAACCCACAGCTGGCAATACAGTGCTGCATGCTAAAAGTCACCATCCGGCGCACCTGTTACGCAGTATCCTCTATGGGGAGATGCTGTGCATCAGACGCATTTGCAGCACTGAATCCCAATGTAAGCTAGCTCAGGAGGCAAGTAAAAGCAGATTTTTGAACAGAGGGTACACTGCTGCATCAGTGGATGCGGCTATTCGGAAGGCAAATTCTATCCCTAGAAAAGAGGCTCTGCTATATAAAAATAACAAAAAAATCACGGTAGCAGACCCCAAGATGACCAGACAGCCGGTCAGGCTTATACTGACTTATAATAGACAGCACCAAGCTCTCCGTAAGATTCTTTACAGAAATTGGAACTTGGAGCGTAATGACCCCATCATCGGTAGTCTTATGTCAGTGAAACCTGATATCTCCTTCAGAAAAGCACGCTCTATGAGCGATGCCCTGGTCAAATCTAGTCCGGAGGTGGCAACCAATACAACGTGGTTGCAGGCTAGTAAGGGATTTAGGAAATGCGCTTCCTGTAAGGCTTGCAAACACGGGGTGATAGAAGAGAGTATGTTACACCGTTCTCTGATACCCCTCGTACCATCCACAAGCAATTGACGTGCAAAACTGAATTTGCGGTGTATCTGCTGGAGTGTCCTTGTGGCCTGCAATATGTGGGTAGTACCAAGTTACAAGTCCACAAACGGATACTCCAGCACATTAGGGCCATCAACACAAGTGACATCGCTTACCCAGTTGCACGTCATTTTATGGAATTTCATGAGAACAAACGCCATTTGCTGCAATACTTTGTTATAGATGCGGTCCCTCCGCTTAGAAGGGGAGGGAATCGTGATGCAATCTTAAGAGCCCTCGAAATAAGGTATATTGAGGAATTAGATTGTAAGTCTCCTCTGGGCCTGAATGCTAGCGAGGATTTTTACACTTGCCTCTAGGGTCTATTAGCCCCGCATTAGGTAGCAACATTGTGAACTGAATAAATCTTTACTGACAAACTTTCCTATCGTTATGACAGCTTAAGTAGGGAAGGCACAATGATGCTCAAAAAGAATCTCTCAAGTTCCAAAATTTGTATAGCGCACTACTCACCCAGAGGGTCTCAAGGCGCTTGAGGGATGGGGGTGATTTACTTCTCGAATATCCAGGTTTTTAGTTGCTTTCTGAAGGAGAGGTGGTTCTGAGTGAGGCGGAGGTGAGTGGGGAGAGAGTTCCAGGTTTTGGCCGCTAAGTAGGAGAAGGATCTTCCTCCCATGGTGGATCTGTGGATGCGCGGAATTGCGGCGAGGGCTTGATTGGACGATCGTAGTTGGCGGGAGGGGGTGTAGAAGGATAGACGCGTGTTGAGGCAATCGGGTCCTAGGTCGTAGAGGGCTTTGTGTGCGTGGGTGATCTCTCGCACAGGACACAGTGTTTTTAATATCCTTCCATTGGGATTTTTAATCACTAGGAGCTTGACTCCTTTCAATTTTTTTTACATATTTTCCTGTACTTCGCATATGGGGTACATATACTGCGGTCGTTGATTATATTGTAATGCCTTATGGACTTGATTGTTTTCAACTTTATTTTTTAAGGTTGTTATCAAAACTCACCCACTTGGGTTTTATCATGTGTGCATATTGATGTATATACATATATATATATATTTGCACAGTTGCACTGATTTTGTACATATGCATATGTATTTATTATTCAATACTGATTTTTATACGTTATTTAATGGCAGTTAGGATTGTTTTAATTACTCTCTTTAACTTAAATGACGTATTTATTGTTGTACAATATATATATACTTTACGTTGTTTTATATTTATGCTCATAACCTATCTGTATTTCTTCAGTGTCCATGGGGTTAACATTATTCCAGCCAATCATATCGCAGTTACGTTTTACACTTTGCACTTTAAATTCTTCCTGCTCCTCCTATAGCATTGTGTGACCAAGGCCTCTGGGTAGGCTGGAACATAATGCTGGCAGGCTGCTGTAAATCACAATAAATTAATTCTCATCTGTACTCTTTTGGGTCGGCTCTCATTTCCTCTTCGGTGGTGTCCTTGAGCACGAAGGATCGCCGGTTTCTAGGATTCGAGTTCGCTGCATATATATATATTACCTACTGGCGGTCGCCAGTAGGTATATATAGTTAGGATTTTTTCCCTATGGGATTTTTGAAAATTCTATGTCTAATAACTTTGGCGTTTGTGGACGGAATTGGCTGAAATTTTCAGCAAAATGGAACATTTTGTTTCTGAGCAGCCACTGGAAATTTGGGGGGAGTTGGTCCAGGGGGGGCCGAGAAAAAAGGGGGGTCCCAAAACGTGTTTTTAACATTGAGTTTTCCATAGGGCGGTTAGCCTCATTTTTAGCCCGAACGGCTGAATGGATTTGCACGAAACTTGGCAAATTTGTAGGGACTGGTAGCCCGATGTGCCTTTTGTAGGTCTCAATGTATGTGCTCCAGTGGATTTTGAGAAATTAACGTTCAAAAAAAGATATATATCTAGATCCGCGCCTGGAGCGCTCCCGGATACGCGTACGGGAGAGCGCTCCAGGCGCGCCACGCGACTTGCGCACGGCAAGCTGATTGGTTCTCGGGTGTCTATAAACATTCGAAACAGTCCGCAGCGGCCGCCATCTTGTGTCTCGGTAGGATTGAGACACAAGAGGTGGCAAAAATCAAAGGGGGAAATGAGCAAGAGGGGGCAGGGTACACACCCCCTGACCCCCTAGGTTTCATGTGGGGGCCATAAAAGGCTCCCGCGGGTGAAAAAAATAAATAAAAAAAAAATCGATTTTCGCGGGGGTGAGCGCCCGGTACGCGCACCGGGGAGCGTACGGGGGAGCGTACCATGGAGATTAAAAATGACAGACTTTAAAAAAAATAAAGCTTCTTTTTAAAAATTGGAGGTAGTTCTGAAAAGAACTTTTTTTTTCATTTTGTTGTTTTATATATATTTTTTTTTTGTTTTTTTTGTTTTATATTTTTTTAGACTTTTTAAAACAATTTTATATTTTTTTTGTATTTTTTTCAAGGGAAAAACAAAAACAAGGATTGCAAAACTGCTCAACAGGAGCAAAAAAAATTGAAAATTTAGGGACTGGAAGAGCAGCGGTGTTGCTGTTTCTTTAGAGCAATCAGTTCAACACTCTGCTCCCCATAGCAGAGCAGTTCGTCACACTCTGCGCACAAAAATTTGATGCCCGCAAACACCGGCTGAATGTTAGGGATCATTCTTCCACGGGGTGGTCCCGAAGGTGTT
Organism: Lissotriton helveticus; assembly: GCF_964261635.1. Taxonomy (NCBI): domain Eukaryota; kingdom Metazoa; phylum Chordata; class Amphibia; order Caudata; family Salamandridae; genus Lissotriton; species Lissotriton helveticus. Next base: position 405,162,956 of record NC_136072.1, on the reverse strand, counting down.
GCTCCACCAGTGGAGGTGCTGCCGCCATCTGTTGGTACATTCCGTGCCAGCTCTCTGACACTCTCCCTGGCAAAGTTGTTAGGGTGTCTTCTTTTGACATGCCGGATCAAATTGGCATTGCCAAAACTATATTTTTTCAGAGGATTGCCTCTGGATAAACTACTCCCACATATTTTGCATGTTACTTTGGGAGCGTTCACTTTTTTCTGTCCTTCTGGGATGTCGTAAAATTTCCAAATGAAATGGGTTTTTTTCTTTTGCTGAGGAGGGTCCTCATCCAAAAATCCCTCTGAATCACTGCTGGATGACTCTCTTGCAGCCATTGCTGGAGATCAGAAAAGTAGGAGATAGAGTAGACACAACAGCTCTTGCTCTCTCCAAGTACAAAGCAATAGTGAGAGAAATGGGTGGGTTTCACACAATTTGGAAAAAAAAAAGTTCTGAACCAATGAAAAGTGTTATTTTAAAGTCACATGGTTTGACGCGCTTACGCTACGCGCCCGGGGCGCGTCCCGGGCGTGTATCGTAAGCGCATCGGGGCGCTTACGTTGCGCGATCGTATGCGCTTCCGGGTGCGCTTACGCGGTGCGTCATAAGACGCATCTCGCGGCTACGCGATACGTGTCTTATGACGCAAGGCGTGGCGGCTACGCGATACGTCACGATGTTGTTTTCGTTCTCGACAATAGCGCTTCCGGGACGCGCATTAGTACGCGCCTCGGGGCGCGCCGCCAGATTGCGCTTACCCGTGCGTTCACCTGTCCGCGCCCCGGGAGCGCACTAAAAATAATATTAAAAAAAAATAAAAAAATTATAAAATATAAAATTAGATTTAAAATGTATTATTTTTATAAAGATTTGCTATTAAAAAACCTATGAAATTCACTGAAAAAACCATAGGTTATAGACCATATATAGTTAGGAATTAGCATTTACAAAACCTTGAAAATTCACTGAAAAAACCATAGGTTATAGACCATATATAGTTAGGAATTAGCATTTAAAAAACCTTATTTTACTCACACAAAACCATTGAAATTCCATATATAGTTAGTTGCAGTAACTATATATCGCGCACCCGCAATCCACTGCTGATCATGTCACATATTACATCATTCATGACATGGTCAGTGACATCACTGATGACATCACTGATGACATCTCAAATGACATCACTGATGACATCACTGATGACATCTCAAATGACATCAGTGATGACATCATGACACACCAATACCAGTTACTACATACGCACTCACTGATTCCTACGTCTACACACACATTCACTCATTCACCCATACAATCACTCATAAATACAGTCACTCATTATTACAACACTATCATATGCACTCATACACCTAGTCAGTCCTGTGAAGAATCAATCACACTTCGATTTCCTCATCTATACAGTTAAACACAGAACACCATACTTTTCACACATAAACTAACACATACTTACTCTCTTATACAATCACTGATACAAGTACACATTGATATGCACAGTCACACACCTCCCAGCCAGCCACACACACACTCAGTCTTCCATACATCCACTCATTCTTCAATATGTAAAACATATTTAAACTTTACAAAAACACACAGACACTAGATGATGTCATCAGTGATGTCACTGACCATGTCATGAATGATGTAATATGTGACATGATCAGCAGTGGATTGCGGGTGCGCGATATATAGTTACTGCAACTAACTATATATGGAATTTCAATGGTTTTGTGTGAGTAAAATAAGGTTTTTTAAATGCTAATTCCTAACTATATATGGTCTATAACCTATGGTTTTTTCAGTGAATTTTCAAGGTTTTGTAAATGCTAATTCCTAACTATATATGGTCTATAACCTATGGTTTTTTCAGTGAATATATATATATATATATATATATATATATATATGCTTTACAAAGTTACCCCACAAGGTGGAGGCACGCCCAGGATCACTCAGGTCCCCACCTGACAGCCTCTGTATTTATCTGCTGCGACGCGTTTCAAGCATCAAGCCCTTCTTCTTCGGCAGCCATGATGAAAATAAATGGCACACAACCACCAGCGTATCCCCTTATTTATGTTTATTACTCCTTGATTTCCAATCCAAATGAATTCTGGGGCTGGTAGTTAATGGAATGCCATAACAATTTTCAGCAATAAAAACAATCAAAGTTGAGGAAACAAAGTCAAATGGGGAATATATAATTATGACCAGGCATCTCCGGTTCCGCAATGTCACTCGGTCCACCGGTGGCCGAAGACCCACAATCTTCCTGTGGTGATGTCATCCGTGACCGGGGGTCGGTCACTAGTATGCTTTACAAAGTTACCCCACAAGGTGGAGGCACGCCCAGGATCGCTCAGGTCCCCACCTGACAGCCTCTGTATTTATCTGCTGCGACACGTTTCAAGCATCAAGCCCTTCTTCTTCGGCAGCCATGATGAAAATAAATGGCACACAACCACCAGGGTATCCCCTTATTTATGTTTATTACTCCTTGATTTCCAATCCAAATTAATTCCGGGGCTGGTAGTTAATGGAATGCCATCACAATTTTCAGCAATAAAAACAATCAAAGTCGAGGACACAAAGTCAAATGGGGAATATATAATTATGACCAGGCATCTCCCGTTCCGCAATGTCACTCGGTCCACCGGCGGCCGCAGACCCACAATATTCCTGTGGTGATGCCATCCGTGACCGGTGGTTGGTCACTAGTATGCTTTACAAAGTTACCCCACAAGGTGGAGGCACACCCAGGATCGCTCAGGCCCCCCCCCTTGACAGCCTCTGTATTTATCTGCTGCAACGCGTTTCAAGCATCAAGCCCTTCTTCTTCGGCAGCCATGATGAAAATAAATGGCACACAACCACCAGCGTATCCCCTTATTTATGTTTATTACTCCTTGATTTCCAATCCAAATGAATTCTGGGGCTGGTATTTAATGGAATGCCATAACAATTTTCAGCAATAAAAACAATCAAAGTCGAGGAAACAAAGTCAAATGGGGAATATATAATTATGACCAGGCATCTCCCGTTCCGCAATGTCACTCGGTCCACCGGCGGCCGCAGACCCACAATATTCCTGTGGTGATGCCATCCGTGACCGGTGGTCGGTCACTAGTATGCTTTACAAAGTTACCCCACAAGGTGGAGGCACACCCAGGATCGCTCAGGCCCCCCCCTTGACAGCCTCTGTATTTATCTGCTGCAACGCGTTTCAAGCATCAAGCCCTTCTTCTTCGGCAGCCATGATGAAAATAAATGGCACCAACCACCAGCGTATCCCCTTATTTATGTTTATTACTCCTTGATTTCCAATCCAAATGAATTCTGGGGCTGGTAGTTAATGGAATGCCATAACAATTTTTAGCAATAAAAACAATCAAAGTTGAGGAAACAAAGTCAAATGGGGAATATATAATTATGACCAGGCATCTCCCGTTCCGCAATGCCACTCGGTCCACCGGCGGCCGCAGACCCACAATCTTCCTGTGGTGATCCCATCCGTGACCGGGGGTCAGTAACTACTATGCTTTACAAAGTTACCCCACAAGGTGGAGGCACGCCCAGGATCGCTCAGGTCCCCACCTGACAGCCTCTGTATTTATCTGCTGCGACGCGTTTCAAGCATCAAGCCCTTCTTCTTCGGCAGCCATGATGAAAATAAATGGCACACAACCACCAGCGTATCCCCTTATTTATGTTTATTACTCCTTGATTTCCAATCCAAATGAATTCTGGGGCTGGTAGTTAATGGAATGCCATAACAATTTTCAGCAATAAAAACAATCAAAGTCGAGGAAACAAAGTCAAATGGGGAATATATAATTATGACCAGGCATCTCCCGTTCCGCAATGCCACTCGGTCCACTGGCGGCCGCAGACCCACAATCTTCCTGTGGTGATGCCATCCGTGACCGGGGGTCGGTCACTAGTATGCTTTACAAAGTTACCCCACAAGGTGGAGGCACGCCCAGGATCGCTCAGGTCCCCACCTGACAGCCTCTGTATTTATCTGCTGCGACACGTTTCAAGCATCAAGCCCTTCTTCTTCGGCAGCCATGATGAAAATAAATGGCACACAACCACCAGGGTATCCCCTTATTTATGTTTATTACTCCTTGATTTCCAATCCAAATTAATTCCGGGGCTGGTAGTTAATGGAATGCCATAACAATTTTCAGCAATAAAAACAATCAAAGTCGAGGACACAAAGTCAAATGGGGAATATATAATTATGACCAGGCATCTCCCGTTCCGCAATGTCACTCGGTCCACCGGCGGCCGCAGACCCACAATATTCCTGTGGTGATGCCATCCGTGACCGGTGGTCGGTCACTAGTATGCTTTACAAAGTTACCCCACAAGGTGGAGGCACACCCAGGATCGCTCAGGCCCCCCCCCCTTGACAGCCTCTGTATTTATCTGCTGCAACGCGTTTCAAGCATCAAGCCCTTCTTCTTCGGCAGCCATGATGAAAATAAATGGCACACAACCACCAGCGTATCCCCTTATTTATGTTTATTACTCCTTGATTTCCAATCCAAATGAATTCTGGGGCTGGTATTTAATGGAATGCCATAACAATTTTCAGCAATAAAAACAATCAAAGTCGAGGAAACAAAGTCAAATGGGGAATATATAATTATGACCAGGCATCTCTCGTTCCGCAATGCCACTCGGTTCACTGGCGGCCGCAGACCCACAATCTTCCTGTGGTGATGCCATCCGTGACCGGGGGTCGGTCACTAGTATGCTTTACAAAGTTACCCCACAAGGTGGAGGCACGCCCAGGATCGCTCAGGTCCCCACCTGACAGCCTCTGTATTTATCTGCTGCGACACGTTTCAAGCATCAAGCCCTTCTTCTTCGGCAGCCATGATGAAAATAAATGGCACCAACCACCAGCGTATCCCCTTATTTATGTTTATTACTCCTTGATTTCCAATCCAAATGAATTCTGGGGCTGGTAGTTAATGGAATGCCATAACAATTTTTAGCAATAAAAACAATCAAAGTTGAGGAAACAAAGTCAAATGGGGAATATATAATTATGACCAGGCATCTCCCGTTCCGCAATGCCACTCGGTCCACCGGCGGCCGCAGACCCACAATCTTCCTGTGGTGATCCCATCCGTGACCGGGGGTCAGTAACTACTATGCTTTACAAAGTTACCCCACAAGGTGGAGGCACGCCCAGGATCGCTCAGGTCCCCACCTGACAGCCTCTGTATTTATCTGCTGCGACGCGTTTCAAGCATCAAGCCCTTCTTCTTCGGCAGCCATGATGAAAATAAATGGCACACAACCACCAGCGTATCCCCTTATTTATGTTTATTACTCCTTGATTTCCAATCCAAATGAATTCTGGGGCTGGTAGTTAATGGAATGCCATAACAATTTTCAGCAATAAAAACAATCAAAGTCGAGGAAACAAAGTCAAATGGGGAATATATAATTATGACCAGGCATCTCCCGTTCCGCAATGCCACTCGGTCCACTGGCGGCCGCAGACCCACAATCTTCCTGTGGTGATGCCATCCGTGACCGGGGGTCGGTCACTAGTATGCTTTACAAAGTTACCCCACAAGGTGGAGGCACGCCCAGGATCGCGTTTAAAGCATCAAGCCCTTCTTCTTCGGCAGCCATGATGAAAATAAATGGCACACAACCACTATATATATATATTTATATATATATATATATATATATATATATAGAGATAGATATAGATATCTATATCTATATATATATATAGATATATATATATATATATATATATATATAGAGAGAGAGATATAGATATATATATATATATATATATATATATATATATATATATATATATATATATTACCTACTGGCGACCGCCAGTAGGTAGATATAGTTAGGACCTAGTTTCCATAGGAAATCAGCAACATTCTATTTCGAATAACTTTGGCGCCGGTGGACGAATACACGCGAAATTCTCCAAGAAAATGGCCTGCTCCGCTCTGCTTCTTTTCTGAAAGTTTGGGGGTGATTTGTGAAGCAGGGCCTGAGAAATAAGGGGGGTCCCAAAACGTGTTTTCCCCAGGCAATTTTCCATAGGACCTTTAGCCAGGGCTACAGCCCGAACGGCTGAACGGAATTGCACCAAATTTGGCAAAAAGGTAGAGTTCGGTTCGCAGATTGTGCTTCCAGTTAAATAGTGTAGATCTGTTTAGTAGTTCCTGAGAAAATCAAAAGTAAAATCATAGTGATATCTAGAGACAAAGTACCGTACTCTGTACTGTACTCTGTACCTTCCCAAGCACGAGCTGCAGGCTGATTGGATGTCAACTGTCTGTCAAGACTCCAAACCATGAAGTTTGGCAGCCATCTTGTGCCTTGATAGAACCGAGGCACAAGAAAGCAGTGAAACAAGCGTGCAAAACACGCAAAGGGTATATATTACCTACTGGCGGTCGCCAGTGATTAGATATAGTTAGGACCTAGTTTCCATACGAAATCCGCAACATTCTATTTGGAATAACTTTGGCGCCGGTGGACGAATACATGCGAAATTCTCCATGAAAATGGCCTGATCCGCTCCTCTCCGTCCCTAAAAGTTTTGGGGTGATACGTCGAGTGGGGTCTGAGAAAAAAGAGGTGTCCCAAAACGTTTTTCTCCCATGCAATTTTCCATAGGACCTTTAGCCAGGGCTACAGCCCGAACGGCTGAACAGAATTACACCAAATTTGACAAAAAGGTAGAGTTTGGTTCACAGATTGTGCTTTTAGTTAAATGGTGTAAATCCTGTGGTTAGAAAAGTAATCCATAAAGTAACTAATTGCATTTAACTAGAAAAACACATTGAGGCCAATGTTGCTTTGTGTTTGAAATTGTGTTGCCCATTGCAACAACAGTAACTACTGTACTTAAAAGTCTATTGCAAAGTATTTAAACTAAAGTAATTCATTCTGAGAAAGTATATTTTGTAATGTCATGTATAATGTAATGTGATGTCACTGACCATGTCATAAATGATGTTATATGTGACACCATCAGTAGTGGATTGCGGGCGCGTGAGATATAGTTAATACAACTAACTATATCGGAGGAATTTCAATAGTTTTGTACGAGTGAAATGCCCAGCTAACTATAACACCCCTAAAACCTACAGTTTTTTCAGTGAATTTCTAAGGTTTTTTAAATGCTGATTCCTAACTATATCAGGCCTGAAACCTATGGTTTATTCAGTGAATTTCAAAGGTTTTTTAAATGCTAATTCTTAACTATATCAGGCCTGAAACCTATGGTTTTTTTCAGTGAAAATATATATATATATGTATATATATATGGGTCACTACTCTCTTTTGGAGGAGTTTACTGCCACATATTCATGCGATTGCCAGCACGCATCTAAGTGAACCCACGCAGCACAAGAGGTCAGGACGTTCTGGCAGGCTCGCCCGAGCATTTCTACATTGATTGTGATTACAATCCCGTCCCGAACCCACCACGACGCCTGGATGACACAGCGGTGAGGAGGTATTTTCACTTCCTCTGTGGCTGACCGGGATTCCTGTGCCGACCCCCGTGAAAGGCTTCAGGCAAAAGGGTTGCTGCGGCTAAATGCGGAGTATTCGAGGGGGCACTGGACTGTCGAATTGCCTCACCTCCCAACATACTTTGACTCTGTGCCTGCTCTTGATGGCCACTCCGACAGTGTCACCCCGCACAGTTTCTCCTTCCCCGGGATGCACCATATTGCGGCATCATGTGACTTGCAGTCCGTGCTCACAGGACTACACAGGAGAGCCCAATTTGATCAGGGGGCGGAGCAAGGTGTCCATATCTCCTTCGAGGCAGGTTTGCCTACGCCACAGCACATGAAGCAGTTGGAGAGGAGCGCAGATGAAGGCAGACACGCCGAAATGCATTCGCTAAGATACAATTCTTCAATAAAGTGCTTCTTTTAATTTCCGCATGGGTCACTACTCTTTTTTGGAGGAGTTTACTGCCATATATATATATATATATATGTATATATCCTACTGGCGGTCGCCAGTAGGTAGTTATAGTTAGGACCTAGTTTTCATAGGAAAAGCATTTTTGATTTGATAATAACTTTGGCGTTGTTTGACGAATCTGTGCAAACTTTTTCAAAGAAAAAGTCTATCCAGGTCAGCTCCTATCCTTAAAGTTTTGCGGTGATTCGTCAAGGGGGGGCTGAGAAAAAAGGGGTGTCCCAAAAGTCATTTTCTTTATGTTAATTTCTATAGGAAATTTTGCGACGAGCTACAGCCCGGACTGCTGTATGGAATTACCCCAAATTTGGCAAAAAGGTAGAGCTTGGTTCAGAAAGCGACCTTTTTTTCAAATGGTGTAAATCCGTTCAGTAGTTTAAGAGAAAATCAAAAATTAAGAGTCAAAAAATCAATTTCCCGTAGGAAACTTTGTGCAAGGTTACAGCTGAAACTACTGAACAGAATTACCCCGAATTTGGCACAAAGGTAGTGCGTGGGTCAGAAAGCGACCTTTTTTTGAAAGGTGTATATGTGTTCAGTAATTGCTAAGAAATTAGAAAAATAAAATTTTTAATATCTGGGTGGAGCCTTTGTCCTGTGCACAAGCTTCACTGTGATTGGCTGCCAACACTCCAAACCAGGAAGTGTTCGCTGCCATCTTGTGTGTCGGTAGAAGTGACTCGCTAAAAAATAGAGAAACAAAGGTAGAAAACAAGAGAAGGGGGCAAGGTAAAAACACCCTGGCCCCCTAGGCCTGCTTAGAGGTCGCAGAAGGACCCCCAGGGCCCAAAAAAACATTAAAAAAAAAAAGAAATCAGCGCAATTCGCGCTGAGGTCACAGGTTCCTGCGTTTCATTTTAACGAGACCCTGGGGTGGGCTAGGTCTTGGAGGAATTTTTTTTAAAAAAATGGCGGGGGCTCGCTGGGGTCCCCGCAGTCCTGGGGCTTGCTGGGGTCCCCGCAGTCCCAGGGCTTTATTCATGTTGGGAGGGGTGTTGCGCGGCCCATCTCCTGGAGCCCTCCATGTGCTTATACCTTTTCGTGGATTCCTGCGTTTTATTTTTATGAGACCCTGGGGTGGGCTAGGTCTCTAGGGAATTTTTTTTTCAAAAAATTGCGGGGCTCGCTGGGGATGCAGGGGCCGAGAAAGTCCCCGCAGACCCGGGACTTCACTCATGTTGGGAGGGGTATTGCGCGGCCCCACTCCTGGAGCCCTCCATGTGCTTATAACATGATGAATTTTTACGATATTTTCCAAAATGTTTCTCTTTTTTGATCAGCTCCTAACTTGAAAGTTTAGGGGTGATTGGTCAAGGAGGGCTTGAGAAAAAAGGGGAGGGTCCCAAAACGTATTTTCTCAATGCATTTTCCATACGAAACTTTAGACAAGGCTACAGGTGAAATTACCCAAAATTTGTCAGGGAGAAAGGTCTTGGTCCAGAAAGCGGGGATTTGTAGAAATGGTGTAGATCCGTTCTGTAGTGTTTTGAGATATTAAAGAAAAAAATATATATCTGGTTGGTGCCTAACTACTGAGCAGGAGCTTGCCTCTGATTGGCTGCAAACTAGGAAGTGTTAGCAGCCATCTTGTGCCTCGCATTGAGTGAAAATATAAAAGAAAGGTTTAGGGGGCAATTTAATATAACGGAGCTCTGTGCAATGATGATTTGGACGCAGTGAAGGTTTAATATTTATTAATAATAAAGGAGAAACTGGTGGTGTCAGGCAGCACGACTTCCACTCCAGGACACCAGTAGGAAGATAACCCTTTCACGTTTCCTGTGCCCAACATCACCACTTGGCAGCTATGCCTTTAGAAGCCAGGCTGTCGGCTTGCAGCTCTCTACCTTTGCGAGCTAGTACGCTGCTGTGACTGTACCTCTATGAGCTACTACACTGCTGTTCCTTTGGGAGAGGACGGCTCGTTGTTCTGCATCTGTGAGTCGAGCGGACGGTCCGCAGTTGTCCCTCTGCAAGCCTGGGTGCGAACTGTTCACAAGTCAAACTATATGAGCATTGAAAAGCCATTTTGTGATTCAGTCTGTCAGCTGGCATCTGTCTGAGGCATTTCTGAAAACGCAAAAGTGTTCTTTCTGTGAGAGATACCCCTTTCACTCTGCGTCTCGCCACATTAGCAAGAAATGCACCCTCTTCCCACATAACCAGCATACCCGCAACAACGTTCTTGGGTCCGGATGTTTCCCTGTGTGAACCATTAATAAAAAGATGCTTGTGAGGTTGGACAAATAAGAATCTTAGTCATGTATAGATTTACATATAAAACATTTTAAACAAAACAACAACAAATAAAACTTGTACAGCCGTGGCATGTCATCGCTGGTCCATTTGTGATTCACAGCCTGCAAGACAAAAAAAAAGATGAGATGGTGCATCATGCATCCAGCAAAGGGGATAGAGAGAGAGAGAAAGAGGGAGAGAAAGAGGGAGAGGAAAAGGAAGAGAGAAAGAGTGAGAGAGAGGAAGACAGAGAAAGAGATAAAGAGTGAGAGAGGGGAAGACATAAAAAGAGAGATAGAGTAAGAGAGAGAAAGAGTATGATACAAGGAAGAGAGAAAGAGAAACAGTGTGAGAGAGAGGAAGACAGAGAGAGAAAGAGTGAGAGAGAGGAAGAGAGAGAGCGAGAGAAAGAGTGAGAGAGAAGAGAGAAAGAGTGAGCTACAAGGAAGAGAGAAACAGTGTGAGAGAGAGGAAGACAGAGGAAGAGAGAGAAAGAGAGAAAGTGTGAGATACGAGGAACAGAGAAAGAGAGAATCAGTGTGAGAGAGAGGAAGAGAGAGAGAGAAAGACTGAAGAAAGAGTAAGAGAGAAAGAGTCAGAGAGAGGAAGCCAGACAAAGAGAGAAAGAGTGAAGAGAGGAAGGCAACAAGAGAAACAATGTGAAAGACAGGAAGCGAGAGAGATAATGAAAGAAACAGTGTGAGAGAGAGAGATAAAGAGGAAGAGAGAAAAAAAGAATGAGAGAGAGAGTAAGAGATAGAGAAAGAGAAAGAGAGAAAGTGTGAGAAAGAAAAAGGAAGAGATGGAGAGGGAGTGTTGACACTGGAGAAAATCTTTGCAGCTCACCTTTGTGCCACCGGTGTGTCTCCAACCATGTGCCGAGAGATTTAGTAATTGCAGAGTACATACAACTGCACACGGGTAATTCTCTGTTTCATCAATGTGCAATGAGGCTGGTGCACCCCATCCACTCCCACTGCTTGGAGGTGTCTGTGCGCTCTTGTGAGCCCAGACTGCTGCACACTATCCACTCCCACAGCCCAGAGGTGACTGCCCGCTGCTGTGAAAAGAAGTCTCTCTGCTCACCTTCTGCCACCGGCGTGTGTGTAAGAGGGTCCACCATGTGCCGAAGCAACCTTCTCAGGTGCTGCGTACTCGCGGTACAGCAGAGCACACAAATCAGAGTGGGTGTTGATTATTAGGATGGCTATGCATCATTGCAGGTTTTTTCACACGTTCAGCTCTGGTGGTGTTGGGGGGTGAACGTCGATTTGTGATTCACAGCCTGTTAGATAAAAAGCAACATAAGATCGTGTGTCATGTGTCCATTAAAGAAGATAGGAAGAGAGAGAGAGAGAAAGAAAGAAAGAGTGAGCAGAAAACGGAGAGAAAGAAAGAAATAGTGAGAGGAAGTGAGAGAGAAAAAGAAGAAAATGAGAGGAACACAGACTGAAAGAGTGAGAAAGACAAAGAGAGAGACAGTGAGAGAGAGGAAGAGAGAAAGAAAGAGGGAAAGAGTGTAAGAAAGAGGGACAGAGAAACAGAGGAAGAGTGAGAGAGAGAAACAGAGAGAGATGAAGAGAGAGAGAGAGAAAGAAACAAAAAGTGTAAGAGGAAGAGGGAGAAAGAAAGAGTGTGAGGGAGAGAAAGGAAGAGATGAGGAGGGATACTGAGTGCCCACACTGTGTACAAAACCGTCACAGCTTACCTTTATGCCACCGCTCTGTCTTCAACCATGTGCCGCGACCTAGTGGTACTCTCAAGCTCCCGCATCTGAAAAATAGTACAGAATTAGTAATGGTAGACCAGGGTAAAAACAAAGTGAGGCCACTTCTGCTCAGGCCCCCTGCCCAGCTAGGTATGCATACATTAATGAGCCGTCCCTGCAAAAGAAAGTAAGTGACACCTCTGCCTGTTGCTAAATGTGAGGTAATGATGCCCATTTGCCTCCAGAAAGGCAATTTAGATACCCACTGGGCCGCTGGCTGTATCCAAACGACAGCAACACCGCCCACATCTGCCCCCCAGACTGCTCCAAAAAGCAGCCCACAGTTGGAACTGGGCCCCGGACACTCAGGCATTGCACGAGTGCCCGCGTTACCAATACGACGCTGTGGCATAGTAAATACAAGTGCGTACGCCTAAATCACTCTGCCGTCTTTCTGCATTCGGGCTGATGTATCCCTTCCACTCCCGCCGCTGCGCACCAAGGCCTCACTGCTCACCTTTTTGCTGTCACGGCACCCTCCACATCATGCTGCTCCGTTCTGCAACCTAAAAGGTCTCACATTTGGTGCTGAGTCTTGATATCGCCATGGCAGAGGACATACTAGTGTACCTATCATCATCTCAGGTTGTACACCCGCTCAGTACTTGCGGTGCTACTAACTCAGTGAGAAGTGAGGCCACGCACTCTAACCTCTAAAATGGCATAGAGCATGTGCGCCCATTCTTTTATATTAGCAGGGTCACATGTCTTGTGACGCCTGTGCTGGATGGGTGTTGTGTGGGTGTATACCAGCGGTGAGGGAGTGGCTGTGGCATCAGTGTTGCCAGATTGGGCTAGATCACGCATAATTGGGCTATATTTTTTCTGGTTGTGCGGTAACATTTTGGTTTGTGCTAATTGCCAGATTATAGATATACATACAGCGCTCCAGTAAAGTAGCATGTTAAAGCGCTTTATTAGACAAATATTTACTTGGCATCCTGCTGCAACAGCAATTCCAATGCATTCACCGCCTGCTTGACACTGTCCCTGCCGCTCCTTCCCTAAAGTAGCAATATTGGGCTACTTTGGGCTACTTTTTGGTTGGCTTTGGGTAATAGAAAGCTTAAAAAATCTGACAACACTGGATGCGGGTGTCCATGTTGGAGTGCTACCGTCACCCGGGTTGCAAAAGTCGAAGTGTCACTCTGTGAGCCAAGTCCAACAATATGGCCAACATGGATGGTACGGGGAGTCACTGACCCTATATTCATCCATAGTTCCCCACAAGAAAAATTGTGGACATGAGTAATCTGTGTGGATATAGATGTTTATTGCACATTCAGTGGAGTGTTGCAGCTGTAGCAATACAGGGCCATGGAAAGTTGAAGTTTCAGTTTTTGGCACATGGAGGGCAGCCAATTAGAGACAAGCTCGTTGTTGGAGTTAGGCTGCGCCAACATATGTACTTATACAATCTCTGCGACGATCCTCACGCACTTATAAATTCACTATACACTCTGCTTGCAGTACTCTAATTATGCAGTCTCTATGTACGTACTTGTACAATGACCGAAACAAAGTTATATAACTAAAGTTTACCCCCACTGTCAAAGGTAATATGGTTGCATACACTGTCCAGAGCACTATGTAATGTGGTAGGGCCCAGAGGAAGCATGTTGCATACATAATGAACACGCGGACACAGATAGATAGTGGAACTGTGTACGGCATGTGCGCTCAACTCCTTTTTATTACCAGTGTCACATGTCCCGTGACATCTGTGGTGGATGCGTGTGGGGTGATTGTAAGCCAACCCTCCGGTAATGGTTGGTGCTGGCAACAAGTACAACAGAGATCATTGGATCAGACACAGATATTCAATCATAAAGAGTCAATGATTTGTGCTGCACTAAGGTAAGCGTACCAGATATGAAATAATACAGAAAATGTTCTATCGTAAAGGGTTCATGACTTGTGGTACACTGAGGTAGGACAGCAGATGTGAAATGATACACAAAATATTTTATCATAAAGGGTTGTAGTGACCACTCCACAGACGTATTTATAATTTCAGTGATAATTTATTGGTAACTTCGTACAGCTATAAAGAAAGGTGCAAGTACGATCTCTGCCACATCACATCTGGCATCGTAACATTCTCCACCTCTCAAGTGCAGTAGTCAACACAGACATCGAGGAATGTTTTTAGTCACTTCCTCTTGACAAAGTTCGAGGACATGGAGTACAATTCCCTTTGTAATAAATAAAACATATCTCAATGTAAATTGTGAGTTCCTCTGACCGCAGTGTATGTGTATGGAACAAAAGATGAAACATTTATGGAATACACTGTCGAAAATGTAGGTTTCAGGGTCATTCGTAGGATCCAATTTCTCGATGTGAAAGCATCTTCAAGCTGAAGCTGTACAATTGTTTGCTAAGTGTCTTCTCCTGTAAAATTTCCTCACACAGTTCTTTCAAATCTGTCTTCTCGGACTTGGTAATATATGACGTGACATAGCGAGCAACAGCAATTGAGTTCTCTGCAACATATTGTATATCCACATCTTCAAAATCACCGGATTGTAATCATTAATTTACTTCGATTCTTCTGTTAGAAGTATTTTTGGGTGATTTTTGAGTGATAGTATGTCTCACTGCTGACATAAAACTGTTCACTCTTCCTTGCGATGACTTATGGTGCACTGAGTTAGTGCGGCACCGTGCGGCTTCTGCCCTGTCATTGCAAACGCTGAGTTGGTTCACTGCACTGCTCTGCACTGCATTGAATCCTGAGGGTCCCTGGGGGCCAACTAGCCCACCAATTACCTCCAGTAAGAGCCACAGAGCTGCGATGGCCTCGGACCACCTCTCTGCAACGCAGCTCTGTGGCACTTACTGGAGGTACCTGGTGGGCTAGTTGGCCCCAGGGACCCTCATGATTCAAGGGGACTTAATCCCCTAATTTACAATGTGCCAGGGGACATGTTTGCACAGTGGTGCAGGGAAGGGGGGCCTGATATTACAAGTGTGCAAACATACTCCCTGGCATGTTGTAATTTGGGGGATTAAGTCCCCTTAATTCCTGAGGGTCCCTGGGGGCCGAACTAGCCAACCAGGTACCTCCAGTAAGCGCCACAGAGCTGCATTGCAGAGAGGTGACACGAGGCCGCGTCCCTTTTTACACCACTCTACAAACACCAAGAGGTACCTGGTGGGAAACTTGCCCACCAGGGACCTTCAGGATTCAAGGGGACTTAATAGGGATGTTATAGTTAGAAATTAGAATTAAAAAAAATAGGATTGAGGCACATTATAATCAGAAATTTTAGATTAAAAATCCATTGAAATTCAATGAAAAAACCATAGGTTTCAAGGACGTAATAGTTAGAAATGAGCATTTAAAAAACCATTGAAATTCACTGGAAAAAAACAATAGGTTTCAGGGACGTTATAGTTGCACATTTCACTCGTACAAAACCATAGAAATTCTGCTGTTATAGTTAGTTAACGAATACTTAGTTTCACTGTACTTAATACGTTTCACGAACATTATTATTAATCTTTCTGAAAAACATATATAAAAAATAGCTCATCCGTAGAACTTAATTTAGTGTGTTGTGTTTCTTTGCTCCTTTCATTTGATGTTTGAAATAATATTCGTGAAACATATTAAGTACAGTGAAACTAAGTATTCGTGACTCCCAACAGAACCATTGTTTTTGTTTAGTATCAATATCCAGGTCTGAGGGTTACTGGGTTACCCCATTAGAATTAATGGTTATAGTTAGTTCAGCTAACTATAACTCCCACCCCTGCAATGTACTGCTGATGACGTCACATATTACATCATTCATGAAATGATCACTGATGACATCACTAATGACATCTCAAATGACAATGACTCAAACATCTAAACCCAGTCACATACCTCCTACCCACCCACACACACACTCAGGCACCCATACAAATACTCTGTCACCCAATCGATGACCCATATATATACTCATGTAGCTACTGACCAACCAATGCAGCAGCTTATACAACAACAGACAGACTGATATAGACTGATATAGACATTCACACAGATTAGTCACTAAACCATGCATTCAGTAAGACATATATAAGCACTCACTTAAACCTTCAGTCACGCACCTACCAAAACTCCATACAGACGGTTATATACCCACTCATTCTTCAATACACCTTGGCATATATATAAACATATATAGCATAAATAATTATGGATTTTTGGTTAAAAATCAAACATAAACATTCTAAAATGCAAAAAAAAAAATATTTACTATAAGATTATAATGGGAAGATAGTGCTAAAGATTTTATCTAAGCGACAGATATAAATATTATTAATAATACATATATTTAGCCGGTATCGCTGCGGACGGGTCCCGACGACCGGAGCCTATCGGCCCAAGATGGCGGCCATCGCTTGAACGCTACCCGAGTGCCCTACTACGGAGCTGCTCCGGCCCGCGCCCAGTCTCCGGCGCCTTCGGGGATCCTGATCGAGTGTCCGGAAGGCGATTCCCAGCAGCCCCAGCCTGGTGTTGAATCTCTGCCTCCCGCAGGTGAGGAGCGGGACGACCCGTATTGGCCTCCCCCACCCGCCCGGTGCCACCGTCTGGGCGAGTCCCCGGCTTGGGCCTGGCCCGGCGACAGGCGCAAATTTCCGGAGCTGATCTCCCTGGACTTGCCCCAATTTGAGGCTCCCGGTCTCGCTCCACGGCTGACGGCCTGCCACTGCCTCGGACCCGGTGGGGCTTGGCGGAGAGGGGTGGCTGTACTAGGGGGGGCCGGCCGAGGCGTTGTGGGGGGACTCCCTGAGGCCTGGTGGGGCGCTCCTCTTCCTCTCCGCCCCCACAACTCCTACATACCTTGGCTGGACAGACTGCCGCAGGCCCTGTGGCACCCCCGTGCTTGGCCTGACTGGACGCCTCCTGCTGGCCTGCACTCAGCCTGCTGAATCCACGACAAGGGATATACCTGCTTCACTGCTCCTCGCCGACTCCTTGCTCCACGTGGCCACCGCTAGTCAGAAGTTGCGGCCCCCTCCTCAGCCACAGCTTTGCGGACGAGGACCACGCTCATTCGCCTACCCCAGTGAGGGGTTCTTCTTCCTCCCCCCCCTTCTATTTCCATCCGGTTTGCCTCCGTACTTCCCCCGCTGGATCCTTGGGTGGGGACCGTCGCGACGATGACCTCCAACAAAGGTACCCGACCCTCCAACCAAAGGCAAATCAATAAACTCTCGTGGGGCTCCAGGGGGGAGCCCAAAGAGGTGACTCCAGATGCCACCCTCAAGACGCCAACCCCCCCTCCGCAGGGAAAGTCCGCCCCCACTTTGGACAACGTTATGGAGGCGATCGCGGGGGTCCACTCTTCACTCGAGACCCGGATTGATTCAGTGAACGTGGAGGTGACGCTGCTACGTGCCGACCTTCGAAAAATGGACTCCAAGGTGAAAGACATTGAGGTTAAGACTCTTGCTCTTGTCGATGACACCGCCAAGTTACAGCAACAGGTGGCCCATCTGCAGAAACAGCAACGCCAGATGGAGGTGCTCCTGGATGACTATGAGGGACGCGCCAGACGCAACAACCTCCGCATCCTTGGTGTTCCCGAGCGCCTTGAGGAGCCGGCCGCGGACCTCTTTGTGGAGAAATTGGTCCTCCAACGCCTCCAACCGAAGAATCTTTCCAACTATTTCTCTATAGAACGGGCCCACAGAGTTCCTGGAGGCCAACCGCAGCCGGGCGCTCCTCCCCGCCCCATCGTGGCCCGTGTCTTCAACTTCCGAGACCGCGATGTCATCCTTCAGACAGCGCGTGCGGGACCGCCTTTGCGAATAGACAATGCACACATCATGATCTTTCCAGATTTCACTGTGAAGGTGCAGGCCCGTCGACGCAGCTTCCTAGAGGTGAAGAAGGCACTCCGGACACAATCCATCAAGTATGCTATGCTGTTCCCCGCGAAACTCTGTGTTGCGGCGGAGGGTAAGACCTGGTTTTTCGAATCTCCTGCTGATGTCTGGGACTGGCTCGAGGGATGGCGACAATCGAACTTCACTCATCCCCGACGCGGGGGGTCCACTGATCGCTCCGCCGAGGAGGCGCCTCCGGAAAGTCAAGACCTGTTCGCGGACAATGTGCAGGACGAGTAACGCCGAACAACCCGAGTTGAATTGACCAGCTCAGCCGCTCATCTACGTGTTGCTATGCTTTCCACTCTGGCGGACCAACTCCGCTGTCAGATAGACGGCATATCTTAGACCATCTTCATCAGGGACTCATTGAATTGCAGCACAATTTGCTTTCTGCCTCATCCAAGTTTTGACTGCTGTGTATCCTTTATAGTTTTTCCTTCCCTGGGTCCACATACCCGTTGTTGTTGCTCGACCTAGTCATGTTACTGTTGAATTCTTCTTATTGATGGGAGGATCTCTCTCTCAGAGCCCACAATGAGGGAGAACACTTGGCCCCGGGGGGCGCACCGCAGATACTGTGCAGTGGGGGTTGGTAAGCCTGCGATCTCCGAACTTGGTTATATATGTTGCCTCCCCCTGTAAAGTGGTTTGCTGAAGGCCCTATGATAGACTGAGCGGCGCTTAGCCACCTTGAGACCCCGGGCACGGGACCGGTTCCCGTCTAACTTTACTCAATGACATCTACCATGTGAATGCTTTTGTTTCTGTTAATTGTTTACTTGCACTAGATAACCTTATCCTATTATTTGGCCGACGAGGGCACCCTTGGCTCTCCACACTCCTCTCTAATGTTCGGGGGGGCGACAGGCACTCTGCCTAGTTGGGGAATGGATAGTTCTAAGTCCGCGGGCAGGGACGCAGGGTGGGGGGTTGTTGGGGGGGTGACAGCAGGGGGGGGACGGGGAGGGATTGGGTATGTTGGGAAGTTGAAGTCGAGACTTTTCTGGTCTCTGTTCTTGTTCATGCTTATTCATTGCAGAGGATTCTGGATTGTAGAGCGCGACGTGCTGCGCGCCGTGACCCCACATGTTACTTCTGGCGAGTTTTCGCCGTTAGACCCACTTTGCGGCTACCCTACACCGTCACGATCTGCCTATTGCACACACTTCGGCCCTGCCGGGCCCCCATTGGATTCTGGGGTGACACACTCCCCTGGAACTCCTATCTCTGGTCGATATCCTATCCACCACACACCGTTAATCCGTGCTTATTCTCACTTGTTTAAACCACCATGATGCCCTCCCCGATGACGTCCCTGACCATTATGACGTGGAACGTTAATGGTCTCGGCAATAAGATAAAAAGGGGGGTGGTAATGCAATTTCTTAAACGTCACTCTCCAGACCTGGTCCTCCTCCAGGAGACGCATCTCATGGGTAATACGTGCCGGGCGCTGAACCGAGGCGGTTACAAATTGCTGATACATGCCGGTTTCACCTCCGGATCCAGAGGCACAGGTATTCTTGTGCGCAGGAGTGTGGCCCTGACATGCATAAAGACGCGGGCTGATCCCCTTGGTCGATATGCTGCGGTAGAGGCCATCTGGGAAGGCAAACCACTGAATATTGTCTCTTTCTACGCCCCTCCGGCCCTAGGTACTGATGCGCTCCAGACCGTACAACACCTGATGCTAGATCTTCCGCAGGGGCCCCTGCTCATTGGGGGGGATTTCAATATGACAATGAACGATGCCGTAGAGAGACACCCTCACCGTCCCTCGCACAAGTCCTGCTCCAACCTCTCCACCTTTGCGCATTTGATGGGGCTCGTGGACCTTTGGCGCCGCTCCCACCCTCACGCATCTTACTACACGCACTATTCCAACGCTCACAATAGCAGCTCGCGTATAGACTATTTCTTCGCACCCACTACTGATCTACAATTCTTCCGTCACCCGGAGGGGCTCCCCAGAGGGGTCTCCGACCATTCCCCCCTCACGATCCAGTTCACACATCACCGCCCGAGAGCGCGGGGTCTCATTATAATCACGCCCTGGCTTTTAAACATTCCTGACATACACGATAGCCTGCTTGCACACACCGAATACTACTTCGCCGAGAATGTGGGGTCTTTTCCCTTCGGCCACGACACTATGGCAGGCATACAAAGCAGTAATCAAAGGTTCAGCGCTGGCCCTTAAGAATGGTTACCTCCGTAAACAAAATGAACACTTGGTGCATGTAGAAGCAGACTTACTTCACCTGGAATCCCTCCACAACGTGCACCCCACTGACGAGGTGTTGGCTCGCCTGCAAGCGACACAACTGGAGTATAGGGCACTAGCTCTTGAAAACGCGCAAGCCAAACTCCTCAAAACCCGCCACCGGGTTTACGAGCTGGGGGACAGAGCGGGTAAGATGCTCGCTTGGCTTGAAAAACGGGAGCAAGGCTCCCGTTGGATTCCGGAATTAACCCTTCCTGACCAATCTACTGTCACGGACCCGAGCGACATAGCAGAGGCTTTTGCCACCCACTTTGAGGAGGTCTACACCGCCAGAGCCCACTATGGTGCCGAGGAATCTAAACTACTCTTAGCCGAAATGAGCCTCCCCGTTCTCTCGGAGTCCGAAATGCAGGAGCTCGAAGCGGACCTCACCACGGAAGAAGTCCGAAACGCCCTATTCTCTGTTAACTCCGGCAAGGCAATGGGCCCCAACGGCGTCCCTATTGAGTTCCTTAAGGGCATGGCGGGCGAGATCCTCCCGCATCTTAAAGCGATGTTTGAAGACAGCTGTGACGTCTTTTGCTTGCCGCAAGACCAGCGATTGGCCTCGATCGTGGTTATCCGTAAGCCTAATAAGCCAGCTTCTGCTTGCAGCTCATACCGCCCTATCTCTCTCATTAATGCTGAAGTAAAGGTCCTTGCCAAGCTCCTAGCCACTAGACTCATGACTGTTCTCCCCGCCTTGATACACGAAGATCAATCGGGCTTCCTCCCGGGTCGCAACACGGCGCTCAATCTCCGCCGTGTCCATAATGTCATGAGTAGGATACCACACCTTCGGGAAGACGCGGTTATCCTCTCCCTCGACGTCACACTTGCCTTCGATTCTATCGAATGGTCCTACCTCTTTGAAGTACTCCCACGTTTTGGTTTTGGCCCTAAATTTATACGGTGGGTTCGGTTACTATACACCGATCTTTGGGGTCAGGTCTATGTCAACGGTCATACATCCAGGCGCTTTCCCCTTCACAGAGGTACTAGGCAAGGGTGCCCGCTGTCTCCTTTGTTGTTCACCCTCACTCTGGAGCCCCTAGCTCATTGGATTAGAACTGATAATTCTATCCGAGGCCTCCAATGGAGTGCTGATATAGTCGATAAGATTTCGCTATACGCAGACGACATTCTAGTATATCTCTCCTCCCCCCGGTCCTCCCTTAATAGCCTGCTGCACGTGATTACTAACTTCGGCAAATGTTCGGGCTTCTCCATTAATTGGTCGAAATCAGTACTATATGTTCTCCGTGGTCCGCCCCCCCCTCTCCCGAGAGGCTACTCAGTTGAAATTGCCCAGAATGGTTTCAAATATCTGGGGATTTTTGTCACCCCCGATCCCCACCTTTTTCATGACCGCAATCTTAAAGGCCCACTTCAGAGACTCCATACAGACGTCTCCCATTGGAGGTCGCTTCCCCTCTCTCTCCCCAGTAGAGCTGCCCTATTTAAAATGCTTGCACTACCTCGGTTCCTCTATGCTCTGCAGAACTGTCCGTTTCCAATACCGGACTCCTACTTTAATTCTATCGACGGTGACATCCGCCTCCTCCTATGGGATGGTGGCTCCCCCCACATTGCCCTCATCTCTCTTACGCAAGGATGGTATGACGGGGGTATCGCCCTCCCCAACATCCGTCTCTACTACTGGGCAACCCAATTGGTCGCCACCAATTCGTGGCTCTACAGCACGCCTACGAACCCTGCCTTCCACTTGGAGAAATACCAGACAAGCTGCGGTGGGTACCTCGAGGCTCTATACGGCAAACACTCCCGTACTCGCTATATGGGCCCGATGTCCCACATGCTGACCGTATGGCACCGTGCGAACAAGCGGCTCGGATGGGCAGACACCCTCACGCTATCCACACCACTCTGGACCACATACAAACTGGGCACCCTATGTCACTGTAGTGGCTTTGATAAATGGGACACAATAGGCATTTCCACTATTGGCGACCTACTCTATAAGGGCAAACTACTGACATTCAAAGACCTCCAGGACACATACCACCTGGCGAATTCTGAGGCCTTCCGCTACCTCCAAATTAGACACGCTATACTCACCAACATCCCAGACCTCGCCTCCCTTCCACAGTCCTCGCCCCTTGAGGATAGACTCTTGTCCGAACCCCTACAAGCTAAGGCAATTTCTTACACGTATCGTAAATTGTGCAATAACATGCCAAATTCTTTTAACCTCCTCCGGGCTAAGTGGCAGACTGACATTGGCGATATGGAAGATGCAGAATGGCAGTCAGCTTTGATGTCCCCACAAGAGTCAGCCATTAATC
This sequence comes from Lissotriton helveticus, assembly GCF_964261635.1. Lineage (NCBI taxonomy): Eukaryota > Metazoa > Chordata > Amphibia > Caudata > Salamandridae > Lissotriton > Lissotriton helveticus. The sequence goes on along the minus strand of NC_136072.1, from coordinate 405,140,488 downwards.
ATAGAATCCGCTTGATACAATTGAAAATACTACACAGGACTTACATGTCAGGTCCCCTCTTAGCCAAAATAGGCCGACGTCCGTCTGACCTTTGCCTCCGTCAATGTGGCTCAACGGGCACTTTCTATCTATGCCCGGCAGTCCAAGACCTTTGGAGCCGTGCGGCTCTGAAAATGACTGATGCCCTCGGGAAACCGGTCCCCCTGTCTCCCAAATGCGCGCTTCTTACTATATGGGACCCCACAGACCTAACTGCATTAGAACAGCGCTGGGTCAACCTTAGCTTCCTTCTCATAAAGCATGAGATAGCCATGCAGTGGGGCTCACCACACAAACCACTCCTGATCCGGTGGGTGGCTGCGATGGATGTGTGCATGATATCAGAAAAATCAGTGTATAAAACTAGAGGTTGTCCCGGAGTCTGGGATAAGAAATGGGGGCGATGGAATACCTATAGGGGCGACTTATGTACCTCCCCGACGGCGGATATGGCTATGACCAGGCGGGTCAACCCTCGGTGAGTGTGATACTGGTTGCTACCGTGCTGTGTGTGCTCTGTGACGATGAATGCTGAATGCAATGGCTCGTATACTCGTTTCCTCTGCTTCGATTTGTTATGTTTGTTTGCAATAAAAATACCATAGACCTTTGGACGATCCGGTACATGATTTTGACTATTCAGTGCACGCCTAGCTACCACGCCGCCGAACCTCCGGGATGTCGGCTGAATGGCTGTGTTGCTCGGTCTATTATACTAAGTACCTGCATGTACCGCAGCCGGCCCTCGGGGTTGTAGGCTCTCTGCTGTGTCACTTTGAACTATGCAATAAAGGTCTTAAAAAAAAAAATACATATATTATAAAATCCCTATAAAATCCTAAAGGAAATTATTGATTCCTCCTGATGAAAATTTCCTGAAACAATTATGACAAACTTTTTTTTTTTTTTTTTTTAAACTCTTTATTCATGACTGTATCAGGCATTACAATGCACATTTTATCATCGTACATAGTGTCAGTCTTTTCCATTTTCTTTAACTTAACTTTGGCATATCATTCCTACTATCCATTTATTTATCAGGCCTCGTAACAGTCCCAGAAACAATGTAATACATCTTGTATTCCGCGTCTGTAGAATACTGCATTGCCTCAACGAATCCCCTCCCTCCCACCTCCCCCCTCCCTCTTCCCGTCTCCTGGCAGTCCCCGTGTACAACGTCCATAAGATGGATATACCAGTTTTGAGCCTGTTTGAATGAACATTACATTGGATAGGCGTGGTTACCGGTGTAAGCAGGCTAGGTAGCCCCGCACATAGACACTCCTCACCCCAAGCATGCTGTCACACAATATGTGTCAGTCATAGTTCTGGGTTATGTGATGAGTTATTACTTTTTTTTTTTATAATAAATTCCAGAATTTACTTCATGTAATATTGGTTCGATCAATTACTCACATCTACCTCCTTGTCATTCCATTGTAACTACAGGAAGTTATACATTTCATCACGGTTGTTTAAACCATTTGGAGATTTGGAATTTAGTTCTAAAATAATTTTTGATTCCAATCTTCTCAACAACTTCTCTCTATTGCTGACTCGTCTAAGTGGAGGTATAGAGCCAATTACAAAATATGTAAGGCAATCTAAATTGTTGTGATGTGTGCTTTTAAAATGCCTTGCCACAGGATACATCTGGTCTGAATTGATGATTGCTCACAGATGCTGAAGGATTCTTACATGCACCTTTAGCTTTGTGCTGCCAACGTAGCGTAAGCCACAGGTCAGCACATAAACTGCGTGGTCTCCGCTGCAATTAAATTTTTTTTTTTAAAGAATTGGCTCTGCACTGAAAGAGGTCCTTTATTCCGTAATATTAATATCGAATTTGCATGCTCTACATGTCTTACATTTTAAAAGACCTCTCTTGGGTTTTAACTATGTAGTGCCTGATGAACTTTCCAGACTGTTTTTCACCAAAGTAGTTCTCATTGAGGGTGCCCTCCTAAAAGTAAGTGTTGGTTTATTAGGAACCTTTTCTGCCATTATCGTATCTGTTAATATGATCTGCCAATTCTTGTTGATGATACTCCTAATTGTGTTCTCCTGACTACTGCATGTGGTTATTAATCTCCCAGTATTATCATTGTCTTTGTTCCCTTTTGATTTTTGGGGGAGTGTCAGCACTGAATTGTTCCTCATTGGCGAGGAGGTTTGTTCAATGATAGGTGTATTTGTGGTAACTCTCTCTACTGATTGGTTTAATGTCTTATTGTTGTAACCTCTTTGTGTAAATCTAGTCAACGTTTCATTTTGACACTTTGTGAACTCTGTCTTGGTGCTACATATTCTTTTAGTCTCAATAACTCTCCGTAAGGTATACTCTGGATAAGGTGCCTGGGGTGGAAACTTTGTGCATGTAGCGTTGAGTTTCCTGCCGTTGTCTTATGGTGTAAGGTGGTGTCCACAGTGCTCCTGCACCAGGATTAAACGGTTTACAAAGGGAACGAGTGCTTTATCTACTCTGCAATGGAATAGATTCCAGAATTTGACCGCTTGCTTGTCAGTGGTGCCAACTTCATGAACCATGAGCCACGGTGGAGTTAGGTGCAGGTGAACAGTTTTTTCAAGCCTTGTTTTTGTGCAAATTATGCATAATATGCAAAGAAAGTTTGATGGTTTTCTGTGTGAAAACTGTACATGTGGTATAGCCTTGGCTACAAAAGTCAGATGAAATACATGCGCTGTGTATTTCTATACATTTTCTTAGGCCCTGTGGTGACGTTTTCGCATGCAGTAGCAGTGCACATGCTTTTAGGGCCTGCGTCCTGAGTTGCACTGCGCAGCAGTGCTGCACAGCAAGAGTCCTTTTGTCCAGATTTTGCAAATAGACCTGGAAATTCCACACGCTCGTGCGTGTGTTTTTCCATTTGCGGCCTGCTATTGGGCTTTCACTGCTTGTTGTTTTGTAAAATAGACACCAATAGGCCAGAGGCGGATGCATAGCTCCGCCCCAGGCCTATTGGTGTCTTTTACGCGCATTTCCTGACATATGCTTTCAATTGTCGTGCCCAAACACGGGAGTGATAATTGAAAGCATATGGCGCCGTGTGCACCACTCGCGGTTTTGTTGTTTTCAAAAGCGATCAGCGATAGCTTTCGGTTTAGCGATGGCGGCATCGCTTTTCACATCCCCAAGAAGTATGCTTGTTTTTTTTTACAATAGCGATCGTGAAAGCGTTCACTTTCAGTGCTGCTTCCTTTTCTTTTCCTCTGTTAGGTTTGTGCCCTGTGCCTAGTGTGCTACCAGATTTTGCGATTTCCCAGCTCGTTTCTTCATCCTCGGAAGGGTTTGTCTCCTGATGTGCCCCCTGCTGGGATTGGAATGCACGATCCACAGGTTGCGCCCCAATCTCCCCAGCAAGCGCACTAACCAGACAGGCTACCCTAGGCAGATCGGAGCCTCTGGGTTGGATGTTGCACAGATAACTCCACAAGAGGATTAGAAAAAAAACCAGGACTGAACTTTTGAGCAACAGCTTACACAGATCGTTCTACTGAATATTTTGGGTTTCCGTATCCCTTTGGGGAGGACATTGCGGGGAAATAGCTCTTTCTCCGTCCAGGAGGGGAAAGAAAGGGCACGGCGAGTCAAAGGCAAGATGGCCAAAGGGTGCAACATGTAACTTCTTGCAGGAGGCTCCCCACGGAAGACGGGGCCCACTTCCGGGGACATGTTGCCCCAAGGCGTGGTGTAGCTCGAGTCTGACTCGTTTGGGCTGGGTGACGGGGACATTACCGCTCCTTGGGAACGGACCATCCCCCCTGCTCCCAGGGGCCACAGGGGACTGGGTAGAGGGCCGAGGGTCTCGCATCCTTCCGCCTCCCTCAAAGGTGCCTCTACCGCAGCTGACATCTACTCCATCCTACCCCCATTGCACCATTTCCCAAAAGCAAGCACCTCCTCTTGATGACTCCCGCATGAAGCACATTTTCACATCGAGCATTAGGCCGCCCCTCCCCCTCCGCCGTGAATTCAAGCCCCCTTTATATACAATTGTATCTCTCACAGAAGAAACACCTGTTGCAGTTCAAAAGGCCCCCCATCCCTGGAAGCACCCCCTTCCTGCAGCCCCTGCACTGAGAGCCTCGCCGCACTGCTCTCTGTCCTCACCCATCCCCACCCCCCCCCGCTCAGGAACGGGCACCTGTTGTACCCCCAAAAGGCTCCTTCATCCAGTCCACAACCCAGCCTCAAGCCTGCTGCCCCCCGTGCAGAACTGATGACCTGTAGCAGCAGGACCCACACGCCCCCCCAACACACACCTATCACCAACACCTCCTCCTCTGCAGCTTCCCACCCCCCAGAGCCAAGAAACCACCGAGGCCCCCTCCCCTGGCAGAACCAAGAAAGGAACAGTTGAGGTGCCCCCCACACTTATAACAGCACTGCCCCCCTCAGAACCAAGGAACAGCTGAGATGCCCCCCACACTTATAACAGCACCACCCCCCTGCAGAACCAAGGAACAGCCGAGGTGCCCCCCACACTTACAACATCACCGCCCTCCACAAAACCAAGGAACAGCCTAGGTATCCCCACACTTATAACAGCACCCCCCCCCCCGCAGAACCAAGGAACAGCCTAGGTGCCTCCCACACTTATAACAGCACCCCCCGCAGAACCAAGGAACAGCCAAGGTGCCCCCCACACTTATAACAGCACCACCCCCGCAGAACCAAGGAACAGCTGAGGTGCCCCCCACACTTATAACAGCCCCCCGCAGGACCAAGGAAGAGTCGAGGTGTCCCCTCCCCCCACACTTATAACAGCTCCGAATCCCCCCGTAGTACCAATGAACTGTCGAACCCCCACTCATCACAGCACCCTCTTTCACAGGACCAAGGAACCCTCCCCTCGTTTATCACCGGGCCCTCTGCCCCCCCCCCGCTGCCCCCACCCTTGCAGGACCATTGGCTTGCCAGGTATCATAAAAGCCCCCCGCCCGGAAGAGCCGCAGTACCGCCGCTCACCACTGCAGGAGCACCCCCTGCTTACCCCGCTTGCCTGCAGGAGCAAAGGCAGTTTCCAAGCAGTGAATCTGCCCACACCAATAAACCATTCCTTAAAAACAAACCTTTTCCATATCATTTATTTATTTGGGAGATTTATAAAGCGCATGGTTACGCGCACCGGCGTGTCCCCGCGCTGAGAGTATACAGATGAGAAGATAAGAGTTTACAGCAATGCTTGGCGGAAGAGATGGGTCTTGAGGGCTCTGCGGAATTTGGTCTCAGAGGGTTCAAGCCGTAGTTCGGAGGGTAGCATATTCCAATTCTTGGCTGCAAGGAGCCTGAATGATCTGCCCCCCATTCGAGCTTTGTGTATTTTGGGGACAACAGCCAGACCCGTGCCAGAGGATCTGAGCATCCGCTCTGGTCTGTAAGGGGTGATGAGGCTGTTCAAAGGGCTGGGTGCTCTACCTCCAAAGATGCAATGGCATATGCATAGAGCTTTGAAAGTAATCCTTTCACGGATTGGAAGCCAGTGAAGGGACCTTAGCACAGCTTTGGAGGGTGCTCTCCTGGGAAGCCTCAGCACCAGGCGGGCTGTGGCATTTTGCAGTACCTGGAGACGATTGAGATTTTTGGCCGTGATACCCAGGTAAAGTAGGTTGGCATAATCAAGTCTCGATGTGACCAAGGCATGCACAAGCGTTTGTCTGGCACCCACTGGAAGCATATCAAGAACTTTGCGTAGGCTTTTAAGTATCCCGAAACAAATTCCAACCACCCTGTTTACTTGAGGGGTAAAAGACAGGTCAGAATCAAATAGAACCCCAAGGTTTTTGGCCTGTTGACCTGGTACGGGAATAGGACCGAGGCAGTCCGGCCACCATGCCGAGGTCCACACAGAAGGGCCCCCCCCCCCATCACAAGCACTTCCGTTTTGGAGCCGTTCAACTTCAGGCAGTTGTTAGACATCCAGGAGGCAAGCTCCTGCATGCAAGCACTGAAGTTGAGTGCCGCAATTTCGGGTGCCCGTGATAGAGAGATGACCAGTTGTGTGTCGTCGGCATAAGATACCAGTTGGATGCCGTACCTTTCACCAATGGTGGCTACAGGGGAGGCGTAAAGGTTAAACAGGGTGGGGCTGAGGGCTGAGCCCTGAGGGACCCCTTGATTGAGATTGAACACCCGAGAGTAGTGTTCTCCCTGTCTAACCTGAAAACCCCTCTCAGTCAGAAAGGACTGCATCCAACTGAGTGCCATCCCCTTCACTCCACCACTGTTGAGACACTGTAGCAGGGTGGAATGTGCTACAGTGTCGAATGCGGCACTTAGGTCGAGTAGGACAAGAGCCATAGTATGCCCCTCATCTACCCCTTGCCTAATGGTTTCGGTGGCCAGGAGCATCGCCGACTCCGTAGAGTGACGTGCATGAAAACCAAACTGGGTGGGATGAAGAAGGTTGGCTTCTTCCACAAAAGTCATAAGTTGGCGATTGGCCACCTTTTCTGCCACCTTGGCCAAGTATGGAAGGAGGGAGATGGGCCGGAGATTGTCTAACCGCTCCCAGCTTAGATTAGGTTTTTTTTGGAGTGGTAGCACAATCGCTTGTTTCCATTTTTTGGGTACTGTGCCAGTCAAGAAAGAGAGATCCAGAACATCTCTAATGTAGGGCTCAAGAATTTCCAAACTTCCTCCCAGAAGTTTAGGAGAGGCCGGATCACGGGGGGAGCCTGACTTGATCGAGCGACAGATCTGCTGAAGCTCATTAGATGGAGGAGTGATAAAGTTGCCAAGACTGTTAGCGCCCTTAGCTAAAGATGGATTTTCACAGAACTCTATTGCCTTCTCCTTTCCCCCTGTGAAGGCAGAATAGATCGTGGCCACTTGATCCGAAAAGTAGGTGGCAATTCGGTTACAGGATTCCTCCGAAACCAAGGAGGGATCAACAGATGAGCTACATAGGGAAATTTCTTTATAAATTTTAAATAGTTCCTTAGTGGAGTTGTGGGCATCTCCAATCCTGCCTGAGAAATAGTTGGTTTTGGCGCGCCTGATTAGATTATGATATTCCCTGCGTTTACTAATATAGCTCAGTTTGGCTTGATCAAGATAAGCTATCCTCCATTGCCTTTCTAATTGCTTGCATTCAGTTTTCAATAGGCGAAGTTCCGCAGTAAACCAGGGGGCGGATTTGTGAGGTCTACTCCAGGGTTTCTTATGGCAGAGGGGGGCTATGCTGTCCAAGGCATTAATAATGCGCTCATCCAGTCTATCGGATGCTATAACAGCATCCTTCCCTCCAGGTCTGCCACCACTAGTGAGGGAATCAAACCCTGCCTTCGAGAACGCCGTCCATTTGCGACTCAAGTACTTCATGTTGGAGAACTTTTGGGCCTTACCGGCAGGAATTGTTATTATAAAAGGAACTAAAAAGTGGTCAGACCGGGGGACCGGGACTGGGGACTGGACTTCTACCCCTGCCCAGTTGGAAAAAATAGGATCCAACAGATGACCCTTAAGATGGGTAGGGGCTTTAGATCCAATGGAAAGTTGAAGGGAGTGAAGTTGCTGATAGAAATCAGTGATATTTTTATCTGCTAGATTATCCAAGTGGATGTTAAGGTCTCCCAACAGTAAAAACTTGTCCCTACGCAGGGCCGTCTCGGTAATAACTTCAGTCAGGCTGGTGATAAATTGGGTAGAGGGGCCAGGGGGACGGTAAATCAGTAAGCCATTCATCGTATTCCCCGTATTCACCTTAATTGAGAATGCTCCTGCCTCACCGTCGGCAACAGCAAGAGATTCGATATGACAACTCAATGATAGTTTGGATATTATCCCTATCCCCCCGCCTCTGCCTATAGGTCTGTCCAAATGAGCCAGAGTGTAGTCGGCAGGAAGAGAGGCGACTATATCCGGCTCAGAGTTAGAGTCGAGCCACGTTTCCGTAAGAAACAGTAGGTCGAGTTTCATGTCAGATAACAGATCATATATATCCAGAGAGTGTTTCCTCATGGACCTGGTGTTAAGTAGGCCACAACTAAGTTTAGTGTGTTCAGCCCTGGTAGGATATCTACTCAGCCAGTTATAGTGACATACCTTACAGCTCATGGAGTCATCCACATTCACACTATGGAGGCAGGCTTTGGCATAATCGGGACATAGGTCATGGAGTTGTTGCGCACTCCACTGTATGCGACTCTCATTTTCGCCAAGGGTTGTGGCCCCTGGTCCCGTGCGGTCATATGTTCCCGACCCTTTAAAACCAAGCACATGGTTTGGATCACCCCAGTGCCCTCCCATCCACCATCATAAAACAGCTCCCCCTTCACACCGCGCATCTTTTGAGGGCAGTACACTCGACACAGATGCCCCTTCTAAACCACTTGGGCACCCTTGAACTACACACGATGTCCTCACGACCACCCCATGCCCCTCCCACAGTTGCAACTCTGTTCCAGAACCCTTTCTAAACCCCTCTTCAACCTCAGGTGGTGCTTCCCATCTGATCACCCATAGCCCCCTCCTAAAGTTCACCTGCATGCCTGTGACCACCTGTCCCTGTCACCCCCATCCGCCCAGCAGTCCCCACCCCTTCTTCCAAGCTGTGCCCCGTCCCCGTCGTCCAAGTAAAAATGGGGGAGCTGGAGAAGGACGTCCTGCCGTTGTCCCCCAGATATCGCTTCAGGGACCTCCTGCTGAGAGAGTGGCAGGCGGACGACAGGTAAGCCCCACCCAATCTAATTATGAAAAATCTGAATCAGAAAATTTTTATTTGCGTAGTTAATTAAAACCATTGCAACACAGGTATCAAAAATTCTTAAAGCATCCTTATAAAACACTTATAATAGGTCATAAAATAGAAAATTCATTATGAAGAACCTCAGCAAAGCTGAATAGAGTGCATTCCTTTCTTCACTATCTGTAGTCCTGGACTCTATACTAGGAAGCTCTAGTCCTGTTCGGCCGGTTACTGTGATTTCCCCATGGGCTCTGCTTGCTCAACGATGTAGCACTAGTGCTAGGTGTTCATGTTCAGTAAAATGACAGTCAGTGACCATCTGTTGATTGGCCTGCTTCTGTAGTGGTCTCCACCGGTTTTGGCATTCTCTGTTCGGCCACTCAAGAATTTCACAAATCTGCAGTTTAGTTGCGTGTTTGATGGATTCAAACAGGCAAGCACCGCTTGTCTTCTAGTGCCAATCCCTTTTTGCTTACATTGGTCTTTGAGAAGCGATTGACGGGCGTGTTGCAAGTCTCCACATAAACAGATTACGTGAAGGATGTCCCCGTTGCTGGAGTTGCATAGCCTGCAGGTCTCATTGCCATCCTTCCTAAGCCTTAGTGGTAAGTGCCGCGGGCATGGCAGAATCCCTAGTCTATACTTTAAAAAGCTTTTTTTTATGGCTCTGGTGTACCCCTGGTTAAAGTAAGTTTGTGGCATTAGTGATTTATAGGAGTTTAGAGTCATCCATGCATGTGATCTATTTGAAAATGAAACCTTGTCCTCTACTAAGTAAAGTGATTTGACATTTTTCCAGACTATTTTTTTTAAGTTGCTATGCCCAAGCTGTTTGTCCCAGATCTTGGAGAGTTTGGTGACCTGCAAAACTGACTGAAGGTACTTTTTCTTGCATCTGAAGAGTCTTTGCTTTGTATATCACTCCATAACAGAGAGTTTAGTGTGTTTGTGGTAGCGCTTCTTAATTTGTGGCAGCAAATGATGTAAGCTCCATGCCTGGCTAGGTCTTGTTACTGCAGGCCGAACTCCAGTCTTATTTGAGCTGGAGATGTATAGGTCGGGAGCAAGAACATTGTTCTATAGGCCTTCACCTGTATGCTGTCCAGATCCTTGGAGTCCCTTCCCGTCATCGCCTCGCTACCATAAGTGATCGAGGGCAGCGGTTTTGCCTTGATTACCTTCAGAAGCGGGGTCATGGTCGGACCCATCAGTTTGGTTGCCAGATTTGTCATCGTCAGGGCAATCAGAGCGCCTCTCCTTCTTATTTCCTGCTTTTGGTGCGCGAAAGAGCCTTCTTTGTCAAATATGACTCCCAGGTATTTACACTCGCGAGATGGATCAATTATTGTGTCACCGAGCAGCCAGCGTTGCATTGTTTTTTGTTGGTGTTTATAGACATTGTACGTGTCTTACTGAGATTGATTTTTAAATTATTTTCCTTGGCGTAGTTCTGTATTTCAGTAAGAAGACGTTTAAGGCCGATATAAGTGTGACTAAGTAGCACAACGTCGTCTGCATACAAAAGGTTGCTCAAGGTTTTTCCGCCTATCCTCGGGGAGTGAGATATGCAGGTGTCGAGCGCTTTCGATAGATCCGCCATAAAAAGATTGAACAAGGTTGGTGCAAGCACGCACCCTTGTTTCAGGCCTTTGGTAGTTGGTACTTTTGAGGACAGGTGAGTGCCTCTTCCTAATTTCACCTGCACCCAGGTGTCCGTGTGGAGGAGCATTAGCATATTTAGAATTGGCTGTGGTAGGCCCCATTGCACTAGTTTCCCCCAAAGTCTGCCTCTCTCTATGTTATCAAATGCAGCGCTGAAATCAATATAGCACAGATGTAAAGGAATCTTGGATGTTTTTGCTGCATCGATGATTACTGAATATTTGTTGATGTTCCAGTTGTTTTTCTAAAGCCTGTCTGATTCAGCGGAATTATCTGATTTGAGTCAGTCCAAAGTGTAAGCTTCTCTAATATGGTGCCGGCAAAGTATTTCGCCTCATTGTCAATGAGGGCTACTAAGTGATAGTTGTTTGGTACAGCCTTGTCTCCCTTTTTGTGGATTGGGACAATCGTCGAGCCCTGCAGGATTCTGGAATTTTGTTTAATAGTCTGATTTCCAAAAATAGTGGTTGCATGATGTCGGACCACTCTTTGTTCTTTGTTTTGTACAGGGCAGGTGGTATGCCATTTGGGCTCGGGGTGCCTTCTCTTCTGCCTTTTGCTAACTGTTTTTTTATTAAGTCTGACTGCTGGCGCCTCGCCTCGCTGTCTCTGAGTGGGTGATGTTGATGCCTGGGAAAGCCTGTCTCCTTGACTCTGGCGTGCCCGTTTTCCCAAATCTCTCTGAGCTCTTACTATTCCCCATGTCAGCTCCTGGGTACTCTGTGTCCTCGTTGAAATGGCTGGAGAGATATTTTGTCCAGGGCTCTTCAGAGATATGGGATCCTATTTCTTTGTGCTGCGGGCGCATAAAGGCGTTTACTGTTTCAAGAAACGGGTGCTGTTGTTGCTATTGATGTCGTGTAGGAGTTTGGCCCATGTTTCATTTTCGCCCTCTCTTTTGATGTTCCATTTAAATCGTTTAAGCGCTGCTCTTTGTTGTTTCAGCATTTCTTGTAGGATGGTGTTTTTAGGAGCTTTTCTCAGTTTGCGTAGAGTCGTGTTTACTGATCTTTTGAGGTTCTTTAATTGAGCTCTCTGGTCTTTATTTAGATTGTATTTGCTGCCCTCTGTGCAAAAGTTGTCCTTTGGGGGGTAGTTTACTGCGAGCTTTTCTACCAGGATTGCCGTGCACTGAGTCCAGTAGGTGATATGCCCGACTGCAGTAGATGCATGGGCATCGAAGAGTGGAAGAGCAGTTTCGGCTTGACGGTTCGAATTAGTGAATGTGCATTTGATCCTCTTTTGGTTTGAGAGATGGATCAGCCCCGGTGTTGTGTCAGGCTTAAACGGGATTGGCGTGTTTGATCTTATGTGCCATTCCTGGGGGGCGATGGTCGCTATCGTCCTTGTCGCCCATTCTGAACCCCAAGATGTGAGAAAACAACGCAAGGCTTGCAAACGTATAATCCAGTAACTAGCTTGTTTTTGTCGAGTAGAAGGAGTTGACTGGAGGGGAGTCTGCCGGAAATCTTCCATTCAATTCCCGGAGATTTTGATGTTCTAAGTCATTAAGAAAGCGGTTATTACAGCGTTTTTTCCTGGAGAGGACGCTTTGCGGTACGATATTATGTATTCTGTTTAGAGCCAGTACCTCCTCCCCTTCTGCCGAGCCCATTAGGTTTTGGTTGAAGTCCCCGTCAGAAAGAAGAGTGGGTTTTCCATCTGAATTGCGTATTTGGCCAGTTGGTTTGTTATTTTAATTGAATCTTTCGTTTTATTTTTTGGATGTACGTATGAATTGATTATGCATACCTCCTCGTCTTTCCCGTCAAGGACAATTTTTATTTTAACTGCTAGTGTTGTGTTCAAAGTTGAGACCATAGTGGTTGCTGGTGCTATTGTTGTCCTAGAGACATAGGTAGCCAGTCCACCTGAGTGGTAGCCAAACCTACAGGTCCTGAAGGCTGGTGTGATGAAACATGTATAATCCTTGATGTGCTGTGGATCCCTAAGCCAGGTCTCTTGGAGCGCTATTATGTCGAAGAGGGAGACATAATCCAGAAAATCTGGGTCGTTTATTTTTGTGTTTAGATCGTTAATGTTCCAAGAGCATAAGCTTATGATTGGATCCCTTCCCCCGCTCCGATCGCTGTTATGTAGGTGGCTTCAGACCTCTTCAGAGCATGTTGTAATGGTGCGAGACACTATTTCCCTTTTTGTACTTTGAGGTAGCTCAGCTGTTGCCGTCGACCGTGAGTCTGTTCGATCCCATGGGCGATTTAATTATGAATTGTTTACAGTAATGTTGTTGGCAGTAAAGTTTGTTCCTATTCATGTGTAGTGACTTTTCATGTCTTCCAGCACATAATGTATTGATAAACACGTTGATATTTCCCCATGATATATCTAGATGGTCCACCTTTTATCTCTTTAGGGTGATGAAATGTGGGTCTGGGATTTGAACCTGCAGCTTTAGATGTCTGCAGCGTGAGTGATAACGTGCCAAACGATGAACCGAGCCTGCTGCGGGTTATACACGCATATGGGCAACAGGTGCATTTACCTACTGTACTATATACATAGCCAGTGCTAAAGTAGGATAAAAACGGAGAGGTAGTCTCTAGAAGGGATGTGGCAAAAGAAGTAGAATTAGGACTATTTTCCAAGAGTCGTGGTCTATGTTAGGAAGGGCATGGCTGAAAACACAAAAACTAAAATTCTCTGTTTCACGCAGTTGCAAAACCGTATCATCTCTTTCCTCTTCTGCACCATTCCTTTCGTTCTCTCTTTCTGCACATACCCGCTTTTATCTTCTCCACTTCACCATCCCTGCCGCACACAACCCACACACCTGGAAGCGTTTCATTTCTATTCCTTGGGCACTGTCTCTATTTTGACAGTTGTGTACTTCCTTCACACACTTCCCCACAGTTATAATTGGAACATATGAGACCATCGCTCTGTGCGCTCTGCGGAGAGGTCAAGGATGGGATGTGCATGCAGTCTGAATACCTGTATAACCCACTGACAGGACCTGAAAGAAACTCATTCTTCTTCAGCCGCAGAGTTCTCAGTCCTGCTGCATCATAAACACCCACCCACAACCTGAACTCACCCATACGCCTAAAGGCGAATCAGTTTACAATATGCACTATACAAGAGTCATAGCTTGTGTAACAAGCATTTGCAATGCTATAGGTCTCACATTATTAAAGTTTGAGCTATTGGTGTTGCATTATTTAGCAATGCCAATAGCTCAAACTTTAATAATGCGAGACCTATTGCATTGCAAATGCTTGTTCACTGTTGCCAGAGACACTTTCTGCTCGACCCAGTCTCCCATGGGTAAAAATTATGTGAAAAGGCGTACATAGAAGAGAACCACAAATTATGCTAATAAGTAAAATCAATAATGGGAATAAACACAAGATCTCAGACCCGTTTTGCCTGCTTTTAAAAAGCAAGGGCAAAAGAACTTGTTTAAAGTCCAGGAACCCTACCTATGGCGCTCAGTCTCAGAGAACATCTAGACGGACACGCCCTGATTGAAATTTCACACATCAGTGAAAACTTGCATGGTACATCCTGGCCAATAAATAATTTTCACTGGCTCTATTGGAAAAATATATTTCAGAAACTTCTCTGGTCAGCCTTCTGTGAGGAAATATGCAGTATACAAGTAGACCTAACATAACATACCTACATCTACTAAGGGGAAACAAACACACAGGAACATATGTATTAATAGAGGGATTCACCAAGACCTGCTAGAGGCAGCACCCAAGGAGACATGCAGACACTTTGAAAGAGACACGTGAACAGAAAAAAACACACCAACAGTGACAGCAAGACAAACGCTCAGATAAGAAACAAGTGGCACTTTAGCAGCCCAAGAAACCTACACCATGAAGAGGCCAAAAAAACACTACTGTGATATGCAAACAGAAAGATTTGCACACAGAGATATCCAACACGACCTTCACTGTAAAAAAAAAAGCAGCGACACTACGAGGGCAACACAGTGAGGCACAGAATAGGAAAGAGGCGCACGTATTGGCAGCCACCAAAACACACACACAAACATACAGAATGAATGACAGGCACATCGCAGAGAAATGGAGCCAGGCATAGTGGGTCACACCAACCGCACTGCGAGCACCAGCACACACAGGCCGAAAGAGAAAGAGGCAAACTGGCGCTTCGAAAGCAGGTGTGCGCCAGCTCTGGTTACTCGGTGAGGGATTAGGGGGGATCCCGTCCTTCTTAATCCTACACAACGGCGTGCTTCCCCGGCAGGTGAGCGGCCTCCTAGAGATCCGTCTCGCACCTAGGCTCGTGAACCACCACCCTCGCCCCCCATCCACCAGCGGGTGGCAGCTGCCTTCCTGGGCAGATGCCTCGTGATGGAAGCGACCATGTCCTGTCTGCCTGGGAGGGGGGGGGGGGTGTTAAGGGTGCCAATATGTTCAGATGCAGCTCCTGTGTGCATGCGATGGGGCACCCAGACTCCGAGCAGTACCTGCCGGGTGCTTCGCGCAGTACCCCCCTTACACAGCGCCACGAACTCTCTACAGCCAGCCGCTCCCTCTCAGACACATCTGTGTGTCTGATGCACGAAAAGAAGACGAGGCGGGAGAGGGGGCGCACACCTGCCCGGATACGCTGCACCAACTTACCTTCAGATCTGGTCTGGGGTAAGTATTAGGCATTGACTTTAAGTTTCGAGGGGGGGCGGGGGAGGTATCGGTCCCATGACCATCTCTCCAAAATGGGCAACTACCTTTAAAAAAACCTGTTTTAAAGGATGCTATGTCAGAAGCCGGTCTTATATTTTCGTTGCCGGTGTGACCTCGGCTATATTTTCAGTATTGTCGACGCCGCGATTCCGATCCCGGGACCAAACCTTGCTCGGCCTTTCATTTTACAGAACAAGCTAGTTCCTGCGGAGAGAGCGCCTTTTAATCCGAAACGCAAAGCCTGCGAAGAACAGATACAAAACCAGTCCCGAAATTACAGTTTCAGTTAGTGGTAACGCACAAATGGCCAGGATCTAACTGCACGGTTTCAAGTGTCAGTCGTGTTTGGTTTTCCCTTTCTCCGTTTTATTTCCATAAACCAACTATTACAACACAGCTTATAAATATACATTGGTTTGTAATTTGAATCCGCGGCGCCCTGGGGGCATTCGAGCCTCCGAGAGGGGACGAAAACAGAAAAAAACGGGCACTCTTCCACTTGAAATAATTGCTGTTCCTTCTCTGTAAAAAGAAAAAAATGTTACACGCAGGAGGCCATAAAACAATTTAAACCTGTTTAGGGCTGGAATGTGCGAGCGCTGCTTGGAAGTAAAACGAAAGGTAAGCTCACCTTCGGAGACAGAGCAGGTGTTGCCCGGGGCCCTGGCCTGGAATTTACAGGTGAATCAGCTTTAGCGAAAGAAAAAAACACCCTTCTCACGGAGGCATTTCGTGACTCGCTGCCAAAGAAAAACAAACAAAGGAAACTTGTTACACACAGGAGGAAATATATACAACAAAATCAGATGGGCGGCGCAGATAGAAATCGAGGGTATCCGAGAGGCCTTGAGTGGCTGGCCAGGTGTAGCTTAAGTCCCGTCTCCAACATCCATTGCAGTGAGACATGTTCTGATCTGATACAGAGGAAACTGTTCTAGTGCTCCCGTACCAGGAAGCCGAGCCCTTGTTCTTGAGATATGTGCAAGCAAACCCTTGCAGGGTCGAATCCTCCCCAGATCAGATCGGCCTTTCATTCTTCCGAGGTCCGCAAAATTAGTGACAATTACGATTTGTATATAAAAATTGTAGGTATTTTTTCGAAGTAAAACGCTTTGGATGAAAACGTTATATAAATAATGTATAAGTGCCAGACCTCACCTTTAAGCACCCAACTCCTCACTTAGGGGTTGAAGTGTCACTATATAGCACATACAAAGCCACGTGCTGTCCTCCAATAAAACATGAAATCAGTGGTAAAAAGTCCAAACAATAAAAAAAAAATGAGACTATCTCTGAAATCCTGCGGGTGTACAACAACTACTCAATATACAATTCAACTCTATATTTATTTGCAAGTTCCCATCTGAAGTGTATAAATATTTGAGAAATGTAATTGGTCGGTCCTCATGGTGGGTTGGGACGATTTGTTTTGGGAGAGCTCCATGAAAGAACAGCCACGAGATCAGAGACAGGACATCCCCGCCCTCCCTCCTGCTCTGGCAGGTGCAAAACCAACACAGCTCGCAGCATCGGCCGGGTCCCGAGGGGAGGGTGGGGGCGGCACAATTGTTTCCATTTAATAAATATTTCCCCCAAGGGCGGTCCAGAACAGGCAGGCAATTATTCAGTGGCGGCCGACAGGCCACTCGATTCCTACGGTTATTTAGTGCTCGTTTACCCAAAGAATTAAAATCTATTTAACCCCCTCCAGCCCTCGCCGCCAACAGCACTGTAGGGGCTAAGGGGGGTAAACAGGGGGATAACAAGGCGCAGATCGTTTTCACAAACAGGGTCACGGAGAGAAAATGAAAGTGCCCCTTTGGGGCATTTTGCTGTTTGCCTTACGGCTATGAAAGCTATAGTCCTGCTGGGAAATAATGTCAATACAATTAATCGCTATCAGTAACAGTGCTATTCCTACCACTAAACTAATATTAATACAAAATAAAATAAAAACACACTAAGGCGTTCGCCATTCGGGAACTATCGCCATTTTCGAAATTATTTTTAGACACTCCTTAAATGCTATACTGTTTTAAAAATTTTTTTTACAGTAGAAGAGTAGTAATAGTGTATTGCACTTACTTGCGCATTTACAAAAAGACAACGCTCTGGCGTGACGTGTGTATAAACATGCAATTCATATAAATCACCAGCTGGTTTCCCCTTTTCTCTACAAATGCAGAGTCCCGTCATAAATATGAGGCATAAACATTCTCATTTGGGTCACCGGAAATAACGCATAAGATGAGGCATGCGGAGGGGAACCCGCAATGAGGTGAAACCTTTTAAACCAGAGGGCATTGTCTTGCGTGTCATCAAAAACAAATTCGGTACTTTGCGCGGGGTGGGTTTCCTCTTTTCCAAATCCCAACATGTGCGTCGCGCGCCGCAAAGTCAACTGCAGCGCTCCCCTGCCGGCTCCCTCCAATGCCCTGTTTGCAAACACACACCTCTGCACACAAACACACTCGCACCTCTATTCTCTGCAGGACAATGATCCCCTGACACCCTGGCAGTGAAACGAGGGGGCGTGCCGGAGCTGTGTTTGCCGCTATTAGCGCCGGAGCTCACAAAAGCGTCCCCTCTTAATCCTGTGTACTTAGTGATCCGCGCGCCTCTCCTCTTCTTTTGTCGCGCGCTAGGTGTGCGCCCGGCCGGCGCTGATTGGCCGGCTGGCGCCGGGACGCCCCGCCCCCCACGGGGCCGCAGCTGTCACTCTGCCCGCCGCGCCTTTGAACTTCGCCGCTACTTGCCGCCGCGTGCCGGTTCCTGTTCATTCCCGGCCAGGTGCAGCGCGGGGCCAGTCACCCCCAGAGCGAGCGGCGCGCAGAGAGGGGCTTCAAAGCGCTGGAGGACGCCGAGGCTTCAAGGCGGAGACACCTGTTGCAGACACCGGCCCGAGGAGCCAGGAGCGCGGGCATGATCAGCTGAGAAAAGTTTCTGCCCCCCGGTGTGTTGACCGGCACCATGTCCAAGCCCGTGGACCACATCAAGCGGCCCATGAACGCCTTCATGGTGTGGTCGCGGGGCCAGCGGCGCAAGATGGCCCAGGAGAACCCCAAGATGCACAACTCGGAGATCAGCAAGCGCCTGGGCGCCGAGTGGAAGCTGCTCTCCGAGGCCGAGAAGCGGCCCTACATCGACGAGGCCAAGCGCCTGCGGGCGCAGCACATGAAGGAGCACCCCGACTACAAGTACCGGCCGCGCCGCAAGCCCAAGAACCTGCTCAAGAAGGAGCGCTACGTCTTCCCGCTGCCCTACCTGGGCGAGCACGACCCGCTGAAGGGCGGCCTGCACCTGGGCCACGCCGGCGGCTCCGCCGACTCGCTGCTCGGCTCCGCGGACAAGGCGCGCGCCTTCCTGCCGCCCACCTCCTCGCCCTACTCCCTGCTGGACCCCGGGCAGTTCGGGGGCGGCGGGGCCCTGCAGAAGATGGGCGACATGCCGCACTCGCTCTCTTACGCCTCCATGGGCTACCAGAGCGGCGCCTTCGGGAGCCTGAGCTGCCATGGGCAGCACACGCACACGCACCCCTCGCCCACCAACCCCGGCTACGTGGTGCCCTGTAACTGTAGCGCCTGGCCCACGTCCAGCCTCCAGCCGCCCGTGGCCTACATCCTCTTCCCGGGCATGGCCAAGGCCGGCTTGGACCCCTACTCCTCGGCCCACGCGGCCGCCATGTAACAGGGAGCACCCTCCTCGGACACTGACGGCGAACGACACTGAAGACAGACTGTGGAGGGTGGGGTGAACTCTGACCTCCCAATGTGCATGTACATAATGGACGACATTGACACCCTGAGGGCAGTGCCCCACCCGGCAGGGAAGCCTAGAACTGCTGCTGTGTGTGTGATGGGGCAGGTGACGGGCAAAGGCCACTCCATGCCCCAGGATAACTTTATCCGCCACAGCTCGGATCCTGGACGCCAGAGGACAGAGGCAGGCAACTTGTAAGCTCTCTGAAATACGTCCCTGACCCAACTCTTTTGGACACACCAAGGTGACACGTTAAAAAAGGCAAATAGCTGGTTTTGATTTTTTTTTGTAATTTATTTATTATAATATATAAATATGATTTGTGATATCCGCTGTGATCTCAACGTGAACTCTGGAAGGGTCTTTGGTACTGAGAACATTTTATTTTATTATTTGCACATTTGAAAATGTTCTCTTGTGCCAGGTAAACAAAAAAGTCCAACCTGCTTAATAGTTAAACTGAGCAAGAACAGAAGGGGGGTTTATATATTTAAAAATCACAATATACTGATAGCAATTGCTTATTTTTCCAAGAGGATGTTAACTTATTTTGTGACCCATGTGAAAATTAGGCCCCTTTGCTTAACTCACTCGGAAAATGTCAATTCTGAAGTCTAAGCTGTAGCACTGTATTTTTTATTTTCTAAACAAATTGTGTTTTTTGAAAGAGAAAATGTCTTGGACGATAAAAAACAATGTACCCCGGGGTTTTAATCTCCTTCTTCTGTTCCTTTGTTGAACAAAGACATTTTAAATAAAGACAATCCTGTCATTAAAACGACCAAAAAAATCAAACGTTGTGGTGTGAATTAAAATATTCCTTAAAGCAAAGGATCAAACATGCTGCCTAGCAGGGGCGAGTGGAGTACTGCACTTCAATATATTGTGCCTCTCAAGAGATTTAAAAGTCCACGCGAAACTGGAATCTAAAAAATGTCTAAGGTGACCCAGATATTGCCGACTCTGCCTAGGATAGTTGATTTTTAAACAGGCTTGATCACATCATACGGACATCCCTCCACTTCAATATATGTCGTTTCACCTCCAAAGGTAGAGCGCCCAACTAAACTAGAGATTTACGTTAAATGATTACAGAGAAATGGTGCAAAATGTTTAAGATACAACAAAAAAACTTTCTAGGAGTGACACGACAGTGTAGCGATCGCGCAGTGCAGTACGGTTTGCAGTTTACGCTAATCAAAGCACTCCGTCGGATTATTCACTAGAGAACTAAGATTACTCCTGCCTGTGCCGCTCAACGACATTGTGTGATCCCCGTCAAATCATGTTACACCCCTCCCTGTCCCACTTTTAGAATAGGTTCACAATAGGCATTTGAAATACCCTGAAAGAGTGAGAATTAGGCACCTGTGTTTGATAGACGATCCGACCCGTCACGTGACGAGGCCTTCCTTGGAGTAATGCCCTGTAGACACGCGCACCTGCTTGTAAACCTAGTGACACTGTACTTAGATTGCACTGGGCCTCGCTTCTCTCGAGTGAGGGGGGCTCCTTTTCAGAAGGCAGGCGGCACATGCGGCTACTCCGGGCTCACTGTGGCCCCTCTCTCGTCGCTTCCCGCGCTTTGAGTTTAGAGCAGTGCGCAGACCGCGTCGAGGGGATACCCGAGTGCTGCTTTTGTTGCGTCCCCTCAGGTACGAGAAGACGCGCCTGTGTCAGAGTGACTGGGTGTTAGTGCCTACTTTGTCCGGATACCACGCAGCGCTGTATCCCCGTGAGTGCTTTGGGGGTGCAGTGGTGCACGGGTGTGATTGTCCCTGTCAGAAATCTCCCTTCACTCACGTCAAATGGCACTGTTAATGCAGCTCATTGCTTAACTTCTTATGTTTCTCTTACCTTTAATTTGTCCTTTATGAACACAGAACTACAGGGGTCAGAAAGTTACGTAAAAGGAAAACAAGGCACTGTGACTGCTTACACTTGACCCGGGACAACTTGCGATTTCCCAGTAGACATATGTACACATTGTAGGAGCAGTTGTGTAAAACGAAAAGTATGGGAAACACATACATGTGCCTGCCTGCTTCATATATCCCCCGAAAAAAGGAAATCAATGTCAAGTGCCTGCTATATATCACCCTCGTGCACCCTATATGACGAGAGCGCTCTTAAAATAGTGTCTAGAGATTCGAACTCTCTCTTTAGTCTGTTATCTATTGTTGTGATAAGTAATATATGATCCACAGAGCAGGTGAGCCCCTTGCCCCGGGTTTGTCTTTTCCGTTGCCTGTTCGCCTGTGACAGGCGCCCAGCTGAACTCTGCAGGAGACCACACGGTGAGCTCTCGGTAGGTTACTTAAAGGCTAGGCCTATAGAATCCTCGACCAATCACACTGCTGATTTTTCATGAAGACAGACTATCTATCTATCTATCTATCTATCTATCTATCTATCTATCTATCTATCTATCTATCTATCTATCTATCTATCTATCTATCTATCTATCTATCTATCTATCTATCTATCTATCTATCTCCCATCTCACCTGTAGCTGTTTACGAACCCGACAACCTTCATAGATTGACAGGTATGTAAACAGGCCTGTGTCTCTGTCCATGAGCGTCTGTGTATTTAGGTATCTCTAGCCGTGATTAGCTGTGCATCTGGATATACATCTACAGTTGTGCGGGTGTATATCAGTCTGGATCTATGTATTTCTCCTCTCTGGGGCCCATGTCTCTGAAAATGTGCGCATCTCTGTATCTATCCAGCTGAGGCTATGCGTGTGTTTGACATACTGTTTCTGTGTACCTGTGTATCTACACATGTGCGCCTAAGTTTTTATATATCAGAGCTGTTGTATGTGTCTAGCATCAGCATTTGTGTCTCTGTGTATCTGCCCCTTTGTGTCTCTGCACGTTTGTATGTATACATCGGTGTGTGTGTATGTATGTATCTAATCTTCTGAGGCTGTGTATGTGTCTGACGTTCTTTGTCAGGGCGTATGTGCAGAAGTGCTTCGGGTCTATCTATGCATCTTCTGATACGTGTTTGTGAGTCTGTGTATGTACACACCCGCCAGCCTCAGCATTCATCCATCCACGTGCTTTGATGGATCTACATTGAATCCACAATCTGCAGATCTCTGTGTCTACCCACCCACGTCCTTGTTTTTATGCATGTTACCCTGTGTCTGGACAGCCCTTTGTATACCCTCCTGTCTATATTTGCATCTCTGTGTACACGCCTGTTGTCCTTAGTGTCAATTCCTTCGGTTCATCTCTCCATCTGTATCTATCTATCTATCTATCTATCTATCTATCTATCTATCTATCTATCTATCTATCTATCTATCTATCTATCTATCTATCTATCTATCTATCTATCTATCTATCTATCTATCTATCTATCTATCTATTGCGGTGCCCTTATCTCTGTGTCTGTGCATCTGTACATCCACTGTCACCCTCTGCTTGTCTGGCTGTCTGTCTGTCCGCCTGTTGAGCATCTCTTTGTCAATCTGAAGTTCTGTATGCATCTGTCCATCTGCTGCCTTGTTTCTTTACACCTGTTCATCTGTGTCTGGATAGCTATAGATCTAATCACTCTCTGCATCTGTGTCTGTACCTGCTTGCCTTTTCTGTGTATGTATCCATCTCTATGTGTGTACTGATATATCTAGCAGTCTATAGCTGTGCCAATTCTTATATGTATACAGCCATCTCTTTCCCTTTCTCTATCTATTGATACGTTTATCCAAATATCATTGTATCTATGTGTTTTTACTTCTATTCCCATATATCCCATATCTCTGTCCCTGTGTGTGTACACACATCTATCCCCCTATCTCTGTGTATATATACACCTATCCCCATATCTCTGTCACTGTGTATATGTACATCTTTCTCTTTATCTCTGTATTTATACATCTATCCCCATATATCCGTCTGTGTGTATTTGTATATACATCTATACCCACATTTCTGCCTCTGTGTATTTATACATCTATACCCAAAACTCTGTCCTTGTGTGTGCGTGTATGTGTGTGCTTCTATCCCCATATCTCAGTCTCTGTGAGGATACACACATCTATCTCCGTCTGTGTGTGAATATATACACTTGTCACTTTACCTCTGTGTATATATACATCTATTCCCATATCTCCGACTGTGTATGTCGATTTATTCATCTTTCCATATTTCTCTGTCTCTTTGCATTTATACATCTAAACCCCATCTCGGTCCCTGTGCATATCTACATATGTCCCCATATATCCGTCTCTCTGTATATTTATGCATTAATCATCATATCTCCACCTCTGTGAATACATGCATTTATCCAAATATCTCTGTCTCTGTGTATTTATACATCTATCCCCATATCTCTGTGTTTTATACGTCTATCCACATAGCTCTTCTCTGTGTATCTGTACACCGATCCACTGTTCCTGTAAGTATGTGTTTATACATTTCTCCACACTTCTCTATGTGCCTAAACATCTTTCTGTGTATTTCCATGTATTTACACACCTGTTCATTTATCTCTGTCTCTATTTATACATCTGTCCCAATATCTTTGTGTGTTTCTAGATCTATCTACACATCGCAATGTATTTATACTTCTATCCACACTGTATGTATTTATATATCTGCCCCCATATCTCTGTATGTACCTGTATATATACATATGCCTGCCTCTACGTGGTTATACATTTATCCAGATATCCGTCTCTTATCTATTTATACATCCATCCAAGTATCTCTGTCTCTGTATATGTATCCATCTATCCACGTCTGTGTATTTATATATCGAGCCACACACCTCTACTTCTATGTCATACATCCATCCACTTACCTCTGTCCCTGTGCATTTATACATCTTTCCGAATATCTATGTATGTATACATCTGTCCACACATCTCAGTCTCCATGTGTTTAAACACTTATTCACATATCCCTGACTCTATGCATGTGTACACCTGCCCACACACATCTCTATATGTTTCTATATACTTATACACGTGTCCCTATGTATTATATATCGGTCTCTATATGTTTATACACTTATCCACATATTTCTGACTATATGCATGTATACATCTGTCCTGAAACATCTCTATATGTGTATATATACTTATATGCATGTCCCTATGTATTACACATCTGTCCACATGTCTCTATATGTTTAAACACTTATCCACATATCGCTGATTCTATGTAGTATACATCTGTCCACACGTCTCTGTCTCTAAGCGTTTATACATTTATACCTGACTCTGAATGTATACATCTGTCCGCATATATC
This sequence comes from Lissotriton helveticus, assembly GCF_964261635.1. Classification (NCBI taxonomy): domain Eukaryota; kingdom Metazoa; phylum Chordata; class Amphibia; order Caudata; family Salamandridae; genus Lissotriton; species Lissotriton helveticus. Next base: position 405,116,376 of record NC_136072.1, on the reverse strand, counting down.
TGTCTCTTTGTCTTTAGGTATCAATTCATACATTTGTTTTCATCTGGATCTATGTGCATCTCCCTGCCTGTGTGTCTGTATCTGTGTGTCTATGTACACGTTCACCTGCCTGCATATCCATGTATGTATTCTGCCACTTCTGTGTATCTCAGTAAGTACCAATCTGTGGCTTTGTACCTCAGGCCTGATGCCAAGGGTTATTGCACCTGAGTACAAGTTCTATTTTGACTTCTGACCCTGGCGATACTGTCATATTTAGAAATCCCCTTTCGGTGGCACCCCTGACCCCCCCCCCACACACACACACACACACAGCTTCACCTTACCATAGCTTTTGCCCTGGTAGCAACATGTTTCTCTGTGTACCTGCACTTATGTCTCTAGTTCTGTGCCTGTTCATCTATCGCTCTCTGTCTTTGCACTTATTTATCTAGCCACCTATGTCTCTGAATCTATGTGCCTATCATCTGTATATGTGTATCTGCCTGTACCACTGGGTCCCTGTGTCTCTCAGTCTGCGGCATTGACCTTGTTTCTGTCTCTGTTCCTATCTGTCGGTATTTCAATTTACACAGTGGAGGAAGCAGCGCAGCATAAGGTGAATGGCTAATAATTATTTTCCAAGTTGTACGTTCCTGTCCTGACTCTGTGCTACTTTATGTGCATGTCCACAGAACCCTTGGCTGGTATATAGGACCATAAAACACAACTGCTTTTAATGTTCTGCATGTGTACTGTCACATGTACCACCGTTGGATGCGCAGAGAGGCTCATCTGTGCTAACACTTGTGTATATCTGCTTATGTTTTCTGTGCTTGTGAAGGTGCTTCCCGTGTGTATGAGTGAGTGTGTGTGCATGTGTGTATGTCACTGTGTGACTGTAGGCGTTTATGTAGGTGTGTGTATGTCTATCAGTGTGTGTGTGTGCAAAATGTTTGTGTGATTGTGCATGTCGGTAAATGTGTATCCATCTTTGTTTCGTGTGTGAATGTCCCTTTGTCTATGTGTTGTGTGTGTCAATGTCTAAGTTTGCATTTCAGCATGTGTGTGCAAGCCTGTGTGTGATTGTGTGCTTGTTTGTGTGTGTGTCTTTTTGTGTGTATTTGTGTGCATCTATGCGTCTATGTCCGCATCTGTGTGAGTTGATATATATATTCATGTCCATGTGTGCTCAAGTCTGTGTGTATCATGACATGTCTACATGTGTGTGTGTATATCTATGTGAGTTTTTGTATATGTTGCCTATGTGTTAGTGTTTGTGTATGAGATTGCCTGAGTGTGTTTGTGTCCATTTCTATAATGTTTTGTACACACATCCCTGTCTATGTATGTCTGTGTGTGCTTGTGTTCATGCATATGTGTCTGTCTGCATGTTGTTGTGTGTTTCAGTGTGTGTACATGCTTCCCCGTTAAGGTTGCAGTGAAGCCCCCTATTGAAGAGGCAATTGGGAGAGGTCCCTAAAGTTGGCCATTCTTGAAATATTCACAGATGCTTTAGAAAAAGGCAAGTAGTTCCCAATAAAAAATGCGGAGAGGAAATGGTCTTCCAAAAGTGTAATTTTCTAGTCAACACAGTTTACGGTTTAGTAACCTCTTAAAATATAGACCTATACATAAGATTTACACCAAGATTGTGGTAAGATATATCCCCAATACAGTTACCTCAAATGGATTTTGTTGCCTCTAACACTAGCAAAATAATGTAGGCACCAGGAAGAAGTGTGATTGTACCTTCACCATCAGGTATGAGGAAAAGGGTGATGTGTGTGTGATCTCACAGTCACTTGAGTCTTTCTGTCAGGATGGATTCCTGAACTCTAACCGGTCCCCATTGAACACTGAAGTGGATGTGGGCTTAGATTTATACTGGTTTGTGCCATTTACCCTTTCTCTTAGAACTTGAAAGACAGTTAGATAAGCAAACAGGCATGTCTATTGATGTCTTATTTTATAGAACAACATTGATAGATAGATAGATTATAGATAGATAGATAGATAGATAGATAGATAGATAGATAGATAGATACTTATTCGCTAACATGCAGCATGTTTGAATCTCATGTACCTCTTCAAATGCTAACACCAGGCTTTTATAAATCAAACTTTCATACGTATTCCCCTGCTGGTTCACTAACTCCAAAGTTCAACCCTATAACTTGCAAACATGCCAAAAACAATTCCATATTCGTGGCTGCAACTCCCATTGCCTAACAGTTTGCCTGTGCTACGTTATATAAATTATGCCATCCAGTTGTCTGTGCATAGAGAGGCAGACGTGGCATCTCATTGTGTTGATGAAAAAAGTTTAAAGCCTCAAACTGGGTGTCATGTGTTAATTCGTGACAATGACTCATTAATCTATTATGTCATGCTGGTAGCAGTGATATCAGGAAATTGTGTATTTTAGGACCCTGGCATCCTTTCCAAGTATTTTGAATTATCCAATGTGTGTGCATTTATGCTTTATGTGTGAGTGTATGTGTGTATGTAAAACACATTCGGTGCACTCTGCATAGTGTTGATATATCAAACAATATAAACTTTTATATGTTAACATTTGTGGTCAAGGCAACTCCCTTTATTACACCATTGACAACGCATTTGTCTCACGAACATCCTATAGGGCTGACTTATACTTGTCATCAAAGTCCACCTTTGCCTGTAATAAGTACAATTGACAATACAAATACTGATTACATTAAAATAAAAATAGAGTCAGGGAAAATGTGACTGCGGAAATAAAGACCGTGCAAAAATATCTACTTACAAATATAGGGCGATGCATGACATGCCACCATCAGAGAAAGTAAGAGCCCAAATATGCTGGTGCTGCAGTACACAGGAGATGAGTTCGGCTGATTTAGGGATTTGTAAAAACGTCAGCGTTTTTGCGTGTAGATATTCTTGCATGGCTTTCATTTTTTCAGTCTACATTCTCGAGTCTTTATTTTATGTGTTCAATATATATTGTGGAGTCGATAGTTTGAAGCACAATACTTCACCAAGCTCCTAAATTGATATGATTTTACATTATGCACTGGTGCATATGTCTGCTGATACATTGATACGCTTCCCTTTATTTTTAGAACAATAGTTGTGTTGTTCGCTGGATTACGTTGATTCTTCCTAGCACGGCAAATGATTTACAATTACATGTTGTACAGTGTTAGTCTTTCAAACAAACAAATGCCTAGTTATGAGGGCAGAAGATGGGTTACAAACCTCTTCCTCGTTTCTCTTCCTGCTCTGTGAAATGAAAGATGGATGTCAAAGGCGTTTTTCTCATGAAATGAACTAACACTTGAAGAAGAGATAGCGCTTAGGTAAACCTGGTGGCAATTATGTGTGCAGGGTATTTCTGTTGCTTCTATGGTAAGTTATGGCTTTTTCTACTATATGTCTATTTCCGTGGCATTTGGGGTTTCAACTACATGACTATATACTGAGGGAATATATTTCTCTAAAGAGAGAAGATGAATAACACATTTCCATGCACAATGTTCCTTTGAGGTCATCAAAGGGTTCAGGGATGTAATAAATCCTGGAATAAGAATGAGTAATAGTCCGTATGTAAAAATATTACTGTAGTAAAATTGTTTTTTTTAACAAAATGCCCTCTTGATGCAAATTTTGATTTGTTTCAGTTAGAGTATATAGGCAGATTTTGTTCCATCACAGGGGAGAACATTCGAATGGATTTACAAAACCTACTGCTGCTTTTAGATCATACAAAATAGCTCCATTCCTACTCGAATGAATGTGCAAGAGATTTAAAATGAAGAATCAATGCTGAATGTGTGAAACACTAGCCAAATGTCTTTCAGGTTTATCAAACATAATCACAGCTATTTGCAAATCAAAATATCCTTCTCCACCACAAGTCTCAAATCCTCAACCATAACTTCAGTCACTATTGCATGTGTGCATGTGTATGTATATATAAATACACACCCACACATACATATATATATACATATACATATATATTTGTGTTACATTTTCAAGACATCAAGCGTAGCTGTTGGCATTGTTATTTCAACAAAAAAAACACAGATGGACCTGAGCATAACGTATTTATAAGCATTATTGAATCATAATACACCTTATGCTGCATGTTTTATGTGGCATGACATTTTTTTGATTTAATAGCTTGCCATTGGATGCGATTTGCAATATACAGACATGATGCCATGATATCAGTTCATGTTTTATAGGCAGAGCCACTGGAATTATGCTGCAGGTGAGGACCAAATTATGGGGCAGGGTGGACTAAATTAAGCAGCTGGAAAATGCAATATGTGCTCCATATTGCAGCACATTTTTTGATAGTATTACTTCATTATTTTGTCATTTTTACACTTAATAACACTGTCTTGACATTGAATTCACTGTATTAGTACCAGATTAACGCTCAAAAACAACAACAAACAATTGATAGATTCCCAGCCAACCTTTGCAAAGGGTTTTCAATTGCACTGGAGCATGTGTTGCTGCAGTTTTAGTAACTTTTGATGTGTCAGCTAGAAACAAAAAATATGTTTTGTTAAAATGTGCAGGTTGTGCAGCAGAAGATTGATTATTTGACAAATGTGGCAAATACATAATTATGCGGAAAATGTTATGGCTGCAGAATCACATAATTACAGTGGCATGTGCATTTTTTTATAGACAGCTGTTTTTAAATACCTATCAAACAATGAGATAGATAGATAGATAGATAGATAGATAGATAGATAGATAGATAGATAGATAGATAGATAGATAGATAGATAGATAGATAGATAGATAGATAGATAGATAGATGGATAGATGGATGGATAGAATTGATAGATAGATAGATAGATAGATAGATAGATAGATAGATAGATAGATAGATAGATAGATAGATAGATAGATAGATAGATAGATAGATAGATAGATAGATAGATAGATGGATAGAATTGATAGATAGATAGATAGATAGATAGATAGATAGATAGATAGATAGATAGATAGATAGATAGAATTGATAGAATTGATAGATAGATAGATGCCCTCTAGTAAGTTGTCAATGATGGGAGCAGATGATCTCATAAAGCCAAGTGTTTGTAAATATCACCCAGACTTGTCAATATGGACAATTTTACACCTTACCCATTATGTATTTTTTACATTAAATGTTTATTTTGGGGGTATTTGGCTTGTGTTTTTTTTTCTTTTTCCAAAGAGGGTTTTGTTCACTGAAATTCTGGTATATAAATGTTGGTTGAGTGGTGTAAAAACAAGGGAACAATGTTCTGCAATCAAGAATGTAGAATTTTAGAAAAATAAATGTTTTCTCCTGTTAAACATTTTCTATTTGTAAAAAGACATATTATTGAAATTGTTCTCTTCAAGGGACAAGTAACAACGTGCGCTGATTGAAAATAGGATGCTAATGTTTTGTTTATCTTTCATGAACAGATTCTTGATAACTCAGTGGACGATGACCAGGGCTAGCGCAAAAATTTCATTCCGAGGCTGCGGCATCTTTATGGGTTTGCTACTCTTGCAAAATAACTTGCTGTATGATTTGCAAATGCCAGCAAAAAATGTATCTGGGTAAAATGGATTAATAAAATCCAAGCAGAGAAGAGTCTACACAACGCCACATACTTTTGCCGTTTCCCCGCATAATTTACATAACTCTGCCGCATCATTTTGTCTTCCACAACTGCATAGTCCTTGTTGCCCTGACAATGATAAAGTTCTCAAGTGGTATTGAGTTTGGGGCTTGTATTAGGCTGCTGAAACTTGTATGTCTAGCTATCCATCCTCAGAGTCTCCTTGGGGGTCTGTCTTCCTATTGGACCTCCACATCCCTCCTGGACCCAGCCACATGTTACTCATTCACTCGGTACAGTACAGTGGAGTTGCTCCTCTATGCCGAACTTTTCGTGTGAAAGCACATCTCAGTGGCAACATTGTTTACTACCTGGGATAGCACTACTTTACTTTTCCGTGTGAATTGAACTGAGTCGGGTGCGTGTGTGTGTGTATGTATATACATATATATCTTTCTTTCATCTGCTGTAATTTGCACCTCCATACAGGGCTACCAAAATATTGTTAGAATATGACCTAGTGTGAATAGCGTGTCCTAAATGAATGTAGTCTATAAACATATTACCTCTTTCGAAATCAGCATAATTCCAACTCTATCAAAGGGGACATATTTTATTGAATTGTACAATCACATGATATGTATATATTTCTATCATATTCTCACACGCAGCCTCCTGAAAGCAGGTGGGTGGCTGGGCTTTGACACGCCGCATTAGCATGTTGACCCAAACAATTAGAGGCGTTCTTGGCGCTATGAAGCGCCTCGTCCCCGGCCTCCCTGGAGGCCGCCCGGCGGAGCTCCTTCCAGGGAAGCGCTGTCCATCTGGCAGCGCTGAACGGCAGAGCGGCGCTCCCCGGTGAACACCCGCCCGGGACCTGCCGTGGATTAAAGACAATCTCCGCACGCCGGCCCGGGTGCGAGGGTGCCTGGGAAGAATAGATAGATGCACTGGAGGGGGGGAGGGGGGGGGGCGCCGGCCCGGGCTGCTTTCCATCTCAATACGAGACAAACATCTACAACAGCAGACAACTGGGGGGTGCCTCGGAAGCCGAGATGACAAGAGGCGCTGGACGCCGAGGGGAGGGGGGATGCGAGCGTGATTTAACCCCGCCTGACAGGGGGTGTCAGGCTCAGGGACAGGAGCCATAGCTCAGCGTCCCGCACAATCTGGTCAGATTGGTTTCTGGAGCTCCTCCGGTGCCCGTGGGGCCGGACCCCCCTTCTCCTGAGGAGACTGGGGGCGCCACTGTAGGCTCGGTCACATCATTCGGGGCAGTCTAAGCTCGGGAACCCCCCAAAGGGTGGCCTCGTGTCAGACTCGGCCAGGCAGCTGTGAGGCCTTACTCGTTCCAGGTCGCTCGAAATAGGAACATTTTGGGGGCACTATTAAAATACTGTTACCCTAAATTCCTTGTTTTACATGTTTACCTTCCCAACCCTCCACTTCCCGTACTCCCCATTCCTCTCCTCTTCCCTCTCTTCTTTCCTTCCATCGACACTCCCCTTTCTTTCCCCTTCTTCCTTATCTATTCCATCCTACTCTCTACTTCCCTCCAGCCTTCAATCCGACTATTCCACCGTCCCTCCCTACTTCGCTTCTTTTTATCTACCCATCATTTCCTTCCTCTCTCTCTCTCGCTATCTCTCTTTGGTCCTCCCACACTGCTATCCTGTCACACTTGTATATATGAAGCCCGCCCTTCCATCGAAAGCATCTCTTCTTTCCCTTGCCACCGGGACCTCCGTTTCTTCCCAAACCCAGGTCTAGCGCCCACGGGCCGGGCGTCGGAGCGGTATTTACCCCTCAGCGCCGGATACATTAGGGGCAGGGTATGTGAATGAGCGTGGACTTCCCTCAAGGGAGGAGAGCAGCTCCTGCTCGGCCTTTTTTTCCACACCTGTCTGTCTCTCTCTGCTGCCTGTCCGCGGAGCCCCCGGCCGGACGGAGAGCTGAGCCTTCCCCGACTTCCAGCACTCATGGAAGGCAGCGGGTCTCGGCTCAGCTTTTGTAAACTTAAGATAAGTAAGAGAGCTCCTAGACGGCCATCTTCGCGGGGCTAGGGAAATAATATGACGTGGAAGAGAAGGAGCGACGCTGTCAGCCGCTCACTGACTTGTCACGGAACAGCTGGCGTGACGCGCAGCCCATGCTTAATTTGGGCCGGTGTTTGTGGGTGAAGGGCTCTGGCATTCGTTTTTTTTGTGGGATGGGCTTATTTTTCACACTCAGAAAATGTGAGCGGGGAGGAAGAAGGCGGGAGAGATAGGAACACAGGACGGATGAAAAAGAACATGACGAATGACATATAAAAGGGTAAATAACGGAGAAAATAAAGAAGCAAGTTTGGCACCAAAACGAGACAACTTTGGTATTTGACAACCTTGCGTTCTGGGGCTCTGCACTTTGCTTTTTTCATAGCGTGCCAGAAATGGTCAATATCAAAACCATTACATACAAACGGAAAACCACCAGCAAATATGTACATCAACAGAGTACAAGTTAAAATCTCCTTTCTATTTGCACAATCCCCTTAGGGCCTATGTAAATAAAAACACAGGAAGATATGTGCTATTGCGGTGCCAGGTGTTCACACGCTGCCACCGTTGCCACTGGCGCGCGCTCTTTTGTCGGTTGAGCTGCGCACGCGCAACGGTGGATCCGTTTGTGACAGGTGGAAACAGATGTGTGGAAATCTGACCTTGTGTCAAAATATCTTGTGTTTTGTTTTTGCGGGGTTTTATACCAAAACTTTGCAGTATTTATGCTCTTGGATAGTTGTTGTTATGACTAATTTAAAGATGCTCAATTTACTAGCCTAAAAAAATAGAAGCTGAACCTGTCTTGCCAAGATTCAGACGGCGACCACCACTCTGCCACAAGTCTCAGCTGCGGCGAGCTTTCAACCCGCTGAGCACTCCTGCAGGCCATGACGTGTACCTGTACACACGTGTGTGGGCAGACGTCCCCAGCCTGGCAGTATGTGCGCTTGAAGTCGAACATTGAGTGCTACATCGGGCTGTTTCGCGGATCACCCTCTCAAACATCTGGAATCTTTCAGGGCGCTACCCTTGCTTCTCCCAGCTCAGGTAACTGCCCCTGGAGTCTCTCTGAAGGCACCCCTGGAGGTACCAGACGCTGGAGACTGTCGGTTATTGCTGATCTCCTCTGAGACATTCCTCGCCCTGTAGTTTCTGAAGCAAGTGCCAGTCAGCGTCGAAAGACCGTTACCTTTTTCAGGTCTAGGGCCAGTTCCGAGTCTGAGGTCTTCAAGGCACCACAATGGTCGAAGAAATAAATAAAATAATTCTTTAAGTGACAGACTGGTGCAAAAGAAAAAAAAGAAAAGAAAGAAAAAGAAACAGGCACAAACATCGCATGCGACCCCACTGGCCTGCGGGTTGGCTGAGAGCAAAATGCGCCCTACCGTGAAAATGACCATCCCTTGCTCTTCATTCCGGTCAGACTCAACCTCCACACCCCCTCGCCCCTCCCTGCCGTAACTTTCCCTCCATCAATTGCATACATTGTTCTCGTTCCCTCCTCCCTACACCACACCTATGCTCTCCGCACCACCATCCATTCCCTTCATTTCCATCCTTGCATCATGGCGCTCCTTTCCTTCACAGTCACGCCTTTCATCTCCCTGCCACTCCATCTCCCCCCTTTTCACAAATGTGTATCCCTTGCTCCCCTTTTCACACGCCCCTTCCTCGTGTCTATCTACAATGCAGGGTCACGTAAAACTTTTGTCATATAGGCTACACCCTCTCCCAATGCCCACGTTCTCACTGCCCAACCCAAATGTTGCTTTATCTGGTTAATCTTTTCAGATGGATATTTTTTGTCAAACCTGTTTAATTATGAGACATTCAACGTCGGCCATCTCAGTTTATTTAAGAATACCTGTAGCGCTTAGAAGCCGACTAGGCGTTTTGCGCTCGGGCCTCCTTGAGTGACAGAGTTGTTGCCCGGCTGGCAGCTCCGTGCCCGGACGGTCCGAACCCGCTAGAGAGGAAGACGAATGGGTCTCCCCCTCGAACCCCGAAAAAGATACATGGTGTCTGCACCCCATTCCTGGCCAGCATGGTTTTTAACCGCTGTGCATGTCATAAAAATGTCATTTAAAATAAAAAACCAAACAATAGAATTGTTTGCAGATGTTCATTTGAAGAAATAAAACCATGGTCGGACTAGAAGATGAAACCCAGGCACCAATGTACAAATGCCCCCCATTCCCCAATCAGAGAGCTAACAAGTGACCCATGTTTAGAATCCTAGCAGTCTTGAACTCTCAATCACAAATTAGGCTCCATATGTATGCCCCTGGTGGCTGGCAGCGCAGCAAGCCACGTTACTGCGTGTTTTCCGACATATGGGAGATTGCATGAATGTAAGAGACACCACCTGTAAAAACCGCCCATCCAAGCCACAAAGCAGACCCACAAGTAGCCCAAAAATGCCCACACACTGATCTGCCACACCACCGCTCTTGGCAGTGACCGATTGCCATATAGAGCAGCCCACCTCTGAAAAACGGTGTCTGAGTGTTTTCTTCAGTAGAAACTCAAAACACTCAAAACACACAGTTGGAAGAAAATGAACCCCTCGGTTGCCTGCAAAAAAATAATCAAACTTTACTTTATTAAAGCTATTAAAAAAAGAAGTGAATAGCCCAATGGTGAATCCTCGTGACCCACACACCTACACAAACACATCGTCTTTGGAACCAAGTGATAGATTTTATAAACAACTTCGGGCATAGCGCCCAGCACCAACTGCCTTGTCTCAAGTCGCGCCAAGATAAGGCGCTCTTGAAATCCCATAGAACGGCAGGTACCCTCTCCCGGAACTCGCAAGGATGAAAAGCTGAGCCGGGTCTGACAAGATTCGGTTCCATGAGCTGCAGCGCACTGGGCTGAAGGTCACGGCCTGACCTCTTATCGAGAAAGTGCAAACATTCAAATATATCGATATCCGACTGATGTTTTGTGAGGTGTAAACAATAAACTCTATTCGAGTTGGCAACATATTCTGAGAATTTAAACTATTACATTCCAGTATGTATTTCAGGTTTTGATTGCAATATCACTTTGCCTTCCTTAGCAGAAGCAAAGTCTCTTCCCACCCAAGTATTATCCTAGAGTATAACCACCATCTAGTTACGTTCATTCGCGTAACTCTCCGTAAGATGCGCCTTCTCCACGTAAACGCGCCTCACTCAGTGTTAATTTAAAAATTAGTAGCATAATGAGTGGCGGAGTCTCGGTGATTTACAAGCTCGCCGCTGACATCTGCTGTAATCTGCAGGGCACACGTCCGAATCCCGGAAGGCTCAAAGCCTCCCGTCCTTCTACGGTCGATGTGTGCAGCAATATTGCACTTTGGTAACTGTACAATCTTACTATTTGCAGCGCCTAGAGCCTAAAGGCGACTTCAAGCGCTACATGATAAAAACAGGTTATCCATTTCTCAGCCCGCTTTTTGCACCCTTTTGACCGGCCACTTCCAGGCCTGTAACATTTCCAGATTGTAAACAGAGGTAATCGTGTCTGTTTTTTTTGGAGGTTAGGAAATACCGGTTCTGTTGGCAGCGTCTATTTCTTATTGCAGTTTAGATTTTGAAGCTGTAAGTGCGGAGTGTAAACAGGTCCCGCAGAGTTGGCGTCAGATCTCACAGCCTGGGGAGGAAAAAAAAACAGGTAACTAACTCTTTCATCAAACAAAAACTCACGCACATTGTTTTATTTGTGCACACTGTACAAGTAGCTCTTGCGCTTATTGCACAATTCACTGGTGCCCAGTTTAGCGGATGAAAGGCTGAGCTAGCCTCACAGGTGGAAATCTTTAATCTATGGGTTGCGCATATATTGTCTCAAAAAATGCACCGTCCCTGAACTATTTTGTGGTTTTAAATGGAATATTGTGTTCTGGAGAGCCAATTGATGATTATTGCCCACATCTGTAAATAATAGTCTGAAGAAGAAATCCCGTTGAATAAGCGCTTCTGAAAAGCCAGAAAAGGGGCAGGTAAATGTTAATGTGGATTGCTAGCTAGAGAAAGGCAATGTTAGCTAAAGTATGGAAGATCCGCTGGACGCTGACATTCAGGTGAGCTACCACAGTGGGAGGGGGAGAAGACGAATGAGAAAAAAATTAAAGAAGAGGGCGTGGTGGCAAGTAGAACGTGATAACGGGTATTATAGCGAAAGGCAGGAGGAATGGGAAAAAACATCAACAAAGTAGTAAAGGTGGGAGAGAAAATGAACACAGCGGAAAGCAGTAAAGCAGGATAAGGTAAGAGATCCCCCCCCCCCCCAAAAAAAAAATCGAAAAATACTGAGACATTAAAAGAGGAAGGAAGGGAACCGAGATAAGTTACAGCAGGTGAAAGAAGAATATGAAACTTAACACCAAAAAAAAAGAAGAATGAAAACGAAAGCAACGCCAAGATAAAAAAAATAAATGACGAGCGATCGAAATGGCATGGGAGGAAACAGAGAGGAAAGAAGAAGATAGACTAAAAAAAATGAAAATACATGGAAAGAAAGGAAGCAAGTAAGAAAGAAATGTTATAGGACGAAAAGGTAAAGGAATATAAAAACTATGAGAAACTCAAGGGTAAAAAACATACAATAAAAATGACAGATCGCATATGAAAAACGCGGAAAAAACGATACTAAGAAGAAGGTAAAGTTGAATATTAAGATGAAAAGTAAATAGAATAGATTGGGAAACTAAAAAAACAAGATCAGAAGAAGCAGATGGGAAAGTGGGGGGGGAGGAAGAATGAAATTAAAGAGTGCGAGTGGCACGGAAGGAGGGGAATCAAACATAGAGAAATTAGCTCAAATTAGCCGAGATTTGATGCCGCGTTTGAAGGTGTCTCATGCTCGGCCTGTGAGCACGAATTTACATGACTTACAAACACACCCCTGGAAAACCTGGTCCCATGTAGCGCCTAGTAGAGGCGCTTTAAACTTTACTGAAACAGACTGCGCGCCTCTTCTCTCTGGTGGGAGCTGATGCTATTTGTCCTTTCTCCGCCCCTTGCTGTGCCACCTCTCTCTCGATCTCATTTCCGCTCCTGACCCCCTTCCTTTCCCTCTCCTCACCCCCTTCCTTTCCCTCTCCTCCCCAGACCGGTCTCCGACACTTCTTTTGCGAGGTCCTGCCTTTGCCCTGGCCTCCTTTCATCTCTCCGATCACCACTCCCTCTCTCCTCTCACGTTCTCCCACAGCACAGCCTGCTCGTCCCTCTTCCAGTTTTCATCTCCAAAGTGCGCTCCGTTAACATCACGCATCTTTCCGTATTTCCGCTTCCTTTCATTCTTTCTCCCTCTCTCCCCATCGCTTCTCTCCCAGTCGCCCCACTCTTGCTGCCTATATATACATTGTCTCCCTATTCCCCCTCTTTCTGTATCTGTCACCTCTTCCTCCTTTATTGCTCGCTTCAAAACTCTCCGTTCGTCCTCACTTGTTCTTCCCTCTCACCCTCTTTCCCCTTTCTTGTCTGCTTTCTTCTGTTCCTGCCCCCTCCCGCTCTTTTCCAATCTCCCTCACAGCATCTCATTTCTTTTCATTCTTGTTTTCTCTCTTTCTCCCTCTCCTCTCCTCTTCCTTGCCTATTTGCTCTCTATCTCCATGCCTGCTATCTTCTTGTCCCATTCTCTTCGCCTTCTGTTCTTTCCCTGTCTTTGCTTTCTTTGTACCAACTCCTCGTCTCACGTCTCTCGTTTCTCTCCCGGATTTTCTCCTCTCCGTTTCCATTTCTCATCTCCAGGCCTCTCTCAACTCTCCCTTGCTGCTCCCCTCCCTCACCTCTCTTCATCCCTCTAACCTCTCTTCATCCATCTCACATCTTCTCACCATCTCTTCCAGTCTCTTTCTTCTCTTCATATCTCCATCCTCTTTCTCCCTCTGCACTCCTCCACCTCCCGTTGTACTTCTTGTCTCCCCATCTATTTGTCTCACTCATCTCTACCTCCTTCTCTTATCTTTCTTCTTCTACTTCCGAGTTTCTCTTTTTACACCCCTCATCTCTCTTCCTTTCTCTCCTCTCATCCTGCCTCTCTCCTTTCTCTCGGTGTTTCTCCTCTCACCCCGCCTCTCTCTCCTCTCTCTCTCTCTAATCTCATCCCACCTCTCTCATCTCGCGCTCCTTTCATCCCATCTCTCTGTCTCTCTCCTGTAGTCCTGTCCTGTCCTCTTTTCTTCTCAATCTCCCTCCCCTACCCTGCCCTCTCCTCGTTTTATCTGTCGTTTTTCAATTTGCTCTCTTCTGTGTTTGTTTGTCTCTCCCTCTCTTTTGCCACCACTGTCCCCTCTTCTTCTAACCACCAACCACTCGTTTCCTCTACCATAACAGACACTCTTTTCTCCCACATTTCTTGGTACTACTACTTTTGTCTTCCACAATCTACTTCACCAGCCTCACTTCTTCTCCCCTTATGTATGGAAGAGGTGTGGCGCCGCGGCCAGGGCGACTGACGCTGGAATCTGGGGACCACGGTTCGATCCCCGGCTCCGGCGGCAGGTTAGCCCAGCACCATGTGACTCTGGGCAATAGCTCGCTTAATCTTCCCGACGGCCCCCCAGCGCCTAGAGACCCTTACGGGTGATTGTGCGCTTTACAAATGTGGACTTTACTTTTATGCACAAGCTCTGTCTATCCCCCTCTCTCCCCTATTTCTTTCCATCTCTTCACTGTCACTCCCTATAACCATTATATCTGTGACCCTTTCTTCTCCTCCTTCCCTAAACATCTCTCACCTGTTCTCACCCTTCTCTACCACTGATTGCCTCTATTCATCTTCCTTCCATTTGTTACTTTTCTCCTCTTCTTTCTCTCACCTTTATTTCTCCTCTCCCTCAGACACTGCCACTGCTTTCTATTCCCTCTCTCAATCACTCACTCTTTCTTCTCTCCCCTCTATATTAATGTTTTTCTCTGTCTTTTGTTACTATCACCTCCTTCCACCTCCTATCGCTGTCTCGCCTTCGTTTTCCTCTCTCTCTCTCCCCCTTTCCCACTCTCCACGTATTCCCCCTTTAGCACCGTCTCCCTCGTTTCTCCTAGCTTTTCCTCACAATCCCGTAATTTTCTTTTCGCATTTTCTCTCCTCCATAGCTTTTCCTTCCTCACATTTCACCCCGCATTTTCCTCCTTCTACCCCCTCACTCTTTCCTTCCTTAACACATTTTCATTCCCTCGCTTCTCCGTCACAGACTTTCACCCTCTCTCACTCGTCTCTTTTCTCTATCACCACTTCTGTCACATTCTTTCCTCCTGTCTCCCTCAGTCAGTGCCTCACTTTCTCCCTTTGGGTTTTTCTTTCCTTGACTATTTATTCCATTCATTTCCCTCACTCTGTATTCAACTCTCAGTTGCCCTCCTCACACAAATTCGCCCCCTAGCGGCACCACCTCCTCTCCCCATTCTCTAATTTTCCTTAATTCGCCAGTCAGTACCCACTATTTTATTATTGCACTTCCCTGCTTTTCTAAGTTATCTCCTTCATTCCTCCCTCACTTCCACAGCACTTCAACCCACGACCCTCCTTTTCTATTTTGACCCTTTATCCCCTCCAATTCCAGTGACCCCAAAATGGCGGAGGCGTGAAAAATCCAAAGTATTTTTTTTTGGTCACAAAAAGGCCCCGCACGGTTGAACATCAGACATTGTGACTGAGTAAGAAAAAAAAGGGGGGAGGCTGGAATGATCCATGAATTGATGCAAAGGGGCCGAGCGGCGCAGATAAATTATTGAAATCTAAAGCAAGATTAATGCGAGTGAAACAAACTCGAACACAATCGGGTCTGAGAGAGGGAACACGCGCAGATTAGCTTGCCCTTGTTCGACGTGTCCCCCTCTTCCTCGTGCCATTGTCGCGGGGGTAAGGCGATGGGATTTGCACACTTGAGGTGTAATAGCATTACTGCAATAATTAAAATTTTCATTTCACGTCCAGATTGTTTACTTATCTGCTGGAAACATATGTTGGGCGAAGTTAAGATTCTGTAGTCTGCTCTGTTGCCCCAGGTGCAGTTCTGCGCTGGTGAGGGATCGCGGGGAGCCGGCGCGAGGGCCGCCGCTATGAATATGATTCGAATATTATTAAAATCCGCAGCCTTATCGGCGGCTGCGAATCCGAAGGATACACCAATGAACCGAAGATTTCTGAGGCATGCAGATGGCGAGGACGTGTGTGTTTCTGTGTGTGGTGGGGATGTGGGGGGGAGGGGAGTTGTGGGGGGGGGAGGGGGGGGTGAAAGGATGTCGCACTGCCCCCGCACGTCCTCCTGTCACCTCTCCTCGCGCTGGGTTAAGGCACGTGGTACAACATATTTTGTGCCTTCCTTCTTCACAGGTATTGGCAGCAAACGAGACAATGAGTTTAGTTGGGGGGTCGTGGTGGGGGGCTGTTTTTGTCTCTGTGCAAGTGTCCTTTGTGCCTTAATGGCGGACTTCACTCCTACCACCAGGGCTTTAAGGGGTCCGAGTTGAAAACGGCTCCACACCGGGCCCTATGTTTATGTCTTTAACTTTACTAGAAATGAAACGGATCGATTTCTGAACACCAAGGGGCGTATTTACAAGCACCTAGCGCCACTGGAACCTCACTTTTTTTTGACGCTTCGGTGGCGCTGTGGGTAGGCCCTTATTTACAAGGCCCTGCCAAACAGCCGTGGCCAGCAGTTGGAGTACCTGCAGGGCGGTGACGTGGGGACGGGGAGGGGCAGGATGGGGGGTAGTAATGTATGGATTACGGAGTTTTACCGGTAAGTAAACATTTAAATAAATAAAACAAATTTCGTTGCGCGCACTGCATCGGATTTGGGGATGCAGTGCACTCAACAAAATACGTTTTATTTATTTAAACGTTTACTTACCTGGGAAGCTCCGTAATCCATACATTACTAACCCCCACCCTGCCCCTCCCCACGTCACCGCCCTGCCGGTAATCCCACTGCCGGCCGCGGCTGCTGCCAAAGCCACTTTTCGTGGCTTTACATGGCCTTGTAAATATGTCCCTCTTTCACAAAATACTCTGCATCAAAGGGGAATGTCATGTGTGTTGCTGTGGGTATTCCCACACAACACCCAATGCATTTTGACACTGCCCCAGCATTCGTAAATCTGAGGCAGTGACAAAAACTAACGCTTTTCCAGGGGAGGCATTAAAGTGGCGCAAGGAGAAATACTTTTATTTTTTGCTCTTTCTATGTGTGCTGCATGCAGGACACATAAAAGGAGCAAAACACCAAAATGATTCCTTTTGTGCAGGAAGGTGTCCCTTCCTGCAAAAACACAATTCTCCCTGCAACACAGGCACCCATGAGCCATGTTTCAAGGGTGCCTGCATTGGAACACTGCTGCTTTGTTTGCGCCGGTGCAGGAGACAGCACAGGAGTGCACCGTATTTTTGTGAATACTGCACATCCCTGCGTTTTTTAAATGACGCAGTTCGGCTCAGCAAAATTGCTTGCAGCCCTGCGCTGCACCATTTCATTGTAAATATACCACCAAATGTCAAAAACTTTAAAGTAATTTATGTCAGTGATTTACTTCCTTTTTATATTTCTCATACTTTCCTTAAGCTTGCACTCTATAAGAGTGTTAGTTATTTCCGTAATTTTGTGTTTTGTATTTTTCTTTCATGCTGCTTATTGCTCTTGTATAGGGCATATTTTGAACTGACTTGACTGGAGGTGTTTATAAGAATCCACGATTAAGATGTCTGGAGTTGAGGCAGGAGGCAGCAATAGTTTCTCCCAGTGCCTTTCAGTGGGTCAAAAAGGTTTTCAGAATACATGGTTATCCAATCCTTGGCCTCTGCACAGAGCGCAGAGAGACAACTATTTGCAAAGCTAATAATCCTTGCTGATTTTCGGTGTAAATCAGTC
This sequence comes from Lissotriton helveticus, assembly GCF_964261635.1. Taxonomy (NCBI): domain Eukaryota; kingdom Metazoa; phylum Chordata; class Amphibia; order Caudata; family Salamandridae; genus Lissotriton; species Lissotriton helveticus. Next base: position 405,098,887 of record NC_136072.1, on the reverse strand, counting down.
TCCAGTCCCGGTGGATAGTAGGGAAGGTGTTGGATAGTACATTAAACCTATTCCCTATCCTAGAGCGCCCCCCAGCGCAATGCGTTGTAATGGTTTGCGTTGTAAAAGTTGCGTTGTAAAGGCACTGCGTGGTAAAAGTTGCGTTGTAAAGGTTGTTTACGCAACCTGCATGGCTTTGAGTGGCTTTATTAATCACGAGTAAGGCAATGCAGTGCGAATCGCTGCTTCACCTTAGTCTGCACCGGGGAATGGTTCCATAGGTGTTGAAATGGGTTTCCCTGTGCTACACCCATGGAATTTGACGCTGCCCCAGGTTTTCAAAGTTATGTAAACCTGGAGAAGGGTCAAATCCATCCGCCTCCCAAGATGAGGCATAATGAGGAGAAACATGTTAATTTCTTCTTGTTTTTCCTCTTTCCATATGTGCTCCACTCTGCAGCACACATAGAAAGAGGAACCGGCATCATAGGATTGTTTTTGTGCAGGAAGGTTTCCCTTCCTGCACAAAAACAATCCTACCTCCAATGAAGTAACCCTTGAATGTGCCTACATTGGCTACATTGACGCTAGGCTGCCAAAACGGCACACGCGCAGGCAGAAATGACAGGAACGCACTGTATTGCGTAAATACGGTGCATTCCTGCCCTTTCACTTTGGCGTAGGGCAGTGCTGCAGGGTGCCTTGCTGCGCTGACTTCCACCCAAATGCATCAAATAAGGCACTAAAATTCTTTTCTCCACTCAGCCTAACATCACTTGCTGTTTCGGAGTAAAAAACAATAATTTCCATTCCTGGAAAGTGGATTTTTGGATACTGAAATGTGTTTGTCTAGCGAAAAAACAAGGGAAACATCTGAAGGTTAACAAAACTTCTAACTGAAGTTAACAAGTGCCAGTAATCAGTTTCAAGAAGCAACCGAAGTCTCATCTAAAAAATCATTTCATTTGTTACCTACTCAGCAAGAAGTTCCTAAACCTCCTTGACTGACCTTCTCGTTCCTAATTATTTTCATGTATAACAGATTACACTATTATTTTCCTTTTCTCTTTTTCATTGTATGCTTTCACCTGATTTACATACTCACCGTACTTTTTATATGGATATTTCTGCAAAGATTCTCCAGCTTATTTTGCTCCTTTTTTTGTAACACTTGTTTTATTGTATTGACACCTCTTTCTGTTCAATAAATCTTATTCTGAACTTAAAAAAAAAAGAAGCAACCGAAGTCAGCGAGACATTTCTCCATAGCAGTTCAGTAAGAGCCCACAATTTTATGGCAAGACTGGAGGCTAGCATTATTACCATGCCAGCAACAGGATTGTGTACAAATCATTTGATTAGTTATTTGTGAGTTTTATGTAGCAGTGAAGGTCGCATCATGGATACTAAAGGGCGCTGTAGAGTAGGGAATAAAAGCCAGGATTAGGAAACAGTTCGGGATCGTCCACAGTTTCCTGAAGTGCAGAAAGATGGGTACTACCTTCAGAGTTGGGGTCAAAAACCGGTCAACTGGAATTTCTCCAAAGAACATGAATTTGATCAATTTATGGAATTATGGCACATGCTCTCCACAAAGGAGACACACCAGAAACATTTCTGAAACCACCCTTTTGGCTTTGTCAATGCTTGTTTTACTTTGCCATGGCTTTTGTCAAATATTATTCTTGGGGAAACTGGCAGTACGTCATCAATCTGAAAAAAACATTGGCTAACAGCAAAAGTATTGTTTTAGCCCAAAAACGAAACATTGCCATAGTAGTTCCTGGAACTAAAAGGAACTACTTTGTGTGTGGATTTGCTCCTGGAAAAGCATAAGGCCTCAATGGCTGGAGAGAACTGTCCCACAGTACTATGATGCTGTATGCTGAAGTGGGCTGAAGGAAAAGAAAAATCTGAGTATATTAAATATAATTTTAATCAAAGCAAAAGGTCTTGGCTAACGCCAGACCTAACAATGTTGTCAAGATAAAGCCCAGTCCTTCCCTGGGTGACTGCAGGGAGAGTGTACAGGGATCCGACCTACATTAGGCTGCAGAGTGTTCAGGGGCTAATTTATGAGAAATGTACGCAGCATGGTACGCCACGCTGTGTTAGTTTCAAGGTACAGGGATGCAACATATTTACAGCAACATGCCGCATCTTCGTGCGTTTCCCTGCACAAGCGCACAAACTGCTGCCATGCACCAGTGCAGGCACCTTTGCACCATGTTGCAAGGATGCCTGCGTCGTGGGGAGATTGTTTTTGTGCAGGAAGGGGCACCTTCCTGCACAAAACAATCACTTGAGGTAATTTCCTCTTCCAATACATGCTGTAGAATGCAGCATGCATTGAAAGAGGAAAAAACAAGGAGAAATGAAAACATTTCTCCTCGTTGCACCTCACCACGACATCCCTGGGGATGATGTAGCATCCTGAAGCATTTACAGGCTTCAGATTGCCCATAAATCTGGAAATGCATAAGTGGACATGGGTGTTGTGTGAGAACATCCACAAAAACACCCATGTCACACCCCTAACACACAACGTGTTGTGTGAAAAGGGGTGACATTTATGAGCACACATAAAGCCACGCAGAGTGGCTTACCGTGTGCTTGTCAATATCATGCAGCAGGTTGCGCCTCCGATGCCTCATGCAACGTGATGCACCAACAGCGCTAGGGGCACATAAATAAGCCCCTCAAGGTCTAGGGCACTAGATTTAAGTTCAGCTCAGACCCGACCATCTGATAGATTCCTCGGGGGTCTGTATTCAACACAGAAGTTGGCTCAACCCCATAGATACACAGCTGACCATAGCCAGGGCCGGACTGGCTACCGGGCAATTGTGTGTGCTGCTGAGCTGGGGGCTGATTTCGTTGATAGTGACCTGCGTGTGAAAAACGAAATTTGTTTTGCTTTTTTTATTTCAATGCGCACGCAGGTCCCATCAACGAAATAAGCCCCCACCATAGAGAAATTAGCCCCCAGCTCGGCAGCACACAAAACTGCCCGGTAGCCAGTCCGGCCCTGACCATAGCTCTTATCAATACAGAAGCATAGCACCACCAAAACAACCAACCATAATAGCAAAGAGCAGAAAATCATAACAATAGAAAGGAGTAAAGTTCTTTTTTTGCTATGGGTTGAATTTTCATGCATGTAACACAAAATAAATAAGGTGCTCTTATGCTGGAACTTGCACCAGAAAGGCTTCATATTGAAGTGTGGTGGCCAAGCTCCAGATTAACCACATTGGTGTGGGCCACAATTAGAGATGGCATCATAGGAATACTCCTGGGCACCGCAGTCCCTTCTGCAACTCAGCCCTGTTTGGATATACGGATAAACGGAAAGCAGGAGGGAGTGGTACTGTGTTTTATTCTGCCTTGAGTGGGTTTTTATAACGACAACCAAGATGTTGACATTATTGGCATCTCAATGCAGCACTGATTCCTCAAAAAACAGGGGCAGTGGAAATTACACCATTCACCCTTTCACCTCCAATGGCATCTCAAGAAGTGATATCATGCAACATTTGCTCCTGTGACGTCACAGTCAGTGGTCTCAAGTGACATTTTCCCCTGATGCCATGACAAAAAGTGACATCACGTTTTCTGTGAAAAAGGTCCCAGCGAGGGATTCTTCATTACAGGCATATTTCATGCTGATTACTGAAGAGATACCTTGAAGGATTTGGTAGCTCTTTGAAAGTGGACAGATTTAATTTATGATTGCTCATTTCCTCAGCACGTGCGGTTATATTCCATAAAGTATCATAATAAAGGCCACAGTAACTTCTGTCGTGTATTTCTATAGGTTCTGATTCGATCCCCCTATTCCTGACCCTATTCTGGTTAAACTTACTAGCTAGTTAACTAACAGTCAGCCCATGAGGCAAGAAATCCCCCATGATGCAGATACCGTTATCTGACGCAGTCACACTACGGCACAGGAACGTGTTATCTGATTAGGTCATAACGCTTGAGATCTAATTAGACAAGCGACATTCCTCCAGCCCCTGATAAGGCATACGACGTTCTCATAACAAATCAAACCTATGACAACCTGGATAATCCGTGCGGCCATTGTTTTGATTTCACAGAGAACTTTAGTAAAGAATGTGCTAACGAGCAAGTCGTATGACATCTTTATTGACGTACCTATGTCCATCCTTACGTCAATCCCGGCACCTTTAAGGTATAAATATTGCCGACCTTGCCCTATGCAAACGCACGCGTGGTGACAAGACGGAGCAGCCATACTTGCCGAAGCCGAGAGCAGAAGCAGACCCCGCAGGCAGCAGCCCCGCCTTCCTGACGCGCTGAGAGACGCGCTGCTATCTCAAGCCGAGAGACCCAGCACCGGCGCTTCCGGGTAGCCCTCGCAGGCAGCCTGGAATATCGAGAGCAGAGAAAGAGATACCATTCCTCATCCATCCTAAATTCCAGGTACAGAACTGAATAACCCCTCCTAGAGAATTCTTTAGTTATTCACTTGGCAAAAACAAACTTAACTTAAACTGTAACTTTCTATTCCCGCCCACGCATTAGACTTAGGTCAGGTACACGGGGTAGGCGTATTTAGAAACACCAGTTGAGTACGTTTAGTCAAATGTATATGTGTATGTAAATATATTTTAATCATTTTAAACATCATATGGCTCAGAAACCATATCAATGTTTTTACAGTATTATTTTATACTATTGATTCTAATGTATGCACTTTACTTAACTATAAGTATTGCAATAATATCGATCCATTTCTCTTGTACGAGAAAAGAGACTGATCAATAAATAACATCTTTTATTGAACACGCCCGTCTCTTCCTTTTCTCTACATACTGATGAGACTAAGAATGCACGTACTGACTGAGTAAAATAATTGCCTTGTGCTCACACGACTCTCGAGATTGACTCTTGATTAGGGGAGAGCAAAGTTGTCATGTTCTATGGTTGTCAGAAACTAAATCCCTTCTTGTCTAATCAGGGGAGTTCATCCTTCCTTGAACATTCGAGAAAGTTTCTAGCGAACTCTGAGCTTAGCTGGCAAACCCAAAAATTAAGTCTAGTATCGACAGTAGTAGACCTAGTTAACGTCTGGCCTAGGCCTTTACTGCTGTAGGTACTATTCCAATGCGCAGAGCCTATTGGGAAAATAGGAGCTACACTACATGGCGCCCAACGTGTTTGGAAAGGGCGATAAAACTAACGTAAGACATTTAGAGTAACTCAGTCGTGCTTTCTCACTCAGACCCCTTTTTCCAAATACTCCAAAGACGTCTGGAGTGGGTGAAAGGTTATAATATCCTCCAAAACCTCGCAGGAGGGAACTCCTATGTATGGTTCTTGGTCTAGTCAACGTTGAAGGATAAAACAGTTCCAAAATATTGTGCACCTAATCTTTGTTCCATAAAGAAACCTGATCTGCAAACAAAAGACAAAAGCTTCCTGTCGGTAAAATGACAGAGAGTGATGAAGAAAGAGAGGCAATTAGATTAGCTACTGAAATAGCAGCAGCTGATACTACAGCACTCGATGCAGACCCGGATATAATACTCATCCAGGTCGCCAAAAGGAGAGCTATAACTCTAAAACTTATAGAAAATGGACTGACACCTAGAGGTGGCACAGTCATATTCGTAATCGAGGCACACGAATATCGGCAGACAGAGGTATACTATACATGGATAAATTTTCCAGCAGCAAATGCTGTAACAAAGTACTTCCACTATTACAAAGTAGAGGAACCTCCTAATGAGTACACTCCTTTCGAGGAGGTGGAAGTACCACTCAAATTCCAAGAGCATTTGCTCTTATTTGATGGCGCCCTAATACATAACAATCACATTACAAGGCTCGGTCCTTTAGGAAGACCAGGAGCAACGTGGCCGGTCCTAGCCGGATACACACCACATCCAGACATCGAAAGAATGCCTGCAGCAGAGCTGTTAATACAGCTAAAACAACTACTAAAAATTCACAGACAATTAGTTCAGTATGTAATGCGGACTTCAACAATTCAGCCAGCGATTAAACTTCCACAGCTGACCCCTCACCAGGGGAACACAAATAAAATTACACCACAGAACATCCAATCCTGCCTAGGTAAAGTTCCAGCTAAACGGGAACAAATACCATTCTGGTTGGCACAGAAAATTACCCAAATAGAGGCGGTGTTTCCTGACACCACCCCGCTGGAAAAACACAGGATTCTGACTATATGTCTCCCAATGGGAATCGCACCACACATTGAGGACTGTGACACTTGGGGTACAGTCTTTGCTTCCATCTATACAAAAACACACGGTGTTCCATCCATTTCGGTGATACCAGATGTGCTAAAACAAATTCAAGATGAATACGGTCCAGAACCTGCTTTAACTCTTGGTATGAAATTACTGAAAGACTTCAAGCAAGTCTCGGCTATATTACTAGCCAACATAAAAGGTGAAGCAGCAAACGTGGCGATCCGCCAGAGGTTAAAAGAGACAGATATAGCAGACCAACCAGCTGAAATTGCCAGAATCATAGAAAAATCCTATGAAGAACTAGGCAGAGATAGTCTAGGTGGAATACCAGTAAAACCGCAACTGACTACAAGTCCAGAAAAAATATTTTTTAATAATAATTCACCAAAAAAGAACTGGGATGGAAATAAACAATCCAATCCTAAAGAAAAGAAATTCCAGTCCAGAGGAAGGTCTCCTAGGCGAAGAGAGAAATCTCCAAACCCGAGACAAAGGTCACCTCAGAGTGAACCCTCTGGGAATAGATATAACCTTAGAAATAGGGATAATATTAAAAAACCTGATAGATATCAAGACATTGATACACGTCCCTCTCAATCTTTTCAGAATTCCTCGCAGAAATCGGAAAGAAGAGGACGATCAGAAGAGCACGCCAAGTCCAAAGACAAGGAACCTGCTCAACTGAAAAAGAAATCACAATTTCCAAAAAAGAAGGTAGCCAGTATCAAGGTAGTTAACAATGCCGAGAATACTGAGGACACAACTGAAAAACGGAGAATGGGCTCAAACAATGCTAGACAGCGCAGCAGAGGTGAGCATAGCTCGCAAAGTCCTTATGAATCATCTGGAGACAGTGGACACGAATGAATACCTTCAAGTGGAAACTGCAGATACCAGAGTTAGCAAGCCCCACAAAATATACGAGATAACATTACGTATAGAGGGAGATAAGACTAGGAAAATAAGGGGACTATTTTGGGATAACCTATCCAAAGGCTATGACATCCTTCTAGCTGAAAAAGACTGGCCACCAGAGTTTGTCAGGGAGTGCCCTCATGGCGAAGAAGTAATTATGCCTGCCTTCTCGAATCAAATACCGATTCATAAAAAATACACACTTGCTAGAAAGTGGGCAGTGGCCTTAGCACCTGCTTTATATAAAAATCACGTAGGATGGGATGAGGATTCTCCTCCTCACAAAGTCCAGTTAAAATCACAACCAACTGCACAAAGGCAGTACCCAATTAAGCAAGAAGCTAAAAAACAAGTAAATGAAATACTAGATCAGCTAGAATACCAAGGGGTGATTGAAACTTGCACCTCACAAATGAACAATCCTTTGTTTCCGGTCTCCAAACCAGACAATTCGTACCGTCTAGTTTTGGATTACCGACACCTTAACACATGTTGCAAAACTTTTGCAGTGCAAAACTCACACAGTGCTGCACTAATGAATAACATAGTGCGCAAAAAATACAAAACAACCTTGGACATCTCCAACGGATTCTTTTGTCAAAACATAGCACCAGAGAGCAGATATTTAACTGCATTCTCAGTAAATGGCACTCAAAAACAATTCTGTCGGTTAGCCCAGGGGTACAAGAACAGCCCGGGGGTATTCTCAGCGAGAGTAACAGAATTACTACAACAATATGATGATGAAGCATTATCTTATGTCGACGACATTTACTTAACAGATGATGACTTGGAAACTCACTTGAAAAGAGTGAACACCATAATACTTGGTTTCGCTGCAGAGGGTTACAAATTCAACTTCAAAAAGTCCAGAATTGCCCATCTGACGGTCCTATTCTTAGGATATGAGTTATCAAGTGAAGGCAAAAGCCTGGCAGACAATTTCCTAGAGAAATGTGCCGTAATCCAAGCTCCTAAAACACTAAAAAACCTACAGTCAATTCTAGGCTTCCTAAATTTCGGAAGAACATATATTGCAAATTACGCAGAAAGGGTCAAACCCCTTTATGATCTAATTAAACCAGACTTTAAAAGATCCAGTTGGACTCAAGCACACACAGAAATTTTGAGATCCTTACAAACAGACATGCTAATTAAAACAAAATTAGAAACCCGTGATAATACACGCAACCTTGTGATCCGAGTCATCCCAGGGAGATGCGGATTCACATACCTGACTTCTAATGAAGGAGATAAGGTACCAATTGCATTCAAATCACATTTGTACACAAAAGCTGAACAGAGATTCAACAACAAAGGAAAAATTGTTCAAGCAGTTCAAACCGCAATAGCTAGAGAAAAAGACATAGCTGACGGTAGACATATCACAGTCAGAACAGCAGAATCAGCCTTTGAGGCATTAACAACACCGTGTAATTTACCAACAACAACATTGGATCCAGAATGGTTACAATGGGTAAATTCAATCACAACGGACAAAGTATATTACTTCTTTGATCCAGAACTAGAAGAATTAAAAAATCTAAAATATGAAAAAACGTATCCTCTGCCAATCGACATTCTGCCTCTACGACACTACGCCTGTGTAATCTATACAGACGGACATGCTCAACCCTCCGTTTGGGGAGAACATGCATACAATCCCACATGTGAGATTACAAAAGAAGTGTGGCACGGATGTAAACTAAGACCTCTATTAACAAAATCACACTCAGTAGAAACTAATTCAGAACTACAAACTGAAATATTAGCTTTGAAAATGGCGCTAGATAATGCGGATCGCGAATTCCCGACACTTATAGTGTCAGATTCATATTTCTGCGTCAAAACATATAACAAGGATTTGCAGACCTGGATTCAGAACGATTACAAAGATGACACGGATGCACCAATAAAGCAGAGACTGCTCTGGGAACAGGTAGCTCTTTTGAAAAAAGAACTACCAAAGACTCACGTGACACACTCACTGAGTCACCAGCGTGATGGCGTTCACGTTGTAGGGAATTCATTGGCTGAAACAGCCGCAGCGGCAGCCAGTAAACCGGCTCCCGTAGATCGGAAAAAGCGTACATTAAAATACATTGACGGCGAAACATTGCTGGCAGTAAAAACGTCATCAAAAGGCGACTGCTCGGCGTTACCGATCAACTATCCACTCAATTACACATACATCATAGATGCAAACTCCATTCCTTTTGCTCGAATCCCTGGAGTGGGGGATAGAGTGATTCCAAACATGGATAGGAGAAACTTGTTAATCGCAGACGCACACATGGGCGAGGGTCTCAGACACCTTAAATTAAAAGATTCTCTGGAAGAATTACAATCACGGTACTGGTGGCCAGGCATGAGCCTGCACTACACCATGTTTGTAAAAAACTGCCCAAACTGCAACAGAGATCGCAGTGGGGAGAGAAGCAGTTTAATACCTCGTCGTATCAAGGCAGATAACATCACCACTAAAAAGAATGGCTTGCGATTAACATATACAGGCTAGTTCCCACTTATAATGTAGATCCACAGCACTCGGCTGACGTCCGGACTGTTATACAAGATTTGCGAGTCTAAATGGCATATACGCTAAGAGCATGCTACGTTCGACCATTTTTTTCTTTTTCTCAGGCAATCCAGCCTGGGGGGGAAAGAATGGCCAAATGAGCACAGCCCAGCGGGAATCTTCTCACTTCCTTCCTGAGGGTATGGGATGGTGTAAAGAAAAAACCAAGACAGAAAGCAATCTATAATAGAAAGGATATTAGGTTCGGGAGCTGGGTGGGTCAAACATCTAATAAGTGTCCAACGTAGTCTAAATAACTTGCCAAGAAATTCTCTGAAGGGATTCAGTCCGTACGAATTATTATTCGGAACTAGGATGTTGATCTCTGACCTTGATAGTCAGACTTCAGTGGTAACAGAAAAAAGCTTTGATGTCAAAGACCGTTTGGCTATTTTGCAGGATTTAAACAAAACAAGAAAAGACCTGAGCAACATACAGTTGAAAGAACAGCCAACGACCACTGAAGAATCACCACCTGTCCCAGCAAGACCTGTCTGGATTCCAAAAGTCGGGGATCTAGTCAGGGAGAAGATCGCGGTAAAGAAGGAATTTGGGCCTTCTTACAGAAAAGCAGTTCCTGTCTTGTCTGTCAACGGGACAAGATCAGTTGTACTACCGCCACTTGCTGGAAAAAAGGAGAACCGAGTTGTATCAATCGACCTGGTAAAACCACAACATGTGGCCGATAACCAACAGTAGGCCAAGTGGACTCCCAATAAGTAGCAGAACACCAAGGTTTGCTACCAGTACAGAGGTCCTATCAAAGAGGCTCATCACATTCGAAACGCCTACAGAAGAACAACAAGGACTATGCAACAATGCAATAGAACTTAGACCTCTGGAAACCCAAATAAAGACATTTAGCAGAGACACACCAATCTATACAGAAGTACCAAGTGAAAATGCAAGAAACAAAAATCCTGAACCAATTGGAACAATTGACAGAACTGCATCCGGTTACTTCATCAACTTCGATGATTCCTCTGAAGGCTTCAGCGAACAAAAGACACAACCATCATCAAAATCCTTTCAAGACAAAGCGAAGGAACTTCTGAAACAACTGAAAGAAACATATCTAGTTTCTCCATGGATTGAATTCTGGGTGGGTTTTGGTGCATTTATCCTCATACTTTGGCTCATCATGGTATTTACTTTGGGACGCTTCATTGAGGGAAAATATGCTAAAATGGACACAGCAAGTCAGAACATCAACTTGGTCCTCAAACCACACACATCTTCACACGTCGAGAAACGAGAACTTTCTTCAGAACTTTCTTCAGCCAATTTCACAGCAATTCCAATACCTGGTGGGGTAGCCTGGGACAACACTGACTATGAAATTTATGGTCCGGTCGAGATCCTGAAATATCCACACCAAATCAAGATCTCCTTGAGTGACTTTGCAAAACCGAACTCATTTGCTGATGATTGGGACTTTGAAAGTATAAACAATATGATGTCTGACTTAGTAATGTCTGCTAAATTTACAAAACATGATTATTTGCAAGGTTCTACAAATTATGACAGCATGTACTGCTATAACCATTATGGTAACCATTTCTTGCATAAATCTGCACAACCTAGAAATGTTTTAAATTTTAATCAATGGGAACATTGTGCTACACCTCCAAAAGGGAGCTCTAGAACCGTGTATGGCAAATATTCATATTTTTCAGGTTTTAACATAACTAATGCTGAAACATTTTATTACAAATTGTCAAACAAGACAGGGATGAAAACCATGATAACCAACACAAAATTGATATATTCAGATTCTTTCTTTGAAAAAATGAATACTTTTGGATTTGATTATTGGGACAAACATGTTGATTTGAAAAGTGTTTGGGGCACAAAAGAATGGCAAGTACAGGGTTTAGAAGCTTTGTTTAGAGCCTGCATGATCCCAGAACAAATGATATTTTTAAATGACACCGTTCAACAAACCACCTGTCTTGGCTTAGCCAAAATCAAAGATTTAAATAACCTGTCTATTCCAAAGCCAACAATGTTTAGCAATAACTCTGAAACAGATGAAGAAATAGACATAAACCATATACTTAACCAAAACAGAACACATCCTGATTGGAAACAATGGTTGATCTGGCCCACAGATACAAATACCTGTCAAGATAGATTCCTGAATAAAACACAGGGTTTCAAAATGAACAGGCCAGACCCTAGATATCCCCAAAGACATCACCCAGGGATAATAACAACCTACAGTGTGGGCAAATTATGCCTTCAATGGCTACAAACTTCCACACTGCCTGAAATTAAGCAACACCTAACTTTACTTACTGATGGTGCTGACTTGCGTGATTTCATACTGGGACCACGCAAACAGCGTCATAAGCGTTTCATAGCAGCCTCTGTATATGCAGCATACAATGAGGCCTGGAAGGTTACTCAAATTGAGACAGCAGAAAGAATACGGGAAATTGACCGTATTAATTTGGAAAAATCACTTTCTGTAGTGGACAATGGGTTAATGACTCTGTCCTCCAGAATTTTTTCATTGGACAGCATTGTGTCTTCAGCAATCGATATATTATCGCAAGACTTACTGTTATTACAACATGGTCAGTCACAATTGCGTTCCATTGTACAGCTTGGCTGGACGTTACAAAATCTGCGTTCAGGCTACGTGCCTTGGCGTTTAATCAACACAACGTCACTATTCCAAATCTTTAACCTTACTGATAGACAGATCGGTATGGCGCAGAAGGGTGCTGATTATACAATCTTGAGCATTGAAAAACTAGAAAGATTACCGTTGACAATGTCAGAACGACCTGTCAGTGAATGGATAATCCACGGAATCATAAATATTCCAATCTCAACCTTCAGGTTTCAATACTGCCAAAAATATATACAGGCTGGCATGTACGAGAAATTGGGAAAGGGGTACCTTAAAACAACATGGAACCTGCCCTATTCACATGCATGTGTCAGTAACAAAGGACAGAAAGTGTTTCTTAGTGGCAACAATTGTGCTATGTCACTAAGCGGCACGCTTCTGTGTAACGGTATTAGTTTGCACGGAGCCTGTGAAGGGAATTCATACAACCTTTCATGTCACCAGCAAGGCGCACCTGCAACTGAAATAGAACCATTCTTTCAAAGACTCTATAATGGGAGTTACATTCTTATTGTAGACCGCAGATGCTGTAGTCTTATGCCCGGGACTCCTTATCTCGTCACTACGACGGCGAAGGTCAAGTGTTGTGGACGTTCTTTGTTCCCCAGCTCCTTTCCAGACAGGGAGGCAAGGGCATGGCCCGGTCTGAAAATTACTTCTATTCGAATAGACGCTTTAAGCAGAATGAAAACAGTGCTTCTTCAGACGCCTACAAGGCTCACGTCATCAAAAGAAACGTATGATCTACAAGTCGCAAGGACGACTGCAGAGATACATACATTATTATCAACCAATTCCCCCGTACATTTCGCGGAAATCCTGAGCGAAATCTTAAATATTTCTGATACCACAGGGTCTCAAAGGTATTTAAGACAGTATTTTCGATGGCATTAACACCATTCAAAGCCATACTGGGTATTTTTCCAGACTTCGTCCATTCGATTTTTGGCGGACTTCCCCTGATCCTAGGACTAATTGCAGGAATCCTATTCCTAGTCCTTATTTTTCGTTATGGCAACCCATGTCACAGATCAAACTCTCGCGACAATGGAAGATACGATCCTAGCCATTGGATACCGGGACCGGATATCAAAAATCCTGGGACTATCCCGGCTTAGAGACCTAAACATGACTTGGTTTCTATCATTTCGACCAATGTGGCAAAGGTGTGTTTTACCTGTACTAAGGTGTCTGCTATGCGGAGAAGAATGCGTGTTAGACACCTGTCTGATGCTACAATCGGATGCGCCGGTGGATGCAGATACACTGTTGGTTCCTACCAAGGTTCACGCACTGTGCTGCCCTCAAAGGCTGCCAATTCTGATGACGGCATTCCTGGAATCTTCACCACTGCGATTGAAGAGTAGTGAAGTTCAAGATGAAAGCAGCATCGAACAGGTACGACCTTCTGTCAGCAATGCAAATCAGAATGTCAATGGAGACAATCATGCGCATGAATGCATGGTTACCCCTATTTCCGACTTAGAGGAACTTTCCCATGAAGCTGTTGACAGTTTTTTCGAAAGCCTGAATGATATGATGTTCTCTCCGGAACAGAAATAGAGACTTTTGAGTAAACTCGCACACGGCGTTCCCTGAATTCGGCCTTCAACTTTAAAAATAAAGTCACATGAACAACTACAATCCAGTTCACGGACAGCAACTTTTTTCAGCAAGCCCCTAAAATATTTTTCTATATATTTTTTCCCGGGACACTGATTTTCTGCTTAAAGTAAGAGACTATTCCTAGAGAACTAAGATTTCTATTTTAGATACTTTATAGACTTTATAGACTTTAGCTGCCCGCTGGTATGTTCGCAATAGATTTTATGTGATGAAATGGTTTCGACTTTTTTTCTGTATAGCCATATTAAGAGCCATTTCATGTGTATTTCTCATATACCAACAATCAATAATGCATAACAATGCGTGTACACTTTTGCATCTAATTCGTAGCTTAAGTGCATACAATATATATGACTGCAATTTTTCAGTATATTTGAAAATTTCGAAATGCATTTATGTATTTTGGGGTGGTAAGGTATACACTATACTCTATAGTATGTTGTACTATGTTATACTATGCATAGATTAGTAGATATGACCATAGTTAGCGTGGAGTGGGTGTCGTGTATTTCTATAGGTTCTGATTCGATCCCCCTATTCCTGACCCTATTCTGGTTAAACTTACTAGCTAGTTAACTAACAGTCAGCCCATGAGGCAAGAAATCCCCCATGATGCAGATACCGTTATCTGACGCAGTCACACTACGGCACAGGAACGTGTTATCTGATTAGGTCATAACGCTTGAGATCTAATTAGACAAGCGACATTCCTCCAGCCCCTGATAAGGCATACGACGTTCTCATAACAAATCAAACCTATGACAACCTGGATAATCCGTGCGGCCATTGTTTTGATTTCACAGAGAACTTTAGTAAAGAATGTGCTAACGAGCAAGTCGTATGACATCTTTATTGACGTACCTATGTCCATCCTTACGTCAATCCCGGCACCTTTAAGGTATAAATATTGCCGACCTTGCCCTATGCAAACGCACGCGTGGTGACAAGACGGAGCAGCCATACTTGCCGAAGCCGAGAGCAGAAGCAGACCCCGCAGGCAGCAGCCCCGCCTTCCTGACGCGCTGAGAGACGCGCTGCTATCTCAAGCCGAGAGACCCAGCACCGGCGCTTCCGGGTAGCCCTCGCAGGCAGCCTGGAATATCGAGAGCAGAGAAAGAGATACCATTCCTCATCCATCCTAAATTCCAGGTACAGAACTGAATAACCCCTCCTAGAGAATTCTTTAGTTATTCACTTGGCAAAAACAAACTTAACTTAAACTGTAACTTTCTATTCCCGCCCACGCATTAGACTTAGGTCAGGTACACGGGGTAGGCGTATTTAGAAACACCAGTTGAGTACGTTTAGTCAAATGTATATGTGTATGTAAATATATTTTAATCATTTTAAACATCATATGGCTCAGAAACCATATCAATGTTTTTACAGTATTATTTTATACTATTGCTTCTAATGTATGCACTTTACTTAACTATAAGTATTGCAATAATATCGATCCATTTCTCTTGTACGAGAAAAGAGACTGATCAATAAATAACATCTTTTATTGAACACGCCCGTCTCTTCCTTTTCTCTACATACTGATGAGACTAAGAATGCACGTACTGACTGAGTAAAATAATTGCCTTGTGCTCACACGACTCTCGAGATTGACTCTTGATTAGGGGAGAGCAAAGTTGTCATGTTCTATGGTTGTCAGAAACTAAATCCCTTCTTGTCTAATCAGGGGAGTTCATCCTTCCTTGAACATTCGAGAAAGTTTCTAGCGAACTCTGAGCTTAGCTGGCAAACCCAAAAATTAAGTCTAGTATCGACAGTAGTAGACCTAGTTAACGTCTGGCCTAGGCCTTTACTGCTGTAGGTACTATTCCAATGCGCAGAGCCTATTGGGAAAATAGGAGCTACACTACACTTCATTACCCATCCCCTATATTTTTCCTTACATTACACTTGTCACGGTTTACAGGGACTGACCTTTTACCTAGATACTACACTGCATTCAGAACGCAGGTTTTCCCTAGTGTGAAATCTGATACATTATGCATGAGGATTCTTGGAAGCACAGCAGGACTACCATCTCCTGTATAAAATCTATGTACAAAGTTCATGCCCAATGTCATCCTTAGGCCGACACAGTAACACAGCAAGGTAGGACCCCTGGGGAGACCTATGGGTATATATACATCACATCTTGCTAAGATAAGACAGAGGAGACCGAGACTTCCCTGCCGACACACTGACCAGAGACACTAAGGTTCCTGCATGCAGACACTCCAGCTCGCAGTGGTCAAAAATATCCCCTGTGGGGCGTCCAACTCAAGACCAGGACGGGGTCCCACAGTCTCTCACTTGAGTTAACGGGGTTGACTAAATCCTAGAGGGATTCTTGGTTTAACACCTATCTCCATGCTAGGTACGCTTAGGTATATCTAGTTAGGAAGTATTGTAGAAGTACGCATCTTTTTATCATGTGTTTTATATTCTCATAGGTATTCATGATTAGTGTAAGATGGTAGAGCTATACAATCCATTTACCTTTATAGTACTGCTAATCAATTATATCTTATACTGCCTAACGACTGTTGCAGCTCACCTATTTTACACCAGAATAACAAGTGTTCAATAAATTCTCATTGAAAACGCCCACCCTGTTTATTCTGTGTATTTCTCTGAGACAGACTAAGTAAGCACGAGTGACTGAGCAAAAGATAGTATATTGTTTCCACGGTCTTCAGGGATCAGGGTTGTCATTCAATAGTTTCCAGGAACTATTCTCTTCTCGATAAGAGGAGATTCTAGTGGCACTATGAGGTAGTTGGTACAAAAGGCCAACATACCCGTGGGGGTGATCAGAGTTTGTCTGACACCAATCCTACAGTGTATGATGTCTAAACGCGCAGATCCTGTATACTTTTTATAGGAACTCGATGACATGGTGCCGCCAATATAGGTTGGGTACTTATTTAACAGTAGAATCTGAGTAATTCTGTCGTGCTATTCTCAGAAATCTCTATTCACAAAACACCAGAGACGTCTTGAGTGGGTGGGCAAAAGTCTGCCACAGCTGAGTAGGTGAAATATCCTATTTATTGGCTGTTGGTTAATCACGCTTGAAGGACACAGTGTTCCAAAAATTGTGCAAAACACCTTAACTTAGTTTCATTGAAAAGCACTTCCTTCTTTATAAAAAGAAAAAAAAAACAATGACTCAGGAAGGGGATAGAGTTGTTCAAGAACTAAATCTCTCAGCCGAAGAGGACAATGCAGATGCAATTCAGATTGCAGAAAATGGTAGAAGTGCAGTCACTGTGAAGCTGCTTGTGCATGGTTTAAACACCTAGGGGTGGCATAGTAGATTTCGTGATTGCGGCACACGAATCAAACAGAACAGAGGTATTTTATCCATGGGTTACATTCCTAGCAGCGAATGCAAGAACAAAACCTTTTTATGTTAACACAGAAGATGAAACACCACCGGAATATTGTCCGTATGAGGACATTGAGGTTTCGCTCATGTTCCAGGAACATTTATACTGGTTTAAAGGCACCCTACCCCATACAAGAAGAAGAGTGAGACTGGGCCCGCTCGGAAGAGAAGGGGCTACATGGCCAATATTAGCAGCCTATACAACACATCCTGACATCAAAACAATGCCAGGGCCAGACTTACTCATTCTTCACAAAGAGTCAATAAAACTTTACAGAAACATGACACAATTTGTCATGAGGACACTTACAGTCCAGTCAGCAATGGTAACAACAAATACAACTAACATTCAAAACATAACAGCTAAGATTACACCTTAAACGTTACACACAGTAATGGGTAATATACCCGCAAAACGTGAACAAATACCATTCTGGATAGCTCAGAAAATAACACAGCTAGAAGCAGTATTCCCAAATACCAGTGCTTATGAAAAACACAGAATGCTGACAATCTGCTTGCCCATGGGGATAACACCAGAGATAGATGACTGAACTTCTTGGGGTACAGGTTTTGCTGTCACATACACCAGAACTCAAGGTATACCATCCCTAGCAGTAATACCACATGTATTAAGACAAATACAAAATGGGTAGGGAGCAGAGTCTGCTATGAACTTAGGGATGAAGTTACTAGGTAACTATGCCCAAGTTTCCGCCATAATATTAGCAAATATTAAAGGGGAGGCAGCATCAGTCACTATCCACAATGTCTAAGGGAGTTCAGTCCTCTACAACAGGAGCACAAAATACCAACAATAATAGAAACTGCATATGCAGAATTAGGCAGGGACAGTTTGGGTGGAAAAGCATTAAAACCACAACTGATCGGCAGTCCCAAGAAGGAGACCTTCAAGCAGACACCTGCTTCTTCTAAAAAGAAGTGAGACATTAACAAAAAACAAAAAGTTAAAGAAAACAGATTTAAATCCAGAGTAGATCTCCTCCACAGGAGCCCTCCGAAAGGAGGTACAACCTTAGGAATAGGAATATTAAAAAACTTGAAGGGTATCAGGATACTGATACACTTTCCTCTCGTTCCTTTAAGGGTTCAATAAAAAACTCAGAGAGAAAAGGACGGTAAGACAGACAAGAAGAGCATACAAAGTCCAGAGACAAGCAACACACTCAAGAATATACTTCCAAAAAAGAAGATAAACCAAAACAAAAACCACAGTTCAAAAAGTAGATGGTTGCAGGTTTAAAGATCAGACATGCTCAGGACTCGACTACTGAACGGAGAGTGGGCTTTGATGATGTTGGACAGTGTGGCAGAAGTAACAATAGCTCGCCAGAACTTGATGGAATTTCTGGTGACAGCAGACTTCAATGATTATATCATACCTGATACTAGGGTAAGTATCCCACACAAATTATATGAAAGAACATTCCAAAAACAGGGGGACAAATGCAGGACACTTAAAGATTTCTTTTGGGAGAACCTAATGTTTGGCTATGACATTTTGTTAGCTGAACAGGATTGGCCACGAGCATTCGTCTTGGATTGCCTTAGGGGAGAAATGGTAATTTTACCAGCATTCTTCGTCCATGTTCCCAATTATTTAAAATATACATCTGCACAGGAGTGAGCAGTAGCCTAGGCCCTGGCATTATACAAAAACCATGTTGTATGGGATGAGGATTCAACCCACCACATTATTCCATTGAAAAATACACCTACTTCACAAAGGCAGTATCAATAAAGCAAGAAGCTAAACAACAGGGCAAGGAGACCTTAGATCAACTTGAATACCAAAGAGTAATTGAAACATGCTCCTCTCAAATGAATAACCCTTTGTTTCCCGTATCAGAACTGGACAACACATACTGTCTAGTGTTGAGTTACAGACATTTAAACACTTGCACGAAAACATTTGCAGTACAGAATGCACACAGTGCCGCATTAATGAATAACATTGAGCAGAAAAAATACAAAACAACACTAGATATCTCAAATGGATTTTTTGGCCAAAATGTAGTGCCTGAGAGCAGATATTTGACAGCATTCCCAGCACTAGGGTCCAAGCATCAATTTTGTCAACTTCCCCAGGGGTATCAGAATAGCCTGGGGTTGTTTTCGGCTAGGGTGACTGAATTACTCCAAAATCTGGATGAGGAGGCATTGTCCTACATAGATGTTATTTATCTGACGGATGATGACCTGGAGGAACACTTGAACAGAGTAAACACCACAATTTATGGGATTTGCCTCTGAGGGTTACAAATTCAACTTAAAAAAATTGAAGATTGCCCACCTTAATGTCCTAGAAAAATGTGTGCTGGTCCAACCTCCAAAACCATTAAAACATTTACAATCATTCCTGGGATTCCTGAACTTTGGCAGAAGATACATTTTAGATTACGTGGAAAGAGTAAAACATTTCTACGATTTGATAAAACCTGACTTTTCAGTTCGACAGTGGACACAGGAAAGCACACATACTCTTTGTTCCTTACAAGCTGACATGCTAGCTTCAAAACACTTACAGACACGCGTAAATGTACACAACCTGGTGAGCCGTATGGTTGCGGGTCGTTCTGGGTACACCTATATAACATATAATGAAGGTGAGGTGGTACCAATAGCACACAAATCACATTTGTACACAAATGCTGAGATGCATTTTGCATCAACTGAAAAAAGTCTAACAGCAGTACAGACTGCTGTAGCCGAGAAAGTGCCCTGGCTCAAGGGAAACGTATAATAGTCATTACACCGGTTCCAGCCTTAGAGGCTGCAACAAAGGCAAGCATTCCCAACGCTAAAGCCTTACATCCAAGATGGATACAATGGGCTAATTTTCTCACTGCAACAGATGTAGAATACAGGTACGACTCAAATCTAAAAACACAAGCATTTCTGCAATACGAACAAGAATATCCTTTACCAAATGAAATAATACCTCTAGATCAGTATGAATATATAATTTACACTGACGGTTCAGCGCAACCGGCAATAGGGAGCAAACAGCAATACAGCGCCACGTGTGCTATTGTTAAAGGATGCATGCAGGATGGAAAGTTTCACCTGAAGTGTACAAAAACACAGTCTCTAGGAGACTGCACAGCGCAGCTTGCAGAACTAAAAGCACTAATACTGGTACTGGTAAATATGGATCGAGAATTCCCCACACTAATCATGTGTGATTCCTTTCACTGTGTACAGTCATATAATTAATATTTACATCACTGGGGACAAAGCGGGTTTAAGGATGCAAAAGGTGGCACAACAAAGCACAAAACGCTATGGGAACAGGTAGTGGAGTTGAAAAAGGAACTACCAAGGGCTCATGTGATACATCCACTCAGTCATCAATGTGATGGCGTTCACGATGAAGGGAATTCATTGGCTGACGAAGCCGCAAAGGGGGCTGCACGTATGGCTTCCGTAGCTACAATCACTCGTTCAAAAACGAGAATGACGGTGAGATAATGGTTGCAATTATTGCTACACGCAATAACTCAGCAGCACTGAAAATGTTTCCACTCAAATACTCCTACAAGTTAGATGCAAACAATATTCCATTTGCTCAAATTCCTGGAGTTGGGGGTTAGAGTAATACCAAATATGGATCATAGTTTAGGATTAATTCTAGCAGCGCACAAGAGTAGGGTCTGCAGATGCAGGAGTTACAGCAACAGTTTCTCCACTGAAATAGCGCTATTGGTGGCCAGTACTAAGAAAGCAGAATAAGGACTACATCCTCAAATGCGACATCTGACAGCAGATGAAAGGCTCCATCGTAACACCTCCAGTGCAGACACCATTATTAATATCAGACAAACCACTGGCGTGTATCTATTTGGACCACTGCAGCCATTAGCAATCTGATAGGGCTTACAAGTATATCATGGTTGCATTGGATTCCTGCTCTAGATTCCTATGGATGTGGCCCCAGTGCTCGGCTGACACTGGAACTGTTATAAAAGATTTGTGAGCCTTTATAGGGACATACGCAATAGGCACATTACACTCTGACGGTGGCCCCATGTTTAGCTCTAGGGCTTACAAGAAAGCCATGGGAAGTTTGGGAATAGCATTGCGGTACTCATCTCCATACCATCAAGAAGGAAATTCGGTTGTGGAGAGGAAAAACCGGGACTTAAAGCAGTCTCTAACAGCTAGAGTATTAGGCTCAGGTTTAAATTGGGTAAAACATCCGCATGGTGTTCAAAGGGCATTAAATAATCAGCTAAGAGAATCTCTAGGGGGTGTCACTCCTTATGAGGCCCTATTTGGGACGAGAATGTGGGTACCTGATCTTGATTGTGAAGGCACAGTGGTGGATGATAAACCTTTTGACATCCATAAAAGTTTGGCTGTTTTACAGGACCTATATCAATCCAGGGCACTACAGAGTAATGTTTAGGTGAAAATGACTGCCACTGGGGGAGCAAAAAGTGTCACGGCAAGACCTGTCTGATCCCTAAAGTTGGGGATCTGGTCAGAGAGAAAATAGCAGACAAAATAATTTTGGCCATCATACAGAAAGCCTGTACCTGTCCTGGCAGTTGAAGGAACATGAACAGTACTCCTGCCACCTCTTGCTGGTAAAAAGGAGAAAAGATTTGTCTCAATTGATCTGATCAAACCACACTATGTGGCCAATACTGAGTAGTAGGCCACTTGGACTCAGGAGTAACAGACACCCTCCTCTCACAACTATACTAGAAGTCCAAACAGAAAGACTCATCACTTTTGAAGAGTCACCTACACGGAATGAGGGACTATGCAACAATGCAATGGAACTCATTCCTCTCAACACCGAAGTTCAAAATGAGAACTTAACAGTAAGACAAGTTTCAATTTGACCAAACACGGATATCGACGTCAACAAGCCCCAATGATAGGAAGCTACAGTTTCCACAAAACCTTCGGAATTACCGAAAACTGATCAAGCTGCATCTGACTATTTCACTAGCTTTGATACTTTTTCATTGGATCCAAGTGAACCCGAAATGATGCCAGCCCAAAAATCTTGTCTACAATAATTCAAAGACTTTCTGAACTTTCTTAAAAATACTTACCTGGTATCACCTTGGATGGAACTCTGGGTAACTACCTGGGTACTTTTCTAGTAACTGTCTTTAGTATGCTTATAAATGGAACTTATCTTCGTGAAAGCTCTGCAGCCCAAGAAGTGAATGTGATTCTGAAACCACATCTATCATCAGTGAACATGACAGCAGTTCCTATAGCTGATGGTATAGTATGGGACACGGTTGATTATGATATATGCGGCCCAACCAAACTTTTAAAAATACCACATTTATTTAAGACTTCATTAAGTGATATCATTACCTCCAGTACATTTTCCGATGATTGGGGCAATGAAACTATTAATAATATGTTGTCTGATTCAGAGAAATCTGCTGCTTTTACTAATAATGAAATGTTAGATGGCACATCAGACTTTGAAACAATGGATTGCTATCAACACTGTGGTCATCACTTTCTGCATAACTCTGCCAATCCCAGAAATGTTGTCCCATACCACCAATGGGAACAATTCCCAACACTACTGAAATGCAGTTCAAAAACATTTGCACAGAAATGTCTGTATTTTTCTGGGTTTAACAAATCAGACCCAGCCTCATATTATTATAAGGTTGCACCAACACCAGCATGGACAAATATGTTAACAAACACCATACAGATTTATTCTGCTACCTTTATTGCCAAATTGTCTGAACAGGGTTTCGACGTATGGAAAGACACCATAGACTTAAAATCAATCTGGGGTACCAGAGAGTGGCAGGTCCAGGGAACAGAGGCACTATTTAGAGCATGCCTTATTGAACAGCAAATAATGTTTTTGAATGAAGCAGTGCAACAAACGACCTGTCTTGGATTATCCAAGAATAAAGATTTGAATACCCCTCGGATGCCAACACCATCACACACCGAGGGCAATATAACAACACAAGAAGAGTTTACACTAGATGACATCATGCAATACAATAGATAAGACCCCGATTGGAAGGGGTGGTTGATTTGGCCCTTAGACTCTAATAACTGGCAAGAAAGATTCTTGGGTAAAACTAAAGGATTTAGTATCAATAGGCCAGATCCACATTATGTACAGAGACAACACCCAGGGGTAATGGCATCTTACAGTGTTGGGAAGTTATGCCTCGATTGGCTAAAAACCTGCACTTGAATGGGGGCTGTCTCCCTTGCACAATGTTGTCTCCACCTCCTGTGGTCATGTTGCACTAGTGAAGGCAGAACTGGTTTGGACTAGGCTCAGAGCTCCTTGTACAAAGGGATCAAAGGCAATTTGGGGTATACGTATTAGACCTAAAACCCCTGAACTTTAGACTACTTCTGGAATCAAGAGGAACCTTTGCCAAGGAGAAGAGCTGGAGAAACTGAGAAGTACTGCCCTTGATGTGTGTCTGGGGTTGGCCTGCAGTTGCTGTTTCAGCCAAGGAAAGGAGAAGGACTTTGCTGTGTGCTGTGTCCCCTGCTTGAGGAAAGTCTCCAAGGGCTTGAGTAGAGCTTGCCTCCTGTTTTGAAGTCTCAGAAACACAGAGACTTCACCCCCAGTTCCCCTGAACTTTCTTGCTGGGAGTTCAGACCTGCCAGGAGTGCCTGTGGCTGTGTTTGGCATCTGGAGGTTGTTTCTGCTACTGGGAGCTGGAAAACAACGCAACAACAAGAAAATCAATGCATCTCTCTTCTTGCAACAGCTTTTCCGATGCAATGCCGTGGTGTGAGAAGAATCTCCCTGCACCACTGCGCCGCTGCTGAAACTGACACAGTCCGCCGCCACTGCAAGAATCGAAGCATCGAGGTATCGCAGCTGAAGAAATCAACGCACCACTGCTCGACGCCGCTGCATTGTTCGCTGCCGCATCCCGGACTTCACTCATTGTCCCTGTGCGGCAAGTTTTCCCCGATGCATCACCAGCGAATCGGAGTTGTCTCAGAATCAATGCATCGCTTCGCCCTACAGACCGGACCCGATGCACCACTCCCCTGTGTCCAGCGGAACTGTTGCATGGCATCCATGAAGTTCTCAGGGGAAATCACCTTACAACGTAGTTGTTACACCGTGATACATTTAAATTGCAGTCATAACAACGCAAATCGTTACAACGACTTGCGCTGGATGGCGCTATACACTAAGGAATAGTATGATTTACTATTCCAACACCTTCTCTACTGTTACGTAGGGTGGAGTTGGAATAATAAATAATACTATTCCTAAGTCCGCACTGTCCAGCGCAAGTCGTTGTAACGACTTGCGTTGTAATAACTGCGATGTAACCTACCGTTGTGTAAATCATCGCGTTGTAACGTCACATATTCGGTCTCAGGAATCAATGCATCTCTTTGTTGTTCGACGCTTCCCATCGCTGCGGCTGTTTGGCTTGGTGAATTTTGTCGTAACAAAAGGTACTTTGCAAGAAATCACGTATCTATAGTTTTCTATGTACTCAGTTGCTAAAACCTTCTGAAAGTCATTTTTCTTAATATTTGTATGTTGCAGTTTTGTTGCTTTGGTCTTCTTAAAGTTTAGATAAAGATACTTTATTTTTCTAAACCAGTGTGGTGTCCATTTGTGGTGTTATCAGTGTGTTACTGTGGATCACTGACTAAATATCAAGGGACAAAATATAGACTACCCAAAATATAGATTCCAAAATATCGACAGACAAAATATCGAATTCCTATCTACAAAAAGGTAAGTACCAAAATATCGACCCCAAAATATCGTTTATATATATATACTTATCGAATTTCCTAAAAATAATGTAAAATTAAAAAAATATTAAAAATAAATAGCTAAAATATACTTAAAAGTACTTAAATTGCCTTAAAATTATTAAATAACTAATTTAACTTATAAAAAAATATACAATCATATCTGTTAAACATATATATTTATTAACATAATATTAATAAAAAATACACAATATTATTACCGTAGGATAGCGTAGGGGTAAAAATTACTATTCCCACTCCAGAGAGTGCAACAGTAGGGAAAGCGTTGGATAGCGTAGGGGTAAAAATTACTATTCCCACTCCAAAGAGTGCAACAGTAGGGAAAGCGTTGGATAGCGTAGGGGTAAAAATTACTATTCCCACTCCAGAGAGTGCAACAGTAGGGAAAGCGTTGGATGGCGTAGGGGTGAAAATTACTATTCCCACTCCACAGAGTGCAACAGTAGGAAAAGCGTTGGATGGCGTAGGGTTAAAAATTACTATTCCAACTCCAGAGGGGGCAACAGTAGGGAAAGCGTTGGATAGCGTAGGGGTTAAAATTACCATTCCCACTCCAGAGAGTACAACAGTAGGGAAAGCGTTGGATAGCGTAGGGGTAAAAATTACTATTCCCACTCCAGTGAGTGCAACAGTAGGGAAAGCATTGGATAGCGTAGGGGTAAAAATTACGATTCCCACTCCAGAGAGTGCAACAGTAGGGAAAGCGTTGGATGGCGTAGGGGTAAAAATTACTATTCCCACTCCAGAGAGTGCAACAGTAGGGAAAGCGTTGGATGGCGTAGGGGTAAAAATTACTATTCCCACTCCAGAGAGTGCAACAGTAGGGAAAGCGTTGGATGGTGTAGGGTTAAAAATTACTATTCCAACTCCAGAGGGGGCAACAGTAGGGAAAGCGTTGGATAGCATAGGGGTAAAAATTACTATTCCCCCTCCAGAGAGTGCAACAGTAGGGAAAGCGTTGGATAGCGTAGGGGTAAAAATTACTATTCCCACTCCAGTGAGTGCAACAGTAGGGAAAGCATTGGATAGCGTAGGGGTAAAAATTACTATTCCCACTCCAGAGAGTGCAACAGTAGGGAAAGCGTTGGATGGCGTAGTTGTAAAAATTACTATTCCCACTCCAGAGAGTGCAACAGTAGGGAAAGCGTTGGATAGCATAGGGGTAAAAAATCACTATTCCCACTCCAGAGAGTGCAACAGTGGGGAAAGCGTTGGATAACGTAGGGGTAAAAATTACTATTCCCACTCTAGTGAGTGCAACAGTAGGGAACGCATTGGATAGCGTAGGGGTAAAAATTACTATTCCCACTCCAGAGATTGCAACAGTAGGGAAAGCATTGGATAGCGTAGGGGTAAAAATTACTATTCCCACTCCAGTGAGTGCAACAGTAGGGAAAGCATTGGATAGCGTAGGGGTAAAAATTACTATTCCCACTCCAGAGGGGGCAACAGTAGGGAAAGCGTTGGATAGCGTAGGGGTAAAAATTACTATTCCCACTCCAGAGAGTGCAACAGTAGGGAAAGCGTTGGATAGCGTAGGGGTAAAAATTACTATTCCCACTCCAGAGAGTGCAACAGTAGGGAAAGCGTTGGATAGCGCAGGGGTAAAAATTACTATTCCCACTCCAGAGAGTGCAACAGTGGGGAAAGCGTTGGATAGCGTAGGGGTAAAAATTACTATTCCCACTCCAAAAAGTGCAACAGTAGGGAAAGCGTTGGATAGCGTAGGGGTAAAAATTACTATTCCCACTCCAGAGAGTGCAACAGTAGGGAAAGCGTTGGATAGCATGGAGTAAATTTTACTATTCCCACTCTAGTGAAAATAAATTAATATAATTCACATCATTATCAATTAATCAATTAATAAAAATTAATTACCAATTAAGAATTAATTAATTACCAATTAAAATTTAATTAACAATTTATTCTAAATAAATAACAATTAATTAATTAATTAACATATTTAATTAATTATAATTAAATTACTTCCCACCCTATTCCCCTATAAACCCACAACCCGCTACAGAAAATAAATTAATTTAATTCATATAGTTATCAATTAATCAATTAATACAAATTAATTATCAATTAAGAATTAATTGATTACCAATTAAAAATTAATTAACAATTTATTCTAAATAAATAACAATTAATTAATCAACATATTTAATTAATTATAATTAAATTACTTCCCACCCTATTCCCCTATAAACCCACAACCCGCTACAGAATTAAATTACGCAAAAATTAAATAACATAAAATTAATTACTTAAAATAAATTACAAAAATATATACACTTTTCACACATATACTAACATACAAAACACTTAAAAAAAATTGATATTATTAAAAATTCGATATTTTTTATAAACTATATTATGTACTTCGATATTTTGACTGTCTATATTTTTAAAATCGATATTACATTACTTACTTTCAAAATGATATTTTTGATGTCTATATTCTGTCCATTCGATATGTTGTCCATTCTATATTTTGGAGTCGATATTTAGGTTAGTCTATATTTTGGAATCGATATTTTGACCATTTACAGTTACTGTGAGTGTTGGTACAAATACTTTACACTCGTGCCAAGCTATCAAGGGGGTGATCAGGGGTTATCTAAAGTGTTTATCCCCTTACCCTGACTAGAAGCAAGGGTCCCTATTTGGACAAAGATACCTTCCTCTGCCAACTAGAGACCTCCATTTCTAACATTGGTGGGCAGCGGTGAGGATTTGAATCTGAATTTGTACTTGACCCACAGTGATTGGTGTACATCACAAGTTTAGTGC
Organism: Lissotriton helveticus; assembly: GCF_964261635.1. Classification (NCBI taxonomy): domain Eukaryota; kingdom Metazoa; phylum Chordata; class Amphibia; order Caudata; family Salamandridae; genus Lissotriton; species Lissotriton helveticus. The sequence continues at coordinate 405,070,928 of NC_136072.1, read as the reverse complement.
AGACCACCATGCAACCACATACTGTGTTTTGTTTTTGGTTCAATTTTTAAGTGGCCCTTAAAGTATCCATGCATCATGTCTCAGAGGGTAACCCAGCAAGTGAGAAGGCAGAATTGGAGTTTAACATTGTGGTTTTGGTTACCTACAAAGTAGATCAGCTGAAACAATTTTGCAAAGATTTTAGATGTCCCATGAGGAGCAGCTCTAAGAAGGAGGAGCCGCAGAAGGTCTTAAGGGCCTGGTGGGAGGCCAAAGAGGCTGGGGAGACAGGTGATGCAGAAGTGGACGTGGATGCCCAAGGGGATGGTTTCAGGTCACAGGATCTGCCTGTGTCCAAAGCAACCTCCAGGGCGGGCAGCCACCATTCTGCTAGGAGCTTTTCCCCAGAGGAGCTGGAGGAAAATCATAGGGTTAGAGATCATAAGTTTCAAGTTTTAACCTTTAAAATGAAGCAATTGGAAATGGCGAAACAAAATGCTGCCATGGAGAGAGAGAAAAAGGCAGAGGAAAGCAAGAACACTCTCGCTTTAGAGGAAAATAAATTGCTTTTGGAGACTAAAAAGAGGGCAGAGGAGAGCAAGAACGCTCTCGCTTTGGAGGAAAAGAAATTGCTTTTGGCTCATGAGATGAGCATGAGGGAAGTGGACATTGAGGCCAAGCAAGTGGAGTCCAGTTCAAATAGTGGCACCGTACAGCCAGTGCAAGGAGGTAAGGTGTATATGCCCAAGAACTTAGTACAGAATTACCAGAAGGGTCCCCAATGGATTCGCTTAGTGGGCCCTGAGAGTAGAGATAGAGGGATCCAACTAGGTTCAAGAAGGTGTTGAATGGGAATAGACACCTGCTGTTGCGGTAGAGACCCCGATTTCTAACATGATTCATCAAGGAATCTTGGGAATTACCATACAGATTTTGATGACAGAGTGGGGAAAAGAAGTGTTTATGAGTGGTACAAACTGTGAGAATACTTTAAGTGGATCACTTATATGTCAGGATATAATGCTTCATGGGGTCTGTAACCGTTCGGAAGCAAACTTATCCTCTCACTTAAATGGTGCCTCAGCAGCTGTGATCACTCCAGTGTTCGGACTACTTTCTAATGAGAGTTACTTGATGCTGAAAGATCAAGGTTGCTGTGGGATGCATTGCATATCTAGTAACCGTGAGTTCCAGGGTTACTTGCTGTATGCAAGTATTGTTTCTACCTTCACATACAGTCAGGGAGGCACCGTTATGGCATTTCTTTAATGTTTCATTAATACAGTTTGATGCTTTGAGCAGAATTAAAGCCATGCTTATACAGAAACCAGTGCCCTTAACCTCCACTCAAGAGAGTTTAGATCTTCAAGTCGCAAGGTCTTCGGCAGAGATACAGGCACTTATACATACAAATTGCCCCTTCCATTTAGTAGAAATGGCGAGTCGTATCTTTAGCATGTCTGATATGACTGGCATTGTCCAACTTTTTAAGACCATAGGTTCTAGAATATTAAACCACTTTCAGACGGTCCTCAGAGTTATACCAAACTTTACATGCTCTGTATTTGGAAGCATAGTTGGGGGACTGCCGCTGATCCTGTTTCTAATAGCAGGTATCCTGATTGTTGTTTTTCAGCTACGCAATAGACATCCCAGTCAGCAAGGAGATGGAAACAGTACTCATGGAGAGAAAATACCACAATCGCATGGTACAACTTCTAGACACACTTCGCCTAAGGGACCTGAGTGCTTCTTGGTTCTTGCCATTTAGACCTGTCTGGATGGACTGTATCTTACCTGCCTAGGATGCCTGTTTTGCGAAGAAGAATGTGTGTTAGATCTCTGTCTGACACTCCCATCATGTGTGCAACCGTATGTTGATGCTTTACTGGACCCGATAATGTCCCATGTTCTGCAGTGTTCCCAGCGTATTCTCATGTTGATGGCGGCATTCCTAGAGCCACCACAGGTAATATCTGCTCCTGTTGGTATGGACACCGGCTCCTCCTCTGACACCCAGGCTTTGGAAGGAGCACAGGCTGCCCCAGCACCGGCTGTGGACAGTATGGAAGATCATCTGTGCTCAATTGACATAATGTGTGAGGTGTTACAGGGACCGTCAACTGTGGAGGCAAGCAGCGACAATGTTGTATCTACCAGCCAGGACACATAAACATTTGACTCATTTGGCCCTTCGTGTGCTGTGAAAAAATGTGACTTTTAGAAAATAAAACAGAAAATTAGAACTCTATATCAAAATTGACATTCCTTTCGAGCAAGTTTGACTTTCAAATGCTTGGAGCAGTTTGGACTATACCTACGGATATATTAGAGCTGTAACTTAAAGTGCCAATTTCCAATAGTTTCTCTCTTTTTTTAAAACACTTTTTAACACTTTTTAAAACAATGTTTTTTTAACACAAGAAACTACTGTTTTAAGTATTTGCATACAAGTATCTAGTCCACCTAGTAGTATGGTGAGAATAAAACTATGTCATCCATTCGGAAGAGGAGTGGGTGTTATATTCCATACAGGTACCATAATATAGGCCTCGGTAACTTCATTACCCTTCACCTATATTCTTCCCTACATTACACTTGTCACGGTTTACTGGGACTGACCTTTTACCTAGATACTACACTGCATTCAGAACACATGTTTTCCCTAGTTTGAAATCTCATACATTATGCATGAGGCTTCTTGGAAGCACAGCAGGACTACCATCTCTTGTATAAAATCTATGTATAAAGTTCATGCCCAATGTCATCCTTAGGCCGACACAGTAAAACAGCAAGGTTGGACCCCTGGGAAGACCTATGGGTATATATACATCACATCTTGCTAAGATAAGACAGAGGAGACCGAGACTTCCCACCCGACACACTGACCAGAGACGCTGAGGTTCCTGTATGCGGACACTCCAGCTTGCTGTGGTCTAAAACATCCCTTGCGAGGTGTCCAACTCAAGACAAGGATGGGGTCCCACACTCTCTTACTTTAGGTAATGGGGTTGACTAAATCCTAGAGGGATTCTTGGCTTAACACCTACCTCCATGCTAGCTACACTTAGGTACATCTAGTTAGGGAAGCATTGTAGGAGTACGCATCTTTTTATCATGTGTTATATATACTCAGATGTATCCATGATTATTGTAGGATGGTAGAGCTATACTATTCATTTACCTTTATAGTACTGCTAATCACGTATATCTTATACTGCCTAACGGTTGTTGTAGCTCACCTATTTTGCCCCAGAATACCAACTGTTCAAACATTTCTTCTTGAAAATGCCCAGCCTGTTTATTCCTTGTATTTCTCTGAGACAGACTGAGCAAGCACAAGTGACTGAGCAAAAGGTAGTATATTGTTTGCACAGTCCTGAGGGATCAGGGTTGTCATGTTTGATGGTTGCCAAGAACTATTCTCTCCTTGGTAAGAGGAGATTCTAGTGGCACTATGAGGTAGTTGGTACAAAAGGCCAACATAACCGGGTGGGGTTGACCAGAGTTTATCTGACACCAATCCTACAGTGTATGTTGTCTAAACGCGCAGATCCTGTATACTTTTTATAGCAACAACACAACAGTGCCATATGTCAATGCATGCTTGTTTAAGTAAGTAAAATAGAACTTAAAGACATAGAAATAGTAACATACAATAATACATTTTGAGAAACATAAGACAGACGTATTCAAAGCTGTATTAAAATGTTGTGCATTTATGGGCTGTCCGTATCTTCCACAGCATGACAGTTTCAGCAGGCAGGGGCCTCCTGCCGCATTCTCCTCCCCATGATCATCTAGTTGGGGGTGATCCAGGAGATGAGAAGAGGCACTCTTCCACGATCCGCTGGGTGCCCTTGATTCACCCACAAGTTAACCCAATTTTCACTTGCCTACATGTGCAATAATAAACCTGCAGCCAAGCTGTCTCCAACAACTTCTGGTGTGGCCTTGTCTTTTCTCATGGTTTGCATTCCATGGTTATATGCATCTCAACCAAGGCATCTTATGTGGGTGTGTGAGTGCTATTGGATATCGGTGCTATGCAACAATATAGATCTTTGATTAGAAAACAAGATTGCCATGCTATTTAATCAGTGGTCGAAGTGGGGAAAAAAGTTGGGGAACTGTAGGTGGAGAATCAGATGGTGGGAACAATCCGAGGATTGGGTCAGTGGGTGAAGTCAGAGGTGTGGCCAGAAGGAGCAAAACATCCCAATTTTAAGTATTTTGCATTCCACTGACGCATTACAGCATATTACATTATTTAATTCAACCAATGGATGCACATGTTTATTTAAGGTGTAAATGAGTTATTGACATTAAAATACATTCACAAAGTGGGATATGTTTCCAATTACAGAATGTTCCAAATACGCTTAAAAGTGGAATCACAAGCCATTTATCTTCGAGCCATGCAGTTTCTATCATCAGCACTTCTCTGATTTTCCACAAGAGCAGTTCAAACACGAATGGCAAAATATCCTAGTTTGCAAAAGCTTTCCACATAATTATGGCTCTGCCATATTTGACACATAATTCATCATCTGCAGCATAATCTGATAATATTAACTAAAAAATGGTTTAGAGCTCAAACGGATCAAAAGTTACAAAAAATGTAACTTGTGTTGCTGCAAAGTGGAGGATCCAAAGGTTGACTGGTCACCTTTCTCACAGCTGCATTTTTGTGATACACTGGTATTAATGAGGCAACATCTCTGCAGATACTGTTAGTATGTGTAAAAATGTAAAAATATCAGAAAGTGTCAACACTGTGACATAATTTTGTCCTCCATTGCTGAATAATTCCAGTGTCCCCAAAGGAGGGAGCACATGTTAAAAGTTCTTGTGCATGAAGTAGAGAGATCACAAAGTTTGCAAAACTAATTTGGTGTACGTGCAAATCTTGCATTGCCAATCCCTGGTGAGCTGTGCTACTACTGCTGAAACAAGGCCAATAGAGGTACCAATGCGTGAAAGGGACTGGCCTAAAGGGTTCTGTGACCTCGGTGACAGAGTCACTGTTGCTCTAGGGTGTGCTGCTTGGTAGGCCTGCCCTCAAGACAGGTCTTCAAATTTAACCCCCACTTGCCACCACTAGGGTCCACCTGCTGGTGCCAAGTCACCAGGGCGTCTAAGGTCTAGAAGGGGAATTTTAATGTCTAGCAAGGGAATGTGGTCCCTTAGGAGAGTGGTGTGGTGGAATGGCCATGAAGGCTAAACCTGGTTCACCAGTTCCAAATTTGGCAGCTCTGGCCAAACTGCCACATCCTCTCCCCCACTAAACATCATACTGCCCCACTGAGAGAAACTTGTACTGCCTTCCTCTACAATCCAATTGTGTGCTATAAACACCTGGATGCAATTCAATTCAAATTATGCTCTAGACAAAAGTAATATGTTGCCTGAAAAAAAAAGTAATAACATCCTGGAAAAAGCAATGACTCATGCGGAATGCAAGATTAAGTAAAGCATGTGAAATGTAACCAAGAACAACAAGGTTACCTTAAGCTTTTAGACTCACTATTCAGAAATCAATAAGTCTTTTTGACTGAAAAGTTAAGGACAGGGCCCAGAAGGGACACGTTTCAATGTTCATTGCTTATATACTTATAAAACGTAAGCAGTATGGTTTAAAAGGATCACAACCCTGAACACGATTAAACATTTTCCACTCCACGCATCAACCAGGTATTGCAGTACCTCCAGGAATAGTGCACTACCCCTTCTGCGGAAAACAATTTTGTGTAAATCAAAGAAAGACGAGAAAACAAAAGTAGCGCTTCACTGACAAACTCTGTAAAGTGGTGCTAATGTATTTGGGTGCAAATAAAACCAATATGGTCACTTTGCGACCACTCTGCCTTGCTTTATTTAGTTCTAAAGTTATTTGACATATTTCAAACCTTATTTTCTCTCCATCCCGAGGCTGCACTTTGGAATATAAAAAATGCAGCAAAAGACTACATTTCTGGCAAAAGTGATTCTTTCTTTTTTGGATCCATTTCATAGGGGAACGGATGAAGAAAAAGGAGAGGAAAGTGGGTAAGAGCTGTTTCTTGAAGTCAAGGTTTTCATACAGCAAGTGAGGAGGAGCGAGACAGACAACGAAGGGGAGGGAATAAGAGGAAGAAAGAGAGGGCGGAGGGGCAGCGGCAGAGCAGGAGAAGCAGACACTGTCCTTGTCTTCTCTGGGCAAGAAGGAAAAGACAGAGGGGTTTATTTACAAGCCCCTTGTGTCCCTGGTGCATCACTTTTAATATGAGAAGAAGTGACGTGCCGGGGGGATAAGCCCCAGAGTCATTTTCCACCTACCCCACCAGTCCCGAAACAGTCACGAATGGCCGAGCCTTATTTAGAGGCCTTGGCTATTTCTGCCGTCCGGAGACTCATTTTTCAAATAAAAAGTAGGGGAACGGATACTGTTAAATTAAATAAGTAGGGACAAGTCATTCCCTGCCGATCCTACCCACTTCTTTTGTATTTAACACCAATTAATTATTTTGTTATGCTACTGAATGATTGCTACTTACTATAAGAATGTAATTTCACTGCATCTGATTGAATAAAATGAACATTCATAACATCATACATACTTGCTTGTGAAAAAGACACTTGTTTGGAGCTCATGTTTCCAACTTTTAATGTAGTCAACCTAAATGGTAAGTAGACAACATCTAGCCTTTAATTTATGAAAAAAATAAGTGCAGGGAAACACCGTTTTTTGAAGAAGCCCTTTGCTGCAGACACTGCTGAATGCTGGGGTTGCAAAACACCAAGGATGTCTAGTCTCCATTCGATGTCACGCCTCTTTCTCCAACCACCCTCCTCTTTCTGTCACTTTACCTCAATCTAGTCTGGAAGGTCCCTTTTAATCACTATGGGGCAGATTTACAATTACTGGCGCATCCCTGCATATCGGCAGGGATGCGCCAGTAATTGTGCGCCGCAGCTCCGCCACCCATGATGCGCCGCGCACCATGGGGCAAAAACGGCACAGATGTGTCACGCACCTGTGCCGTAAAAGCGGCGCATTGCTGGAGTTGCGTCGCAAGCGCGACGCAGCGCCAGCACTGATCAGGGGGGCCTTATGTGCACAATGCTGCATCAATCCGTACGCCTGCTGCAAGCAGGCGCAGGGTTTTGATGCAGCATGGGCCCAAAAGTGACTGAGTGAAATCTTGTAGATTTCACTCAGCCACTTTTGGGGGGCGTTCCTGCACCAGAACGCCTCCCCCTGCGATGGTACGCCTCTTCTGGCGCAGGGCTTTACAACGGGATGCATCTGGGAGATGCGTCACGTTGTAAATACCCCGCACCATGATGCATCTTTTGCGCTGCGTCACAAAAGTGACGCAACGGCGGCGTAAAAGTGGCGCAAGGGGCTTGTAAATCTGCCCCCAGATTTTTTGCCCTTTATCACTATTTTCTTGTCTGTATCTGCATCATTTATTCTCTCTGCTTTCTTTCCTCTGTCTTGCTCTGGGTCAAAGGTAGATGAGAAAAAATACGTATGATCTAGAAAAGTGAGTCTTGTTGCCGGCCACGTGCACTGCCCTAAGCACATTTTGCATGGATAAAGTACTGCACTGAGAGAAAAAAAAACTAAAGATTCCAAAAAGAAAACAGGCTTTCCCCAAGATAAGTAAGATTTGATTCATTTAAACAAAATAATATGTTTTCGAATTCATCCTACGAAAACTAAAATACAAACACCTGTGCACTATAAGGTGAATAGCATTTGTCTGATCTGTTGATTGCTTTCAGCGTGAGAAAAACATGGAGCGTTTTCAACAATTTCTCACAGCATTGTGGAAGAAAATCAAAAGTGAGAAGTCTACCGACACCCAACACGAATTGGATGCAAAAACGTAGCAAGCAGCAACATAATTTTAAAGTGTGAAATCATAATCTCAACGGCCAACCACTTTACTGCATAGGCCGTTGGAGCATACACTGTCAAGTTCACTGTTTTTATATTATTTTATACATTTTCTATAATGCAACAAGCAAAGGATAGAACATGTGGTCTAACAGGACCTCAAGATAGTCGCTAAAAAGCAGGCGCCTAGCTCTTCTTATGGTAAGAATGTGAGTAGATTTTGGCCAAGTGATACAGCGGAGTAGAGTAGAAAGCTGATTTCACTAGTTCTGCAGCTGCTTGCTTGTCTATGGCAACTTTAAAACGAGGCTATGCTTATTCAATCAGTCAGGCTAAATGTGCAACGTACAACACTGAAATACAAAATAACAGAGGGGCATATTAGCATGGGCAATATAGCTGCTTTAGCGGGACTTTTTCCCGCTAAAGCGGCGATATTTTTATCGCCCTATTAGCAAGCTGTCGCTAACAGTAGTTAGCGACAGCTTTTAGGCGATAGCGACTGGTTTGGGGTCCGCTTTGCATATCAGCGATATTTACCGCTAATGACATGCAAAGTGGGCGTACCCATGCTGTTAGCGACTGAAAGCAGACGCTAACACAGCTATCGCCTATTACCAACGCAGGCTTAGCGATAAATAAAAGTCACGCTAAGCGCGATTATTGTTAGAAGCTAACGCCTGTTAATAGGATGACTTACCTGTATATTCAATAGGAGGTGGATTTTCAGGTTAAGCCCCCATTGGCGTTAATGCATGAATATAGTTGGATTTCCAGCGATATTCACGCATTTCGCCGCTATCACTGGATATTTTAGCACAATGGAGAAAAACGTTGCTAATAGCATGTTTTCTCCGCTAAAATATCCAGCAATAGGCAGCGATAAAAAAACCATGCTAAGCGCGTTTTGCGATAAATATCGCAATTCCTTGCTAATATGCCCCAGAATGCTTACAATGCTTGTTAATGTGCAGTAACGCAAAGGTTATGGTAGTACATTAGGCAGGTATAAAACAATTTCACACTTCTTCCTTTTTCTCCAGGAGATTAACATTTACATCAAATCAATAGAATTTAAACTGTTCCTTTTGACAAGGAATTCACCCGTTTTACATTTTTTGTTTTCTACTTAAGTATTAGCATCATCAACAATATCAAGGGCATAGGCAGGATGATGCCTTTATTTTTGCTAGCACCTCAAATTATGCATCAGCTTAATTTAATCAAAATGTATAGGTTAGCATGATAAGAATTATTGCTTGTAATGGTTTAAACATTCTTCATTCTTCTCTTAAATAACCCGGATATGCAAGACCCTTTAGGCACTTTAAAGTGGAGTTCCCTAACACTATTTTTCTGATCTGTTTGATCATGGATGCTGAGAGAGGTGTCAGGTATGCGTGTAGATTTCAAGCCGGCTACGGCACAAACCACAGCCCTTGGGCAGAGGGTAGACAATCAAGGGCCATTCTGTTTTACATGAGCATGGGTATGTAGGTGATCATTTATGAGGCCCAAAGAAATGGCTGTGGCATTGGTTATTTCCATAATATCTTTGCATTTCATCCCATTTCATGGATAGCATGTCCTATACCATGGTTAGGAAACGGAAAAACAATTTAAATAGAAAAGAATCTGCTTATCTCGGACACTTCAAAGCATCTCTGAAATCTCTTAAGGGGGTGCTCTGCAGAGTGTCTGATCACGGGAACCACACAATGAGCATGAAAAACCCCAGTCCAGACTTGGGGTAACCAGGGATAGGAGTACTTGCCACAGATAAACTTGGGAAGTGCACTTATGAATCAACATACCAATGGGAACGTGGTTTTTCCAAGTGGATAACATGGCAGGTATAGTTTACAGAACAGCATCGCACTCACTTTGACCCATAAAAATGCTCCAGTTACTTGGATCTCAGTGTTCTCAAAACGTTTCAAAAACTGAGCATGCAAGATGAATAGTGTCTGTAGACAGTGCTGCACTGGCGATAGCAGGCACCGGGTGTTTCTCTAGTGAGCCAGTCGTGTGGCGGCTGGTTTTGTGGCTGTGGGGGCCGTTTTTGTCACTGGGGGCCACTTTTGCAGCAGTGCTTCTTACTAGCACCCCTCCCCCGCTCCCAGGGCCGGTGGAGCAGCAATGTGCCAGGTCTGGTTGCTGTTACCAGTCCGGCAATGCCTGAATGAAGTAATATTTGGTTTGATCCAAGTCATTCATATCTTCGGTATGTTCTGGGATGGTGTCTGCACACTTTTGCACATGCTGTCCATGGTACGACACAGCAATCCAAGTTTCACGTTTCCTGAGTGCACTCTGTTCAAAGAGACACCTCCCCAGATGTCGGCAGGCAAGTTGGTACAAATCCAGCAGGAAGAAAATGTATTGTTTGGTGATATTTCTCCATCAATAGCATGTAGGTGTTGTCCTGGTGCACACATAGACAGCTCCATTCAAGAACAGGTACAGTGCAGTCTAACTTTCCACCAGCTCCGCATTTAACTGCTGTGAAGTGTCCTCCAGGGAGCCGGAGAACAGGTGCAACAGCAAAAAGAACAGCCAGTTTCAGATGGGCTGTGGGCTGGTGCAGTTTCGGAGGTGGACTGGACACTGATGGGCATGGGACCAGCGGGGTATTGCAAGCCTGTATGGGGGTAAGTGGATCCACATTAGTAATCTGTGACACTTCACAGCTGTGTTGATGAACAGCAGCACAATATATGGTCCTTTCCATCGGGGCAGCAAGGCAGGCGTTTGCTAGTGTACCTTAACAAAGTCCCAATCACCTGGCGGAAGAGCTTGACAGACCTCAGAGAAGCAGTCAGATAAGACAGTTTCAACCTGGAAACAGAAACTGTAGAGACAGAAAATACATTTTTGACAGTACTGGACAACTGCATTATCATTCAATTCCAAATCAAGCTAACCAGAAGGAACCGGGGAATCACAAGGCAACATGATAGAGCATCCTATAGCTATCTCTCAGGGGCTCAGCCTCACGCTTTGAGTTGGAATGGCTCTGATTGACCAAAAAGCCAAGGGCAAGGTACCTGCCAAATTCAGTTTTGGCTATGAATTTTGTCTTATTTGCTAGCTTGTTCTTAATTATACTGCTTTTGCTCTCAACTTTCCCTGCTGACACAGAGAGACAGGCACAGCAAAATATTTGCTTGATTCCTAAATCTTTCCAAATCTCCTGTACTATCACTGAATCAAGTGTGCTCCTTGGTCAGTCGAAATATGCTGTGAAATACCTGATTGTGGGATTAATGGCCTGAGTAACCACTCAGCCATGTTCACAGCATCTACTCTTGCGCATTAATATGCTTCAATCCATCGAAAGAGCGTGCAATCGCAATCACATAAAAATAGGAAGCACATTTTGGGATCTGCATGAACTCCATCGGTGGATGCACAAAGGGCATAGTTAGGGTCATAAAAGGAAAGAAGGGTGCTTACCATTGGGTTGCTCAGCGCAAATCATATCATCCTTTCTGATATAGGTGACTGATGGTAAAGCCATTCTGTGTTGTGAAGCAGACATTTTGGTGCAAACACACATCTTGAGCTATTTCTCCATGCTCTTTCCTGTGCCATTATACAACTCTGCATAGTTCAGTATTGTTATTACACTTCTAAAACTTGATCTTGTAACAAAGACAAATCCTTTAAAGAGGTAACAGGAAACAAACCAGTCTGTCCAACAGACACAGCAGTTTCATTGTTAGAGATGCGGCAGCATCCTTAGCAGTGGAATCAGCAAAGATATTTTCCTGAGAAACTACTTCATGATCATTTTGTTGGGCAGCACATTTAACAACTGCTATTCTCAGCGGCGTAAGCAAAGTGCTCAGCATGTTTTATATTTAAAGTCCATTTTCGACTGGAGTACCAGTAGAAACCTCTCTGTGTCAATGAAGCCCAAATTCATGCATGACTCAGAATGCATTTATTTAATTTATTTATAAATTCTTTAAGTCTTTGAATATAGTAACAATCATTTTCTCTGCAAGGATACAAGCTATGGTAAAGGCAACAGGCTCAGCAATTTAAGCGGATCTCACTTTCAGAAAACAGAGGTTCTCAACTACGTGAAATCAGCCCCGACCCCTGCAGGAAATAGCAGTGGGGCCGTGGGGGTATTTTGACAGACAACAATGAGCGAGGGAAAATTAATGATTTATTTAATTTCCTTCGTGGTCGTCTGTCGACTCCCCCCACCTGAACCAGCCCCACTGCGCTTACCTGCACGGCCTGCAGCTGCTTGAAATACATTAGAGATGGCAAATCCAGCCCAGCCTCACCCTAGTTATTTCTAAGGCATTGCCCATCTGCAAACTACATCAGTTCATAATTTGGTATAGGAGCATCTGTAAGATAAAATCTGGGCAGGTTAGTGTGTAGACAAGTGAGTAGTCTTCCTTCCTTGCTGGGAAGAATTAGAGATGCAGGCTTTGGAGTGAGGCAGTGAACTAGAAAGACGTGGGCAGCAGAAAAGAGTAATATTTGATATTGGGACAGCCTGACAGTAGAAAGGCATTGCCTTTTGGTGGTGAGGAGTACAGCAACAACAGAATGAGGAACAGCCACTATCAAGGTAGTACTCAATACTATGATTTCAGAGGCTTCAACAAGGTTGGCAACAATAGTTATAGCAGAGGCATGGAGGGAGCCTGTCACTATGGAATCTAAAGCATATTAATAATTTGCCACTGACTTTTTTATGATCACCATGAAATTGTACAAATATTGCAAGAGCAAATCCACATCATTCATGAAAATACATAGCAAATGGTTTTGTGTAAGTGGGGAGCCCCAAGGTGGGCATTGCTGCAAGGGCTGGTTTTATTTGTACAAATGTATGTTCACCTTCTACAGAGCATTACAAATGCCCAAGTGTCCTTCTTAATATAATTTTGCAAATGTTTCAAAACAGTGGCATACCTTAAGGTCCACTGTCTATAACCAAGAATGGTTGTAACTGAGAGATGCCCACAGGACGTGATAACTTATGGAGGGCTTTCAATCCATTCCATTTTCCTGTTTTTACATGACCTAAGTATTGTACACAGGGAAGACAAAATTGACGTTTTTCTTTCAAAGTCCTGTGCCCTTTCTTAGCTTATTCAATGAGCAAATAGATGGAGTCACTCTTGCATTGATTTCATGTAACAGAGGCAAAAAGAAGATCATCAACATATTTGATGAAGGTGGCTTTGCCAGGAAAGACCAAAGTGTCCAAATCTTTCTTTAAAGCTTGGGAGAAGATGGAAGGAGAGTCAGTAAACCCCTGAAGAAGCCACCTTACTGCCAATTTGGATCCTCCGAATCAAAAAGCATAGAGGAATGGACACTCTTTGTGAATGGTAATTGTGAAGAAGGCAGAACACAAATGCACCCCAATGAACTATTGGTCATTAGGGAGTATATATAAAAGTATGGTAGCAGAGTTGGGAACCGCAGGGAAGCTATGGATTACATCAATGCCTCTCAAATCTTGGATTAATCTGTACACATTGGTCTTTCCCACCTTGTTGATAGGGAGAATAGGAGTATTACGTCTGCTAACAATCGGTACCACAAACGCCTTGCATGATAAGGGCCATGATAACTGCCCAAAACTGGTCAAATTCCTGCTCCAGCATAAGGCTTTAGGTATACTGTTGAATTCCTGTTTCGGGCTAAGGTTTAAGGGATTCTGTGGAATAAGGGGCAACCATTTTATAGGATTTATTTTTCTATTCACAGGTTCTATCAAAGGGATACACCCCACTTCATTAAGCAATGTGGACCATAAGGTGAAGGGCTTTTGTGTGAGCAATTTAGACACATTTGTAGACATTTATGAATTATTAGCAAGAGTTTGTAAATAATCCTAACAAAACAGATTGAGGATCTCATCTTTATTACTCTGTGGTACATTGAGGTAGACTCTGTGGTGGGTGCCTAGGCCACATATTCAAAGACTAAGCTCACTTCATCTTGCTTGTGTCATGTGAATGCTTTGCTATTGAACTAATACATGCATGAGCTTCAGCAACTAATAATTAAGGGTATTTTACAAAGCTCAGCCCCGAATGACAAGTGAAGGCTACAAAGTGAGATATGATGTTCACATCCTGACATTTGCAAGTTACTGCAGGTTGCAGCTCCAGTGAAACGAGCTTGCTGTTTAACAAAATGTTTTCAATATACAAGGAAGACGTTGTTACATGCATAAAGAATGCACATCTGTTTTACATACCTGAGAGCTGAACCACTGAGCAAACATCCACTGATGGACGAGGGTGTAACTACCTGTGCTTAGAGTTTTTTGTCAGACATCTTGCTGGAGCTCCAGTCAGGAAAAAATCTATATTCGATGCTGAATCGTATTTTGCTGAGTAGCACAAGTACCCATGTTTTGCTGGTTATTAAGACGCCAATAGTCTACAATATCTAGATCAAGTTCACAGCTGGACAGGGCAATAGAGACGTGGGGGTTATTTTGTTTTTGTTCTATCTTTGTTGAGTCAACTAAGGGATCCTGTAAAAAATAAAAACCACCTCCACATATGATCTGACTAGGTATGCCCGACAGAACTTGCTTTCGTTGTAGAATGGGGAGTGGATCATCTGTCACTGGTGCATAGATTGTGGCCAGTATATGATCTACCTAATTTAGTTTTCAATAGACAAATGTCCATCTTCCACCCGCATCTGAGTGTGATGCATTAACATGAAATTGAACATGCTTACCTAAAAAAATACTCACTCCTCTCTGCGCAATGTCCAATACAGATGAACAATAAAAACCTGACCAATTCTCAAAAATGTTGCCAGCATCTGATAAGCTTCGGAAATGCGTCTCTTGAAAAAAGATAACATCAGGATAAAGCCCTTTGAGCCAGCTCTCTACAGCGTAGGCTTTACGTCTGCTGCTTAGACCATTGGTGTTAAAAGACAAAGGGCCATATGTATGAAAAAACTAATTTGCGATTCTCATATTGCGATTTGTAGCAAATCGCATTTTGAGAGTCGTAAATCGGTATGTAAATAAAAAAATCGCAAATAAATAGCGATTCCTTAAAAATCGCAGAATCAGTTGCGAATACCCAAATAGCGATTTCTTAATTGTGTATTCGCAGATTTTGTGAACTTGCAATTAAGGAATCGCAAATCTGCTAATCGGAAACTCAGGTGCAGCTTGATGACATCACAACCAGGAAGTGTGACTGACTACCCATGCTGCACCTGAGTTTCTGAAGCAGAGTGTGAGGCTGGAAGGAGGGCTGAGGCACCAGTGCACTGCTACAGAGACAGGAGAAATGGCCACACAGGAGCAGCAGCAGGGTGAAACAACCAGAAAGTGAAAACAGAAGTTTTCTGAAAGGGAGCAGGAGGTGCTCATCCAAGAGATGGTGGTGAGCCATGAGCTGCTATTCGGAAAAAAATCCCTTAGAGTGCCAGAGACCCGGAAAAGAAGAATATGACCGGAGATAGAGGAGAAGGTTAACTCCATTGGCGTCACCCACCACAGCGTGACAAAATTGCGCAAACGGTGGGATGATATGTGCCAGCGCTCGAAGGAAAGGGTTGCTGCCAGGCTGCAGGAGGCAAAACAGACCGGTGGAGGGACTTCCACTGCCACCGCTTCCATGCCACTTGAGCAAATGGTCGAGTGGACTTTGCTACCGGAGAGTGTGAGCGGCCTGGCAGACCTCGACAGCTCCGACCCACCAGAACCAAGACAAGGTAAAAAGTATGCCATCTTACCCCTGATACCGACCTACTTCACCCCCACACCCAGGAGAGACCCAGGCACACATCATTAATGTTAATCCAGTGCAGGCACACAAGCAACCACAGCAATGCATTATGGGAGATGTAGTCACATGAGCCAAACAGTGGAGCAGGAAAACCCAGTTAGGCTCAAGCAGTATGTGTGTATCAGTGAAGGCAAAATACAGACAGTCAGGATCCATGTAACAAACAAAATAGTGTAATTCCTTGCATTACCAATGCAAGGCAGGACAGCAAATGAATGTGTGCATTTACGTCCACAGCACCACAAGAAACACAGAGTCAGAGGCCCGAAGGAGAGGATGAGTCCCACAGCGCAGCAGTACCAGTGCAAGTGGAGGAGGAGGAGGAGGGCAGCCCAGTCATCCCACCAAAACGCCCCCGGCGGATTGCAGTGGCTCCATTGCCACCGCTGGAGGATGAAATCCGTGACACTGATGAGGAAGCCAACCAAGTCCAGGGACAGTCTGAGCCCCAACCCAGACCTCGAGCACTTCCAAGTCCCATTCCAGTAATTCAATTCAGGCACAGGGCACGTCCATCCCCAAGTACATGTGCGGCAGGAGAGGAGACAGTGTTCAGCGGCCTTGAAGGGAATATGCTTGAGGTACAGCGCCTGCAGGGGAGAAGCATAAGGGCAATTCAAAGACAGCTTAGGCTGGGCTTCAGGGGCATGACGGGTGCCCTGGAGGCACTCTGTGTGGAGATAAGGGCAGACTGTGCTGCTAGGCGCAGGGAGAGGCACGCCTCCACACACGCCTTGACCTATTTACAAGGGCTGTAAACCATCTGGCCTCAGCCACTTCTGTGCAGTCACCACGCAGCATCAGCATGCTGCGTGAGGTGGCATACTGCAGTCAGGACGTGGCCAGGGGACTAGTCCAGGTCACATGTGCTGTGGACTAGCTGCGGACAGTTGCTACTGGTGGAACGGGAGTCCTCAGGTCACTGGAAGAGGATGCCCAATCAAGCAGGCGCAGCATCACTCCGCCGCTCCCACAGGACAGGCACCGTAGTGTGCATCATGGCAGGGCTGCAGATGCCACTGAATAGGGCAATGTGCACTCGGGGCGCAGAGCTATGGGACGTCAGCGCCGCCGTTGAGGTGCCCTGACTAACAAATGGCAATGGGTGGATTAACCCATTGCACACAGAGAACTGTGAACAATTGTTTTTTCGCACTGTGCGTCCAACGTGTGCGGGACATTACTACCTATATTGTGTGCTACACAAGCTGTGTGATGTTATAAACCCTGAACTCAAGGATATTAAACACGGTGTAGCATGAATACATAGCATTGTGTCATCATTTCTCACCTAGAAATAGTTCTGTGTTATGTCATCTCGCCTCTGGCGCCCGGCTGTCGCACCAATAACACCGGCTGGCCTGCATCCTGGAGCTGGCCCCTCCTCATCCGATGTTTCTGAATTGGTGAGCTCCACTGGGGTGCCTTTCCTGGTGGCGATGTTATGCAGCATGGCACATGCAACCACAATCTTGCAGCAGGTCTCAGGGCTGTATTACAGTGCTCCTCCACTCTTATGGAGGCAGCGGAAACGGCTCTTGAGTATACCAACGGTTCGCTCAATGGGTGACAGTGTGGGCACACTTGTACCTCCACTCCCTAACGTTGGCAGGATTTAGGTATAGGGTTAATATGAAGTCCCGGACAGCATACGCACTGTCACCTGTGAGGCAAGAGGAAATAGGTTAAACACTCTCCTGCCACTGCTGTACTTTACTATTTTGTCACTGTTTCCTTTGCAATTACCTAGCAGGTAGCCCTCTCCAAACTCCCCATTTGTGAGTCGACGGTGGATCCCACTGTGGCAAAAGATGAATGAGTCGTGGGTGCTGCCTGGGTTATTTATTTAGCTACAATGTTAGTGATAATGTGCTTGGCATTGCACACCACTTGTATATTCAGGGAATGGTAGGACTTGCGATTCCTGAACATATACTTGTTCTGGGAGGGGGGGAGATACCGACATGGGTCCCATCAATGCAACCGATGACGTGGGGAAATTGTGCAATTGATAGAACTCCTGCTTGGTCTGGTTTAGTGCCTGTGGTGTGCTGGGGAAGTGGGTGTGGTGATGCAGCCTCTGGACCATTGTATCAAGGAATGCGTGGAAAAAGCGTGAAAGTGAACTCTGTGAGACCCCTCCTGCTGTGGCTATCACCCCCTGGTAGCTCCCTGATGTTAAGAGGTGCAGTGAGCACAGGATCTGTACATGGGTGAGGATGGTGTATGTCCTGCGTGTGGGGTGTTCAAGTATGGGTTTGAGCTCCTCCAGGATACTCTCTTCATCAAGCCTGTAGTTAATATGGATATCCTCCTCAGTCCGCTGGAACAGGGTAATGTGCGCTCTGAAGATCCTTTCCTCTGTACAGCAGCTCTGAGTCGCAGCCTTCTGGCTATTACATACAGCCCATCCATTGTGGAAAAGTACTGTGGCATTGTGGGCCTCTTTAAATATGTTGCACCTGGTTACCACCTGTTTAGACTTGGTGGTAATTGCGATTAGCAATTTTACAAATATCGTGTTTTCACAATTTGCGATTTTTTGATGCATTGCATTTTGCAAATTCACAATTTAGGAAGTCCTCGTTAGCAATTTTCGCAAAGGTTGTGTGGCATTTGGTGAATTTGTAAAATTATTCTCAGATTCCATTTTTCGCACAATTGCTAATCGCTAATTTAGCGATTAGCAATTTTGCGATGCGGATGTCGTTCATACATAGCAAGGCTGGGTTTTGTGATAACAAACACTTTTTTTTGCGATTCGCAGTGTTTGCGATCGCAAATCAGCTTCATACATATGGCCCAAAATTGTTAGTTTATTCTTTTTCAGCATTCAACCATGACTGCGAGGCTTAAAGTGATCTGTGCCAGCGTGGAACGGGGACAGAGGTTTAATATAATATTAATTATGACTAAGGCTCCCTGTTTTTCATTTTTACTGATTTTTACAGATAAATACAGACAGAAAATATTTATTTTCTTGTCTGTATTTATTTTTAAATGTGAATAAAAATGGAAATTGGGTTGCTTTCTGAGTAATTCTAAATACTGTCTGCCATGACTGACTGCCAGGCCAATAGCTGTGTGGATAGATAGATAAGGGGGCTAAAAAACAAAGAAGGAATTTTAGTAAAGAGGCTTTAACAGAAGTAGATATGCACAAGGTTGATACAGAAATGTGGGTATTTTCTTAAAAGTGCATTATTTATCTTCTGCAGGTGTTGACAGCATTCAAACCTAGTAGGCATTCAAGCATGGGTGCATATTTGCTACTTAAATGTGGAAATATACAAATTTCAGCTTCATTTTCCCACAAAACCTAAGATAAATATGGATAAATACAGATAAAATTAGCAAAAAATAAATATGGATAAATACAGACGGAAATGTCCAAAAAATAAATACCATAAAACCGGGAGCCCTAAGTATGACATATTGAACATACCATCCCAACCTTAGCTCTGACCCTATTAGGGATATAGCAAAAAATACATGGAAGTCCTTCGTATAAAATTTCTTTCTAGAAGTTAGCAAAGTAAAGTGCGACTTGTGCAAATTGTGCATTGAGCAGTAGTTATAGATAGCAGCTGAAAACATAACACTACAATAACATAGGTGCCTAAGATACATTCTACAATTACCATTTCTGGCAATATAGCATCCTAAAAAACCTCTTCTAAGACGATGGCCGACTAATGTGCAATTTTTATCTTTAAGCAGCAGATCATAATAGCAGCTGACATAAAAAGTGCAAAGAAATATATATATATAAAGTGCCTAATGTTCATTCTCCACCTAAAGTGCATAATGCGTTTCAGTGAAATTTAACTGTATATTGACAATTTCTCTACCAAATCTCTTTATATTCTGAAACAATGAAACTTTGCCTAAGAACTCTCTTTTTGCTGAATGCTTCACCTCCATCAACTCCCCCACTGCCCCCCCTTGAAGGAAGAAAAGCCCTGCTGTTCCCACTGTTCCTTACTTCTCCCTCTTTTTGCTGGATGCCAGAAAACAGTGCAATGCGAGTACAAAAAATAACACAACCTAATTGGTTAGATAGAGAGGTACGCCTTTAAAAAAACAACATGCTTGTATGCAATGGGACCAGGTGTTATAGAGACATGATTAGAAATGTGGTGAGAAACTTGCTCATTTGAAAGAATCTACTAACAGGTAACTGTGCCCACAAAGGAATTCTTTCAATGCACTTAGTTAAACAATTGATACGTACAACAATGCTTGTAAGTTCCAACCGGTAACCTACAGTTGAACAATCAACAATTCAATTAGCTCATTTTTTCACATTAAATCTGCCAAAGATACTCTTGAAACAGGTGTGAATTTTTAAAAATACAAACTTTTATGATGAAAACTAGAAAAGGTAAAAAAGACTAGAACAAAACACAATGACTGAGGTTTATAAATGATTCACAATTACTAATACCTCAGAGTCAATAGTGTGAACATTAATGCATGTTTGAAAAAGAGAGTTATCTAACAAGCCCCATAAGTAATATGTTTTCCCATAGAAAACAAAATATTATCACACACACATGTTGAAATGTATCATTTAAATTCATCATAGACAGTATGTGTTATGACATTTTCAAAACACCTTATGCAATGTAACCCACAAAATAAATGTACACCATCTTTACTGTGTTGTTTTCTGTTCATGTATCTTTAAATTTTATAAGAAAAATAATTGAAAATGAAACTATTAAAACATATGTAATATCTCTATGACTTTTATGGAAAAATGGAAATGCATACATAATTGATAGCAAATTATTAGCTCTATTACTCACACTATTTGAGTATGTGTCTGACCCTTCAAGAAATCCAAAATGGTATGATTGTTGTAAATGAAAAATAAACTTTAATTAAATGTCACTAAATAAGCCACTGGATTGACTTTTGAATTTTCTTTTGTTCTACATCCACTAAATATTTAATGTTTAATTCTTAGAATGTAAAATATATCATAAGGTATTAACATTCATACATAGGTCAGGAGGCCTGCTTTACATACACAAGACACAAATCAATATATAAGACTGCTTCTTTTATTTTCAAATTCGTATTACTGAATGACACTGTATACCTGCAGTTATTAGGTGACATTCAATTTACCATGGCATTTATAGAATTTTCAAATAACGACAGTGTGCTCGAATAAAGCCAACTTTTTACAAATGTGGCTCTATTTTAGAAAATGTGTTAAATTTGTTTTTATGAAAAGTGTAAGTATATGTCAGAGAAATTCTAACTATATTGAGGGATGACCATTTCAAATGTCCTATTTGATGTCTGTGCTATCTGAATATGTTTGCACAGTTTTGTAAGTGTTGCAATACTTTTAGAAAATAATGGACAGTTTCAATTTTAGAGTTCTGCATGAAGACAATTCGTTATGGTTCCAACCAAGCGTCCATGTTTCTATGTTTTAAAAATAATTTCCGTTTATTATGTGTATGCAATATACTATTTAAGTTGGTTTGAAATATCACTCACACTTTTTCCTTTAAATATTTTAAGCTCAGAGCAGAAAACAAATAATATCTAATCTGGTATCGACTCTGCCTGAGTAGCCAAGCTTGGATTCTTTCAGTGGGAGTAATTCTCCTGCCCATGATGTGAACAGGAATAGCAGCAGGGCCCATTAAGCCTGTCTTTCCACAAACCATGGCTACCCTCAACAAACCCTGTTAATATGTTGCAGTCAGCCAGCAGAGTAGAGCCCCTATTAGACACTTTAGTACCACAAATACATTCCTGTGCCCCAACACCAAGGGTGACCACCCCAGTCTTCGGTCTGGTTAGTACAACTGCATCTATAATTGTTGCATAGCCAGGCAGAAAACATCTATGGCCAATCACAGGGCCATTTGAAAACCACTGGGTCAGGACCTGCTGGGAGAAGGGTGACCAAGGAAGCAACAGCATCAGCTCAATCAATGGGTCAAAATCCAATGTGTGCGGCTATATAGTAGGAGGAACAGTTTGGCCAGATAAGTGGACTTCTGAGGGGAACAAAATGACCTTTTGAGGGCCCAAAATGAGGTAAACATGGCCAAAAATGATTTGTGAGATAACAAATTGAATTTCCAAACTTTACGTACTGTGTGGTGCAGGATAGACTCCAATAATTAGATACAGCAGTATCAAGTTCAGCAGACTCTTTCTGTGTGGAAAGTACTTATTCAGCAAGGCAAATTCACCTATCTCTCAGGCTAGCAGTCCATGAAAAGGGGGACACTGTTGACTTTTGAGTCACATGTTCACAACATTCCATATTGCTACTCATACTGCTCCAGTGGCCTTTAGGAGGGGTTACTCCCCTTGCCCAGTTGAGGACAATACCAAATAAACCATCACCAAGAGGCAAAAAATAACTTTCTGCTATGAGTGCCAAACATAGGACTGTATCCACATTCTGTTTCACATTCTGCCTCACGGACTGTTTACTGGATCAAGATTTGCTAATACTGTTGCTTCAACATACTGCTTTCATCCACCACAATATTTGTTCATTTATGCATTGATTTAATACATTTTGGGTTGAAATTATATTGTTGTTCAGTTTTGATTCTACATCAGTTATAAAGATTAACTTGTCTTATATTATTTTCTATGCCATTATATGTTCTTCATTTGGAACACACATTCTTTATCCATGCACACATTAATAATTTGTTTAATATGTAAGCACACAACAATTTTTTAACTAAGATTATTACTAATAGTATTGATTAAATGTGTGTCTTTTGCAGAAGATTTTTCCATTACCTCCTTTAAACACCGACACTGAACAAGGCAGATAAAGTAGTTTTAAACATGTACTAATACTTCCCAATATGGATATTATGCTTTGAAAACTACAAATGAAAACAATATTAAAGCAATGACTATCAATTTGATGTTAAAAGGCAGTATCATGCTAGTGTAAAGATAATAATATTGATTACAAAGTTGTACAATAGTTCATCAGAATGCTATTTTAACCACATTGTTCACAAATACTTAAAGCCTGCCAGGTTTGCTAAAGAGATGATGTTCCAGGAATATCAGCAACTACATACCTTGCACAAATCAAAGACAAAGACAAATCAAAGACAATATCCATAGTTAGACAAACAAAGAGATGTGTTAGAAATGTTAGACTCAATGTCAATTTAGTAGCACTAATGCATGACATAAAGCAGAAGTACAGATGTCATTATTTCTCACAATCTAACAATGTTGAGGCAACTTGCAATCTATATCTGTTCATCAGCAAGTTGTGTGCAAAAATTAAACTGTACCCACCTAAAACCTACTAGTACTTGAGCATATGATATAACATGATGTCATTGAAAAAAAGGGAACAACCCTGTTATATGCGCTAAACAACATCTCCAAGCAGCTAAAAGGTCCCTATTTTAATCCACTTTTGACAGTCATCAAGGCCAAGCTGCTCCCTACAATAGGCTATGGCAGTGTGCTACATCATGGCAGAAGTGCACAGCTTCTTGACAAAATCCAAATTAGGGTTTATAAGCGGGTTTTCACATTACCGCCCAATGCCTCACCTGCGCAGGTCCGACTGGAGTTTGGCCTACAATCTCAAGAACTCCAAAAAAAGTACGAGACCATTATATTCTGGTATAATATATGGATGAACAGGGAAACAGAAATCAACCTTGCCACGTGGGAAGCAATGCAAACCAACCCAAATTCCCAGTATGCCAAGTATTTAAAACAGTCCCTTGACATTACTGAACTTGCATCGCTGTGGCAAATTAAGCTATCGGTACCATCATTTAAACTAGCTGTCAAAAAGGTCGCAAACAGGCATTCGCTGATTAATGACAAATCGATCTTCAGTCACCGAGCTCACGCATGGATGACAATTCAATCATACAAGGTCCTCAAACCTGCAGCCTATTTCGGGTTTTCTTTCTCTCCATATATCAAATCAAAATACCTCAGCTTAAGGATGGGAAATCTGCCGACAACCGCTGATATACCAGACTGGAGGAAACCTGACACTAAGGAGTGTGACCTATGTGGCAACTCAAAACAAGACCTCATCCACCTACTTTGCATTTGCCCCGCACTGGCTCAGGAACGACGGTACTGGTTAAATGCAAAGTTCATCGAGTATGGAATACGTACCTGTCACTCCGCCACTATACAAATCCTGAGTGCAGCGGATCCGCAATTCATCTGCAGATTCATTAAATTTGTCATGAAGTCGGAATGCAAAAGGGGTGTCCCTGCACAAAATTGAAAACTAAGAATAGATCTTACTCCGTTGCATCTACCATTTTCCCCAGCCAGTCAACGGATACAGTGGATGAATTCGATTTTAACTTACCACCCCACAACTAGTTAACGGACAATGTATAAATAAATTGACTAGGCACTGGACACTTTTGACTTAATTTTACTCCTAAATGTTGCAAAGTTCAATCAGGAATGTATATTGATTAGTTTTTAACCGATGTTTTTATCCTTTTGTAATGGTTTTTATTAACTATACAATAAAATCTAAATCTGGTGATATAACATGAACTAGAAAAACATGTGAAATGTTACATGACATTATGAAGCAAATCTAAATTGTACCTAAATACTTTTTGGTATTCATGAGAACTCAAAATTATCCAACGCACATGCCAATAACAAATAGCAATTCACATATTCTATCAGTATTACATTTCATTGTCTGCCTTAGTCAAATTGTAATATGTTGCTCATTGTAAAATACCTTTTTGTGCTATGTAGTTGGCTTTGATTTTTAATACCTAGATTTTAGTGATCATTGATTTATAAATTAATTAAACATGTAGCTGACGCTGGTTATAGCACAGGAACAAGGATGATTTTTAAAATTACAAAATTTTGTCTTGCAAACAGGCAAAGATGTTCTCAGTTTGTTTATACCTGAGTTCATTTCCTTCTTTGTAATCACTGTCATCTTACTGATGCACTCAACAACATCACTGTGTAGCTGCCATTGATAATCTTCAATAATTAGTTGAAGG
Organism: Lissotriton helveticus; assembly: GCF_964261635.1. Lineage (NCBI taxonomy): Eukaryota > Metazoa > Chordata > Amphibia > Caudata > Salamandridae > Lissotriton > Lissotriton helveticus. Next base: position 405,046,227 of record NC_136072.1, on the reverse strand, counting down.
AAATTTTCCTATGCATTCAAATGTTATGCAGCGTACACCATGAAACCAATATTTTGTATTCTTTGGAGGGCCCCACCGACGCATCCGGGCATGGCAGCCCAAGTGTCCACGTCACAAGTCCCCTGGTTCACTAATGGGAATAATTGAGTGGTAAATAGCCATGTGTGGCTAGGATATGGAAAATCTCTAAAATATAACATATTAAACATTTAAAGTAAGTAATTAAACATGTTTGAAAAATAAATCAAAATATAGCATTATAAAGAAAACTCATTCCTGTCTAGTTTGCCATCTGTTTTGGTATACTGCTGTTGTGTAACACTACTCAGCCATGAGTAGATCCTTGAAATCTTGCCTACACATCAATAAGGTAGAGATCTTAACATTGATGGAGTGGAAATGTTTCTGATTATGATGTGGTCACAGTCTTAAGGTGGCACCAATGTTATGTGTGTTCCATCTATGGCACTAACTACATGTTGAGTGTGCTCCCAAACCATAGAAATAATTATTTATATTGTTCAATGTTAAATTATCTGATGGAAATTGTATGTAGTCATTCATACATTCGAACATCAGCTCCAAAACGTTGCTGAGGGCAGCAGCAAAAGTTGGTTGTGATATCCCATTAGATTCACTACCAGAATATTGGAATGATCCAGTTATAAAAAATGGAGCACAAGCATTATGTTCACAATAGGAGGGATGGCAGTCAGTTTTCTTTGTTCTGGCACCAATTCTGCTTCCAGTATTTGGCTTAATGCTTAGTTGTTGCTCGGTTTATTCTAATTGTTTTAATAACATGTCTCTCTTGCATGGTATCTGTTGTAATCTAAGTTGGGCCTCATGGGACTTCTGCCTCGCGGTTGCCCTGAGTGTTCTATCATTTTTATGACGGTCTTCGGAGTGGCGTTCTCCCACTGGCAGTTGCTGCAACTACACCCTCCACAACTGACACTGCTCTAGCCTCCCTGACTTCTCTTCCTTCCATTTCCTTCATGCAGTATTCAGACTCATCCACCACCTTTCAATGTTATTTCCCATCCTCGTAGTCAAAATTGTTGTAATATCCTTTGCACCAGGTTTAAATTAAACCTAAATACTTTTATTGAAGATTGTAGCAGGAATGGCTCTTAACGTGGTGCTCCCTCCGCCAAGCAGCAACCAACTGCCAGTAGGAGAATGCCACTCCAAAGACCATCATAAAGATTATAGAACACTATGGGAACCCGGTAGGCGGAAGCCTCACGAGGCCCAACTTAGATTAAAACAGGATCCATATAAGGAATACTTTTACTCTTCTGTGGCTGTTTTCCCTTGCAATGATCTATCTATCTATCTATCTATCTATCTATCTATCTATCTATCTATCTATCTATCTATCTATCTATCTATCTATCTATCTATCTATCTATCTATCTATCTATCTATCTATCTATCTATCTATCTATCTGTCTGTCTGTCTGTCTGTCTGTCTGTCTGTCTGTCTGTCTGTCTGTCTGTCTATCTATCTATCTCTATTCACTTCCATGATTTACACAATGAAAATAGAAATGATCTGCATTTGTTATGTCTTTAATCATATATTATATTTTGTTTAATTGCATTAATTGTATCAACTGATACATCTATATATTTTATTTTTTTAAACTGAAATCAGTGTATAGGAACATTAAATAAAAGTATAACATAAGTTTATTGTATTGTTTGTAACAATAAATCCACAGCTAGGCCCAAATGTCTCTATCATTTAAACTATGAAATAGCAGATGCTTAAACTATTATATATCTCAGTGTGGTGTTACAGAGTTTGAAAAATCAGTCGTAAAGGATGACGGATCCTTACGTCAACATCATAATTGTTATCTGTCATATTGTCAGGCATCACATTTGCAGACATTGAAGATATATGTATATATGTATAAATCAGTACCATTAGTACCATGGCGGATGATTGACATGTTCATCATTGAAGACGGACTATTAACTTCAGGATATATTTTTATTTGAGTCCATCTATAAGGAGGGATTGCTTGAAAACATCTGTGATGGATGTTGTATACTGTTCATGTTTACATATATGGTGACATAAGTGCCTGTTAGGCTGGTTTACATGCACCCAGTGGCTCTTCCTCCGTGGTAACGGAGGAGCGTTGCCCCCCACACTTCTGGACATAAAGTGTCTAAAAGGAATAGTAAATAAATGATTTTATCACCATTTTATTTTTGATGGTTTCTGCCGGCAAACAAATTGCGAGAGCAGGGTGAGGCCAGTTCGTCTCTGCTGCCAATGATGGGCAGCAGTGAGGCGTGGGCATTTAAGTTTACATCACACATGTTGGTTTGACCGGCTAACTTGCTTCGGTCAAAACAACATGCACAATTCAAACCTGTCCAAAGTCTTGGACAGCAGGGTTGGAGAGCACGCACAGGAATCCTTCTGGCCATTTTATCACGTCTCCTAGACTCTAACTGCGTAACACCTCCTTATCTGTTGCTGCTCTTTATATGCTGCTGGAAAACACATTGCCTGAGTCGATTGGTGACAGTCCCCCAATTTCACAGGAGAAAAATAACTGAATATTGTGGCAACAGTGTGAGTAATTCCGGAAAAGGTGTGGCATCTACAAAAAAAGAATTTTTCTTAGTCTTAACATTACATTTCAATGTGAATATGTATTTTTTTTAAATTTAGGTATGATTAATTGCCTTTATTAAATTGTAAAATAAGGATTAAAGGCTGTCTTTCACACATGCAAGTACACTGTATGTTGGCCTAAAATCATATTTTTAGCAAAAAAATGAATACACAATGGCATTTCAATTTTCAATCTGAAGGTTGTATTGAAAATATGAATGTTAGTAATGTGTTTAACATATTAGTTTTAAGTAACTACTTATTTTTCATTCTCAGGGTGACATATCTGATTAGTTCATTTGGATTTAATGTTCGTATGTATGCTCTAATTGAGGTATGTTATTAACGATTTAAATGTGTTGTATTTCATTAAAACAACCCTTTCCTCAATTACGCCTTAGTGAATGAATTTAATTATTTTTATTCTTTAGGTATGCTGCTTATCAGGGAATAATTATATATATTTTTTAGTTTGATCGGTGCCTTTTGCATGAATATGACTTATTGCATGATTTTATTGTGATGTTATACTACACTAATATCTATACTAACCCTGGGCGCAGTGCTACGCTCCGCCCATGGAGTGTTCGTAGTGTTGCCTAATTCACACTTTGCAAAGTAAGCGTAGTAGGCAACACTACGCACACTCCGTGGACGGAGCGAAGTTGCCCGCCACCCGCCTCCCTCCCGCCCTCTTCTACATGCTTCTATTAATTTAAAATACATTGAAAGTACATTAAAAGCACTTATCGTATATGCGGCGTCCCGGTGCTCCCTCTTCTGATGACGCGGCAAGTTCTTCTAGCCAAATGCTCATGCGCGGGCGCCCGCGCATGCGCATTTGGCTAGAAGAACTCGCCGCGTCATCAGAAGAGGGAGCCCCGGGACGTCGCATACAAGGTAAGTGCTAGTTTTAATATACTTAACCTGTATTTTAAATTAATGGAAACATGTAGAAGAGGGCGGCGCATAGTGGGGCTACGCGAAGTGTGTGGGTGGGCGTAGCGCCCTCCCCACTTCACGAAGCTTCACGTAGCCTCACTACGCTCACTACGCCCACCCTTAATCTATACTCAAGAAAATATCCAAATTTGGTATGTTACAAATAGAAATGATGATGTGGAAAATATTGTAAAAAAATATTAATCTATTTTTGGAATGGTTTGTGTTATATTCAATTTTTATAATTCCTTTAGTAAATGATTGCTTTTTTGCACAAATGTTTTTAAATAGATTAACATTTAAATCAAAACAAACATTTAAGGAATGTTATTTTAATGTTTGAAATGTGCTAACATTCATAATGTTTATAAATGAAGGATAGAAAAGAAAAAAAGTATACATATTTATTTAGTAAATATGAATTGATTTTTAATTTAAAAAAGAATGTAACAATAATGTTTATTAAAAAGAATTACATGAATTTTAATTTTAATTTATTCGGTAATCCCCTTTCAATAATTATGAATGCACCTTAAACAGCATGTTTTTGTATAAATGTTGATTTGTATTTAAGATTAAACTTCAGAAAAATAATTAAAAGTTTATTTATTACATTCCAATTAATCAATGTTAAAAACATAAAATTAATGTAAAAGTGCTGTTGCATTTTCTATTTTGTTCTACATTTAAAGTAAATGTATAAAATTAAGTTACATTAATATTTACCATTAAAATATTTCTAATATGAGTTAAAAACATTTTTTATTTTACCTTAGGAAGATTCAGCAGTTGGGGCGTAGATCCATAGTACTGTGGATTTTGTTGTGTGTTAGTTATTGTTATGAAGATAAGGGGTTAGTTTTGAGATGAGGGGTACCTATCTATCACTGAGTTTGAATGGAGATATGATAGCCATTTCCAACACAATGCCCTATCAAATCTACCAGCTATGTCGTATAATCTACCCAGGTATCCCCAAATAGCTCTAAATAATACAATGGTTGATTTATTCAAGCTTGTGAGCATAAGTGTAACAGGGCTCAATGCCCCAGCCAAGAGACCTGCAGGGCTCCTGCAGGACTCAAACAGTCACATTTTCCTATTACAGGAGACGCACTTGCTCAAAAAAGGCTGGCCCTGTTTATGACCCAGTGGTTCCTGCACCAATAATTTTTTCCCCCATGGCAAGATGCTATTTTACTTTTAAGTGCCTTCACATGGGTGACTAAAGAGGTGGTTGCTGACCACATTGGAAGAACTAGCTCTTAGACTGGTGATGGGAAAATGTACATTTATGATAGCGCCTATATATATGCACCCAGTGGGGGCGTATAGATTCTTAGCATCAAAACTGGCCATGACTGTGCAATCCTTGGACAAGGATCTCATATAATAGGAGAAGACCTCAGTGCTGTCATGAGCAACAGGGAGGACAGGTCAGTTCTGAGAATAGGAAACATAGCTGAGCATTTGGAGGGATGTAAATAATTGCTTGATGACATTGGATTGACTGACATCTGGAGGACCATGCATCCGACAGAGAGGGATTTTTTTTCTTCTCGTACTATCCACCAGGATTATACTAGATTGTCTCCTGGGTTCCCCTCACTTGATGGAAAATGTATTCATAGTGGAGATAGAGGTTAGAACAGTTTCTGACCATGCCCTGATACACATGGATCTTTGAGTCCCTAGGTATGGGGTGGAAAAGGGAGATTGCGTGAAAAGCTATTTCTTAATATGAATAATGTAACACAGATCGCAGTGGTCTTGGAGCTGGAACTGGAGCTGGAGCTGTTCCATAAAGTAATCAATAGAGGGAACTAAGATTCTTTCACTATGGGACACCCCAAAAGCCTTTATTCAAAGACACTTGATTTCCTTGTCAGTTAATCATAATAAGGAAAGGAAAGAAAAGAGGGAGGAGCTTGAGGCATTGATTAAAAAATGGATGAGATCTAAATGAACAGAAATGCAAGGAATCTGGCACCAATTTGAAGGAGTTTGCATGTAACTTAAGCTGCTGAATATGACAAGACAGAGTACTCTCTCTTCCGGATGAAACAGACTTATTACAAAGATGCAATAGGGCCAGAAACCTACTTCTGTGCAAACTGCAGGCCCAAAAAATGTGGTAGACGTCCTCTTCTTTGATTAAGACTAAGGCTGGGGTACACTCTATCAAAGACATGGAAATTAGACAGGCATTCAAGGATTACTACAAAGACCTGTATGCTGCAGAGACAGTGAGGGAAAGTATGGCTGCAGAATACCATATTAGCACAACATTCACACGCCCAAGCACCTATGTTAGACACACTTATTGAAATGGAGGAAGACATAGTGGGCATTTCTAAGCAATCTCATAAACCACCCAGCCCGATGGGTTTACAGGCATATTCTAGGCCTAGGTAGAACTAGCAGTGTTCACTCCGCAGAGTTACAAAAAATTCAGCAGATTCTGCGAATGCCGTGAACGGGCAGTAATAGGCACGTTGTGCTGCTCATGCTGCAAAACAGCAGCGCAAATGGCATCACAAAGCACGCCAGAGGGTGCAGCTTAAAAAGTTGATTTTGCTGCTGCTTGAGCACTCAAGCAGCAGCTTTGTGACCTCAAACGGTCTCAAAGGGTCACGCATGCCCACGTTGCATAAATCTTGTCGGGTGCCCTCCTAGTGACTGGATATCACTCTGAGAAATGCCAAATCTCGCTTACACTTGCCATCTCCCCCACGCAGCAGTTGGTGGAATTTCCCCAGAGCTCTGTGTTACAAGCGTAATGAGGACTGGCCAAAATTCCACCATCGGAGCAGAATATATTGCCCATCCCTAAAATATTCTACAAAACATTTTGTTCCCTACTAGTGCCAAATCTTGCATGCTTATGCAACCTCTTTGTAGATTCTAACCCACTAGCTGATACTATGAGGAAGACCTCAATTGTATTTATACCTAAATCTCATTTCCTGTGCCTCGTCTTCCTCCTTTTTTGGTATGGAAACAGAAACAATACAGAATAGGATTGTGTTATATCCACCTCTTTGATGTATAGAGTTGTTCACAGGGCCTGAACCTTTCTGTGCTTCCTATGCCTTTCACCCCTCATATCACCTCATACCATAGACTTAGCCTGATATGTCGGCAGACTGTTTGATTTTAAAGTTGATGGGGGCTCATGCACTTTGGATTGCGGTAATGGGGTTCTGAATAGGCCACAAGTTATGATCAGGGTTATGTGGTTTTTCTTTTTTAATATTTTTATTTAGATCACTTTTTTCACTTGATTGATACTTTTTAGTTGCAATAGCATGGTATAATGACAAATAATTTTATTAGATTATTTTTGTGTAATTTTAGCTTTCAGAGAACATTGCTATTTGTTGTTCATACATTCGTAATGAGGATTGGACATATCATGCAGGCGAGAAATAATTTGGCATAGGTAGATTGACCACTTGGCAGGATCAGATATCTCAAACAAGCATTTGTAATATGGAAGATTGAGCCACTTGAATGGATTTGCATATATGTGACTGAGCACATGTAAGATATACGTCAACAAATGTAAATGTACATGGATTTAATTTTTAAGTATCTTGTGCTTGCTTTTACAAAAATATATTTGACACTGAATAGCAATAGCGAATTGATTGTGTATATGCAACATACAATGGCAATATTTTCGCATTTCATCGGAAAAACTGCTTAAATTGCACATTGCACACAGAAATATGAATTTTGGGTCTTTAAAAATAAATAAAATATATGTGTATATTACCTACTGGCAGTCGCCAGTAGGTAGTTATGGTTAGGACCTATTATGCATAGGAAATCCACAACATTCTATTCCCAATAACTTTGGCGCGGATTGATGAATCTTTGCAAAATTTTCTAAACTTTTGGCTAGCTCTAGTCCGCTCCTATCCTGAAAGTTTTGGGGTGATTCGTCAAGTGGGGACTGAGAAAACAGGGGGGTCCCAAACGTGTTTTCCCCATGCAATTTCCCATAGGACCTTTAGCCACAGCTACAGCTCGGCAGAACGGAATTACGCCAAATTTGGCAAAGAGGTAGTCCTCAGTTCCGACTTGTGCCTTTTGCTTATATGGTGTCAATCTGTTCAGTAGTTCCTGAGAAAATTACAGTTAAAGTCATTTATATATCTATGGGCGTGGTGGATCCGCGGAGTGTGCGAGGATTGTCATCGTACCATAAGCGCACCTTTCCGATCACGCGCTGAATGCTAATTGGCTGTCAAGTGGTTGTCAACATTCAAAACCAGGAACTGTTGGCAGCCATTTTGTGCCTCGGTAGAAGCGAAGCTGAGGAAGTCAGTGGAATATGTGTGCAAAACGGAGATAGGGGACAGGGTAGAAATTATTTTATCCTCTATACCTGCTATGGGGATCCCAGAAGGACCCCTAGGGCCCACACATTTTTTTTTTAAAACCCAGCAGGTGTGTGTAGGGAGCGCAGACTGTGCCGTAAAAAAATAATAAAGTAAAACGGAGCTTTTTTTATAATTAGCCCCCGGGGGGCTAAATACCAGGGGCAAAATGATTACATATTATGGGGGGACCAGAGGGGTCCCCCAGCCCCAGGGATCGTCACCCCCGGGGCTAAAAAAAAAATGGTGGAGGAAGGGTCCAAGGTTCCCAAAGCCGTGGGGACCACCACCCCTGGGGCTTTATGTATTGTGGGAGGGGGACGGAGTGGCCGCCCTCTTGGAGCACTCAAGGGCCCCGTTACCCCTCTGGGCTGCAAAAAAATGGTTGGGGGGCTGCAAGGTCTCCAAAGCCCCGGGGACCACCACTCCCCGGGGCTTTATGTATTGTGGGAGAGCCCGTTCCTGCAGTCTCCCGGGGTGTCCATCCCGCCCTCCCATAGCAAAGAAATGTGTTCTCTCTTTCAAAATGTAAATCTGATTGCTTTTCCACATGGGAAGCTGCATGTTAGTAGCTTCAGATGTGGAAAAGCAATGCCATTTCCCAAACGCATAGAAGTTGTGCAGCAAAGGCGTTGGAGTTGTGCACCCTACAGATTATGAGTCCTGCATCCAGTGTGTGTACACCAAGGGGCCACACTGAGCGCTGCCCTGGGTGCGCGACTTTTAATTTTTCTGTAAAAATTGCCCCTGTCAGTAATTTCTAATATCCCCAGGGACCCTATACCCCTGGGTCTTATAAAAAATGTTGGGGACCGTGGGGGGAGCCACAATGTCTTCACAGTACAGCCGGCTCCCCGCATTACTTTTAAGATGGGAAAAGTGACGCGAAAGTGGTGCGAGGGTGTTGTAAATCTGGTTTGGATTTTGAAAGAGGGGTAGAGTGCATCTGTAGGGTAAGTGCAGTTTAGTGTAGGGGTAACAATTACTATTCTAAGTCCAGGGGGGTGTATCTCTAGGGTAAGTGCATGTTAGTGTAGGGGTAACAATTACTATTCTAACTCCAGGAGGGTGCATCTGTAGGGTATGTGTTGGATAGTGTATGAGTAGCAATTACTATGGCAAATCCAGGGGGTGGCATCTGTGGGATATTTGCTGGATACTGTATGAGTAACAATTACTATGAAAAAGAAAGGAGTTAAAAGAGGAGACATGCACTTTCACAGTGAACCGGGAAGAAGAGAAAGTGACGAGAGATGATTTCCAACGTGTTTAGGCTTAAGAGCCTGGTTAATCATTAAATGGGGTCTGGCAGATAAGTGCGTACTTATTCTGCAAGAAGCCTTTCTGTGTCTTGCGAAAGCAAGTCATCTTTAATAATTGCCTCCCCCTGCGTGTACTTACAAGGTCATTCGATTTGCTCGTATGTTAAAAACAGAGACTTTCTACACCTCTTTTTCATTGGTTGTGAAGCATTGTAAGAAGACGCATTACCGACCAATCCCTTTCCTTGCGCAGATTTTGAAAAACATTTGATTGTCTGTTGTGTGGTTAACTCTACTTTCCTGATCCTAATGTTGATTGGCTTGTTTTTTCTATGTGACGTTACGATACCCTCACCATTTTGTGACGCACTTTATTTTACAATGCGTTTCAAACCCTTCTTGATAATATGCCCCCAGATGTGGTAGGGTGTTTTTAATTTAAACTGTCTACTGTGCTTACGAGTTTGTTGACTGGGAAGGTATTTAAAAATATTATTCTATTTTCTATTCAATCATAATTGTGCTGAGTTTTCTCCTTTAGCGTGGAGCACTTTGTCCTTTCATTAAATGTATACCGTAATTCTTCAAACCATCCTTGAAAGAAAAATGCACAAGTTTTCAAAATATTTTTATTGAGTCTTTTATATCTTTTATATATGTCACATGGGTGAAATGCAAAATCTTTTTTTCATTCATTGGTATCACGTGTTGGACCACATTTTTTGTTTTTTATCATAAGCACTCATTCCTTATGTTTACATTATATAAGTGTTGCCCCATCATTTTTATTTAAATGTTTGGGCTTTTTTTACTTTCAGATAAAGTAGAAGAGAAGTGCTACGACAAACACTCCCTCACTACTTCATCTTTCTTTTTTTATGTACATTTCATTTCAATATTACATTTAACAATAATTTTTAAAAATTGAAAGATTTATTAACATTTGAAGCCACAATTTATATTTTTTTCAAAAAAGTGCTTGCGAATATAATCCTCCTGTTCTTCATGAGTGAAAATTGGAGAAAGCACTACTTAATATAAATACTTTTAGCTCATTTTCACTCTAGAAGATAAAGAGTATTCTCTTTTATTCCAAAGTATTTCGTTTTTTGTCAAGAGTTTATTTATACCACATTTTTCAATCATTAAGAAATACTTGCATACTAAAAAATGTTTTTTTATTATGTTTTGAAATCCTCTGTTGAAAGTCATCCAACTTGAGTTGAAGGATCATAAAGTTATATATAAATTAAAATATACATTAACAATATGATCCCTCTGTGGAAATGAAAGATAAATTCAAGATGATGGAATTGCTCCTAATTATTACTTTGCACGTAGCAATTCCTTAATTAACTTATATTTCTTGTAATGGTTCTTTTGTCAACTTGTTATTATATTCCATTTGAATTTAATCACACCAAATTCTATAATCATTCACATTTTTTTGCTTTCTTTTAAAAAAAATCAAACATATACCATCCAGATAATTTACCTCTCTTCGATATGCTTTCCTTCCTCCATCAAAATTCATCCAACTCCTCTGGAGGGAAGATAATGTTTAATGTATTTTTAAATATACATTAACAATATGTTCCCTCTGAGGAAATTAAGAATATTCTCAAGATGCTTCCGTAGTCCCGAATCATTACCTTGCTTGTAGTTTCTTCGCCCGTATTGATTCTCTGAAACGAAACTAATTATCCCACGGGAGTTGTTTATATATTTTTGGTTACTTAACACTCTATGGGATCAATTTATTGCTCCTCCCACTTTTAAATCACATTTTTTAATTGACAGGTGTTCTCATTTTCACTGTTTTAGTGCGTCACATGTTTATGTAAACGTGCCTTTTTCCATACTTTTTAACTTTCGTATAATTTCTAAAATGCTTTATTTAAATTCGTTTTTCAAATTAAAGTATTCCTATAGGTTACTTTTTTTTAATACGAGTATTAACATTCATTTCCCTTTTTCTTTCTTGACTTATCATTCTAGTAACTTCCCTTTTTTTGTAAAAGTTGTTTTATTATTCATCAATACACTAAACCCCTATTTTCCCTGTATCCCGTGCAAGAGATACTCTCTATTAAACTTTGAGTATTCTAATTTATATCCGACTATTAATTTATATAATTCCATTACTGCGAGTTTTAATACATTTATTTATCTAATATTTTTAATCTTTCTTTATACACTGCAAGGGATACTGTTATTTGTCTAGAATCACACTATGAATCAGAGAGAATGATTTGGTTGGTTGATGTGTTTGCAGTTACATAAGTATGTACACTCTTGCAGTAAGCCAGGCTTTAGGGTATGCAGTGCTTCAAACTACTATGCATTATGCATGTAGTGGTGTAACCACCTGCACACTTGTGCTTTAGGCCTACAATTCCCCAGTCAGTATCTAAATACTCCAGCAAACACAGTGTGACTGCTGTTGCAATTTCAAAATGAGTCTTTGAGTACCATGTAGTAATTCATTCACTAAAGTAAAAGTGAACCAATTAAGAATTCACCCAGTGTCTTTACTTATATCATTTAGTCAGTAAGCATGTACTCATGCAGTGAGCCAGGCTTTAGGGAATGGAGTGATTCAAAGTGCTATACATTATGCATGTAGTGGTGCAATAACCTTCACTTTGTGCTTCAGGACTACAATTCCTCCCTCTCTATACATACCAGGGGTCTCCAACTAGTAGCTCGGGAGCTACTGGTAGCTCTGCAGCACCCTGAAAGTAATTCTCAGAGGTGAAGCCAAACCAAGCCAATCTCAGAAAATCTGTGTATATTAAAGAAGGTAGTACTGCTCATTTCACTACCCTTAAAAGTTACAGACAGCCAAACGAATGGCAGGGCCTGTTGATAGCACTCAAACACACACTGTGGTGGTGTATCAATTAATCAATTAGGGATGTATAGAGCGCCGTACACACCTGTGAGGGTTTACAGGCGCTGGGGGAGTAAGTGGGGGGCTTTGTGCAGCTTTGGTGTTTCGAAAAGCTAGGTCTAATGGTTCTTCCTGAATGCTTTCAGTGTGGGTGTTCATCTTATGCTGAGGGGGAGTTCATTCCAGGTCTTGGCCATGATGTAGGAGAAGGGTGTGCCTCCAGTCTGTTTCCGTGGATACAGAGAATTTCGGCCAAGGCCTGGTCAGCGGAGTGGAGGTTTCTTTTGGGGGAGTAGAAGGAGATTGAGGTATTGGAGTCCGGTGTTGTGGAGGGCTTTATAGGTGTGTGTGAGCAGCTTGAAGGTCACTCTTTTTTCGTCGGGGAGCAAGTGGAGTGCTCGTTTATGCTGGGTAATGTGGTCTTGTCGTGGGATGCTGAGGATGAGTCTGGCTGCCGTATTCTGGACAGTCTGAAGTTTATGGAGTAGAAATTTGTTGATTCCAGCATAGAGGGCGTTCCCGTAGTCCAGTCTGCTGGCGATGAGTACTTAGGTGATGGCCTTCCTTTATTCGGGGGTGGGTCTATTTGAAGGTCTTGCTGAGTATGTGGAGGGTGTTGAAGCATGTGGAAGCTGCAGTGTTGGCCTATGGGTCCGTCACATGAAACATGATTATCCACTTTAAATCTAAGTTGAGGAAACTTACTACTGTTGTAATATCTGCATGTAATGATTTGAATTTTACTTGATTAGAAGCATTTAATATTGATAAACGTTTTTCAAGCATTCTGCTGATAACTTCACCTGGAATTTTTTGGTGGTTACTACTGATAATTGTGCTTTGGGTGGTCATAGTGTAATGTTAATACATACCTCCAGCACAACAGCTACACTTCACAAACACCACTACACTACTCTAAACCCCAAAACACTACCCCCAGCATGAATTTCTAAACTACAGATACACCACTGCACTACTTTAAACCATAAAACACTATCCCCTATAGTAGACGAACACCACTGCACTATTCTAAACCTTAAAACACTACCCTCAGCACGACCCCCTACACTACACAAACACCAGTGTACCACCCTAAACGCTAAATCTACCACCAACACGACCCCCTACTCTACACAAAGACCAATGCACTACCTTAAACCCTAAATCTATCCCTAGTACAACCCGTTCAGTACACAAACACCACTACACTACCCTAAACCCTAAAACACTACCCCTAACACTTATACAAACAGCACTTCATTTACTCATATAGATAGTAACTCATAGTTAGTGTTATAAAATTACTATTACAAGTATACAGTTATCCATACAATTACTGATGCAATCATATGTATACTTTTTTTTATATACAACAAATGTCACATACACTACCTTTTATTTTTGTACTTTATTGCACATGTACCATTGAGAGATATATTTGCTCATTACCACACCCATAAAGATATTAACTCACCCAAATAATTTTTATAACATATAGTCTTAACGTCATATACCTACTGAGTCAACTATTCACACTATTCACACATCTTTGGGCAGTCAGACACCATCCAGCGAACCACACACACATTCACTCTCCCATACAAATACTCAGTTAACTAATCAATAAGTAATATAGACTTTCACGTAGCTAGTAACAAACTGGTGCAGCAGTTTACAGAACAACTGACAAAGTAATACAGATATTCACACAGTTTAGTCACTATCCAATATATTTAATGAGACACTATAAATTATTCAAGTAAACAATCAATCACACTGCTACTAAATCCTTTTTCCAGATTTTTTTATAGCCAGTCATTCTTCAATGCAGATTGCTATATATATAATACATATTTAAATAACAAACCAAACCACATTCACTGCATGCTGTATTCAGTGATGTCATAAGTGATGTCATATGGGATGTCATCAGGGATGTTATCAGTGATGTCAGTAACCATGTCATGAATAATGTAATATATATACGTAAAGAGCTGCGTATGAAGGGGCCGTATTTAGAGGGAAAGGAAAAGTGATGCAAGGTAACTTTTTGCCTCCTTGTAAATATGGAAGAGCCACCTGCGCAACCAGTACGTCACAAAAAGTGACGTACTGGTTGCGCAGAGAGCTTGTAAATCTGCTGTAGATTTTTTTTCATTTCTCCTCATTTTTTTCTTACAATATACGCTACAATGTACAGCATACATTGTAGGAGAAAAATGCCTTCATTTATTGTTTTTGTGCAGGAAGGTGTGTCTCCCTGCTCAAAAACAAACTTCACACAACACAGATATTGTTGCACCATGGTGCAAGGGTGCGTGTATCACCACATGCATGCAGTTTAAGCAGCAGTGCAGAGGGAAGGACAGACTTCCAACATATTTATGTACATATGTTGCATCCCTGTCCTTCGGAAGTAGCTCAGCACGCTGTTGTAAAGAGCTTACAGTGTCATGGTACAGCACTTCCTTATAGTTCTGCAGTTATACATTCACCATATATGACAAATGCATTCTTTACTCAATTATGCAGTAAGTATACATTTATGTAAACTTTCACGCACTAGCATATACATTTAGCTCTTTCTTCAACCAGAGAAGTTAGTTCTGAAAATACCTTTTTTTTTGTTTTTTGTACTTTTATATTTTTTTTATTTTTAGAAAGTTTTTTTGTTTTTTTTAGAAAGAAAAAAAGAGTCAACAGGACGAACAAAACCATGAATTTTGAGGGAACAAAAAAAACCTAGCATTGATGGTTATCAACTGCTCTGCAAACTAGGTCTACTGATTGCTCCCGATAACAAATTAAACGATTGCACTTCACGCAGTGAATTCTAACTTTCATTAATTGGGGACGTATGTCTGGTCGTGATGTTGAAGGTGATGCTGCAGAGGTACTTGGTATTGCCGGTGGTGGAGGTACATTTTGGTGCACTCTTCTACATTCTTCGTGAACATAGTTGACAGGATGCATGAATTGGAGGTGCTTGCGCATACTAGCAGTGCCACAGGAGTATTTCTTGTTTGGATCTCCTCTGGACAGTACTGCCTGGCAAATCTTGCATGCTACTTTGGTGGCATTACAATTCTTTTGCCCCTGTGGAAAAGTAAAAAATGTCCATACGATGGATGTGTATCTTTTGGGAGGGTGAGGTTCTGGTACAAATTGTTGAGTAACAAAATCATCAGAATCAGATTATTCTTGCAGTGGTGTAGCCATTTTTGAATCCAAAAAAGAAGTTCAGGTTTCCAATGAACAAAAAGTGACGTTCTTTTCAGGATAGGTCTTCTCGTAAGGAAGGTCTAAGAATAGTAATTGAAATGGGTGGGGTTCTTCAATAGTTAGAACAGTTAGTGTTATAAACCAATGAAATCTCTTTCACATGGAATCCGCGTTGGGTGCGCACATGCAGCACGCATCTAGCCCGACTTCTCCAAACTGCATTTAAAAGTAATAAAAGTTTATTAAAACTAAAAGAATATTATTTTTTTCTCCTAATATTTATATTAAATACATATATATATATTTTTATATCGAAAAATTTCGCGGATGTCGCGCGCTCACCATGTTGAACAAGTACATGACGTCATGCGGAAACGCGCACGCGCAGTGTAGTGTGATACGTATATGTTGCGTATGCGCTTGAAGTCACGTACGGCGCGCACAGCAATCGTGCATGAAAATATGTACCCATCGGACACTCTACGCGTATCCTACAGAACACTTGTAAAATGGCAGCTACGTTCTGCGCAGCAATCGAGAGAGGTGCGCTTTGGGTGCCGGACTGCTCAAAAAATTGTAAAAAAATAGAAAACAGAAAATATTATAAAAATATTTAAAAAAAATATAAAATATATATATATATATATTACATTAAAAAAAATATATATATTAAAATTGTGTAATGTAATATTAAAAATTAGATATCTGAAAATGAATATATTTAAAATAAGTTTGTAAATCAGTATCAAAGAAATAAATACATCAATTAATAGATTTAAAAATTGTTAATGAATAAATCTTTCAAAATCACTGAAAAAAACCTTGGGTTTCAGGCAGGTTATACTTTGGAATTATCATTTAAAAAACCTTCGAAATCTACTTAAAACCATAGGTTTCAAGTAGGTTATAGTTATGAATTATCATTTAAAAAAACATTGAAATTTACTGAAAAAACCATAGGTTTCAAGCAGGTTATATTTAGGAATTATCATTTAAAAAAACATAGGTTTAAGGGTGTTATAGTTAGCTGGACTTTCACACATACAAAACCATTGAAATTCCTCCGTTATAGTTATTTGTACTAACTGTAACTCTCGCACCCGCAATCCACTGGTGATAATGTCAGATATTACATCATTCATGACATGGTCAGTGACATCACTGATGACATCACTGATGACATCTCAAATGACATCACTGATGACATCATCCAGTGAATGTGGTTTGGTTCCATATTTAAATTTGTATTATATATATAGCAATCTGCCCAGTGACTCAATCAATCACACATCTATGCGCACAGTCACACACATTCCATACATACACACACACACACACACACACACTCAGACTCACATACAAATACTCAGGCAACCAATTAATAACACATATAGACATTCATGTAACTACTGACCAACCCATGCAGCAGCTTACACAACAACAAACAAACTGATACAGACATTCACACAGTTCAGTCACTAACCCATGCATTCACTAAGACACATTTAATCACTCACTTATACAGTCAGTCATGCACCTACTAAATCCTCCATCCAGGCACGTATACACCCACTTATACTTCAATACACCTTGGCATATATATAAAACATATTTAAACTTTAAACAAACACACAGTCACTGGATGGTGTCATCATATATGTCATCAGTGATATCATTTGAGATGTCATCAGTGAGGTCATCAGTGATGTAACTGACAATATCATGAATGATGTAATATGGGATGTCGTCAGCAGTGCATTGCAGGGGCGCGAGTTATAGTTAGCTCAACTAACTATAACAGCAGAATTTGTCTGGTTTTGTTGGAGTGAAATGTCCAATCAACTATAACTTGTCTGAAACCTGTGTTTTTTTCAGTGAATTTCTAAGGTTTTTTAAATGCTAATTTCTAACTACAACGTTTTTGAAACCTATGGTCTTTTCAGTGAATTTCTAAGGTTTTTTAAATGCTAACTTCTAACTATAACATTTTTATAAACTATGTTTTTTTCTGTGAATTTCTATGTTTTTTTAAATGCTAATTTCTAAATATAAAGTTTTTAAAACCTATGGTTTTTTTCAGTGAATTTCTAAAGTTTTATAAATACAAATTTCTAACTACAATATCCCTGAAACCTATATTGTTTTTAAGTAAATTTAAAAAAGAACGTGCATACTTTTTGTAGTGAAAACCTAACTATAACAGTAGTCTATTATAAGTCATAATTTAACAATGTTTAAAACCTAATTAGCACTAATTAGCATCTAAGTGTGGAAAAAGTGTGACACAGCAGCTATGATACCTGACTTGGAACAACAGCGTTCACAGTTCGATTCCCGACTCCGGCGGCACGTTAGCCCACCACTATGTCACTGTGGGCAATACCTTGCTTAATCTTCCCTATGCCCCCAAGCGCCGGGACACCTCTCTGGAGGTAGCTATACACTTTATAAATACAGGCATTTTTTTAATTTATAACCATAGTGATGAGAAATATTAGCACATATTTTTATTTCTTCTATTCTGAAGGATATTTTATTTTATATATTCTATTTACAATTACGGCAATAAATAGATGTTTTTAGTCACAAGAAAGGAAATGACATGGTTTGCCGGGTAACAGTTTTTAAGCTCTCCAATGTATGTACATATCAAGGAGCTTATACATGTGAGGATCGAAATCGAAACCTTTTTTCCGCTTCACATTTTGTAACTTTTCCCTACACGTGCACAAGTTAAATAGTGAAAACGTGAGCATGTATCAACTGTAAAACGTGAAATCTAATTGGGCAGAACCACATGTTCCTTCCATAGACTACTCAATAACCAAAAAGTATATAAACTACACCTGTTGATGGATTCCTTTTGTCTTTGCAAGTTATTTACGTGTGTCCATTCTGTAATGCAGGTTCCGTTTTCTAGCATTCGATTCTTCTTTTGTGACAACAATACATATTACGGAGTTGTAAGTTGTTTGATTATGGCATAGCAGATATTTATAATACATAGCTATTTGTGATTATTTAAAGATTTGTATTTAGAAAAAAGTGTTATTGATTGTTTTTGCCATTTATATGTAACAGCAGCAGCTTGTAGTCAGAAACAGACAGAATAGAGAAAACACTGTTCCTTTTCTCGCTCCTTTGAGCTCATATAGTCTGACTTTGTATATTATAATATTGACACTATACTTCATCTCAGAGGTGTTGGTGACCCGTGGGTGTGAAGACTAAAGATTTATATGTAACATCAGCAGCTTCTGGTTCTTACTATGTTTCTCCCCTGTGGTCATATAGTGTGAGTATGTATTATTGTAATATTCACATTCATACTGACCTCAGTGGAGTTTATGACCCATTGACGCAAAGACGATTTTGAAATCCTAGAGAAAAGAGCTTTGAAAATATTCTCTGCTGGAAAATATTTCGATATTCATCTTGTTTTGTGTTCATGACTTTATTTTCCTTTCCCTATTGTCTGGCATCAGTGACACTCTGTATATTGTAGTGCACTCTCATTCTTTCAGACAACATGAGTTGGAGATTTGTTGCTGCCAGGAGTAAACCACCTGAAGTACAGCTTACTGACCTTTATAACTTACTTGATCAGATATTTTTACAGTGAGAATATTTTTCGGAATTGCACTTTAAAAAAGATTGTTTAGATAGATACTTTCCTACTTAATGCCTTCGATAAACCCTACATTTCTGAATGATATTTTGGTATTTCTCTTTTTCTCTGTTGTGCTTCCTATTCTTCTTTTTTCTATAGAATATATACCAATAGTAGTGTATGTTATACTACTATTGTATATGTTCTTAAAGGAGTACATGATCTATTAGCGGAGCAGTGAGCGACCTCTAAGCACTACAACAGAACTTTCCAGAGTTCTACAGAAAAGAAGTTTTAAAAGATTTGATTTTTTTGTTGTAGTCCTTATTCTTGTATATTTTAATACTAGATCTTTATAGTAGTTCAAAGGGGTTGGAGATCTATCTGTGCAAGAAATTAACAACATATACTAGTTATTTCCGTTGACAACTTACTCCCTTACAGTTTGTAACACTGCTAATGTTTTATAAAATAGTAGTTGCTAAAACAATGTTTGTATGCATAGTGCTTCATTTAATATTTTGATTAAGCGTTGTCATAGTGCCTGCAGAATTACCTCGAAATTTCCGGGTGATGGGGGGGAACAATATAACGTTATGTCCCCTGTACTCTCCCCTACACAGGACGACTGAATACCGGATCCCGGATCCTGGATCAAGTGGTAGTGGCCCCTTTAATTACGACATCACATCGGCAGGAAGTCCCTCCCCACGGGATGTCGTTGTGGTCTGGAGGCCAATAAGGGAGGACAACCAGAACGTATGGGCACTGACCTATGCCAAAGACACAGAAGAGACTAGGGAGAGCAACATGAAGGGAACCGAAGATGGTGGAGCTGAGACCGAGTTGCCAGAAGAAACCAACAGCCCGGGAAAAGGAAAGAGGGCCGACCGACCGGAGAAGCCAGGAGGCCACCGAGGACACGCTACATCGAGCCACGCCCCAGGAGGAGCGTGGCTGACCCAGGTACGTGAAAGGTTTAGCGGCTGGGTCGGGAGGCGGGAGAAGCCTGAGGGGTAAAATAGCACCGTTACTTGGCCGTCACGCTGTCCTAAAGACACTCACCCCCTTCCCTGTTGCACCTACATGCCTCACCGCCTCCTGCTAATAGAACACGCCTCACCGCCTTCCGCTAATAGAAGAGCACCAAACACTCAAGTGTGTACCCTCACACCCTTCCCCATCAGTCAGGACGAAAAACCCAAATATTAAAGTATATTTTCTTTTTCTTTTTTTCCCTCTCTTCTCTTCTGGAACAATATTGAGGACAAGCTCCTAAACCTGTCCTCCAAACGAAGTCGGAGAAGAAGGGGAAAAGTACACCGAGAAGAAGACACTTAATTTCTCCTGACTGGATTTAAATCTGGAAGAACCTTTATGTTAAAATAATCAATTAAAACGCCACTAAATACAAACTGATTAATAAAGTTTGCTTGAATCGCTATAAACTCTTGTCACTTCCTATGGCCCGATCACACTGGTGAAGAACCCATCTGTATTTTAAGATGGAATCCCTAATCCAACACCTCATAAAGGGCCAGGAGAAGCTTGAGTGGGCGGTCGAGCAACAAATGGCCTCAGCTAATGCTGACCGTGAGGCATTTAAAGAAACCATCACCGCCCAGATAAGTGGTCTTCAAAGAATGGTAACAGAACCTGCTGCCGGTTCCTTCCGGGACATATGAGAGGGTCGAAGCACCAGTCACACCACTCCAGCAGGGGTCTCTTTACAAAAATACCTTCCTGGTGAAGATCCAGACACATTTTTCACCAACTTTGAGAGTAGCAAGGGCCTGTAGCTGGCCCATAGAGACATGGCCATACTTTGTGGCACCTCTCCTAACTGGAGAGGCTCAAGCCGCGTATCAAGTGGCCAATGCCTCTGGAGACTCCCCGTATATAGACATCAAGGCTTTCATTTTAGACCACCTAGGACTAGATGCTGAGGCATATAGAGTACGTTTCCGTAAGGAGAAGGGTACGCCCGGAGAAAAGCCGAAAAGCCTGTACTTCAGGTTGAAGATGGCAGCCGATAAATAGCTGAAACCAAACACTAGCACCAAGGAAGAGATAATGGAGAAAATCTATTTAGAACAATACCTCGAGGCCCTACCCTACCATACCCAAAAATGGTTGCGACAACATACGAACCTGACCGCCCAACAGGCCATTGAGATGGCGGCTACGTTTTCACGGGCCCAACCCAAGGTAGCAGGATGGGAATGGGAAAAATCACATCCACAGAACCTCAAATTGGACAGAAAACCAAAGCCTCCGGAGGCAACCAAACCACGACAAATCAAATAAGATCTACCCGGTTTAAAAGGACCACAGTGCTTTGAGTGCGGGGAGTGGGGGCATATAGCACGTGTGTCCCCCCGGAGGAAGCCAACGGAGGAACCCATGGAAGTGGGTTACATTCCCAAGTCCATAATGTATACTGCTGAAATGGGGACAGCATTTCATGTAAGTGTGCAGGTAAACGGTAAAGAGCTTAGAGCCCTACTTGACTCAGGATGCAAACAGTCCGTTATACAGGGGATGTGGGTGACGAAAGAACAAATGATGCCTGACTCAATGGTACACATTAGATGTGTCCAAGGGGATGTAAAGCCCTACCCCTTAGCTGTAATAAAAATCCATAATTCTGATTGACTTAGGAACCACATAAAAGTAGGGGTGCTAGACAACCTCCCCGAAGACCTAATTATAGGGACAGACAACCCTGAATTTCTTAACCTGTTTAGAAGTGTCCTACAGCATACCGAGAAAAAAAGAGAACCATTGGCCAAAAGCTCTGCACTTGGAGCCGCCGCTCTAGCAACCCACGAACCCTGGCTTTTGGACCGCAGCTTCAAGTTCGCCCAAGCCAATGATACCACCCTAGGCAATGCATGGGAGCAAGCTTATAGCACAACAAATGAACCACCATACACATACCAAGGTTCCTTATCAAAGAAGGATTACTTTATCGCCAGGCTACCCCAACTGATCCACAACAACTGTTAGTTCCCGTATCTTTTAGGGATCAAATCATGTTTTTCTCCCACTCACATCTCACGTCTGGGCACACCGGGGCAGAAAAAACCACACAGAATTTCCTAAGACATTTCTTTTGGCTGGGAGTTTATAAGGATACAAAAACGTATTGCCAAACATGCACTATTTGTCAGAGAAGAGACACACATCGGCCCCCAGCAGTCCCCTTACAATCCTTACCCGTAATAGGCACCCCATTAGAGCGAGTAGGGATAGACCTAATAGGACCTTTACCACGCACAAAAAAGGGAAATGTATACGCCTTAGTAATCGTAGATTACGCCACCCATTTTCCGGAGGCATACCCACTTCGTACCCCTACCACTCACAACATAGCTGATAGATTTCTAGAGCTATTTTCGAGAGTGGGGTACCCCAAAGAAATACTAATGGATCAGGGGACCCCCCTTTGTCTCACGATTAATGAAAGAAGTATATAAACTCCTGGATCTACGCCACATCAAGACTTCCGTCTACCACCCTCAGCCGGATGGACTCGTGGAGAGATATAACGGGATACTGAAGACCACCCTAAAAAAATGCTGGGAGTGAATGGAAAAGAGTGGAACCAGCTATTACCCTTAGCCCTGTATGTAATAAGGAGTAAGGTGCAAACCAGCCTGGGTTGTTCACCGTTTGAAATATTGTATGGTAGACAACCAAGAAGTCTCCTAGAAATGACAAAAGAAGCCTGGGAGAAAGAGGAGGCCTTGGAGACTAAAGGGATGTTGGAATACACCCAGGACTTGAAAGCAAAAATTGGCAAATTAGGCGACCTCGCCTACTCAAATCTAGTTAGGAAACAGGGTCAACAAGCATATTACTACAATCAAGGAAAGAAATGGAGAACACTGAACGTGAACGACTGGGCTTTGGTACTCCTTCCAACAGCTACACAGAAATTTAAAGCAGAATGGAAAGGCCCATACAAAGTCACATCCATCATTGGGAAAACGACCTACAAGCTGCAGTTAGCCCCTCATCGTACACAAGTGTTCCACATAAACCTGCTAAAGAAATGGATCGGTCCTCCCCCAAAGAGTGCCACTTTCACAGTACCCACCTTGCCCAATAAAGTCAGCACTTTGAAACAATTAGTGATCAATGACGAACTCACACTGCTTGAGAAGGAAGAACTACAGGCAGTTTTGACCCCTTTTTCTTCTATATTCTCAGACCTCCCAGGAAAAACACATCTGGCCGAACACCGTATAGAAACCCCCCAGGGAAAGTGATAAAACAACGTCCATACAGAATACCTGCTGCTAAAAGAAAAGCCATGCAAAAAGAAGTACAGGAGATGCTGCGCTTGGGCGTTATAAGACCTTCAAAGAGCGAATGGTCCTCTCCGATTGTGATGGTCCCGAAGCCTGACGGAAGTATTCGCTTCAGTATGGACTTTAGGGCTCTCAATGAATTCTCAGCCTTTGATGCCTGCCCTATCCCTCGAATCAACGAGCTGATCGAGAATTTGGGAGAAGCATCCTACATCACTACGATAGACCTGACAAAAGGATACTGGCAAGTGCCCCTACGGGAGGAAGACAGGAAAAAGACAGCCTTTGCCACGCCAGATGGTTTATACGAATTTACTGTACTCCTGTTGGGTTACACGGAGCTCCAGCCTCCTTTCAGCGTCTCATGAATGCCATTCTCCCGGATCATCACGCCTTTCATCGGCGTATCTAGATGATATTGTAGTGTTCAGTCCTGACTGGAAGTCCCACCTAAACCATCTCCGTACAATACTGACAGGCAGTCATTTGCGAATTCGCGGTACGCAAATTCATACGAAAGCGAATTTGCGGTCCGCAAAATCTGCAAATTTGCGGATTTGTTTTATTTATGCGTGTTCGCGGGGTGCTTTGGGTGTTCGTGGGGTTTTTTCAGCTCGCCGACCGCGAAGTTACCCATGCGGTCGTACATGGGCACGGCCATCTTGTTTTCAGTGTTCGCGTTGTGTATTTCAGTTTCCGGGCGCCAGTTGCATGCTCGCGTTGTGCATTTCCTACGTGCGGGGTGCAATTACGTGTTCGCGTCCGTTTTTGCGTGCTCACGGGGAAATATCGCACGAACTTACCCACGCGGTCCCAATGGGCGCGGCCATCTTGTTTTTCATTCATTGCTATGATTCTGGGCATGCTTTTTCTATCCTCCCTTAATCTTTGCAATCCTTTTTCTTTGAACTTTGTTTTAATTTTTTTTACTCATTATCTATCTCTTGATTTTTCTACATCTACATTTTGTGTTTTTTTCTACTTTTGAATAATTTAAACTACTTTTTTTTAACTCCTTCCTTTTATTTACTTTTTCCCTATTCTTTCTTTCCTATTTTATTTTATTGTCCTGTCCAGACCATGGCAAAGGGAGCCGGGAAGAATATGAAGGGGAAGGGTCCCGCACTCCGTACCCGGCTCCCTTGCGGGCGCTTAAGGGGGGAGGAAGTCTTGGCCAGGGAGATCTTCAGCGAGATGGAGGTGGTCGCACTTATCTTTTATGTGCAGCATCACCTCCCGAAGACCGTCGCAGCAGGCCGCAGGCCCGGTGCAGGGTATGGCCTCCGGGAGCGTCGCAAGCTCTGGGATAAGGTGTGCCGGGCCATGTTTAGGGAGTCGGGGGTCCGGCGCACCTACAAGCAGGCGATGCACTGGTGGTCGGACCTCCTTGAACGGGAGCAGGACCTGCTCGACCTGCTAGGCGTTGAGATCCCTGGCCTTGGTGAGTAGCTATTTAATAACTACTTTGTTTTCTTTTGCTCTTTGTTATATTGCTAATATATACTACATTATAGCTGCCACAATTAGAAAATGCCTGTGGTGGAGGCAAAAAACAAGGTGAAGGGTAATAAAAGTTGGTTTGATAAAGCATGTACAAGGGCACTAACTGACTTGAAACATGCTATTCATAGAACACCCCGAGATCCCCTACAAATAAGAGCCATTAGGAAAACATATAATGAGGCCCTAAAGAAAAGGAAAGATGTTATAAAGAAGGTAGGCCCTAGAAGCGCTATGCGTAGCATCACAATCAAAAGATGTATCTGCTTTCTGGAGGGCCGTAAATGCTCCTCTTCTTTATGACAATTGTAAGGCACGAATAGAAATTGCTATTGCTGAGGAGGACTGGGTGAAACATTTCTCAAACCTTTATAGGTGCCAAGATGACCGTCCTATAATAGACCCAACTAAAATGCATAATACAGTGCCAGGGGCTGAGAAACTGGTGATAACATTGGAGGAAGTTATGTCGGCCCTGAAAGCAAATAAAGGAGGCAAGGCAGCGGGTCCTGATGGGATCCCAGCAGATCTATACAAAGCCAACTGCGAGATCTGGGGCCCTATGCTGGTTCAACTCTTTAACGCCGCACTAGTAAGGGGACTGAACCCGTCTTGGTTTATTTCGGTCATTGTACCGATTTACAAGAAGGGAGATGGGCAAGATTGTGCTTGCTATAGACCAATCTCCCTCTTGGACTCCTCCATAAAAATCCTTGGCAGAGTCATCCTGGCAAGACTCCAAAGCTGGGCTGAAGAGAATGAGATAATGTGTGATCTACAGTTTGGATTTCAGAAGGGCATAGGGACAATAGAACAATGTTTAAATTTAATGATTGTCCAACAAAAATATACAAGGGTAAAGGGCGAACGCTTGTATCTTACGTTTGTTGACCTTACGTCAGCATTCGATTGTGTGTCACATGCGAAACTCTGGGAAATTTTAAAAGGTTTGGGTGTGGAACCCCCAATCATTTGCTTTTTAAGAGAATTATATGCGGGAGTTACGGCTTCGGTTCGCTATGGAAAGGGGGGCGAATGTACCAGAAATTTTGGTGTTGACCGAGGAGTACGCCAGGGGTGTGTCCTGGCTCCTTTTTTATTTCTGGTTTACATTAATGGACTTGAGCGTAGTCTGCTTCAGGGGTGCAGGGATGTGCCTAGGGTTGGCCAGAGGCCAATCCCTGCACTCTTGTATGCGGACGATGCAGTCCTGATGGCTTGGTCCCCCTTGGCCCTTCAAAAGCTGATAATAGCTTTGAAAAAGTTCATGATGAGTTTGGACTTGAAAATAAATTGTAGTAAAACCTTCTCCATGAACTGTGGTAAAAGAACTGGAAAGCAAATGAGAAGTATGTATATAAAAAATATTCCCTTGGAAAATACCGCTTCTTTCCCTTATCTTGGCATTTTGTTTCATGAATCAGGGGGTTGGACAAGTGCAGTTAAGGCCAGAACACTATTGTTCTTAAAAACCACAATGGCCTTAAAGAATTTTATGAAAAAACTGGGTAAAAAGCCGATAAGAGAAACTTTAACAATATATAATGCCACGTGTAGATCGGTAGCTTTGTATGGCTCGGCCCTATGGGGATATGCGCACATAAACTCAATTCAAAAAGCCGAAAATAAGTTTATGAGGGATGTACTAGCAGTACCACAAAGTGTGGCGACTTATATCTGCCACACCGAGCTAGGACAACCTCATATATCGGACATAATTAGAACACAACCCATCCTTTTGTGGCATAGGGCGTGGACAACGAATGAGTGTGTTATGAACCGGGCTATGTTCCAGGATATGTTAAAATTGGAAAATGTGGGTAGGTTTGAGTGGCTAGAGTATGTAAAACGTTTCCTTGTTGAAATTGGTCGCCAACAATATTATGACGATCCACTCACTATGGTCCACATATCTAGGAAACTGTTGAGTAAACAATGCATGGAATACCTAGAGGAGAGGAGAAAGCGAGATGAAATGAAAAAAAAGACTGTTACCTCGCATCTCCTAGTAATCACTGGTGATAAGATACAGCCGTATTTAAGGCTACCGTTGTCTAACTATGACCGTTTTCTCTTGACCCGTTTTAGACTAAATATTCTTTTTAGACTCTTGTCCTTCCCAGTAATGAACTCATGGTCTCAAAATTTGCCTATGTGTCCATGTGATGATCTGTCGTGCCAATCTGATATTCACATTTTATTTTTTCGCAAATTTTATATTTTACCTCGTAGAAAATTCCTTATCCCAATTCTTAAAGAAATGAATTTAAATAGATGTCGCCCAGCATTTTTAGAACTTCAAAGAATGGACACTGTTTTAACTGTTGATGTAGTTTTAGGCTTTTTTAAACTTGTTTTTAAATTACGGAAAACAATTGATTTTAATGAAATTTGAAGATATGGCTTTTTAAACAAAAAGATATTTCCCTGTGTAAATTGTAAATCATGTTGTGAACTTTTATGGTTATTATTTTTTAACCGAATAAAGTACTTTTTGACTTTGACTTTGCTAATATATGTTTTTCCCGAAGAGCAAGAATGCTGCCGATTCGATTACATTGCAGGTAAATTAATGTTTTAAATAACTTCTGTGATTGCAGGTGCTCGCCTGCTCAGTGGCGTTGCTCCTATGCTTACTTGTTTGCAACTTTGTGCTCATTTGGCCTCATTATGTATGAGTGTAGTACTTTACAGAACTGCGTAATGCTAGAGACTCAAGTCTAGTCCTTCTTTTGCACTCCTGCTGCCACTAAGAAGAGATAGTGGTGGATTGATAGGTTGAGTATATTATGACTTGTTATTTAGTAGAAGGAAACTTTTTAGTGGTCTGCAATCATGATGACGGACGGTGTTTGTCACGTCGCGTGCTGCTGAGTGCTGGCAGTCGTAGTAGAACCTTTTTGTTGTTGGTTTAGTTAGTGATTTACATAACTTTCCAAGTAGACGATCTGCGAATCCAGCAATACTGTACCATCCTCCTAGTTGACCAGATCAGATAGGTCAATACATGTAGTGCAATTGTTGGTAATTTGTTTCCCCGAGATAATTTTAGATTGTGGTCAAAGAAATCAAATATTTCAAAAAAACAATCATCCATGTTTGTGCTTATTTCATGATCATCATCAGCACCTCCAAGGGGCAAGACGACAGAGACGCCTGCGGAACAAGGTGGCCATGATCGGTCCTCAGAGGTCTCTTCTGCTGGCCCCAGTAAGTTGTTCTGTTGTTAATATTAATAATTAAACTTCCCTAGCTTTTACAGCACCTATTCATTCCAAACTGTTTCCTAATTCTATTTTTTACAAAATAGTCTTTGATCTTCTTGTAGACTGTTTCTACATTA
This sequence comes from Lissotriton helveticus, assembly GCF_964261635.1. Lineage (NCBI taxonomy): Eukaryota > Metazoa > Chordata > Amphibia > Caudata > Salamandridae > Lissotriton > Lissotriton helveticus. Next base: position 405,018,116 of record NC_136072.1, on the reverse strand, counting down.
TTATCCTGCCTCTACTATCACTCTCTATGCTACTAATACTTACTATTAATATGACTGAGTCGGTCTGTGTAGGTAGCTAAGCTTGCCCAGTCGGCAAACAGTGTCAAACAAAACTCTTATCCAGCAATAGCACTAGGCACTGGGTGCAGTCCTCTGGGTTGCCCTTGCTGTCTATTCCAGTCTTCTTAATGTTAGTGCTTTGACAATTCCCAACAACAAAATGTTAATGTCCACCAAGAATAAGGTAGTAGTTGGCTTTTTGATTTGATAGGAGCACATACTATACCGCTAGTGTTTCAGGGACTATTCTGCACATACAGAAGTATGGACAAGAGAAATAGGACATTGTTGATGATAGGTGCAGTTCGACTTTCCACATACCTCAGTCAGAACAGAAGTTGAACCCCCAATCCCCTGACTGACTCTCTAATGTGTCTGACCAATGATTATACGACCCAGAAGAACAGAAGAAGACTACCGAGTCCTGACCTATCAGAGTCACGGAAGCATGCTTGCAAAGTGCAGTAGTACAACTGCAAACCCTTCCGCTTACTCACTCGTGAACAAAAACCACACAGTGTTTTTTAGTTTTAAAGTTTTATTTTCAAATAACAAATAAAAAAACAATTTCTTTATTTTTAATAGCGCAGTATTCCCAGCGAGCAGTGGTGATAGATGACGTTAAAGTTTAAACACCCTTCCCTAGAATATACTTCTACTTAACACATCTAATTATTATAATAACTGTGCGGGAGCCCTCACCTTGTTTGAACTTCAAGTACTGGTGGTGATGAGGAGAAGGTGGTGAAAATTGAAAAGCTCTTGTTGGCAGAAGGGCAATGGAATCTTCTGTCTGTAATTAGAAAAATGGTGCACGTTAAAAAGCAAGCATTCATCAGTTGAGCCAAAAAGTGTTGCATGTTATGGCTAAGCATATAAAAAGTTAACACCCTCCCCAAAACCGCCACTTTTTTTCAGTCCCAATAATAAAAAATAGTTTATATATTAACATTTTCTTCCATTACGAGACAAAATAGGGGGTGGTGTATGGCATCTAAAAATATGACATGTTTTTTCTAGGTGTTACAACATCGGATGCGGCACCTACTACCACCAGTGCCGGGGCCAGCAGCGCGGAGGCGTCTACTCCGGGGGCTGATGCGGCGGTGCCACAAGTGCCACCAGGAGGAGCTGCTGTGGGGGATGGCTCAGCAGCTGCAGACGGTGGTAAGTTATTATACTCCTTACTTATTGACATTTTAGAGTAGGCTCGCAAAGGGGTGTATGATGTACTGTACAGTAGACAGTACACTAGTACAAGTACACTGTACTGTTAAGAACAGTTACTAATTTAGAACTATATTTTTGCCAATCACGGAAAAGACAGTCACCCTTGACTTAGCAATAGCATTAGCGGCGGTAGTTCTCGAGTAAGCAATGGCCCCCTCTATTTGACTTCAACTCAGCTGTGAAACTTTTATCGTGAAGCCAAGTCAGATCAGATGAACTTGAGGGATGTGATGAACTAAAAGGGAAAGAAGGGTGTAAGGAAGGACGAGCGAGTCGTAACATTTATGACTGTAAAGAATGATACGTGTTTTTGAATGCATGCAGAGGTGGCCGATAGGAAGGAATCACATGCATGGCTGCTTGAAGCAAGGATGGTTGGAGGAGAAAGAAAAGATGACTGCCTGTGTGGGTGAATCAGAAAATGCATGTGTGGTGTGCATTGCAATATATCATTTGGGTGAATCTCAAATGCAAGTCAAGACGGTGGTTTACCAAATAAAATAAAAGGGTGTTAGTTGGTTGTTGAGAAAAAGTAAAGTTGGTCCAGTTGAGACATTAAGAAGAATGATAGACGTTTACTTTGGAAGCCTGGATGGTATCTTCTTCCTCATAGATAGCAGAGGTGTATGGAGCAGACGCTCAGTGGATGAAGAGTGTTACTTTGAACAGCATGTCCATGCCAGAGTAGCAAAGCAGAAGAAATCCAAATACTAGAAGTTGTGATTGTTCAGAAATACTCCCTTGACTAACAGTACAGTAGTTTACTTTGCAAGCACAGCATATATTGTGTATGTATTGTATAGTTCACATTGTATAAAGTCAAGTCCCTTCCTCCAGCAATTATGGGTACCACACTCACTCCCTATGTTAATAATATTCTATCAGCTGTGTTAATCATGGGTGGCCTATCGCTGTTGTTCACTCAATCCATCAAAACAAAGCACCTAAAGTCATCCATCATATAAGCAAAGATCATGTGATCGGCTGGATATATGATCAGAAATGAATAATCTTCATTTTCCTTTTGTAGTAGTCAAGGCCCGAGGGGGCAGTGCGAAATATAAATTACATTGAGCAGGAGCCCTTGATGTAACTGAGTATGGCCAGTGCCACCCCTATAGAAAAGTAAGAGCTTCCCTATCCCCACCTGCATGTACTGCTTAAAGTAATGCAAGTATGTGTCATCATGGCTTGTGTCTGTTTTTCTGGGTGCAAGCTGACTGAGCTGGCATTATGCCGGCTACCACAAGTTCACGTACAAGTAATTTTTTTCGCTAAACAAGAGAAAAAAAGAAGACTGGTGTACTCTCTGACTCTCTGACTATGTATTGAGTCTATAGTGCTGCTAGAGAATTCCTGAAACTCCTACTAATGTTACAGGCCTACATAGACAGCGGAAAGATACATGCCAAATGTTATACTGTGCTTGTAAGTTGATAGTGTTACTGTGAAACAACTTTCTGTTGAATTATTTTGTGTTAATGTTAAAGAGTATTGGTTACAGTATTTTTCTTTATTTCTTCATATAGATGCTCCCAAAAAACTCACCTGCAAGGAGATGGCTGTCCGGGTCAGGGCCCGGAAGCTGGAGGCCATTTGTGCCGAATATCGGTGGCTGGTGGCTCGGGAGCAGGAGGAGGAGGCGGCAACAGCTTCATCCTCCTCCTGTGCCCATGGGTCCACCAGCCAGCAGACTCCAGTGGTATGGCGCCGTGGTCCGACAGTCTCCTGCCGCCGCCGCGGAGCAGCCAACACAGCAGCTGCCCCCCCAGAGCCTGGATGGCACGTCAGCGCCGTCTCCGCTGGAGAGAGGACTAGCTGAAGCTGAAGCTCCAGGACCTCCGCAAAGAGATGCAGGACCACCTGTCCACAGGACACCGCCAGAAGTGACTGTCCCTTGCCCCTTTTTTAAAGACAGTTGGTGGGTGGGAATTGGGCGTTGGGGATTCAGAGGGACTTTTTGAGGGACATTCTTATGGACATTGGTTGGGGTTAGGGAGGGGGGTGGGTTGGGTCTTTTGAATAGTTTATTTTTGTTAGGGGAAATATAATTATTTATTTTACATACTTCAACATAGTGTACGCATTCATATTATTTTGTGGGGTGGTGGGGGCGGGGGTTACTGTACGTTTGGTTTCCTCAAACTTACCAGCATGAATTATCTAAAGCATCCAAAAATGTACAAAAGTGCCACTAACAGAGTTAGTGAATTCAATTGCCCTACTAGTACTTTACTAGTACTACTGTCAGTCTCTCCTCTCCTCTGAGTCCTAGCCCATTTTTCTACCTCCCCAAAATGCTTATCTTACCTGTGATTTGTGTTTGAGAATAGAGCTAGGCACAGCACTGGCTGCATGGCAAATGGCGATTACGGTTGCCCATGAAATCCATCCAGGACAGAAATTCCATTGTTGTGGTGGTAGTAGGAGTGGTACCACACTAGCAGTAGCAGCATATGAAAAAAAAAGGAAATGAGACATTGAGTGGCCTGAGAGGAGTATTGGAAGGAACAGTATATATTTGTAGCCTAAGCAATGCTGAAGAAAGATAAGTATGGGAACAAAATATTTGAATGGATGACTATGGCTACAACAAGAACAGTGACACAGCAGCGTATCCTTTCTTCACGTGTAGGAGAATGCTGTTGACGATGGATCCAATCGATGGTGGGCATGAAATTCCGAATTGATTTGAAAATACTCATTGGTGTTTTTTTAAGCAGAATTAAAATATCCTAGGATTCATCTAGCTGCCTTAAAATTGATTTGAGGAGGTTGCTTGCACCTTATCCTCCCCAGCAAGTGCGTGGAATTATCGTTGTCATTTAGTCACACCTCAATGAAAACCACACAGCCCGGGGAAAGAGGGTTAGGGTTTGAAAATTGGATGGGAATGGGGTTTTTTGGGAAAGTTTTGTGGAGAGAGGAAAAAAACACAGCATGGACAAACAACAAGTGAAGAAAAACAAATCTTTGGATACGAAGATATCCATAAATCTTTTAAGGGACATAAAGGAAGTGCATGCACTACTGCATGCATGAATTTGTTTGCTAAATGGATGGTTAGGTTACTGAAAAGTAGTACTTACTACAACTTACTACCTATGAAGAAACAATGTGACAGTACAGAGCTGCAGTAATTATGCAATTTCACTTGCCTATCTGCCCTCAGAGAGAATAAACACTTATTAGTACATTAAATTAGTTTTAAAAATAGCAAAGAAACTTATCAAATAGCTGGAGGGATGAATTTGAAGCAGAGAGCAAACGCACGGAGTCACACTCATAGAAGTTCACAACAATAACATTATTTAAAAGATAAGGAGAAGTGAAGAGGATACTGTAACTGTATGTTGTAGTTGTCCTGTTCAATTTGAGAAGTTGCATGCATCCAGCCATTCCTCTTATTCGCAGGACTCCTCCATTACATCTGAAGCTCCGTCGATCAATCTTGGTGACCAGACACACTGTCCACTGCCTGCCTGGCGGATGCGGAATTGCGTATCGCTAATGGTAAGCATGAGTGAATCGTTTTTCCCATCGAACAGGGTAAAAGCCGGCCTGTAGTTGTTGATGGAAAAACAGGAAGTGATATTAAAACACCACGGAGAAAAAAATATAAGGTACGGTGTGTAGTGCAAAAATACCACTTTCAGTTTCAGAGGCGACAGTATTAGATACAAGCATAATTTCTAAAGTGCGTACTCTGAGTCTCCTTTTCAAGGATAGTAATTAGCACACAGCAGGCCAGGGCCATGCAGACGGTCAAGGCAGGCACCAGTGAGTGAATGAAGCAACCTGATGTAGCATACCTCTTTGACACAGACAGACAAAGCATATCTAATTGTATGCAGCAAGCCACATAGCCGCAATTTTACATGAACTGCGGTCTGGACTCTGGGATAACAACACTACACTGGCTCGACCACTCCATACCACGATTAGACAGACCTGTAGTTCTGCTGTAGTTGTTGTTGACTGGTTTACCTGTTTGCCACTCACGAAATGGCCATAGTTCTTCTGTAAACCGGCGATGATGATCCATCCATCCCAGTGAGTGACTGTAAAGAAAATAGATATTATGTAACTTTGATCATCAAGACTCATCATCATCATGGTATATTGGCAAACTCAATGTTGTTCATGCAGTCGCTGTCTACACACACAGTGAGTCCAAGGACATTTTGCATCTTAAAAAATGCAACGTAGTGGCCCCTGCAGTAGAAGTAGAATTTGAATTAAACAAGGTAAAAAAAACTGAGTAGACTTGAGTTACATTTAATGTGTAAAAGATTAAATAATTACAGAAGACATATGATGATTCATTTCATGCACAACAAACAAACAGCAATTGCTTTCATCAGAGCCAGACAGCCAGTGCTGTCCACTGCATGCCATCTCATTATTCATTACCTGTTCCACTTTTTGTCCGCATCTTGTTCTTAAAGTGGAGGCCCACAGGGCAGCCTCTCGTGTGAATTTCAGAAGTAACTGTCAGCAATCAGCATATAGTCAGTAATTCCAGTCCCACTTCTACTAAGGGACAGTTTCTTCATTCTGCGTAATCCAGCCATCTGCCTTGAGGGAAATGGATAGGGGGAGTCTGGAGGAGGGGGATAGAGGAGCATGACTGAATTGTGAACTTGTGAACTTCAGGTTTGCAGACAGCGGCCCCTTCAATAAGGAAATAAGACGAAGACAGTGCTGCTGATGGAATTGTTGTGATTAGAGTTTTGTTGTGGTAAAAGATGCAAAACAAAGAAAGACACACAGGAGTAAAAGTGAATAAGGAGTCAGGACGGAAAAACTTAAAGTCATTTTCAGGCCTAGGTGTCAGGAAAGTAGAGCTCGTCCTCAAACTCTGTGAATTGAGACAGGAGTAGGTCAGCTAACAGAGAAGAACTTCTGTCACCTAAGTCGGTGTCCTCTTCTTCCTGCGTGGATTCACGTATTTTGTAATCTGGTGGTATGAAGTGCTGATCCATCTTGATTACTGTTAACCTCTCCATATTTTTGGGCAAGTGGCGGGTCCTTTTTGAAGTTACAATGGCACCAGCAGCACTGAAAACACGTTCAGAAGACACGCTTGCGAGTGGACAAGACAAATCATTTAGAGCCAGCTTGGCGATCAGTGGCCAGTGATGCCTTTTCCCATACCAATACCCCAATGGGTTGTGATAAATGTAGACCTCTGTTGGGTGATCCAGATAGGCCTGCACCATCCACTCAAGGTCACCCAGGGCTGCTCCACTTTGCGTACCATCTATGGCCTTTGCATCAGCACTGGAACGAGCAAACCCTTGATGAGTTATCCAATCCGCTTCCGACAATATTATGGCTGGGCCTGGTGCAGGTGAGGATGATGATACGGTTGCTGGTGTAGGTAACGGCTGTGAGGGAAAGTGACTGCCTTCAGCCACAGAAGTGGACCTTGACGCAGGATGGCCTGCTGATTCAGTAGTACTTGTTGTGGTTCCTTCAATTTCCTGACGCTCTTTTTCGAACCGAGTGGTTGACAGAGCTAGCCAATGTTTGTACTTTGAAACATCTGCTTCAGTAAAAGCAATGAATGCTTTGCTGGCACTGCCTTTTTGTACCGTGGATCTAGAATAGTGGCACAAATGTAATGTTGTTCTATATGTATTTCTTTAAGCCTTTCATTGTCAACTAGGCGGGTTAATAAGCTCACCGCCAACTGATATGAGTTTTGCTTGTCAGTCTACATCAAAGGGAAGGGAGTAAAAGTAGTTGATCAATGGATCAACGGACACGGTTATCCACACAGAAAGGTGGAAGGTCCAGTTGCAGCTTGTGTCCGTGTCTTGTACTAGGAAAACAAAGGGGGGTTTGCTGCACTGTTCCTATGATAAGTGAGGGAAGTGTTTAACTGGCATTACCACAGATGTTAGAGTAACATACTGGGGAATCCATTTTGTTGGATGTGATTGCCTCACACACCCCGAAGGATGTCATGCTTCATCATCGGCGGTTGCTCCTCGTCGGGGAGGCGGTGCAATCCCCGACGGGCTCACCTCAAAGAGGGGCTCTTTGGCGGAGATCTTTTTCCAACTGCCTTATGGTGAGGTGGGGGTGTGTGGGCTGGGCTAGATGTGGTGGTGAGTGGGATATTAAAATGTAGCAAGGGGTACCGGAATTGAGTTTATTCTGGGGGTCCCCTGGCTGCCGTTAAAAAAGTGGGGTTAGCTCACTAGGTGTCAGCAGGTTAGGTCAGGTGAACCTAGATGAGACTAAAGGTGATGTGGGTCGACATGTTTCACGCTGTGGGTATAGTCACCCGCGATTCATCAGGACCTAAGTAATGTGCAAGGAAACATGCTAAGAGCTCGGCGGAGAAGGGTAGGTCTGACTGCGCGGACACGGCGGAATGGAGCTAAACCCCTGGGCTCTTCCCTGATGTCTAGTCCCGCCGACCCCTCATGTGGCATGTAATTCTTAACCATTAGGCATAGGAGAACCCACAGAGGTAATAACATACATGACATTAGCATGTTTCCTTGCACATTACTTAGGTCCTGATGAATCGCGGGTGACTATACCCACAGCGTGAAACATGTCGACCCACATCACCTTTAGTCTCATCTAGGTTCACCTGACCTAACCTGCTGACACCTAGTGAGCTAACCCCACTTTTTTAACGGCAGCCAGGGGACCCCCAGAATAAACTCAATTCCGGTACCCCTTGCTACATTTTAATATCCCACTCACCACCACATCTAGCCCAGCCCACACACCCCCACCTCACCATAAGGCAGTTGGAAAAAGATCTCCGCCAAAGAGCCCCTCTTTGAGGTGAGCCCGTCGGGGATTGCACCGCCTCCCCGACGAGGAGCAACCGCCGATGATGAAGCATGACATCCTTCGGGGTGTGTGAGGCAATCACATCCAACAAAATGGATTCCCCAGTATGTTACTCTAACATCTGTGGTAATGCCAGTTAAACACTTCCCTCACTTATCATAGGAACAGTGCAGCAAACCCCCCTTTGTTTTCCTTTTGCTTGTCAGTATCATCTTTGAACGTTGAAGACACCACCTTCAGTTGGTGCTCTAGCATGCGCAACAATGGGATAGCTTTGCCCAAAGTACAGTCCTCCCTGCTGACTTCACGCGTGAAGACCTCAAAAAGACAAAGCATGTCTGTCAGGTGTTTAACTAGGTCCCATTCCTTCAACTCTAGCCTCATGTCTTTCATAGTAGAACCCAGTGCAAACACATACTCATTTATTACCAAGCACTGCTCAGACAGACGCTCAAGCATGTAGAAGGTTGAGTTCCAACGTGTTACCACCTTCTTGATGAGTGCTCTGACTGCCACTCTACGTTCATGTTGAAGTTTCCTCAGCTGCTTCAGGGCCTTAAAATAATGGCTGAAATGCGTGCAGATTATTCGCCAGGGGGTCAGTAACTTGCTGACTGTGTTTTCTTTTTTCAAGAAATCTTGTACAACAATGTTAATACTGTGCGCCAAACACGGCACTCTGAAATAGCCACCATCATTCATGGCCCTAACTATATTACTGCCATTATCCGTGGAAACATAACCAATCATGCGCTTTCTTGGATGCAGGTCCAAGGAAAGGGAGCTGTTCCTCTGGGGTAGGCGTCCCACACCAGCTAATGAGTGGTAGTGGGTATGGACAAGTGGTGTGATCTAAAAATCAAGGAGGAAGAGGGATGGGGGATCCCACTTTTGCAGAACTAGGGTCCTCACACACCCAGCAAGCTAGGTGTCATGCTTCATCATATGGACCTGCTCCTCGTTGGGCCGGCGCTGCAATGCTCAATGGGCACCCACGAAGGGGCTCTTTGTCGAAGATCTTTTGTTCCTTAGCCGTATGGTGAAGTGGGGGGGTGTGGCCCGTGGGTGGTGTAGATATGGTGTAGTGAGTGCTAAAAATTAAAAGAAGTTGGATAGTCCAAGTCAATAGTATTTATTATGTTGGTAATCCACCTCATTAAAATGTCTAACTGGAGTGGCACTGCCCCTCACGGGATTGTTCAATTTAGATTGTGCTCTACTCTCTGGGTCAGTACATAAGAGGTTGGTCTGAGTTTGCAAATTTATTATACATATACAATTCAAAATAGAACCACGGTCACCATTAGTATTGAAACCAGTTCAAAGAATATCAAATTATTCATTTCATTCATTATGGCATTTTATTCATTTATAGCCAAGATTGTAAATAGAGATTTAAGGTAGGTACATGTAATTGTAACATCATTACATTCAATATTCAAAATAGGTGCTCTCTGTGAAAGGGAAGGGTAAGTGAATGAGTGAAAGGGACAGGGTAAAGGTGTTGTGACATAATATTTACATCCAGATTAAAATGAAAAACCTCTACAGTCAAATCAATGGGCAAAGGTTCCCAATTTCACATCACACATAGATAATGAGAATACATCTCTTATTTGGCTCCTATGGTGTGTCAAGAAAAGAGGCGTATTTCTACGTTTCGACCCCTGATACGCTAGAAGGGCAATTCACAGCCTCATGTTGGGGTCTTCATCAGGAAGAGAATGGAGAGCCTATAAGGTAATATGAATAAACAATTCAGAATTTTATGGAGGGTGAGCAGACGTGGTAACGTTATTCATGGTAATGATGTGGAAGGTTACCTACATCAGCAAACAGTCATCATATGTACCGTCCGTAGGGGGGCTTCCAAAAGCTCCGAAGGATACTGAAATACAATAAAATAGGTGCCATCAGGGCCCTGAACTATGCTAGGTCAAGGAATAATTGGGGGTGGCGGGTAAAAGGACTTACTTTGCGTGCTGGTAGTCACACAGCCAATGGGCACAGGTAGGTCTGTCCTCGAAGGATATATTTATCTGTGGAGAGAGGGGAGGCTGCATTTAGCATACTATGCCGTCTAGGTGGATAGGGGTTTAAAAATGTGGCAGATTACAATTACGGAGCAATTTTACCGTTTTTACCTTACAGGGGTGAGCGCAACGTCACCCTGTTGCTCCATCGGCGTACTGTATCAAATGCGATCGCGGTGCCGGTTTTATTTTACTGTAAAGAAAAGGGGAACTGTATTTAGTTTCTTAGGTCAGCTCAGTAAAATACACTTTGGTAAGTGTGGCCGATTGTAATTGCGGGGCGCCCGGAAGGCGGATTGAACTTGGAATTACCTTTTGAATTGGAACGCGCATTGGCGCTGTCACTTCGTCGGCGTCCTGCATGCGAGTGAGCTCGCGGTGCAGGCGCTCAATGCCAGTAACTTCTCGCAGAAAGGGGCTCGGCCCGCTGGTCCAATCGGATCAGGGCCTGACTCCCGCGCTCCAGGGAGCGTCCTTAAAGAGATAGTCTCACAACATGGGAAACATTACTGGCTAGAAAAGCCAGAACTGAGTTTAGTGTGGACGTGTCAATGCATGCTGAAACTAGATCTATATTTTAACAAGTAAAAAGTAAAAGACCATGGGTTAGAGTGCTTGATAATACATTGTCTATGCTTTAGCAAAGTCAAGGAGATCAAAGGGAAACTGAGCTGGGTTATAGTTTGTTACACCTCAATGCATATTTAGCCACAATATTAACATGTAAAAGACCAGACAGATTCCACATGGGTGAGGATACTTGGAAATACATTACATATATTTCAGCGAGTTCGAAAAACCAAATGATACAAAGTCCTTATAAATGTCCAGAGGGTGTAAGGAGTTGCATTATTCTTACTAGTAGGAGCAGTTACTTTGCACAAGTGTGAATACATGGGGAAGTAACGGGAGGGAAGGTACATTATCCCAGGGTCTATTCAGGATTAAGTCCCGCCATCTGCGAGAAACTAGCTTCCAGTTCATTCAACCCCTTACTTATTGTTTGGAACTTCTGCATCCATTTGCATTCCCTTGTGTCAAGAGCGGCAGTTAGATTACCCCCCCGGGGGCCGAGGGAGATTTTTTCAATTATCAACCAGCGGATGGATTCTGGTGAATGGTTTTTTTCGGTGAAATGCTCTACCAAAGGGGCCCCTGGGGTAGTGCAGCAAATCCGGCTACAATGCTGGAAAATGCGATTCTTGGCTTTTTGCTGTGTCTGTCCAATGTACATGAGATCGCATGGGCACAGAATTGCATAAATCACTCCGCTTGAATTACAATTGGTCAGAGATTTGAGGTCTATTGTTTGGTCGTTGTAGCGTATTTGCTTGGTCTCCAAACACATCGGGCAGGCTTTACACTTTGTGCATTTGAAATGGCCCACCAGTTCAGGTAGATTCCATAGGTTCCGAATTGTCGGTGTCGGTGGCGTTTCTAGGAGAGATCTCACCACTGAATCCCTTACGTTCCTTGATCTTTTAAAGGCGTGCATAGGAGGGTCAGGAACCTGCAAAATTTCTCCTACCAGACCCCAGTGTTGATTCACAATTTTGCGAATAGCATTGCTTTCGGTGCAGAAGGTGGTCACACATATCATTCGGTCTTGTGCTGTGGTTCTGGTCCTTGGTTCGAGTAAGGTTGCTCTGTCCTGAAACCAAGCCCTCTTTCTTGATCTTTTCACTAGGCGTTTGGGATAGCCTCTGTCAATAAGACGGGTAATCAGGTCATCAGATTCCCTGAAAAAATCTTCTTTGAGGGAACAGTTTCTCCGGAGGCGGAGGAACTGGCCAAACGGCAAATTGTCCCTTAAACCTCTGGTATGGTGACTGGTGTATCGTAACAAGGAATTCCTTTCAGATGGCTTGCGGTAGAGGGTGGTATAGAGGTGGCCTTCCTTCTCCTTGATACTAATATCCAGGAAATCGATCGATTCTCTATTGGATTGCATGGTGAATTTTATATCAGGCGATTGATTGTTCAGCCAGGCCAGGAATGCATGGAGAGGTTCTTCTTGACCAGTCCATATCATGAGGACATCATCGATGTATCGATGCCATGATGTTATCATCTCTCTATATGGGTTATTGTGTGAGAGGATGGTATCCTTTTCCAATTCGGACATAAAAAGAATGGCCAAGTCTGGAGCAAAGGCAGCACCCATCGCCACTCCTTTGCTCTGCTCAAAAAAGTTATTTTGGAAAGTAAAGAAATTTCTGGTCATTGCAATTTCCAGTAGTGCCACTATGAATTCTGTTGGCACTGGGGTAGGCTGTACACGCCTGTCCAGTATTCTCCTCATACTGTCCAGTGCTGGTCTCTGGGGAATTCTGGTATATAAGGAGACAATGTCCATTGTTACCAAGATCTGTTCCTCTTTGTTAAATGGCCTACGATCAATGTGGTTGATGACTTGCGTGGTATCTCTAAGATAAGTAGGGGTGGCCTCTGCTAGTGGTTTCAGGAAGACATCGATATATTTACATAAAGGCTCCAGCAGAGAGCCACAACCGGAGATGATGGGTCTTCCCGGTGGTTTGGCGGGATCCTTATGGACTTTAGGTAAAACGTATATGGTGGGTGTTCTGGGTTGGTCTACATTAAGATATTCGAACTCTTTCTTGGAGAGAAAGCCCATCTCTAACGCCTTAGTTGTTATGGCTGTGATGTCCATGCGTATTTCTTTAGTTGGGTCTCGCCTTAAAGGTCTGTAGCTGATACCATCTGATAGTTGGGATAGAATCTCCGCCTTGTAGTCATCCACATCTAGTACCACTATGGACCCGCCTTTATCTGCTGGCTTAATCACTATCGCCCTGTTGTTCTTCAGCGATTCCAATGCAGATCTCTCGCCACTAGTGATATTGTGTCTCACGTAGTGTTTTTGATCAATGGTTCTGAGGACATCTCTCATGACTACACTTTCATATGTCAGAATTTCATGAGTCATTGAGGATGCTGTAGGCATGAAAGTAGATGGAGGTCTTAAGTTGGTAAAAGCTGTCATGGCCGACGTCGGTTTGTTCCTGAAGAAATACTTCAACCTCAGTTTTCTGAAAAACCTTGTTAGTTCGGTCTGAACGTTGAATTTGTTCGGATAAGAGGTTGGCACATATGATAGACCTTTACAGAGAATGTTGCTCTCATTCTCGGTAAGCGTGTACTTCGATAGGTTCATGATCGGGTTGATCCTGGCTGGCATGTTATTCACCATCTGTAGGTCTTCCTCCTGGTGCTCCTCTCCCCGTGGTCCTCTTGTTGAAAACGCACTTGCTTGGGGGTACTGCCTTGAGGTCTTCCATTGTCCCAATTCTGTTGGTTGTGTCCTCGGTTCGAGCGGTTGTTCCATGATCCTCCACGTCCGCGTCCTCTCGGGGGTCTCCACTGGCTTTCCCCTAAAAAAGGCGGTTGTTGTTCGTGTGGTTGGTACCATTGGTCTTGTTGTTGGTAGCTGGTACTGGGTGTGGAGTGGTCGTTCTCGCTATCCCCACTGTATGACGAATCAGAGAAATTCGTGTATCTTCTATTGCCTCTGTATCCTCCTCTGCCTCGATTGGAAAAACGACCCTGATTATCTTGTCTGTAGTATTCAGGCTGCAGGTAAGGATAGGTCTTTTTACGGTCGTAATATTGGATATCTTTGGCGAGTTTCTCCAATTTTTTGTTCTGGGTTTCCACGTCAAAGTCTTTCAAGCTCTTCTTCAATCTGTCTAAAGTGTCTTTAGCATCGGCAAACGCTGAGTGGTTGGCTATCTCAGCCTTGAGGTCATCTATTTCCTTGGTCAATTGCTCCACCTGATCTCTGGCGGTCTCAACTCCCAGCACCATCCAGTGCCGGGAGCAGTTGTTGGCCACAAAACTAAACCCTTCTTTGAATTTAGGATTGTCGACAAAGATGGCGGGTTCGTTTCGGACTTGCAGCCCGGTGGGGATGATATTGGCCTTGAGGTAACCAGTTAGTAAATGGCCATGAAGTTTGGTGCGAACCAGTTTCTTCTCTAACCGCTCAAGTTTATTGATCTTTTCGTTGAGGGAATGATCTACACTGGCGTTGGTCGTGCTTAGGAAAGCAGTCCCTGTTTCACCCCCGATAAGGTTCTTAATATAATCCTCTGTATAGGATAGGGTCTCAAGTTCCATGTTGATGTCACCCTGTCTATACACAATTGTTGATTTAATCAAAATTAATTAGATGTGAAAGAAACCCTCGCAAGGAACACCTTGCTCTGAGAGTGTGAGTGTAAAAGGGGTAGGCCCTTAAAACTCAGGACCTGGGTCCGTGGGTCAGTACATAAGAGGTTGGTCTGAGTTTGCAAATTTAATATACATATACAATTCAAAATAGAACCACGGTCACCATTAGTATTGAAACCAGTTCAAAGAATATCAAATTATTCATTTCATTCATTATGGCATTTTATTCATTTATAGCCAAGATTGTAAATAGAGATTTAAGGTAGGTACATGTAATTGTAACATCATTACATTCAATATTCAAAATAGGTGCTCTCTGTGAAAGGGAAGGGTAAGTGAATGAGTGAAAGGGACAGGGTAAAGGTGTTGTGACATAATATTTACATCCAGATTAAAATGAAAAACCTCTACAGTCAAATCAATGGGCAAAGGTTCCCAATTTCACATCACACATAGATAATGAGAATACATCTCTTATTTGGCTCCTATGGTGTGTCAAGAAAAGAGGCGTATTTCTACGTTTCGACCCCTGATACGCTAGAAGGGCAATTCACAGCCTCATGTTGGGGTCTTCATCAGGAAGAGAATGGAGAGCCTATAAGGTAATATGAATAAACAATTCAGAATTTTATGGAGGGTGAGCAGACGTGGTAACGTTATTCATGGTAATGATGTGGAAGGTTACCTACATCAGCAAACGGTCATCATATGTACCGTCCGTAGGGGGGCTTCCAAAAGCTCCGAAGGATACTGAAATACAATAAAATAGGTGCCATCAGGGCCCTGAACTATGCTAGGTCAAGGAATAATTGGGGGTGGCGGGTAAAAGGACTTACTTTGCGTGCTGGTAGTCACACAGCCAATGGGCACAGGTAGGTCTGTCCTCGAAGGATATATTTATCTGTGGAGAGAGGGGAGGCTGCATTTAGCATACTATGCCGTCTAGGTGGATAGGGGTTTAAAAATGTGGCAGATTACAATTACGGAGCAATTTTACCGTTTTTACCTTACAGGGGTGAGCGCAACGTCACCCTGTTGCTCCATCGGCGTACTGTATCAAATGCGATTGCGGTGCCGGTTTTATTTTACTGTAAAGAAAAGGGGAACTGTATTTAGTTTCTTAGGTCAGCTCAGTAAAATACACTTTGGTAAGTGTGGCCGATTGTAATTGCGGGGCGCCCGGAAGGCGGATTGAACTTGGAATTACCTTTTGAATTGGAACGCGCATTGGCGCTGTCACTTCGTCGGCGTCCTGCATGCGAGTGAGCTCGCGGTGCAGGCGCTCAATGCCAGTAACTTCTCGCAGAAAGGGGCTCGGTCCGCTGGTCCAATCGGATCAGGGCCTGACTCCCGCGCTCCAGGGAGCGTCCTTAAAGAGATAGTCTCACAACATGGGAAACATTACTGGCTAGAAAAGCCAGAACTGAGTTTAGTGTGGACGTGTCAATGCATGCTGAAACTAGATCTATATTTTAACAAGTAAAAAGTAAAAGACCATGGGTTAGAGTGCTTGATAATACATTGTCTATGCTTTAGCAAAGTCAAGGAGATCAAAGGGAAACTGAGCTGGGTTATAGTTTGTTACACCTCAATGCATATTTAGCCACAATATTAACATGTAAAAGACCAGACAGATTCCACATGGGTGAGGATACTTGGAAATACATTACATATATTTCAGCGAGTTCGAAAAACCAAATGATACAAAGTCCTTATAAATGTCCAGAGGGTGTAAGGAGTTGCATTATTCTTACTAGTAGGAGCAGTTACTTTGCACAAGTGTGAATACATGGGGAAGTAACGGGAGGGAAGGTACATTATCCCAGGGTCTATTCAGGATTAAGTCCCGCCATCTGCGAGAAACTAGCTTCCAGTTCATTCAACCCCTTACTTATTGTTTGGAACTTCTGCATCCATTTGCATTCCCTTGTGTCAAGAGCGGCAGTTAGATTACCCCCCCGGGGGCCGAGGGAGATTTTTTCAATTATCAACCAGCGGATGGATTCTGGTGAATGGTTTTTTTTGGTGAAATGCTCTACCAAAGGGGCCCCTGGGGTAGTGCAGCGAATCCGGCTACAATGCTGGAAAATGCGATTCTTGGCTTTTTGCTGTGTCTGTCCAATGTACATGAGATCGCATGGGCACAGAATTGCATAAATCACTCCGCTTGAATTACAATTGGTCAGAGATTTGAGGTCTATTGTTTGGTCGTTGTAGCGTATTTGCTTGGTCTCCAAACACATCGGGCAGGCTTTACACTTTGTGCATTTGAAATGGCCCACCAGTTCAGGTAGATTCCATAGGTTCCGAATTGTCGGTGTCGGTGGCGTTTCTAGGAGAGATCTCACCACTGAATCCCTTACGTTCCTTGATCTTTTAAAGGCGTGCATAGGAGGGTCAGGAACCTGCAAAATTTCTCCTACCAGACCCCAGTGTTGATTCACAATTTTGCGAATAGCATTGCTTTCGGTGCAGAAGGTGGTCACACATATCATTCGGTCTTGTGCTGTGGTTCTGGTCCTTGGTTCGAGTAAGGTTGCTCTGTCCTGAAACCAAGCCTTCTTTCTTGATCTTTTCACTAGGCGTTTGGGATAGCCTCTGTCAATAAGACGGGTAATCAGGTCATCAGATTCCCTGAAAAAATCTTCTTTGAGGGAACAGTTTCTCCGGAGGCGGAGGAACTGGCCAAACGGCAAATTGTCCCTTAAACCTCTGGTATGGTGACTGGTGTATCGTAACAAGGAATTCCTTTCAGATGGCTTGCGGTAGAGGGTGGTATAGAGGTGGCCTTCCTTCTCCTTGATACTAATATCCAGGAAATCGATCGATTCTCTATTGGATTGCATGGTGAATTTTATATCAGGCGATTGATTGTTCAGCCAGGCCAGGAATGCATGGAGAGGTTCTTCTTGACCAGTCCATATCATGAGGACATCATCGATGTATCGATGCCATGATGTTATCATCTCTCTATATGGGTTATTGTGTGAGAGGATGGTATCCTTTTCCAATTCGGACATAAAAAGAATGGCCAAGTCTGGAGCAAAGGCAGCACCCATCGCCACTCCTTTGCTCTGCTCAAAAAAGTTATTTTGGAAAGTAAAGAAATTTCTGGTCATTGCAATTTCCAGTAGTGCCACTATGAATTCTGTTGGCACTGGGGTAGGCTGTACACGCCCGTCCAGTATTCTCCTCATACTGTCCAGTGCTGGTCTCTGGGGAATGCTGGTATATAAGGAGACAATGTCCATTGTTACCAAGATCTGTTCCTCTTTGTTAAATGGCCTACGATCAATGTGGTTGATGACTTGCGTGGTATCTCTAAGATAAGTAGGGGTGGCCTCTGCTAGTGGTTTCAGGAAGACATCGATATATTTACATAAAGGCTCCAGCAGAGAGCCACAACCGGAGATGATGGGTCTTCCCGGTGGTTTGGCGGGATCCTTATGGACTTTAGGTAAAACGTATATGGTGGGTGTTCTGGGTTGGTCTACATTAAGATATTCGAACTCTTTCTTGGAGAGAAAGCCCATCTCTAACGCCTTAGTTGTTATGGCTGTGATGTCCATGCGTATTTCTTTAGTTGGGTCTCGCCTTAAAGGTCTGTAGCTGATACCATCTGATAGTTGGGATAGAATCTCCGCCTTGTAGTCATCCACATCTAGTACCACTATGGACCCGCCTTTATCTGCTGGCTTAATCACTATCGCCCTGTTGTTCTTCAGCGATTCCAATGCAGATCTCTCGCCACTAGTGATATTGTGTCTCACATAGTGTTTTTGATCAATGGTTCTGAGGACATCTCTCATGACTACACTTTCATATGTCAGAATTTCATGAGTCATTGAGGATGCTGTAGGCATGAAAGTAGATGGAGGTCTTAAGTTGGTAAAAGCTGTCATGGCCGACGTCGGTTTGTTCCTGAAGAAATACTTCAACCTCAGTTTTCTGAAAAACCTTGTTAGTTCGGTCTGAACGTTGAATTTGTTCGGATAAGAGGTTGGCACATATGATAGACCTTTACAGAGAATGTTGCTCTCATTCTCGGTAAGCGTGTACTTCGATAGGTTCATGATCGGGTTGATCCTGGCTGGCATGTTATTCACCATCTGTAGGTCTTCCTCCTGGTGCTCCTCTCCCCGTGGTCCTCTTGTTGAAAACGCACTTGCTTGGGGGTACTGCCTTGAGGTCTTCCATTGTCCCAATTCTGTTGGTTGTGTCCTCGGTTCGAGCGGTTGTTCCATGATCCTCCACGTCCGCGTCCTCTCGGGGGTCTCCACTGGCTTTCCCCTAAAAAAGGCGGTTGTTGTTCGTGTGGTTGGTACCATTGGTCTTGTTGTTGGTAGCTGGTACTGGGTGTGGAGTGGTCGTTCTCGCTATCCCCACTGTATGACGAATCAGAGAAATTCGTGTATCTTCTATTGCCTCTGTATCCTCCTCTGCCTCGATTGGAAAAACGACCCTGATTATCTTGTCTGTAGTATTCAGGCTGCAGGTAAGGATAGGTCTTTTTACGGTCGTAATATTGGATATCTTTGGCGAGTTTCTCCAATTTTTTGTTCTGGGTTTCCACGTCAAAGTCTTTCAAGCTCTTCTTCAATCTGTCTAA
The DNA here is from genome assembly GCF_964261635.1 of Lissotriton helveticus. NCBI lineage: Eukaryota > Metazoa > Chordata > Amphibia > Caudata > Salamandridae > Lissotriton > Lissotriton helveticus. The sequence continues at coordinate 404,999,171 of NC_136072.1, read as the reverse complement.
AGTGTCTTTAGCATCGGCAAACGCTGAGTGGTTGGCTATCTCAGCCTTGAGGTCATCTATTTCCTTGGTCAATTGCTCCACCTGATCTCTGGCGGTCTCAACTCCCAGCACCATCCAGTGCCGGGAGCAGTTGTTGGCCACAAAACTAAACCCTTCTTTGAATTTAGGATTGTCGACAAAGATGGCGGGTTCGTTTCGGACTTGCAGCCCGGTGGGGATGATATTGGCCTTGAGGTAACCAGTTAGTAAATGGCCATGAAGTTTGGTGCGAACCAGTTTCTTCTCTAACCGCTCAAGTTTATTGATCTTTTCGTTGAGGGAATGATCTACACTGGCGTTGGTCGTGCTTAGGAAAGCAGTCCCTGTTTCACCCCCGATAAGGTTCTTAATATAATCCTCTGTATAGGATAGGGTCTCAAGTTCCATGTTGATGTCACCCTGTCTATACACAATTGTTGATTTAATCAAAATTAATTAGATGTGAAAGAAACCCTCGCAAGGAACACCTTGCTCTGAGAGTGTGAGTGTAAAAGGGGTAGGCCCTTAAAACTCAGGACCTGGGTCCGTGGGTCAGTACATAAGAGGTTGGTCTGAGTTTGCAAATTTAATATACATATACAATTCAAAATAGAACCACGGTCACCATTAGTATTGAAACCAGTTCAAAGAATATCAAATTATTCATTTCATTCATTATGGCATTTTATTCATTTATAGCCAAGATTGTAAATAGAGATTTAAGGTAGGTACATGTAATTGTAACATCATTACATTCAATATTCAAAATAGGTGCTCTCTGTGAAAGGGAAGGGTAAGTGAATGAGTGAAAGGGACAGGGTAAAGGTGTTGTGACATAATATTTACATCCAGATTAAAATGAAAAACCTCTACAGTCAAATCAATGGGCAAAGGTTCCCAATTTCACATCACACATAGATAATGAGAATACATCTCTTATTTGGCTCCTATGGTGTGTCAAGAAAAGAGGCGTATTTCTACGTTTCGACCCCTGATACGCTAGAAGGGCAATTCACAGCCTCATGTTGGGGTCTTCATCAGGAAGAGAATGGAGAGCCTATAAGGTAATATGAATAAACAATTCAGAATTTTATGGAGGGTGAGCAGACGTGGTAACGTTATTCATGGTAATGATGTGGAAGGTTACCTACATCAGCAAACGGTCATCATATGTACCGTCCGTAGGGGGGCTTCCAAAAGCTCCGAAGGATACTGAAATACAATAAAATAGGTGCCATCAGGGCCCTGAACTATGCTAGGTCAAGGAATAATTGGGGGTGGCGGGTAAAAGGACTTACTTTGCGTGCTGGTAGTCACACAGCCAATGGGCACAGGTAGGTCTGTCCTCGAAGGATATATTTATCTGTGGAGAGAGGGGAGGCTGCATTTAGCATACTATGCCGTCTAGGTGGATAGGGGTTTAAAAATGTGGCAGATTACAATTACGGAGCAATTTTACCGTTTTTACCTTACAGGGGTGAGCGCAACGTCACCCTGTTGCTCCATCGGCGTACTGTATCAAATGCGATTGCGGTGCCGGTTTTATTTTACTGTAAAGAAAAGGGGAACTGTATTTAGTTTCTTAGGTCAGCTCAGTAAAATACACTTTGGTAAGTGTGGCCGATTGTAATTGCGGGGCGCCCGGAAGGCGGATTGAACTTGGAATTACCTTTTGAATTGGAACGCGCATTGGCGCTGTCACTTCGTCGGCGTCCTGCATGCGAGTGAGCTCGCGGTGCAGGCGCTCAATGCCAGTAACTTCTCGCAGAAAGGGGCTCGGCCTGCTGGTCCAATCGGATCAGGGCCTGACTCCCGCGCTCCAGGGAGCGTCCTTAAAGAGATAGTCTCACAACATGGGAAACATTACTGGCTAGAAAAGCCAGAACTGAGTTTAGTGTGGACGTGTCAATGCATGCTGAAACTAGATCTATATTTTAACAAGTAAAAAGTAAAAGACCATGGGTTAGAGTGCTTGATAATACATTGTCTATGCTTTAGCAAAGTCAAGGAGATCAAAGGGAAACTGAGCTGGGTTATAGTTTGTTACACCTCAATGCATATTTAGCCACAATATTAACATGTAAAAGACCAGACAGATTCCACATGGGTGAGGATACTTGGAAATACATTACATATATTTCAGCGAGTTCGAAAAACCAAATGATACAAAGTCCTTATAAATGTCCAGAGGGTGTAAGGAGTTGCATTATTCTTACTAGTAGGAGCAGTTACTTTGCACAAGTGTGAATACATGGGGAAGTAACGGGAGGGAAGGTACATTATCCCAGGGTCTATTCAGGATTAAGTCCCGCCATCTGCGAGAAACTAGCTTCCAGTTCATTCAACCCCTTACTTATTGTTTGGAACTTCTGCATCCATTTGCATTCCCTTGTGTCAAGAGCGGCAGTTAGATTACCCCCCCGGGGGCCGAGGGAGATTTTTTCAATTATCAACCAGCGGATGGATTCTGGTGAATGGTTTTTTTCGGTGAAATGCTCTACCAAAGGGGCCCCTGGGGTAGTGCAGCGAATCCGGCTACAATGCTGGAAAATGCGATTCTTGGCTTTTTGCTGTGTCTGTCCAATGTACATGAGATCGCATGGGCACAGAATTGCATAAATCACTCCGCTTGAATTACAATTGGTCAGAGATTTGAGGTCTATTGTTTGGTCGTTGTAGCGTATTTGCTTGGTCTCCAAACACATCGGGCAGGCTTTACACTTTGTGCATTTGAAATGGCCCACCAGTTCAGGTAGATTCCATAGGTTCCGAATTGTCGGTGTCGGTGGCGTTTCTAGGAGAGATCTCACCACTGAATCCCTTACGTTCCTTGATCTTTTAAAGGCGTGCATAGGAGGGTCAGGAACCTGCAAAATTTCTCCTACCAAACCCCAGTGTTGATTCACAATTTTGCGAATAGCATTGCTTTCGGTGCAGAAGGTGGTCACACATATCATTCGGTCTTGTGCTGTGGTTCTGGTCCTTGGTTCGAGTAAGGTTGCTCTGTCCTGAAACCAAGCCCTCTTTCTTGATCTTTTCACTAGGCGTTTGGGATAGCCTCTGTCAATAAGACGGGTAATCAGGTCATCAGAGTCCCTGAAAAAATCTTCTTTGAGGGAACAGTTTCTCCGGAGGCGGAGGAACTGGCCAAACGGCAAATTGTCCCTTAAACCTCTGGTATGGTGACTGGTGTATCGTAACAAGGAATTCCTTTCAGATGGCTTGCGGTAGAGGGTGGTATAGAGGTGGCCTTTCTTCTCCTTGATACTAATATCCAGGAAATCGATCGATTCTCTATTGGATTGCATGGTGAATTTTATATCAGGCGATTGATTGTTCAGCCAGGCCAGGAATGCATGGAGAGGTTCTTCTTGACCAGTCCATATCATGAGGACATCATCGATGTATCGATGCCATGATGTTATCATCTCTCTATATGGGTTATTGTGTGAGAGGATGGTATCCTTTTCCAATTCGGACATAAAAAGAATGGCCAAGTCTGGAGCAAAGGCAGCACCCATCGCCACTCCTTTGCTCTGCTCAAAAAAGTTATTTTGGAAAGTAAAGAAATTTCTGGTCATTGCAATTTCCAGTAGTGCCACTATGAATTCTGTTGGCACTGGGGTAGGCTGTACACGCCCGTCCAGTATTCTCCTCATACTGTCCAGTGCTGGTCTCTGGGGAATGCTGGTATATAAGGAGACAATGTCCATTGTTACCAAGATCTGTTCCTCTTTGTTAAATGGCCTACGATCAATGTGGTTGATGACTTGCGTGGTATCTCTAAGATAAGTAGGGGTGGCCTCTGCTAGTGGTTTCAGGAAGACATCGATATATTTACATAAAGGCTCCAGCAGAGAGCCACAACCGGAGATGATGGGTCTTCCCGGTGGTTTGGCGGGATCCTTATGGACTTTAGGTAAAACGTATATGGTGGGTGTTCTGGGTTGGTCTACATTAAGATATTCGAACTCTTTCTTGGAGAGAAAGCCCATCTCTAACGCCTTAGTTGTTATGGCTGTGATGTCCATGCGTATTTCTTTAGTTGGGTCTCGCCTTAAAGGTCTGTAGCTGATACCATCTGATAGTTGGGATAGAATCTCCGCCTTGTAGTCATCCACATCTAGTACCACTATGGACCCGCCTTTATCTGCTGGCTTAATCACTATCGCCCTGTTGTTCTTCAGCGATTCCAATGCAGATCTCTCGCCACTAGTGATATTGTGTCTCACGTAGTGTTTTTGATCAATGGTTCTGAGGACATCTCTCATGACTACACTTTCATATGTCAGAATTTCATGAGTCATTGAGGATGCTGTAGGCATGAAAGTAGATGGAGGTCTTAAGTTGGTAAAAGCTGTCATGGCCGACGTCGGTTTGTTCCTGAAGAAATACTTCAACCTCAGTTTTCTGAAAAACCTTGTTAGTTCGGTCTGAACGTTGAATTTGTTCGGATAAGAGGTTGGCACATATGATAGACCTTTACAGAGAATGTTGCTCTCATTCTCGGTAAGCGTGTACTTCGATAGGTTCATGATCGGGTTGATCCTGGCTGGCATGTTATTCACCATCTGTAGGTCTTCCTCCTGGTGCTCCTCTCCCCGTGGTCCTCTTGTTGAAAACGCACTTGCTTGGGGGTACTGCCTTGAGGTCTTCCATTGTCCCAATTCTGTTGGTTGTGTCCTCGGTTCGAGCGGTTGTTCCATGATCCTCCACGTCCGCGTCCTCTCGGGGGTCTCCACTGGCTTTCCCCTAAAAAAGGCGGTTGTTGTTCGTGTGGTTGGTACCATTGGTCTTGTTGTTGGTAGCTGGTACTGGGTGTGGAGTGGTCGTTCTCGCTATCCCCACTGTATGACGAATCAGAGAAATTCGTGTATCTTCTATTGCCTCTGTATCCTCCTCTGCCTCGATTGGAAAAACGACCCTGATTATCTTGTCTGTAGTATTCAGGCTGTAGGTAAGGATAGGTCTTTTTACGGTCGTAATATTGGATATCTTTGGCGAGTTTCTCCAATTTTTTGTTCTGGGTTTCCACGTCAAAGTCTTTCAAGCTCTTCTTCAATCTGTCTAAAGTGTCTTTAGCATCGGCAAACGCTGAGTGGTTGGCTATCTCAGCCTTGAGGTCATCTATTTCCTTGGTCAATTGCTCCACCTGATCTCTGGCGGTCTCAACTCCCTCAACTCCCTCAACGAAAAGATCAATAAACTTGAGCGGTTAGAGAAGAAACTGGTTCGCACCAAACTTCATGGCCATTTACTAACTGGTTACCTCAAGGCCAATATCATCCCCACCGGGCTGCAAGTCCGAAACGAACCCGCCATCTTTGTCGACAATCCTAAATTCAAAGAAGGGTTTAGTTTTGTGGCCAACAACTGCTCCCGGTACTGGATGGTGCTGGGAGTTGAGACCGCCAGAGATCAGGTGGAGCAATTGACCAAGGAAATAGATGACCTCAAGGCTGAGATAGCCAACCACTCAGCGTTTGCCGATGCTAAAGACACTTTAGACAGATTGAAGAAGAGCTTGAAAGACTTTGACGTGGAAACCCAGAACAAAAAATTGGAGAAACTCGCCAAAGATATCCAATATTACGACCGTAAAAAGACCTATCCTTACCTACAGCCTGAATACTACAGACAAGATAATCAGGGTCGTTTTTCCAATCGAGGCAGAGGAGGATACAGAGGCAATAGAAGATACACAAATTTCTCTGATTCGTCATACAGTGGGGATAGCGAGAACGACCACTCCACACCCAGTACCAGCTACCAACAACAAGACCAATGGTACCAACCACACGAACAACAACCGCCTTTTTTAGGGGAAAGCCAGTGGAGACCCCCGAGAGGACGCGGACGTGGAGGATCATGGAACAACCGCTCGAACCGAGGACACAACCAACAGAATTGGGACAATGGAAGACCTCAAGGCAGTACCCCCAAGCAAGTGCGTTTTCAACAAGAGGACCACGGGGAGAGGAGCACCAGGAGGAAGACCTACAGATGGTGAATAACATGCCAGCCAGGATCAACCCGATCATGAACCTATCGAAGTACACGCTTACCGAGAATGAGAGCAACATTCTCTGTAAAGGTCTATCATATGTGCCAACCTCTTATCCGAACAAATTCAACGTTCAGACCGAACTAACAAGGTTTTTCAGAAAACTGAGGTTGAAGTATTTCTTCAGGAACAAACCGACGTCGGCCATGAAAGCTTTTACCAACTTAAGACCTCCATCTACTTTCATGCCTACAGCATCCTCAATGACTCATGAAATTCTGACATATGAAAGTGTAGTCATGAGAGATGTCCTCAGAACCATTGATCAAAAACACTATGTGAGACACAATATCACTAGTGGCGAGAGATCTGCATTGGAATCGCTGAAGAACAACAGGGCGATAGTGATTAAGCCAGCAGATAAAGGCGGGTCCATAGTGGTACTAGATGTGGATGACTACAAGGCGGAGATTCTATCCCAACTATCAGATGGTATCAGCTACAGACCTTTAAGGCGAGACCCAACTAAAGAAATACGCATGGACATCACAGCCATAACAACTAAGGCGTTAGAGATGGGCTTTCTCTCCAAGAAAGAGTTCGAATATCTTAATGTAGACCAACCCAGAACACCCACCATATACGTTTTACCTAAAGTCCATAAGGATCCCGCCAAACCACCGGGAAGACCCATCATCTCCGGTTGTGGCTCTCTGCTGGAGCCTTTATGTAAATATATCGATGTCTTCCTGAAACCACTAGCAGAGGCCACCCCTACTTATCTTAGAGATACCACGCAAGTCATCAACCACATTGATCGTAGGCCATTTAACAAAGAGGAACAGATCTTGGTAACAATGGACATTGTCTCCTTATATACCAGCATTCCCCAGAGACCAGCACTGGACAGTATGAGGAGAATACTGGACGGGCGTGTACAGCCTACCCCAGTGCCAACAGAATTCATAGTGGCACTACTGGAAATTGCAATGACCAGAAATTTCTTTACTTTCCAAAATAACTTTTTTGAGCAGAGCAAAGGAGTGGCGATGGGTGCTGCCTTTGCTCCAGACTTGGCCATTCTTTTTATGTCCGAATTGGAAAAGGATACCATCCTCTCACACAATAACCCATATAGAGAGATGATAACATCATGGCATCGATACATCGATGATGTCCTCATGATATGGACTGGTCAAGAAGAACCTCTCCATGCATTCCTGGCCTGGCTGAACAATCAATCGCCTGATATAAAATTCACCATGCAATCCAATAGAGAATCGATCGATTTCCTGGATATTAGTATCAAGGAGAAGAAAGGCCACCTCTATACCACCCTCTACCGCAAGCCATCTGAAAGGAATTCCTTGTTACGATACACCAGTCACCATACCAGAGGTTTAAGGGACAATTTGCCGTTTGGCCAGTTCCTCCGCCTCCGGAGAAACTGTTCCCTCAAAGAAGATTTTTTCAGGGACTCTGATGACCTGATTACCCGTCTTATTGACAGAGGCTATCCCAAACGCCTAGTGAAAAGATCAAGAAAGAGGGCTTGGTTTCAGGACAGAGCAACCTTACTCGAACCAAGGACCAGAACCACAGCACAAGACCGAATGATATGTGTGACCACCTTCTGCACCGAAAGCAATGCTATTCGCAAAATTGTGAATCAACACTGGGGTTTGGTAGGAGAAATTTTGCAGGTTCCTGACCCTCCTATGCACGCCTTTAAAAGATCAAGGAACGTAAGGGATTCAGTGGTGAGATCTCTCCTAGAAACGCCACCGACACCGACAATTCGGAACCTATGGAATCTACCTGAACTGGTGGGCCATTTCAAATGCACAAAGTGTAAAGCCTGCCCGATGTGTTTGGAGACCAAGCAAATACGCTACAACGACCAAACAATAGACCTCAAATCTCTGACCAATTGTAATTCAAGCGGAGTGATTTATGCAATTCTGTGCCCATGCGATCTCATGTACATTGGACAGACACAGCAAAAAGCCAAGAATCGCATTTTCCAGCATTGTAGCCGGATTCGCTGCACTACCCCAGGGGCCCCTTTGGTAGAGCATTTCACCGAAAAAAACCATTCACCAGAATCCATCCGCTGGTTGATAATTGAAAAAATCTCCCTCGGCCCCCGGGGGGGTAATCTAACTGCCGCTCTTGACACAAGGGAATGCAAATGGATGCAGAAGTTCCAAACAATAAGTAAGGGGTTGAATGAACTGGAAGCTAGTTTCTCGCAGATGGCGGGACTTAATCCTGAATAGACCCTGGGATAATGTACCTTCCCTCCCGTTACTTCCCCATGTATTCACACTTGTGCAAAGTAACTGCTCCTACTAGTAAGAATAATGCAACTCCTTACACCCTCTGGACATTTATAAGGACTTTGTATCATTTGGTTTTTCGAACTCGCTGAAATATATGTAATGTATTTCCAAGTATCCTCACCCATGTGGAATCTGTCTGGTCTTTTACATGTTAATATTGTGGCTAAATATGCATTGAGGTGTAACAAACTATAACCCAGCTCAGTTTCCCTTTGATCTCCTTGACTTTGCTAAAGCATAGACAATGTATTATCAAGCACTCTAACCCATGGTCTTTTACTTTTTACTTGTTAAAATATAGATCTAGTTTCAGCATGCATTGACACGTCCACACTAAACTCAGTTCTGGCTTTTCTAGCCAGTAATGTTTCCCATGTTGTGAGACTATCTCTTTAAGGACGCTCCCTGGAGCGCGGGAGTCAGGCCCTGATCCGATTGGACCAGCAGGCCGAGCCCCTTTCTGCGAGAAGTTACTGGCATTGAGCGCCTGCACCGCGAGCTCACTCGCATGCAGGACGCCGACGAAGTGAAAGCGCCAATGCGCGTTCCAATTCAAAAGGTAATTCCAAGTTCAATCCGCCTTCCGGGCGCCCCGCAATTACAATCGGCCACACTTACCAAAGTGTATTTTACTGAGCTGACCTAAGAAACTAAATACAGTTCCCCTTTTCTTTACAGTAAAATAAAACCGGCACCGCGATCGCATTTGATACAGTACGCCGATGGAGCAACAGGGTGACGTTGCGCTCACCCCTGTAAGGTAAAAACGGTAAAATTGCTCCGTAATTGTAATCTGCCACATTTTTAAACCCCTATCCACCTAGACGGCATAGTATGCTAAATGCAGCCTCCCCTCTCTCCACAGATAAATATATCCTTCGAGGACAGACCTACCTGTGCCCATTGGCTGTGTGACTACCAGCACGCAAAGTAAGTCCTTTTACCCGCCACCCCCAATTATTCCTTGACCTAGCATAGTTCAGGGCCCTGATGGCACCTATTTTATTGTATTTCAGTATCCTTCGGAGCTTTTGGAAGCCCCCCTACGGACGGTACATATGATGACCGTTTGCTGATGTAGGTAACCTTCCACATCATTACCATGAATAACGTTACCACGTCTGCTCACCCTCCATAAAATTCTGAATTGTTTATTCATATTACCTTATAGGCTCTCCATTCTCTTCCTGATGAAGACCCCAACATGAGGCTGTGAATTGCCCTTCTAGCGTATCAGGGGTCGAAACGTAGAAATACGCCTCTTTTCTTGACACACCATAGGAGCCAAATAAGAGATGTATTCTCATTATCTATGTGTGATGTGAAATTGGGAACCTTTGCCCATTGATTTGACTTTAGAGGTTTTTCATTTTAATCTGGATGTAAATATTATGTCACAACACCTTTACCCTGTCCCTTTCACTCATTCACTTACCCTTCCCTTTCACAGAGAGCACCTATTTTGAATATTGAATGTAATGATGTTCCAATTACATGTACCTACCTTAAATCTCTATTTACAATCTTGGCTATAAATGAATAAAATGCCATAATGAATGAAATGAATAATTTGATATTCTTTGAACTGGTTTCAATACTAATGGTGACCGTGGTTCTATTTTGAATTGTATATGTATATTAAATTTGCAAACTCAGACCAACCTCTTATGTACTGACCCACGGACCCAGGTCCTGAGTTTTAAGGGCCTACCCCTTTTACACTCCTACTCTCTGGGTCAACATGTTTCTTGCCCTAGTGGTTCATGAGGATACCGTGGCAATTCTTCAGGACCATGGTGTGTAAGTGTTGTGCGTGGTGTGTGATATCTACACTGAGTGGTGCTACTGTTAGTGTGCTACCTCTCAGGGGTGACTGCAATTCGGGTGTCTTGCAGTCGCTATGGCAAAGTAACTTGGGGAGATAAAAAAAGGTGTAGAGAGATATATATATATATGAGGATGTGGTCCACTACGATAAGTGTTGCTCCAAAATACTACCACTCTATACAATGTCCCTAGGTGGGTTGTCCTCCTTGAGTATCCTGTTAGTACAGAATTATAGGTGTGGCTAGTGGCACACCTGTTAAAACCTATTAAAATATCCAGTGGCAGTAAATACAGACAATTTATATAAAGAAATGTATAAATAAATAAAAGTGCGATCTATCTCATGTTTGCCCCACAATATTTGTGCATTCATTCCTTACGCTGCACGTCTTGTACATATTGTCTAGGTCTTAGTGCCAATATAGTTATTGTCTAGGTTGACCCCCTGACTCACCTCTAGTGTAAGGGTCAGTTGCCCCAGCCGGGAAGGGCACGTCGTCAAGGCACCTCAACAGTAGGAGCAGTGTGAGTCAGATACATAAAACGTGTGGCTGGGTTTAGATTCATGGTAAACAGGAACAAAGGGTTCCCTAACATCAGGTGCGTTCGTCATGGAATGGGTTGTACTGCCAGGCTAAGGAGGCAGCCGGAGACCCTGGCGGGCAAGCGGTGGAGAACCTCGTGCACCAGCCGGTGCCGTCAGTCTCCCCACGCTGCCCCGGGCCCCCGCCCTCTCCCGTCCGGCAGCTTTAGCCAGTATCGCATGAACCCCACAGATATCTCGGTATAAGCACTTACTTGTTAGTGGGTGGAACCGTGCTGGGTAACCTACCCTCCGTTGCCGTTCCCGGGCCGCTGGTGTGTGCTACAGGGCTCGCCTCCACGTTAAAAGCGCTCCGGGTAAACGGGGCTAGGGGCGATGACTGCGCGTCACTTCCGGTCGAATGAGCCTAATCTGTGTGGATCTCATATTGTAGGTGACTGAGGCGGCCATCTTAAAGAGGGTTTAGATTGCATTGTACCATGCCGCGAAGAATTAAGGGTTAGTTGCCAAGGCCAGCCAGTGGTTCGAAATACAGTGGCAGTCTCTGCAGTGAAGGCAATGTGTCTTAAATAGATTATTATTATCAGAGTTAGGTGAAATATTATTACACTGTTGTGTTAAGGGGTTTGTCACAGGTGGCATAATTAACACAAGTTATTATGTGTCATGGGACGTCCGCAGAGCCAGTTCATATCTCTGTGTTCCTGTGTGTACAATTGATAAACCAAGAGCTGGCTATCACTGCTGATAGGGTTGGTAGTATTTCTATGTCAGCCATCTTGGTAGGGTACTCGCAATGTATGTCTGTGGGGGACGCTCCCTATTTGTAGTGGTAGACATGTGCCTAATAAATTGATCAAACTACATGTGGTCTGTTACTACTGTGTTGTAGTGGTTCTTTCCTTCATGTTGACCACGTTGTCTCAAAGGGAGCTTATGTAGTCATATGTATCACCTGATCGATGCTTGTGTTAGTACACAGTTATCTCCTGTTGAGAGCTGCCCACTGTATCTCATCGTTAAGTCCCTTCGTTGAAGTAGAAAGGCAATGTATCCAGCGTTGTTCAGTGCTGAATAATGTATTATGTGTGCATCCTGGGAGATGTTCGAGAACTACCCATTGTAATGAGTCTGAATTGTGACCTTTTTCCTGGTAATGGGTGTACAACTTCGTGGTGAGTTTGTGGCATCTAATGTTGCGTTTATGCTCTGTGATTCTAGTTTTGACCGGTCTCATTGTCATCCCTATGTACATTTCTCCGCAAGGGCATGTGATCAGGTAAACGCATCTTGCGGTATTGCAATTGGTGTGGTGTTTTAATGTCCAGGTGAAAGTTTCAGCTAGAGTGACAGAGACAGAGACAAGGGTCTTGGAAAAAGGCATGGGTTTTGTCCCTACACCTAGAATTGACAGATTCAGAGATAGCTGTGAGCTACAAGCATTTTTCAGAAAAATCAGATTAAAAGCCTTCTTTAATGACACCATACCTGAGGAAACCAACAACTCAGGCCTGAGGAACCCCTCGACCTTCACTCCTCATAATGGGATGGTACCACCTGAAGTTTTAACTTTTGAGAAGGCAGTCCTCAAAGACCTAGAGACCATCCCCAGGAGTAAAACTTTTAACAACCTCTGCAAATCTGAACAAATAGCAGCTAGGGCTCTAGCTGAGGACAATAGTATTACTAATACGATGGCGGATAAAGCGGGAGCTACGGTCCTTCAGTCTACTAATAACTATGACCAGGAGTGTAGACGCCAGCTGAACAACACTAGATACTACACCCCCCCTCCTAACTGACCCCACAACTAGACTAAAAACTGAGATCACCATCATGGTGAATGAGGCTGAGACCAATGGGTGGATATCCAGGAAGGAGGCAGAATTTCTGATCACCCCAGAACCCAAAATACCCTATTTCTACACACTCCCGAAGATCCACAGGGGCACTACACCTGTCCCAGGGAGGCCCATCGTGTCAGGAATAGGGTCCCTTTTGGAAACCCTCTCACGGTTTTGCGACCACTTCCTACAACCCATAGTGACTAGGACACCAGCCTATATACAAGATACAACCGATATCCTAGGCATCCTAGAAGGAATTGATGATACATCCAACATCAACCTTTTGCTGACACTAGATGTAGAACAACTATATACCAACATACCTCAGAGAGAGACACTTGATGTGGTAGAAACATGGTTGAGGAAGGAGGAGTGGTCATCCCCCACGCCTGTGTCTTTCATCATGAACTGTGCTACCATTGCACTCACCGAAAACTTTTTCGAATACCAGAAACAGATTTACCACCAATCCCAAGGCACTTCTATGGGCTGCACGTTTGCTCCAAGTGTGACCTGTCTGTACATGACCCACTGCGAGGAAAATGTCATCATGGGCAACAACAACCCATTTCACAGCAACATCATCTTATGGAAGAGATTCATAGATGACATTTTGATCCTATGGCAAGGCGACCATACGACGTGCTTTTCATTCTGTGAATGGATAAATATCCAAAACCAACACCTCAGATTCACGCACACGATCTCATCCAGCAACATCCCCTTCCTGGATCTCACGGTACAACTGACTGAAGAAGGGATCACCACTACCCTTTACCGTAAACCTACTGACAGAAACAGTTTATTACTCTATACGAGCTACCACCCTAAAACCCTGAGGGACAATCTCCCATTTGGCCAGTTTTTGCGGTTGCGGCACAACTGCAGCGACACGACTGTATGTAAAGCAGAGGCCAACGTCCTAGAGCAAAACCTCAAAAGTAGAGGCTACCCCACCAAATTGGTTAAGGACTCATCTAAAAGGGCACTTAACAACCCCAGGGAGACACTTCTTCAGAAAACAACTAGGGAAGACACAGAATCACTAACCTGCGTGACCTCATATAATCCGAACTCCACACGCACAAAAGGGATTATCAAGAAACATTGGGGCATCCTCACCACAGGTTCACTAGATCTACCACTTCCAAGATTTGCCTTCAAACGCACATCAAACCTAAAAGATGTCATCATACACACAAGGCCAAAAGCCCAATAGAGCAATCAACAGAGGACTCTGTGGGACCTTCCAGCTGTGAGGGGGCATTACCCTTGCGGGGGCTGCTCAGTCTGCAAACAGACCCGCATCACTAAAACCATCACTCTAGCTGAAACTTTCACCTGGACATTAAAACACCACACCAATTGCAATACCGCGAGATGCGTTTACCTGATCACATGCCCTTGCGGAGAAATGTACATAGGGATGACAATGAGACCGGTCAAAACTAGAATCACAGAGCATAAAAGCAACATTAGATGCCACAAACTCACCACGAAGATGTACACCCATTACCAGGAAAAAGGTCACAATTCAGACTCATTACAATGGGTAGTTCTCGAACATCTCCCAGGATGCACACATAATACATTATTCAGCACTGAACAACGCTGGAAACATCGCCTTTCTACTTCAACGAAGGGACTTAACGATGAGATACCGTGGGCAGCTCTCAACAGGAGATAACTGTGTACTAACACAAGCATCAATCAGGTGATACATATGACTACATAAGCTCCCTTTGAGACAACATGGTCAACATGAAGGAAAGAACCACTACAACACAGTAGTAACAGACCACATGTAGTTTGATCAATTTATTAGGCACATGTCTACCAGTACAAATAGGGAGCGTCCCCCGCAGACATACATTGAGAGTACCCTACCAAGATGGCTGACATAGATAACCTACCAACCCTATCAGCAGTGATAGCCAGCTCTTGGTTTATCAATTGTACACACAGGAACACAGAGATATGAACTGGCTCTGCGGACTTCCCATGACACATAATAACTTGTGTTACTTATGCCACCTGTGACAAACCCCTTAACACAACAGTGTAATAATATTTCACCTAACTCTGATAATAATAATCTATTTAAGACACATTGCCTTCACTTCAGACACCGCCACTGTATTTCGAACCACTGGCTGGACTTGGCAACTAACCCTTAATTCTTCGCGGCATGGTACAACGCAATCTAAACCCTCTTTAAGATTGCCGCCTCAGTCACCTACAATACGAGATCCACACAGACTAGGCTCATTCGACCGGAAGTGATGCACAGTCACCGCCCCCAGCCCTGTTTACCCGGAGCGCTTTTAACATGGAGGCGAGCCCTGCAGCACACACCAGCGGCCCGGGAACTGCAACAGAGGGTAGGTTACCCAGCGCGGTTCCACCCACTAACAAGTAAGTGCTTATACCGAGATATCTGTGGGGTTCATGCGATACTGGCTAAAGCTGCCGGACGGGAGAGGGCGAGGGCCCAGGGCGGCGTGGGGAGACTGGCGGCACCAGTTGGTGCACGAAGTTCTCCACCGCTTGCCCGCCAGGGTCTCCCGCTGCCTACTTAGCCTGGCAGTACAGCCCATTGCATGACGAACGCACCTGATGTTAGGGAACCCTTTGTTCCAGTTTACCATGAATCTAAACCCAGCCACACGTTTTATGTATCTGACTCACGGGGCTCCTACTGTTGAGGTGCCTTGACGACGTGCCCTTCCCGGCTGGAGCAACTGTCCCTTACACTAGAGGTGAGTCAGGGGGTAAACCTAGACAATAACTATATGGCACTAAGACCTAGACCATATGTACAAGACGTGCAGCATAAGGAATGAATGCACGAATATTGTGGGGCAAACATGAGATAGATCGCACTTTTATTTATTTATACATTTTTTAATATAAATTGTCTGTATTTACTGCCACTGGATATTTTAATAGGTTTTAACAGGTGTGCCACTAGCCACACCTATAATTCTGTACTAACAGGATACTCAAGGAGGACAACCCACCTGGGGACATTGTATAGAGTGGTAGTATTTTGGAGGAGCACTTATCGTAGTGGACCACATCCTCATATATATATATCTCTCTCTACACCTTTTTTTGTCTCCCCAGGTTACTTTGCCATAGCGACTGCAAGACACCCAAATTGCAGTCACCCCTGAGAGGTAGCACACTAACAGTAGCACCACTAAGTGTAGATATCACACACCACGCACAACACTTACACACCACGGTCCATGAAGAATTGCCACGGTATCCTCATGAACCACTAGGGCAAGAAACATGTTGACCCAGAGAGTAGAGCACAATCTAAGTTGAACAACCCCGTGAGGGGCAGTGCCACTCCAGTTAGACATTTTAATGAGGTGGATTACCAACATAATAAAGACTATTGACTTGGACTATCCAACTTCTTTTAATTTTTAGCACTCACTACACCATATCACACCACCCACGGGCCACACACCCCCACTTCACCATACTGCTAAGGAACAAAAGATCTCTGACAAAGAGCCCCTTCGCGGGTGCCCGTTGAGCACTGGAGCGCCGGCCCAACGAGGAGCAGGTCCATATGATGAAGCATTACACCTAGCTTGCTGGGTGTGTGAGGACCCTAGTTCCGCAAAAGCGGGATCCCCATCCCTCTTCCTCCTTGTTCTTTAGATCACACCACTTGTCCATACCCACTACCACTCATTAGCTGGTGTGGGACACCTACCCCAGAGGAACAGTTCCCATTCCTTGGACCTACCTTGACTTACATGGGCTAGGGTCCTGGACCTCTTTAAACAAGCCCACACATCCCCCTTCTTGTCGAGAGACTTTCTTGGATGCAGCCATTCAAAGACCTTACTGTTAAACTCCTCCAAAATGTTTACTGCAGTATGAGATTTCTCCATGGCAAACATGGCTACGTTGCATGTTTCCGACTAGCTTGAAAAATTATGACAGGGTCAACACCTGCAGACATCTTTTCTCTAACCCCTGCAAAAGAGACCCAGTGTGCAGTGATGCACATGTAATCAAGGGCTTGGCAACTGGTCCACATGTCTGTTGTCAGGTGGATAGTGTGAACAGCAATCTTCTGCAAATCTGCCCCAATCACCTACAGCACATCTTGATGTAGTGCTGGAACCGCAACTCTGGAAAAATAGGACCGGCTAGGAACCTTCCATTTAGGGCAGACTGTTGCCACAAATCGTCGAAAACCCACCCCTTCCACGAAAGAAAAAGGGAGAAGGTCCAGCGCTAACATTTTAGCCAGCATTGCATTATAAAGACGTGCCATTGGGTGGTTGCGTTCCAATGGCGTCTCTGACCAAAACATGCTTTTAATGGTGGTCTGGACCGTTTTCATATGTGATGAGGATGCAGACCTCTTCAACCCTGTTAGGCTCATTGATGTACTTTGTCGCAATGGTGTCTCTACCAGACTACTGTGTCTCCTTGATGTTGTTGGGGTAGAGGAGGGTGTGGGCGCTACCACTGCAGTGGTGCTGCCAGGGGTACTGTGTGTACCAGAAAAAATGTCTCTTGGTTCTTGACCTCCCCCCTGCACGATCAGCTCCTCATCATCAGATGCAATATCAATGGATATATTTGGATTTGTACTTTTGGCTTTCCGGATGTTACTTAGGTGCGCCTCCCACTGGATAATGTGGTGTTTTTGGAGATGACCTCTCTGGCCTCCGGTACCATAGTTGGTACCAAGCTTACCCCGACTAACTACTTGTTTACAAATCGAACAAATGACTAGGTTTTTCCGCCTTTTTGCTAATACTAAAGAAGTCCCAAACTGGGGGCTGTAGATTTCCGGTGGTGGTGGAGGTGCTACTTTTAATGCCAGATGAAGTGGAGGATGGGCGTGGCTGAGTGTGACTCTGTTGTGCACTTACAGCACCACCACTTGAGGTAAAGGAGGTCGAGCTGGATGGAGGTCCCTGCAGGCCCTTCTGACGAGAAAATATGGCAGCTGTAGGTCGTGTCGGTGTAGCAGCTACCTGTGTTGGTGGTGGTACCAGTGCCACGCCGCCCAAATCCCGCTCAGCAGCAATTCGGGATAGGGTAAAAATGTCTGTCTGCTGCATGCCCGCTGGGGCTGGAGTGACGACTGTGATGACTGGGTCGTCATCGTCAGACTGTTCATCACCAGCAGAATCCACCATTTCTACTTCTTGTTCGTAGTCATTACCCATAAGTGAAAGCCTTGCGGGAACCTTCCTTTTAGGCTTAGCTACCTTTGTCGGCTCATGACGTGCCTCCCTCTCAGACTGTATTGGTGGGTTCCGATCAAGATCAAGATCATCAGAATGAAGGGGGCTTGAAGAAGAACTTGTACTAGCCCTCCTTGACCTTTTTCTGGCTGGGGATCTGGAAGACAATGGACCATCAGGAGGAATGGCTTGCTCGGATGATACCTCCGCTTGAATCTCGATTTCCTGATGTGCCCCTACTTCTGGAGGAACAAGCATTGTGGGCAGTTGTGCCTCTCCATGCGCCTCTCCATGCACCTCTACTTGCGCCACTACTTGCGCCTCTACTTGCGCCTCTACTTGCGCCTCTACTTGCGCCTCTCCTTGCGCCTCTCCTTGCATCTCTCCTTGCGCCTCTCCTTGCGCCTCTCTTTGTTGTACCTGTGGTTTTCTTTGCGGCTGTGGTTGTACACACGTCAGAATAGTTACACGCTGCGTTGATTGGATGCTACTTTCTTGCGATGAGTCAACGCCCACATCACTGGTCGATGGTGAATGAGCAATTAAAGTGGATGCCTCTGCTGTACTCATGGCCTTGGGCCTAACTTGGTGTGGTGGCACTGAGACCAATGAAGCTGAGGTGCTGCTCCCAGCTTGGTCCCCGGTGGACACTGCTGCTGCAGGCGTAGTTTTTTGTTTCCCAAAAAAAGTGTCTCTGGGCACACCAGTCTCCTTGGTAAGTGGCGCCACTTGCTTCTTCCGCTCCTTCTTACTGGCTGTGGCACTGGCAACTTTCTTGGTAGAGGAGCTACGGCCACCTTTCTTTGGGCTCATCTTCCTAAGATGTCAGAAGAACATCAGACCGCAGTTGCACGAGTTGCAGAGTTGTCTGTGGCCACACGTGACGTCACGTGATGTTGTGCTGCACACACCGCAGCAGGATTTCTTCCTGGCACTGATGATGAACGATGCGGATGATTGATTCGTGGTTCTCTTTGTGCACCTAAAAGCAAAGGAAGCCACAGGAACATCAGTTAAATAAATGTTGCATATGTTGTGCTTCAATTAATATTTGCAACTAGGCATTTATTATTATTACAACACACCCAAAAACGGAAAGCCCAAAAATAAAAATTGCAATTCTTTCTAATCAAAAATGGATGTTTATATTAATAGAAGAGAGACCACACAGAGAGAGTTGTTTCATGCACCACTGAGTACCCCTGGGCATAATGGATGAAAGCAGGGCAGATTGGGTGCAGGCCTATGGCACAAAGCACACTGCCTGGTTTCAAAATGGCCCCTTGACCCCCACCCACATGGCCAGGCCCTGCCTGGACCAGGCCTCAAAATGGCCCCCACCCACATGGCCAGGCCCCAACACCACCCCAAAAAATCGAAAAACACACAAAAAAAAACCACAATACAATGCCATCCATGCCCTAAATGATGATTAAAATATTCAAGAGACCCCACAGAAAGCCTTGGCCCATGCACCACTGAGTACCCCTGGGCATAATGGATAAAAGCAGGGCAGACTGGGTGCAGGCCTATGGCACAAAGCACACTGCCTGGCTTCAAAATGGTTCTTAACCCCCACCCACATGGCCAGGCCCTGCCTGAACCAGGCCTCAAAATGCCCCCCACCCACATGGCCAGGCACCAACACCACCCCAAAAAATCGAAAAACACACAAAAAACACCCCAATCCAATGCCCTCCATGCCCTAAATGATGTTTAAATTCAAGAGACCCCACAGAAAGACTTGGTCCATGCACCACTGACTACCCCTGGGCCTACTGGGCATTACACACACCCCAAAATTAAAAAAAATCCACATATAACAGTGAGCTAATCAATTCCATGACATAAATGATATTTAAGTTCTACAAAACTCACTGAAACAGTTGTATCATGCACCCATGACTAACCCTGGGCCTACTGGATACTGTGCCTAACCCAGAATATATATATTTTTTAAGTTGTGAAAAAGTTTAAAAATTGTAGTTGCAGCAACTGCAATGCCCAAAACAAACAACACCAACGTACTTGTAAAATCTGAAATCCAAAAGTGATCCAAACAAAAAGTCCTCAAATCCAAATATCCAGCAGCAGCCACAAAAAGTAATCCTTCCAGCTCCAGATCCAAATGAAAAGTGACCAGGACATGGACAAAGCACTGGGAGGAGCCTGCTAGACAGGAACAGGAAGTTGGAGACTCTGGGGGCACTTTCTTCCTCTCCCACCCCACCCAGAAATGGACTCCTTGCACAAAAAAGTGCACCCAAATGTCAATCTGAGGACTTATTCTGATCCAAATCATCATTTTCAGAAAGTTTATGCTGCCTGCGGTACATTTCTTGTGCAGAATTGCAATTTTTGCAAGTTCGGGAAAGCGAGCTTTTCAAATCTCCCGCCTGATGTCAGCTGCGTATCGCATCTACATGTTTGCAATTGTTTACTCCCGCGATGCGTGATCGCGGGCCTTTAGGACGTAGTCACGTTCTTAAACTCTCGCAGTGCAAGATGGTGGGCCGCTATGACGTACTCGTGGTCAAAAAGTCTCGCGCGATCACGCAGCCAGATCCAAAATGGCGCACGCAAACCGGGAGGAAAAACAACTTGGCGAACAAAGAATCACGGTAAGTCAACGCCGACCGCGCAAGATTGTATTTTTGAAGCGCGACCAAGCAAAAAAATCCGCTAGCTTGCGAATTGCGGATTTATTGACAATTTCACGTGATTCGCGGACCGCAAAATTGTCAAAAATTCGCAAATTCCGCGAGCGTAATGGATTTTCAGCCCACACTTACTGACAACTAGACCAGTGACCTGCACACCACCAGCGAGTACTCCTGTGATAGGTAGCTTTGTGGCTCCCCTCTCAGAACGTCAGCAGAGTGGTCTGGCCTGGCATATGCCGGACTAGCACAGGGCTTGCAACAAAGACTCGGTGGCTCTGGGCGTGGTTCAGTCCATGTCCGGACAAGGAAGTGACTAATGCATGTGTCCCTGTTGTAGTTTGCATAGCACCCGGGACACAATAGACAATGTAGCACACAGTGACAGGCATCCCACTAGATGAGCATCATTGACGTAAGGGAAATACCTGTCCCCACTTCCATCCACACATTCATGCATGAATGATGAAAGACATGACACAGCCGTGAGTTACTGGATGTTTATTGCACATCCAGTGGAGTGTAGCAGCTGGAGCGGTACAGGGCCATGCCAAGCACACCACACAATATGGGCCCATGGACGGCCAGCCAGAGTCCATCCGGGTTTAACAGGTGCTGCGGAAGAAGAAGGGAACAGTCCGGAGTCTGGTTGCCATGTAATTCATCATCAAACAGGATATGGCAGTCCATTTCGCGGTCCAAGGTGATTGCAGCGGAGTGTATCTGGGTCAGTGGGAGGTCATGAGGCCATGTGCGACACCAAGCAGAAACAGGCCAGGTGGCGGAGATTAATGCTACTGCCTCCTTCTGAACAAAATCCCATCCATGACCTTGTCCTCATATGTGTACTCTGCCCCACCCGTGGGCGTTGAAGTACCGGCTGTGGCACTGTGTGCCACTGACACATCAGGGGCCGGAGGAGGATTGTCGGACGCACTGTGTGGCAGTCACACTTCAGGTGACGGAGTGGATACGCCTGCTGAACTGTGAGGCACTGACACACCAGGGGGCGGAGATGTGGATGGTGTGGGGGCAGCAGCATTCATCAGCGCCACGCCTTGTGGCAGCAATGTCATGATGAGGATCTGCAGGGAATGGTAGTTCCCAGCTACATCTCGCTGATGTGCAGCGGTGGCTGCCATCCTTTCCACCTCCATTCGCACCATGTCCTCCATGAGCCTCCGCATGGGTGCCAGCTTATGGCTGGAATTGCTGGAGCCAGTCTGAGCGGACAGGTGTTCTTCGCTCCGCGTTATGACTCCATCGATGGCAGTCAGGGCTCCTTACAGAGCATGGAGTGGGCCGTGGGTGTCCGTTAGGGACTGGAGCTGGTCCCTGATGGGACCTAGACACCCATGGATGGCATCCATTTGCGCAGCCAAGAGGCCAAACCCCATCACACCTGCTCAGCGGTCTCCCTCTGGCCCTCCAGCACAAGGCGTTGGAAGGCCATTGTTTGTTTTTGGGGGTCTTGGGGGAGTGCCGGGGCTGTGGGTGCCTCCTGCTGGGTGCTTTGGGTAGTGGGTGGGGTCTCCTCAATGTAGCTGGGCTGCCCTGATCCTGGAGGTGAGTTGTGGATGATGTCCATGATGTTTTGGAGGGTTTGGGTGTCGATGCTGGCATTGTCCTCCTCGTCATCAGTGAAGAGTGGCTGGGACTGCTCTGCAGGGGGTGTTGACAGTGCCCCTGCAATATGCAGGGGAGATGCTGTATTATAATGTGTCCACATGTATGTAGCTGCATGGTACATGTTGACATTCAGACAGCATGGCATTGTATATTGTGACAGTGTGTGGATGAGGGCCATGTCTCAGAGTCATTGAGGGTGTGCACTGCTTGATTGTGCATGTGTGCCATTGCGGCGCACCACATCTGTCCCCCATTGCCTAGTAGTCACTCACCTTGTTGTGGTTGTGTTGTGTTCTGTCGAGCAGTGTCCGGTCCCTGACTATGGCCACAGTCTCCACACTGATGTCTGTCAACACCAGCTCCTCCATGTCATCCAGCACGAGCTGTGGTGCTGGGCTCTACCTCCAGCCTGCATTGCTGCCTTCTGGTTGGCTGCAAGTTTCTCCTTGGTCTTTCACGTGATGTCAATCCATCGCCTCTTGGCCTCGTCCATTGACCTCCTATGCTTTCCGACGGCATTCCCCTTGTTCACGATGTTCCACCTTATCCCATTTTTGTTCCCAATAACACGTTGGAGGTGACGAACAGTTGTTGATGGTGTTCCATCACCTAAGTGACTAGGATCCTGTTTTCCTGTGGACTGAACTTCGTCTTCCTCTTCTTTTTGTCCTTGCCCATCCCTGTCCCCGAGGTCACAGGCTGGTTGTCCGGTGTGCTTGTGGGTTGCGCTCGTCCTCTGCGCCTGCTCCGGCTGATTCCATGGTGCTTGGGTGTTGGTCATTTTGTGTTTGGGTGTTTTTCCTACTTTTATTTTGATTTTTTCCGCCTGGCATGTGTGTATTGCAGGCCTGGCACTGCTTATCTGTGGAATTCCTTATCACGTTTTGGCCCATCGCATGTTTTTTCGCGTTGAGGTTTGTGTTTTTATCTACATCGAGGTGGTTGTATCGTGGACATTGGCCGCGGTTTCGGCAGACTATCGCATGCTACCGCCTTGTTGTGAATTCCACGTTAACGCGTGGTTATTTTCTCGCAAAAGGCTGCGATGTGTAAAGGTGCGTTAGCTTTTTTTGGTGATGTTTAGCACACGTTCTTGTGAATATACCCCTCAGTCTCTCTACGACATGACCACCCTTTTGCAACTGGAAGAATCATACATGCCAATGCATAAGATCTTTAATAAAGAACATTTTACTTCAACCAATCCCTTTCTGTGACTGATTCACAGACATTACTATTTTATGTTTGTATTATCTCAATAGGTCACACCATTAAAACGTGAGCTGGTCAGTACTGACCAAGGCATAACCAGTCAAAAGAAAAGAAAAGGAGCATTGGGTGAAATTTTAATTATGGTAGCAAAATTCAGGAATTTACGGAATTTCTTGTTACAAGAAATTCATGACATTTCTTAAAAATGTGCATTATCCAATTTTGCATAACTTCTTTACACAAGTGCGCCTCAGGAAACTGGTTTACCCTTGAACAAGTCAACCACAGTTATCGCCTGCGGCTATTTTTTTTCTTTTTACAAAAGGTGCAAGATGGGTTAAAAAAAATGGCATGCAATACCAGCCAATTGCATCTTGCTACAAAAGTGTAATTTCCTGAAATTTATATGGAATGTCATAAACTTTCACAAGAGAAAACATTTGCAATTTTGCCCAGTGCGCCTGATTCACAGAGCTTGTTTTACAAAGGGAACCATATACTTTTATGTAAGATTGCACTTACTCTAATAACATTACTACTTTTTGTTATTCACAAACTAAAAGTGTAATTTTACTACTAGTACTACTACACACTTTGTATGGTCAGCAGGGGATCCAATCTAGAGTGAAAAGGTCTATTCTGTGAGTCTCTTTTAAGGTTTACTTGAATGAAAGATAGGCATGAGGGTGATGCAATATTAATTCAAGGAGGAGAGTAAGGCTATGAGTAGTCGTAGAGCAGGTGTTATGGTGGTGTAGTTGTAGTAGTTTACTTGCTGCTGTATTTACGTTTTTGTAGTAGGATCAATAGGGACCATAAGTAGAGTCCATTTGCATAGTCATGGCAACATAGTACTATATGGTGTTTATGGGATGTAGATTTATGGAAAGCCCAGGAATTGGATTAAGGGTATGAATGGTGTGGAACATGAATTTCTTAACTAGATCTACGATCACTTACAGGTTTTTTACTTCGGAAGATGTTGTCAGAGGAATCTTGAGTTTCTAGGCCAAATGCTTAGAGGGTGTTAGTTCTTCCTTTCGCTGGTAGTTAGGATCAGAATTTTGGATAACTTAAATTTGGTGTGGATACTCAGTGTTCATTGAACAATGGCTCAAAGGCAATGGTCGGAGTTGTTCAGAGTCATCTAGGTCCATCAGTTTTTACAGTTTTGGGCTGAGCTGTACACCTTGGTGTACTTTTCACACTTAAAAAAAAGAGCGAAAAGTTGAATTGTAGCCAGTGGTTGGTAACTATTCTTATTGCAATCCACCCATTATTGATTTGCTTATAGCATCAGTGTAGAGAGTCTCCAACCATATGTAAATTAGTCTAGGTAGTGCTCTGATAGAAACAATCCAATCTAAACTGCTAAGATACATCCCACCTGATTGGGAACATAAGCAATCAAAGATTGATTTTAGTCTTGTTGGATCTCTGTAGTGTAGTGCAGCTTCAGACCTAGGGCATCGTGAGCTACAGGACCAGTGTCTGGGGATACTCAGCATACATAGGGTGTTTCACTGAACAACATGTGAAAGAGGTGGTGGAATGCTTTATATTATCAGCTATTGGTAGTTACTCTTCACCACATACCAGTCCATTCTTTTTTGTTCACAATGCCAAAACAGCCAGGAACCAATTAATATGAACATAAGCTTTGTTCCTGCTCTGACAGTAAGGGGCATATACATGGGGGAACATCCATTACGACACGGTGTTTACACCGCACTACCATTACAACAATGGTTTTACAACGCAAGTCGTTACCACGACTTGCGCTTGAGGGCGCTCTAGGCTAAGGAATAGTAGATTTACTATTCCAACACCTTCCCTACTGTACGTAGGCTGGTGTTGGAATAGTAAATGTTACTATTCCTAAGTCCAGCACCCTAGAGCGCAAGTCGTGGTAACGACTTGCGTTGTAAAACCAGCGTTGTAATGGTAGTGAGGTGTAAACACCGCGTTGTATTGACATATAACCATATTTATGAAGGTTTTGTGTCACACTGGCGCCAAACAAGGGCGACACAAAACCCAATTCGGAATTATCAAGCCACTCAAGGCGTGACTTTGCATGGCTGGATAAATCCAGAGTAACACAACGCAAAGCAAATCGTGGAGCTGTTTTACTCTGCCCCAGGGAGGCATTCCATGCGTGGAGCCTGGGTGTTCCTTGTAGTTCCTTGAAAAGGCTATGGCTTTGCACTGAGAACCGTAGAGTATTTATTGATTTCTTCTTAGATGGTTTGTAGATACTGTGGTGGCACAGGAAGCATATTTTGTCATTTTGGTTCCTTAACTTCTTCCATTGGTGTTGTAGTATGCTGATTTTATGTTAAGACTTTTTACATCATCACTGTGTCACCAGGTCTTTTGTCGATGGTAAGAGTATATAGACATCTTGAGAGCTATCAGTCTGTTGAAACTTTCGGAAAGCCATCACGAACCCAGACACAGCCTTAATAGACATATTAGAAAAAGGCAAAATAAAGCCTCCAATGCACATTTGAGGCTCCAAATGCTCACTCACAATTCCAGCTCGCTAATTACAGTCAAAAATGCCTTGGCAGAACTACAATTTAAAGATCCCTACATACACACCAATCAAGAAGAGCAAAGGCAACATTAGGTCAAGCTTCAATCATACACACAAACAGGATACATAATATACAACAACACTGCCAGCATGCATTCTGGGATCTAGGCTAGGGCTATCATTTAAAAAAAAGAAAAAACTTTTGTTATTGTTTTTCAAGCAGATTGATACAATAACACAAAACAAATGAAAGTGTGCTGGTATGGTAATCAAGGCAGCCAGAAATAGCAATACATTCACAATAAAATAAAGTGCAGTGTGGAGCAGTTAATGTGTTGACCACCACAAGCAGTGAGCTGGCATGATTGTTCAATAGCACTGGTAGGAGGGGAGGCACTCTCCTGTATGCCCAAATCATCATACGCACTATCAATATTCCCTTCCGTGTCCCACAACCTAGGACCGCCCAAGCATGTACCATTATTCTACTCTGCGGGTGTGGCCCCGGCCATCTGGGACTTCCCGGACAATCCTTCTTCCACCACAATCCTCTCCTGGGGATCTAGTCTAGGGCAAGCCAGTAACACCGCATCTCATGCCTGCAGGATTGCAATTCTGCATAGACCCTGTACTCCTCTGTCTAGATTGCCACTCTCTCAACGTCCACCCACTTAAGTGCTTCCTTCTACTACCTGTACAGATCTGTGCCCCTAGCTGATTTCCAGCTGACATCAACTATCTACGAGGAAGGATGAGGGCTAGATCTGTGACCCTGTCAGTTACCTTGTGAGCAGCGCTGCATTTGTGGAAACCCAGCATGCACAACTACGGAGTGCACTCAAAATATCTTTCTGTAGCTTTACGGACAACCTGTAACACCATGTCCAAATAGTGGGTAGGCAAAAAACAGCTCCATACCAAGTCCTCATCCCCTACGGGACAGTGAGGGCATACCGAAGATGGTCCAGGAAACATGGCGTGAATACAGTGGGGTAAGATAGACTCTGTGCAGAACATAAAGCTGAATCAAGTTAAACTGAGCATTGTGTGATACTATAGGGGTGAAGTCCAGCATCCTCTTCCAGGCTGCATCATAGAAAGAGGGTCGGAGGTCCGCCACCCATCTCGGATGTAGTAGAGTCAGGTCTGGCCAAGTTCCTTACAAAAGGGCCCTGTAAATGAGGGTAAGTGCCCTCATCTTCCCTGTTATGAGGACTAGGTACCGGGCATTTGTGTTCTGGAGGTTGCACAGAACCGGAGCTCCATGAAGTATGCACCTTACCCATCAACGCCCCATATAAAAGAAAATACCCAGCCAGAAGGTCAGAAGATTCTCGCAGTTCCAAGAAGAGGGTGAGTTTGCCCCCTGTATACAGGTCACCCAGTATAGTAAATCCCACTATGGTCCACATGTCAGACCCACAAGGTTCCTTGTGTATGCCAATATTTTGAGATCAGCAAGGGGAGCTCTGAGGTATAGGGGGTTCTCTTGTGTGTCCTCTGCAGTACCCTGGCCTAAACATGCCTCTCTGTTCTAATCAGTATATTCACACCTCATACCATTGACGTGGGAGTTGGTGAAACAATATCTGGGTTAAACAATCCCCATAGGTCAGGCCACGTTCTCCATGACATAGGGCATCCCATAGATGAGAGCGCCACCTGCCCCGTACTGTAGCTGTGCTGCCAAATAGTAGAGTTCAAAGTCTGGGGCAGCCTTTCCCCCCATATATACAGGAAGCCACAGCTTTTGTAGGGCTACTCATCATCTGGATGAGCCCCAATACAGGGTCAGGAGGATACCAACAAGTTACCAAAAGACACCTCAGGGATTTCTGCTATCAGAGCAGCAAACAAGTAAAGAAAGCACAGGAGTATCAGCCTCTTGAAGACCACTATCTGGCCACTTATCAAAATGGGGAGGGTAATCCAAAAAGACGATCGAGCATCACAGTGCCGATAGAGCCCTACCACAATTAATCTCAAAGAACAGATCCACTTTTCTATGTATTTCCACACCCAGTTATCTAATGGTAGTCTACTCTCACTGCAGCGCTGGTGCAGCCCAAGAGACCTGCAGCTCCTCAGTGTCAGGATGCAGCTGGTAGGCATTACATGTTTGCCAGTTGACCATGAGGAGAGGGTCGCAAGTGCCCCCTCCAGGTTAAACTCCTCTCAACACATATACAAGACCATATCATCCGGATACAGCAAGATATGTTGATTATCCACTACAAACTGCTGCTTCCAATATTGCCTCCCCTGCCGTACAGTCAGCGTGAAAGACTCCATAGTCAGAGCGAACAGAAGTGGGGAGAGGGAGCAGCCTTCTGTTGTATCTTGAATCTTCCTCCTTGTGCCCCATTCAACCAGGTAGGAATCCGATATCACTAACCACATTTGGGCCCTTCCCACTGGTTTGGTATACAACAGTGGTGTCTATTCATTAAATTGATACCCAAAGCCCATCCTAATCATGGTGGCATAGAGCAAGTCCCAGCGGAGGTTATCAAATGCCTTTTGGATGTCTACTGACAGCTGCGGAGACTGCTGCGAGAAGTGCTCATGCATGTCCAAAACTTGGATCAGTTGGCATATATTGGGCATTGTGCTATGAGCAGGGAAAGTCCTGTTTGGTCCGGATGTATCAGCATACCCACATGGGATAAAATCCGGATCACCAGAATCTTGCTCAGGATTTTATAATGCACATTGAGAATTAAGAGTGGGCCGTAGTAGTCTTCCAGTCCCGGATACTTGTCTTTTTTGGACAAAGACACTATCATGACTTCACGCAGGGAAGGAGGGAGCTGAACCCAAGCCAGCACCCCATTGTAGACATCCACCAACTTAGGGGCTAACAATGCCATGTAGGTGGAATAGAACTCAATCGGAAGCATGTCCTACCCTAGAACCTTACCGACGCAAAATCCTTAATCGTGCCACTCACCTCCTGGACAGTAATGGCAGCACCTATTTGTTCTGCGATCTTGGGGTTCAGGGCAATGGGGGATGAGTCTGCAAAATACTGTAATAGGTCTGCCCCCATAACCACCCTTTTCACCTGGAACTGACCTTTTGTAAAACTAGTTTCGCTAGCTGATTGTTCTGTGAGTTTTTCAATTACTGATTAGGATCTTGTTAACCATTAAGTTTCCTTGCGCATGTGTTATCTTAAACAATATCTAAATGGTTTCTTTTCTTAAAGACTTTCTTTTCTGAAACTTGGGTTTTTGTTATGTGTCGGGACTGCCATCTAGTGTTACTTTTTATGTAGGCTTCAGAAGTTAGTTTGTGAGCCAAACAGTCTGACCTGTTGTGAATCATATATACATATTAAGCAGGGATTTCTTCGTGCACTGGAGTTAATTTTAGAAGCTGGCCTTTCCTTGCCAAACCAGTTCCTGCCCTTTAGCTGATCAAGATTATAGATTAGAGCACAGGACATTGTTAAGATTTACTACACACAAACGTGCCTATCTTACTTCCATCTGTTCCTGTTCCTACCTCCACGAGCTATTTATGACATGGGCTGTGTTTTGGGTTTATCCGGCCTTGTCAGCTAAAGAATGTATTCATTATGTGGACATTGTTTATGGCCTGGACTTATCTTGAAAGTGGGTTTTGCATCTGTGTGCACGTTCTGGAAATGTACTTCAAATGTGTGCCTACGGCATAATAATTGGTATAAAGGGTCTGTGCTCAGACCATTCAGCAGGCTATCTCATTCAGTTGCTTTAGGTGTGACTGGGCGACGTAGCCTCACAATTAATTGTAATAAAGATGTCTTTTCATATTTCAGATTCTCTGTTGATTTCTTTGCTGCTTTTGAATGGACTACTTATTGGTAAGACCCCTGAGAAGGAGTTTGTGGATTTCTGAAAACCACAAATGGCGCGACCAACGATGGGCCTCATCAAGAAGTGACTATCTGAAGGGGTAATCTTGTCAGAGGACAGAAATCTACTGGGGAAGGCAAGACAGAAATCTACTAAAAGAGGTACTCTGTGCACAGAGGTCCTGGGGGATTTTTTTCGTTTCTGCGGCCCAGTATATTTTTGATTTTTCTGACTTAAACTATCCAAAAGATGTCACTCCTGACTGAGGAACCTTTTTGGCGTAAGTGTTTTTTTTTTTTAAGAAAAGAGACTGTTAGTGCAGTTAGAACTTGGCAGTTAGAATTTGGACAACTATTTGTTTGGTATAGCTTTGATAGGTTTGTATAGGTTTGTATATGCGAATTGCAATTTGTGTAGGCAGGTAATGAAGGGATTTTTTTCTCCATCTGCTTTAGTTGAGGTATAAGTGGGTCGCTCCCAGTCCTTTGTTCTTTGGTTCTGTGGTTCTTTGCTTAGTTTGTTTGGTCCTTAGTTTATTTGAATATTGCAATTTTCAAAAACCGAGGGTCTTGTAAATTTACGAGTGTATCGATAGAGATAGCCCCCTTGAAGTTGGAAGCTAGATTAGTGAGCTATAAGATGCCTGATCTTAGCGAATTTGGAGCTTTGTGTTGGCCAACTTTGTATACGTTTGAATTAGCCGGCTAAATATCTAAATAGGTTTAGATTAAAAAAAACATATTTCTTCCTTGGTGACTTTGTATCCCCAGGGAATTAAAATATGACATAATACAAAACAAGGATCCTTTGTTGTACGCAGTTTTATATGCAGAACGAATTTTGGTGTTCTGCCAGTATTGAGAAGCGGTTATTTTATATATGACTTACATTTAGTATTTACAAAATGGTTTGGTTTGGGTACAGTCTTTGTGCTGTCCTTTGTTTCAGTCCTATGTGTTGACCTGTGGGTTCCATGTGTGTTTAAATGTGGTTTTTTGCCGTTACTGTAACTTCTGTTGTGAATAGCGTTGGTGCAAATTTATGAAACGAAATACCTACAGCACTGTCTTGCGTGTCCTGAATGTTTTGAACACTTTCTGTTTATATTTGCAATGAGCTCAATGTGTTTGTGGTTTTCTTGATGTTTTCAGTCTGTTAAGTAAAATGCTGGTTGGTTAATGTTGAGTAGAAACTTGAGTAAAAGATACAGAAATGAAACATGTAATGTGCTAAGATGGGTATGTGTTGCTCTTTAGTTTGTAGAATGAGCAATTGTGCACATATACAAAACTGCCGTTACACGCTTAAAGGATAAAATTAGGAAAAACATTCAATGGATATAAATAAGGCCCCAAAAAGGAAAAAACGAAATTTTCTATTTTTTTTGTAAAAATAAATAAATTTACAGCATTGTCCTTAGATGCACTGTATTAGATGGTCACAGGCAAACCTTTCAGCTGCAGTATATTTGATAGGAATGTTCGTTCAGCCAGCACTTTTTCCAGTTAAACAGAGAGGAATTTTGCATAACCGTCCTTTTAAATAAATGTGGCGCAGAAATGTGACGCAGGAATGTGACACGTTTTAAGTTAGGCATATGCGCTCAGGTTTGTGAGTTAATGCATCCAAAATGATAGGCAAGGGATGCAGTGGGCTCTTATATGTAGAACAATCACAAAAAGGAATAATTGGTTTTATTTGGAGAAAAATTTATTAATTATGAAAAATAATTATTAAAAAAATAAGTGCTACAAAAATCGTTTTTTAATATTTATAAAGCTTAACACTCATACTATGACCTCCTAGCATTAACATTTGATTTAAGTTATGTTGCATCAAGTCAAGTCAAGTCAAAAACCACTTTATTCGATTCAGTTAAAAATCATAAAAGCATTCTACAATCAAAGGGAAAGGGACAGTACATATTCATTTAGCAATTATTTTTAGAGATAACACACATCAGTAGAAATTTATAAATACACAATTTTAAAACATCAATCATTATATATTCACATTTTAAAAGAAAACAGCTATAGAGAAATAAATATTTAGCTAAAAAATTACAAGTATAAAAAACATTTTCCATTTCCACCTTTCGAGCAGAACCCTTGTGTTACGTTCTAAGTCGTCTCCTCCTGATCCTAACAGCAGCAACAAGATAATTGGCCACGCTAAACATGACCAAAGCTGAATCCAACAATTGGAGATACAGGAGGGCGGGTTTGGCCTGATGGAAGGCTTTGTCCTTCAGTAAGGGTATCAGGTATTTTTGTCTGGGCACAATAAAAAAAGGACAGAATAACATAAGGTGCATATTATCTTGCGTTGAAAAATTGTCGCAACTACAAACAGGAGCATCCTCCTCCTTGTACCAGCCTTGACTATCACAAAGGACCATGTAAATCTGGTTAAACCGAAATTTAACCAGAAGCCACCTGTGAAAAGGGATGTTAACAATGGCAAAGTACGGTTGTATAGTAAAGCAGGTGATGGTCAGGAAATGGGCTCTGATCGTGGGTTTAGTAAGTTGGCGTTCCTCCCTCTCCATAAATTTCAATTTGGAAAAGTTGAGCTTAACCCAATCTAGATCAGATTTCTTTAGACCATGGGGGGCAGAGAAAATCTCTGGTCGACCAAGGTCCAAAGAGCACTTTTGAATGTATGATAGCCAAGCTATTTTTTTTGAGTTATCCAATTTTAAACAGTCGGCCAGTATTTTATGGTTCAAACCTAGATTGTTATTGGCCCAGGTCCTAATCCATAATAAAATAGGAGCCATTAAGAGGGTATCAGTGATATACCCTAAACCAAGTTCCTGGTGAACTGAAAACGAGGCTGTTGATTGGGGAAGCCCTAATATTGAACGAAGGAACTTATTTTCTTCCCTTTGGATAGCTTCGCCATTCACATAACCCCACAGACCTGAACCATACCTGGCTATAGCCACCGATTTTGCCCTGTGCAAGTTTAATAAAGCACCAGTTGGCTTCCCCCCCAGTCTCCTCGAAAAACTTAAAATAGCATTGGCCGAACTCCTAACTGCTTTGGTTTTAGCTGTAATTTGAGGAGCCCAGCTTCCTTTGGCGTCAAAAATTACACCCAGGTAAGTAAAAATGTTGACATTTGTGATCACGTCGCCATTGCAATAGAACTGCTTTGTGTTATTTTTGGCGGCCCCAAAGGCCATGACGTGAGATTTGGAGTTATTTATCACTAAGTCAAGTGAAGACATAAAATCATTAAAAGCATTTAAAAGTCTTTGCAAACCTAAATGGGTCCGAGCTATCAGAGCTGCGTCATCCGCGTACAGGAGAACAGGGATGCGTGTATCCCCTGCACGCGGAGTGTCCAAGGTAGCGGTTAAAAGAGTCTTCTCTAAGGAATTTAAATATAGAGTGAACAGCATGGGTGCAAGAATGCAGCCCTGCCGCACGCCCCTACTTGATTTGAACCAAGCTGTACGATTTCCGTCATGATCCATTCTAATAGAAGCTTTTAAATCCTTGTGGAGTTCTGCCAAAAAGTGTACAAGTGGGGGATCAAGTCCCAATTTTAGCAACATGGTCCACAGCCGAGCTCTATTTACCAAATCAAAGGCCGTGGACAGGTCCATAAATGCTACAAAAATTGACCCTTTTTTTGCAGTAGTGTTTTTCGATATTAACAAATGAAGATTTAAGCATTGGTCCTCTGTTCCTCTACCAGCACGAAACCCATACTGGGCATCTGATAAAATATCGTTGTCTAGAGACCAGCTGTTAATTCTTGCTAACAAAACTTTGCCCAGAATCTTCATAGAGTAATCCAATAAGGAAATTGGACGAAAACACTTGGGGTCACTTCTTAGGCCCTTTTTAAAAATGGGTACTATAATTGAACATGCCCAGGTTTTTGGCAAACCCCCCTCATACACACAGTTAAAAACATTGGCTAAGATCTCAGCCCACATCTCAGGATTGAGTTTGTATAGGTCCAAAGGTACCCCATCTGGGCCAGGAGCTTTATTAGCAGCAGAACCTAAGATTGCCAGTTCTACTTCAGGTTTACTAAATTTTAACTTAGTAGGGGGAGTTGGGGAGCCGGGCATTGTAAAAGCCTCAACTGGTTCATTTGAGCCATATATGTTAGAAAAATGTTTAATCCATTCAGCTTCAGGGATGTTAATTTCAAGATCCGTGTTGTTTGTTTGAGCAAATAAAGGATTGTTAATTATGGACCAGAATTTGGAACTTTGTTTAAGGGTTACAGAATCCATTAATGAATCCCATGCTTCATCTTTGATGGCCTTTTTTCGCGACTTAACCGCCAAAGCATATCTTTTTCTCAACTGTGCCACCAAAGACCTGTCTCTAGGGGATTGTTTAAGGGCTTTCAACAAGGCCGAGTGTGTCTTGGAACAGGAGCGATCAAACCACCCAAAGGCTAGAGCAGGACCCCTCCTTGGTTTAGCTATGAGTTCCTTTTTCTACTCTGGCACAAATAGCTTCGAAGGCACTAACTACCTCCTTCCCCCCCTTCTCTCCGTCCCTACATTTCTCAATTTCTACTGCCATTTTTTGCTCAATTTGGGCATGAAAATCCTCAGGGCAAACTTTACACCATTTGAGGCGCCTTCCCTGGTCTCTACTCTTTACGTCCCTCACAGCGGTAGCCCTCAAATCCCCTTTGCTCAAGCCAGATAAAGCATCCAGAACTAACAACACCGGGTTGTGGTCACTAAACCCGCTTACAATTGCATTATAAAACAATACATGACGCAAGAGCCCCGGGGACATAAAAAAGTAATCGATAATCGATTCGCTCCCTCTTGCATTGTACATGACCACACGGTTTGTTAAATCTGAGAACCCTGGTTCGTAGAGATCATTAGATGATAACAGATTTTCCATTGCCACACCCTTCGGGGTATGTTCAAAATGTGGCAGTGATGTGTGATCTGGACCGGTATCATCTATGATCTGGCAGTGTAACTCACACAAATGAACATTAAAATCTCCCATCATAATTAACTGAACAAAAGTGGTTTGTTTTGACATGTAATTATTTAAAAAAGAGGATAAACCTTCTAGAACAAAATTAGGGGGTCACCCCTGCATGGAGTTATAACAATTTATAAACACAAGCTTATTCTTGTCTGCAAAAAGAATTTCCACCAGCTGAAAAAAGTGTGAGGAACTGGGGATCTCTTTGACTGTCCCTGCTAATTTTACTGAAACTAGAAATAGCAGTCCCCCTCTATCCCTTCCAGCCGTGGAACTCTGCGCATTGACAAAGAATGAAATATAGCCATCTACCCAGAATCCCTTATCTTTTGACCAAGTTTCTTGTAAGGCAACTATATCGTATTCCTTCACTTGTTGTAGCCAAATCGGATCATCCTGTTTGGCCCGTAGGCCCGCGATATTCCATGATAATAACCTGATGTGCCCCCGATCCAGTTCTAGAGGGTCGTTTATAGCAGTATTAACCATAACATCTAATGTGGTGGCCTCTGCATTAAATAGGCATGGGACAGTCAGGTTATCATGCTCAGGCTCTAGTCATTCAATATCTATTCGATCGGCTAGAGCCGTGAACCTATTTGACAACAATAAGTCATTTGAAGGACTGATCCTTACAGAATTGACCAGGCTACTGCCCTTGGGTGGCTTTGTCACCCAGTCATTACCGCACATAGGCGAGATAAGTTTGTCATCCGCCCAGGTATTTTTGGTAAAATGCGACTTGTTGTTTTCACTATCGCCTGGCCTATAGGCTCGAGGGTAGAAAAAGCCAAGGGGCATCGCTCGGACACCTGTTCCTACAGGGTCCAAAGGAGAACCATCCCAGAAGAGGCGGCTAGCGACATTTCTAGATTTAAAATTAACAATTACACAATCTTCTTCTAAATTTTTCTTACTTGTGCCCACCCAGTTGACCCTTCTACTTGTTACAATATTGTCTGCGATGTTACTCTCTCCCGTGCAATTAGCATTACACCATTTTTTAACATGCCTAAAAAGAGTGTCCTGATGTTCCACCACCCCATCTGCGAGTTTAGGCACGTTTACCAGGATTGCTACAAAAGGTCTTGCATCCGGAGGTAGATTTACTGGGGGTACCCTTCTCACCACAGCCCCCCGCTGGTCTCTAGGCCTTACTGAGGTATTTACACTAGGAACCGCCTCCGTCATGGGAATATATATCCCCTCCTCCACTTTCCCTTTTTTTTGAACAGGGTTATCAGTGACCACATTAGAGGTAACAGTCGATCTATTTATGGAAGGACCCCAGACATTAGGGGCAGGAACCTGGACAATTGAAGGACATGGTGCCATAGGTGTAAGAGAAGAGGGGGCCTGCCTATTAAGAGCATCATTGATACGCTCACATTTTGCCACAAGAGTCTTGACACAATCCTTCAGAGTCTCTGTGATGTCAGAAGCAATCTGGATTAATGCGGCTTCCAGTCTTTCTGTAAACAGTTTTTCCAGTAAAGACGCGATGCCCTCCTCAGTTACATAAATTGGCTGTAAAGGCCCAGGCTGGTTTAAAGCAGACTCACATGCAACTCCCGGGGTCGTAGGTAAAGATGGTATCACTGTTTCGGGTAAAACCGGTAAAGGGAGAATTGTGGGGGATTGTGGCAGGGTGGGTCTGCAGGAATCAATAATGACCCTAGGTTCCAACGGAATGCAGTTTATGACAGACGCACTAGATATGTTAACTCCCCCAGGGCTGGTAGCAAGACCCAACTCACGCTCTGACTCTGCAATCTGCGTTGATAGCTCCCCCACCTTAGTTGTTAAGTACGTGATAATGCTGGTCGTGTACTTTGGCACCTTGGCTTTAACCTCGCCATGCGCCGTTGTTGCCAGTTTGCGCTTACTCATGGTGAAAGGGATGTGGCCCGTCCCATCCCTGGTCGTCCTTGGACGGCCTTAGACGGCCCGCCCTCTGCCCGGGCTCCGCCCGGCGACGCCCGCGCGCGTCCCGCGACGCGGAGGGAGCGTCTCTCCTTTGTAGTGCCTCCGGGCGCCAAGACAGCGGGAAACCGGAAGTTCTCGCAAAGCCCGCTGGGAGCTGTAGTCTCCAGCCGCGGCGGAAGACAAAATGCGGCGAGACCTACAGCGTTCCCCACCCAGGGGCTGAAGCTGCGTGCTGGCGTGCTGGCTTATGTTGCATCACTAAAATGACAAGCATTCGTGTGTATAATTTTCCCTTGGCATAGGCGCAAGCAGGCTCATTTTTGTAAAATATAAGTTATTATTTTCAAATGCCTGACTCTTGGGATTTGTAATAGACAATTACACACACGGAAGATACCGAAGGTCTTTCATTGATCAAAACTCAATGCAGAGCCTATAAAGTGTTCTACAGAGGTGACCAGAACCAGAGGATTCGTATACTACAGGAGACACACAGAAAGAAGTGAATATTAAGATGCAGTTCAGAATAAGAACTCAGTCCAGAAAGAGATTATGAACCCATAGAAAGTACCCATCAGCCCACTCAATAGTGGAACTTCGTCATCTGGGATTTTTGGAGAATTGGTGTCCAATATGCCCTTCCTCAGATCGAGCTTGAGGCTAGCTTAGGACCCAATGGTTGAACCCTCAACCAAAGAAGACGACAGAGTATGAAGGCTGATAGGGCCTAGTTGCAGTGCTTAGAAAAAGTGTAAGAAAAGAAAATAGTAAATAGTAATCCAAGTGATTAAAAATACCTATCTTCATGTCAATAAGGAAACTTTATTATGTGTGCCCATCAAGATGGTATAGTTAAAAGCAGAGTGAAAATAGCAGTGAAAATATTTGCTATTTACCATAGATGTTATTTGGTCAACATGTTTCAGCCTCTCCAGGCTTTCGTCAGGACCTATAATTCACTACTGCAACACTTACTTTTTGTGCTGTGAAGGACAGACTACAAATATTCTTAGGAATTGCGTATCATCTCCTGTAGAACAACATAAACACAGAGAAAGCCATACAGCAGCAAGTTATGGTGATTTCAACGATGATCGTTAGTTAGTGTTTATACATACATGTACATTGTATTGTATGATTTATAACTTACCCAGTATTATGGGATGAGAAACCTCACCTCACCTGGCAACGGCTCAGGGTAGGGAGGCCACGCACTGTAAGGGATTGATTAAAAAAGTATATTTTAGTTCATCTCATTGCTTGGATCAGTGCATCCAATTTGCATTCTAGTGCAGACACAGACTGGCAAGGTGGGCGACCAAAGGATGGATGACTTATATGGAAAGACCTGGTCTTTAAATCAAAAAGTCAGTCATGATTATTAGAAGCGTAACTTTATACCCAGAGTGCAAAAAGGCACGCTTGTATCTTGATGTGTTTCATAATCTCTATAGCTGACGTGTAGCCTCATTGGAATCAGACATTACGAAATGGACAGTCTGATATTACACGTAGGAAGAAGAGAAACAAGTAAATCAGGCACTGTTATAGCTTCCAAAAGGTCCGCTACAAGTGCCCCTTCTCGATTTTAAATAATGGAAAACCTAGACTCAGCCAGTAGTATGCGCAGAAACTACACACAAAAAAGACCTGACACCGCCTGGAGCACACTCACCTCTCCGTCGTTACCTCGTGCTTCTCCGAGCCGAGGGGGAGGTGATGGCCCAGTGCGGTGCTCGAGATTAAAAGCGATGCCTGCGGACCTTGGAGAGAGCTGCCTCCCTTTGCAATCCGATAGGCTCTTGTGTTGAGCCAATCAGAGTGTGCGAGTCGACAGACCTATATGTTCATCATAGGTCGTGGGTGCCTTCCTGTTCCGCCGATACATAACTTCGTTCAGCGGCCCGCTCTGGGAACTGAGATGGCCGAATCTAATTGGCTCAACGGCCTGAAACAGGAAACACGAAAAGAGCCAATGGCCTTCTGCTCTACCGTGTATTGTTCACTCTCATGTTCAGCGCTCGTTTGTATAGAGCGCGAATTACCATAAGAGTCCGTTAGGTGGCTGAAATATAAATATTCACTCTGAACAGGAGAGCATATGTAGTATTTGTAAACTTACAATCATCTCGCAGTTACACAGTGTTCGTATCACTTTACAACTCATTATCAGTATTCCTGGTCTCGTTTGGGAATTATGAAAACGAGACCTTTACCCACAATTGACTCATAAGCAAACAGGCCATGTTGTTGCTGACGGTGCCAATTGTCAGCAACAACATGGCCTGGTTTAGAAGCAAGATGCCTGCCGGCAGAACCATGCCACTGAATGGATATGTTCCTGTTTGCTTATGAGTCAATTGTGGGATCTCACTTCTTTACCAAAACACTTTTGTGGAAACAATCTCAAACGTACTATCCCCAGCTATTGGGAACAGTCGTCTAATGAGATATGTCTTTTCTTTCAATCTGGTTTCACAAACAACTAGGGAATGTTGCATCACAATAATAAATGACCCAAGAAGACATAACAAGAATGCATCCCCTGCTAGCGCAGCGGTCCAATGCAGCAGCTTTTATGAAATAGACTGTCTCTACATAACTGGGTTTATTATTATTTTCATTTTTATATTTACCCCTTGGTTTATGTAAAGGTCTCGTTTTCATAATTCCCAAACGAGACCAGGAATACTGATAATGAGTTGTAAAGTTATACGAACACTGTGTAACTGCGAGACGATTGTAAGGTTACAAATACTACATGTGCTCTCCTGTTCTGAGTGAATATTTATATTTCAGCCACCTAACGGACTCTTATGGTAATTCGCGCTCTATACGAACGAGCGCTGAACATGAGAGTGAACAATACACGGTAGAGCAGAAGGCCATTGGCTCTTTTCGTGTTTCCTGTTTCAGGCCGTTGAGCCAATTAGATTCGGCCATCTCAGTTCCCAGAGCGGGCCGCTGAACGAAGTTATGTATCGGCGGAACAGGAAGGCACCCACGACCTATGATGAACATATAGGTCTGTCGACTCGCACACTCTGATTGGCTCAACACAAGAGCCTATCGGATTGCAAAGGGAGGCAGCTCTCTCCAAGGTCCGCAGGCATCGCTTTTAATCTCGAGCACCACACTGGGCCATCACCTCCCCCTCGGCTCGGAGAAGCACGAGGTAACGACGGAGAGGTGAGTGTGCTCCAGGCGGTGTCAGGTCTTTTTTGTGTGTAGTTTCTGCGCATACTACTGGCTGAGTCTAGGTTTTCCATTATTTAAAATCGAGAAGAGGCCCTTGTAGCGGACCTTTTGGAAGCTATAACAGTGCCTGATTTACTTGTTTCTCTTCTTCCTACGTGTAATATCAGACTGTCCATTTCGTAATGTCTGATTCCAATGAGGCTACACGTCAGCTATAGAGATTATGAAACACATCAAGATACAAGCGTGCCTTTTTGCACTCTGGGTATAAAGTTACGCTTCTAATAATCATGACTGAGTTTTTGATTTAAAGACCAGGTCTTTCCATATAAGTCATCCATCCTTTGGTCGCCCACCTTGCCAGTCTGTGTCTGCACTAGAATGCAAATTGGATGCACTGATCCAAGCAATGAGATGAACTAAAATATACTTTTTTAATCAATCCCTTACAGTGCGTGGCCTCCCTACCCTGAGCCGTTGCCAGGTTAGGTGAGGTTTCTCATCCCATAATATTGGGTAAGTTATAAATCATACAATACAATGTACATGTATGTATAAACACTAACTAACGATCATCGTTGAAATCACCATAACTTGCTGCTGTATGGCTTTCTCTGTGTTTATGTTGTTCTACAGGAGATGATACGCAATTCCTAAGAATATTTGTAGTCT
Organism: Lissotriton helveticus; assembly: GCF_964261635.1. Taxonomy (NCBI): domain Eukaryota; kingdom Metazoa; phylum Chordata; class Amphibia; order Caudata; family Salamandridae; genus Lissotriton; species Lissotriton helveticus. The sequence continues at coordinate 404,958,704 of NC_136072.1, read as the reverse complement.
GTCCTTCACAGCACAAAAAGTAAGTGTTGCAGTAGTGAATTATAGGTCCTGACGAAAGCCTGGAGAGGCTGAAACATGTTGACCAAATAACATCTATGGTAAATAGCAAATATTTTCACTGCTATTTTCACTCTGCTTTTAACTATACCATCTTGATGGGCACACATAATAAAGTTTCCTTATTGACATGAAGATAGGTATTTTTAATCACTTGGATTACTATTTACTATTTTCTTTTCTTACACTTTTTCTAAGCACTGCTACTAAGCCCTATCAGCCTTCATACTCTGTCGTCCTCTTTGGTTGAGGGTTCAACCATTGGGTCCTAAGCTAGCCTCAAGCTCGATCTGAGGAAGGGCATATTGGACACCAATTCTCCAAAAATCCCAGATGACGAAGTTCCACTATTGAGTGGGCTGATGGGTACTTTCTATGGGTTCATAATCTCTTTCTGGACTGAGTTCTAATTCTGAACTGCATCTTAATATTCACTTCTTTCTGTGTGTCTCCTGTAGTATACGAATCCTCTGGTTCTGGTCACCTCTGTAGAACACTTTATAGGCTCTGCATTGAGTTTTGATCAATGAAAGACCTTCGGTATCTTCAGTGTGTGTAATTGTATAGTTGGGGGACAAGATACCCTAAGGTCTATAATATTAATTCCCCTTGGGCCCTTCTTCACTTTGTGTTTCTAAGTAATTTGTAATAGACATTCTAGTAATGCATATTATGCAAGAAAATTGTAGGATATTCATTTTTTAATGCCCAAACTATGAAAGTCGATTTTGAGTAAAACACTGTTTAAACTGCATTTTGCTTTCATTTAGAGTACTTTTAAAGTGTCTCAGGCTTAAGTAAATGCATACATTTAGGTTTTGATATATATATATTTGCAGGTTGTGCCTTCTTATGAGTCAGTGGGTTAATGTGCCAGTACAAAGGCTTGTTTTAAATATCAGGGTTGAAGGTTCTAGCTTCAGCTAGGCCTACGGAGAAGTCTGTTCATTTAAGACTGATGAAGTGTGTACCATAGGATTGCAACAAGCATTTACTGTAAAAACTGGTATGTGTGTCATTAGGTTTTGAGAATTGTTGACAATAAATGTATTTAATAACATGGGAATAGAGATAATTTTAGCGCCTAAACAAAAAAAAAGAAATTATTTTTCAAAATAGAGTGAATTAGGAATTAGTTAGGCCTTCTGGCTTTGACAGCGTCAGTGTGGCAAGGGCTGAGGGCTGAGAGGATTGCAGAGGCTGGCTCGAGCCGCGCTGCTGAGATGTTATCTTTTAGTTTCCTGTCGGGCAATGGAGAATGCTGTCGTGTTGACATTTATGACCTTTTTAATTAGGACTTGCCTCTGAGGAATGCAGAATGACTTCTCTGAACGGGCCTCAAAGGTAGGGTTTCTGGTTTCTCCGTGAGAACATCATTAAAAGGAAATAACTCAATTTAAAAGGGAAAATAAAAAGGGGTTTCTTTGAAAAGTCCCAAAACATTTGACAGAAAACGAAGTATTGCATTACGTCTTAGTCAGAAAAATGAGATGCAGCATTTTACTAAAATTTTGAAACCTACATGAATGAGTTAAAATGAGTTGCCATTTAAGAAGTTTTTATCATGGAGATTGTGGCACAAGGCCACAACTTAGGTGTCAGGGAAAGGATTTTTACCTCTAAAAGTTAAAAAAAGGCTTCATGTTGCAAGGTGACTGACAAAATGGTAACAGTTAAGTAATGGACGTTTATTTTTGTGTTTTTTTATTGTGTATGATGTTTTGTCTTCTGCTTAAAAGTTACAATTGGTGTCAGAAATGTGTCCCTTTTGTGTGCTGTGTATTACTGCTCTGGGGGCTTTCAAGCACAACAAGACACGTGAGCTCTAAAAAGAAATGTCCATGCGTTTTTCATGTTTGTGTATTTTGATCTATCATGAATTGTTCTTGCTGGTTCTGTGTGTCCAAAAGTCGTATTTGACAGCATATACCCACTCTATTGGGGATATACTGTCAAAAAGGAGGGTATCCTTACACGGTATTATGTGTCACCGCTCATTTATTTACGTTTTGTGCGTTTTTGCATGTTTTATGTTGTATGTTGCTGCTTGAAAAAAATTGTTACAAATTCACCCGTGTTGTTGTGACATGTATGACGATATGTGTCACTTACAATAGTTGGGTAAAATTTGTGTTGATACTAAATTTCACAGACATGATGTTTGCATGCTGTGGACAAGAATAGACAACACCTCACCAGTGTATGTCAAAATGTGGCCATACTAGTATTGAAGAAAACTAAAACAATATACAGAATCAAAATGTGTCATCTGCTGTTAGTCACTTACTGCACATTCCCTTAAAGGAATAGGCAGCCCTACATTCATGCATCCTTGATTGGACCTAAGGATGGAATTATAGATCTGTGACTCAAGGTGGCCTAATTTCTATATTGCACTACTGTTCTGTTTCCCAAATAGCATATGGCTTTGTCCCTTGAAAGGAAACCAGGTTTCATTTTTTCCTCTCCCGGAGTGCTGTGTCACATGCCTGAGGCACCCAAGCAAACTCTTGTTCTTCCTATAGATTTTCTTTTATTGCTTCTTCCCTGACCGATGTCGCATCATGCTTAGTTATTGGGGATTTTAGTTGTGTCCTACTTCCATTTCCCTTTTCCATATTCCTTTCACCAGTCAGCCCATTTATTATTATGGGTGTATTGTTTATGTGCACACTTCTAGACTGAAGTGATGTATCAGGGACCCCCCATGTTATGTAAAATGTTTTTTTCAGACTGACTGTCGGGGTAGTGACAGGCTGGTTAACTGACCCAATATTATAGTAAGACACGTTTTCCATCTCAATAGGAGATATCTTAAGTTTACCTTTTGAACACGACGAATTTTCAATGTCTATTTTAATTTTTCAGTTCTCTCTTATTCCTGCTGCTTTAATTTTTGGTGGGATCAGATGTGTTCTAATCATGCAAATACCAGGACTTTCTAGTGTTTGTCCTTTGTCTGCACATTTGATCATTAGCCTTTGTATTGCATAGTGCACTTAATGCACATTTTTAAAGGGGCTTTTCTTCATGTTCTTGATAATCTGTATTATGTAATTTCTCTATTTTTAGATGTTCTAGATAAGGAATTTAGGAACACCTAGGCTTAATCATTGAGGAAAATGTGTATTTGCACCATTGGACAATGCCACCATATGTGAAGACATCCATTTAGATAGAATTTTTGTTTAGTTATTTACCCTTAGATGATGAAGGATATGCTCTCACACGGAAACCTAATTGAAAAACCTAGAGACACTGTTTTGCCTACTGCCTTTATGTTTGAATGGCTTTTTTAAAATGACAGTGCATTCTAGACCAACATTGTCCCATGGCGTGTGGCCACTCCCTTGCAGATTGCAGGCCACCTGCTTGCAGTCCCCTTGTTAAAACCCATGAACTGTTTTTGTGCTTGATTTGAAGGAAACTAACAATTGTGTTACATTTCCTATATCACTAGGTTCTGCGGGAGTCAAAGGAAGAGTGATACCCTGCAGACCTGTGATCAAGACTAAGCCCACTCCCCTACAGATGAATGCAGGTTTCTTGGCTCTACAATTTCTGCAACCAGAAAGTCGCGAGGCTGAACAGCGATCATCAGCGTGCCGTCAATGGTACCTCCCAAGCAAGGCATTTGCTTCATCGGAAGTCGTTGCAGAGGAGAAAGAGGAGCTGGTTCCTTGTTTGCCACAGAATGGGAGCTCCTGTTTGTCTGAGCTTTGTACCTGTTATGTACTGGTAACCTCTGACAGTGTACAGTCCCTTGAGCCCTTGGCCCGAGTTTTGGCCACACACACACCTCTTTTCCCTTTGCTCCAGTGGAAAGGCAGTGCACCCAAGGATCCACGTTTGGAAAAAGGCACTACATTCTGGTGCCCATGAGAGAGCAGCTTGAGCGTCCTCTGACACTAAATAATGAGTGTTGGAGTCTGGAAGTGCTGCTGATCTTGAGAGGTTGTTTCTCAGTAATGCTTGGATCTGCACGAGATGTTTTGTGCCCATGATCAATGAAGCGCACATCATTTGTAGTGTCTGCCCCAAAGAAGAGACACTGGTGCACTGCCTTGAGACATTGAGACTTTGTGAATGAGCTATGAGTGTTTGCCAGGAGGGCACTCCAACTAAGCAGTACTTTTTCTCATGAAAAGGCCTGAATGGAGAAGACCAACGCAAAGAAGACACTGGAAGCGGATTTGATGGACAATAGAAGTCTGCCAGAGAGGCTTTTTGAACAGACTCTGGGCATAGTTGGTTGCACAAGAGGTTTCCGTGTGATTGTATAGACTACGTGTTGGGAGAATGATTTTATTGTTCTGCTGGCATTATTTTAAAGTAGTATTCTGTTTAGAAAAAGCAGAATAAAGTCCCTTTTTTGTGAAAGAGTATCCCCTTTTCACCTCAGAGCATTAACGAGGGTCACCACTGTTTCACTTGAACATATAATGAATTACAGAAATGCATAGGAAGACCTAAAATGTACAAGATAATTTTAGGAATTACTTTTTGCCTAGGGTTGTGGAAAATTATGATTCATTTGTAATAGCGGTCACTATTTTGTCTATATGTTCTTAATGACGTGTTTTCTAGTGTTTTTTAAACATGGCATTGCTTTTATGGGTGGGATTGTTTTTGCTGCCCAATTCACATCTGTACCCACCTCCCAACCTATGTCTCTTCCTACTTCTACTTCTTTGCATCCTGTCCAGATTTTACCTGAACATGGATAGTTAGGAGATCAGAGTTTACTGATAATTCCTTTTGTACAGTTTCTGCATCAACACCAGTTAGTAGTTGAACATCACTGATTGTTGGGCGTGTGGTCTTATACCACATACTACAGATAGAGGCATTCCCTATTTGGTCCTGCCATATATGGCCTTTGTGCCACTACGTGTGTAAGGAGACCTGTCCCGAGAGAGTTGCTAAGTAATAAGATGATACTACAGCAACACCTTGATGATCTGATGAGTATAGACCTAGATTCAGACTGACATGGGTTTAGGTTATTGCCTATGTAAGGGCAAAAGGAGGATCTGTGGTACTGAAAATTCTGGACCAGTGTCATGAAACATCGTCGTATCATGACGAATTTGGTATCAGCAGACTGGAAATGACGAGTATACTATGCACAATCATTTTCGTCGCATTCGGGTGAAGAAAGCACCCTGAAATCAGAGTTTCCATCTTGAACCCTCGGGTTCCATTTTGTGAATAGCAGCCATTTTGTGGATTGCCCTTACAGTAGGCCTTCACTGTGGCAGAACAAGTATTTAAGGACATAACCTTAGCATGGGTTTCTCTGTCTCTGAATGAACTACAGAGAGTAACCCTTTTCACCTGGAACTGACCTTTTGTAAAACTAGTTTTGCTAGCTGATTGTTGTGTGAGTTTTTCAATTACTGATTAGGATCTTGTTAACCATTAAGTTTCCTTGCGCATGTGTTATCTTAAACAATATCTAAATGGTTTCTTTTCTTAAAAACTTTCTTTTCTGAAACTTGGGTTTTTGTTATGTGTCGTGACTGCCATCTAGTGTTACTTTTTATGTAGGCTTCAGAAGTTAGTTTGTGAGCCAAACAGTCTGACCTGTTGTGAATCATATATACATATTAACCAGGGATTTCTTCGTGCACTGGAGTTAATTTTAGAAGCTGGCCTTTCCTTGCCAAACCAGTTCCTGCCCTTTAGCTGATCAAGATTATAGATTAGAGCACAGGACATTGTTAAGATTTACTACCCACAAACGTGCCTATCTTACTTCCATCTGTTCCTGTTCCTACCTCCACGAGCTATTTATGACGTGTTTTGGGTTTATCCGGCCTTGTCAGCTAAAGAATGTATTCATTATGTGGACATTGTTTATGGCCTGGACTTATCTTGAAAGTGGGTTTTGCATCTGTGTGCACGTTCTGGAAATGTACTTCAAATGTGTGCCTACGGCATAATAATTGGTATAAAGGGTCTGTGCTCAGACCATTCAGCAGGCTATCTCATTCAGTTGCTTTAGGTGTGACTGGGCGACGTAGCCTCACAATCAATTGTAATAAAGATGTATTTTCATATTTCAGATTCTCTGTTGATTTCTTTGCTGCTTTTGAATGGACTACTTATTGGTAAGACCCCTGAGAAGGAGTTTGTGGATTTCTGGAACCACAATTCTCCAGCCAGTAATTATGAATCACCTCTCTGAGTGATACCCGAAATGCCAGGGTCATCCAGGAGGGTGGTATCCAAGTGCCAGGTTAGGATAATAGCTCTGTGGGTTGACCAAAGATAAATGAAAAGCAAGGGATTATTGTCTGAGTATGTCCTCGCTAAGTACTCTGCATCCACTCCTCGCTTAGCCAACACATCACAACTAAAGATCGCATCCAAGCAAACGTCTAATCCGTGCAAGTCAGATCAGAAGGAGTAGGCTTGTACCCTGGGTTCCATCTCTGCCAGAAATCTATGAGCCCCCAATACCCAAGCAAGGTGTGGGTGGACCCTGCTTTTTTATGCACCAGGGACATACGTAATGGGGGTAAGACCTGTCCAGGTAGGGGTCAGCCACACAATTAAAATACCTGCCAATTATCTTTAGGTATTGCAGAATGACTGTCAACAAGGATGTCAAGCTAGTCAAAAAAGCGTGTTGGTCAGCATTCGGGGCATACATATTTAGCAGTGCAACATCCTTACTGGCAAGTTACCCCATTACTAAAACATACCGTCCCTCCGGGTCCACCATTACCTTATGCAATTTGAAAGGCCCACTGGCTCTAATCTAAATCAAAGCCCCAGTTCAAATGCAGATTATGCAGTATAATAAAGTTGCCTCTCCACCTTTTCCAGAGAGCCCTTCCCTCACTGTCCTTCAAGTAGGTCTTTTGTAAAAACGCTATCTGCGCCCCTCTGTATTTGATGTACGCAAGAACATTATAATGCTTTGATGCTGTATTCAGTCCCTGCACATTTAATCACTCAAAGGCAGTGAGACATTGCAGTATTAAGGTGTGTGGGTACACGCACCAGGGCCTCCCTTGCCATTCACTCACCTGCTGCACCATCATCCGATCACTCCACACAGCCTCATTCACCACATGCACACATATAAAGAAAGAAATATAACAAAAACCATAACTAACCCACTAAGTACCCAAAACCCCCCCCCCAGGACTGTGATATGAACACATCCTGTCCAAACAAAGATAGGCAAGGACCAAAAACTAAATCCCGTTTACAGAAGCAATTGAGTCTTTTACAGAAAGTTCTGTAGGGGAAAGGGACTTGGCAACCCAATAGTGTCCTCTTAAGGAATATCCAATAAAGAATCTCGTAAAAATATTGGCTCTCTGCCCCACTCCACTCCTCCCCAGGCCCACCACGAATTGAGTAAATGAAACAAAAAGAACAACAGCTCCATGATTACTATCCAGTCTACAAAATGTGGCTCAGTTCTGCCGGCATGAGTCAGATGAGGTTGTCTGTCATATTGTAACCCCTAATAGGGTGTGTCCCAGGCCTGGTATCACTGAGCTGTCTGAGCTCAAGGTAGACCCCCTGCATGAATGCGACCTAGGGTGTGATGAACCATCTCCAGGTCAAAATGAGGCCGCCACCTCCACCACCCTTGTCTGCTCCTCCATCGCCTGCTTCTTAGTGTGCTTGGGACACCCTCGCTTGCATGATCTCTGTCACCTTGGTCTCTGCGGACCAGGCTGTTCCAGAGGGGCAGGTCACCAGGTCATCTTGTCAAAGAGTTACAGACAATCAAATGGTGCTGTGGTATCTGAGAAGAAGTGGGCCTTACCCTCCACCTGCATCCTCAGGCAAGCCGGGAATAAAAGAGCTTAAAGCAAACCCAGCTCCCTGAGCCTCTTCTTCACAACAGTGAAGGAGGCCCTCCGATTCTGGACCTGAAGGGTGCAGTCTGGATAAAGGGATACCCTAGCGTTCTCCATTGCAAAGGGGTGATGGCTGCGTGCCTGCTTTAGAAAGAAGTCCTTGTCCCAGAAATGCAGTAGCGGGCTATCGCTGGATGAGGTGGGGACTATGGCAAGGGTGGCTGGGCAGGGGCTCTATTAGCATGCTCTAACGCAAAGAACCGCAATAAGCCCTTCGGGGTCACAACCTCCTGCCATCAGTCCTCGAGAAAGCCCAGTATGAACTCACCCTCTAATTTTTACAGCTGACCAAATCCTGATATTATTGCAAAGATTCTTCCCCTCCTGGTCATCAATCCTGGCCTCAAGTCGGGGAGTGTTAGCTTCTTTGTCGGTGAGTCGGCGATCCATGCTCTCGGTCTCTGGCAGTAGAGTCAGGAGGGAAGTCTCAAGGGCAGACACCTGAGTCAACATCTTCTTCGAGTTCTCCTGTATAAGGCACGCCTCCACCGATATGGAGCCAATCTTGTCCTCCAATCACTCCCCAGTGGCATCGATCACTGCCCGCAGCTTATCAACCTTGTCATCAAAGTGAGAGGGCATACCTCCTCCTGTGTCCTGCTTGATACCCTCGTGGAATGTGCCTGTCAAGGAATTATACTTTAGTCTCTGGGAATGGACCGTATTATAGCAGCATAAAGGGAGTCAGCCCACCACAGGTTCCAGCAACCAGGGAACACCCACAGTGTCAGCGATGAGGAGAGGTAATCTAGCAAGGACCAGTGGGGCCTCCGAAAAGGGAGGGGAGAGGATTACCAACAGTCACAGGCAGGGGTGTCCCCCCATACTCTGCACTCCTTCAGACCCATCTTGGAGCATTCCTCTGCCACCTGTCTACAGTCCAGAACCCAGCCGCCCACACATCTTTGCCACATAGAACAAATAAGGTGGCAACAGGCCAACCACCACCTCCCCAGGCGGAACTGCTAGAAAGACAGCATCCTCTGATGAGTGGCACACTCCCCCACAGCTCCGGCAGCCTCCTCACACAGACACACCAGCCTGCCAAGGGTGCTGGTGATGAGCACCAGTGAAAGGCTACAAGCGCTCGACAGTAAAATTAGAGAGAGAGGGCATGGGTAAATAGGTTTGGGGACCCCCTATGCATCGGCATTATGCTATTATTATAGGCCCCCAGGCAGCCTGCCCCAAAGTTCCAGCAGTTCTCATGCTGGGGTCAAATATATGTTGTTAGAACACATGAGATACATCACATGCAATTACAGCGTGGTCTTTACAACAACTGCATTGTTACATTGCCTGCGATTACATCACAAGTCGTTACAACGACTTGCTGTAGGGGGCGTGCTGGACTTAGGAATAGTATAATTTACTATTCCTTACAACGACTTGCTGTAGGGGGCGTGCTGGACTTAGGAATAGTATAATTTACTATTCCTTCTCCAGTTTCTGCAACAGCAGAGAAGGTGTTGGACTGTAAATCCAACACCTTCTTTCCCCATAGAGCTAGTCGTTGTAACTACTTGAGATGTAATCATATGCGATGTAACAACGCGGTCGTTGTAACAACTGCTTTGTAATGGCATGCAATGTATCGCATGCAAACTAAACGATGTCACCCGCCGGGGCCTCCATCTGTTCACTGGCTGGCCCCAGTACATAGTAAAGATGCCCGGGGGTGGCAGCAATGAGGCAGCTATGTTGTACTGCAGACCCCTGCAGCCCAGCCTACCAATATGGGCTGTTTCTAGGATAGGGTGCAGGGCCACCAGGCTCCAAGATATGAGTAAAGGAGTCATGAAAGGAGCGAGCTGCCCCCTCAAAGTGTACGGCCCCCTTGCCGGCTCCAGTCTGGGCCCAGGTGTTGTGGCTGAGGAGCAAGAAATGACGAGCACCGCATGCTCCGTAGTATTAGCTCAGGGCCGCGATCTGGCTTATGCAGTTGGTGCCAATCCCACTCGTGTGGCGCAGTCTTTGCGGCGACCCGCTCATTTTCTGCAGCCTGTCACGTGCCCCAGTTGCTGCAATGTTTAGTGTCCCCTTGGTAGGCAGATTAGGGTGCGTACAGCTGCAGTGAACGACTGGGGAGTCGTGAGGTGGCCGGGGAGCTCTTCTGCAACGTTACCTACAGCCTGGCAACAAGCTCTGACCCTAGGCTAAGGCTATCATGTTGTGAAAGACTGCACTAGCTTCCAGATGTAGAAGAAACTATAACAGACTGTTAACAACATATAGGACCAGAAAAAATAAAAAGACATTGCTTCAAACAACCCAAAAGTAATCAATTAATCAACCAACAACATTTGTAAAGCACAACACTGTCACCACTAGGAAGATCTGGGCGCTGTGTGTCCATCCAAGTCTTGAGTCTGTTTTTGAGGTCTGCCAGTGAGGGAGCTGTACGGAGTTGGAGGGGAATGTTGTTGCAGATCTTGGCAGAGATTTAGGAGAAGGAGCGACCAGTACTGTGGCTGCAACAAATGCGGGGTGTGTTCAAGGGCAATTGAGGAGTGCAGGTGTGTAGACGGTTGGTGGAAGTTCAGTCGATGATTGATGTAGGCAGGTCCTAGGCCATGGCAAGCTTTTTCCCGGACAATCCTTCTTCCACCACAATCCTCTCCTGGGGATCTAGTCTAGGGCAAGCCAGTAACACCGCATCTCATGCCTGCAGGATTGCAATTCTGCATAGACCCTGTACTCCTCTGTCTAGATTGCCACTCTCTCAACGTCCACCCACGTAAGTGCTTCCTTCTACTACCTGTACAGATCTGTGCCCCTAGTTGATTTCCAGCTGACATCAACTATCTACGAGCAAGGATGAGGGTTAGATCTGTGACTCTGTCAGTTACCTTGTGAGCAGCGCTGCATTTGTGGAAAGCCAGCATGCACAACTACGGAGTGCACTCAAAATATCTTTCCGTAGCTTTACGGACAACCTGTAACACCATGTCCCAATAGTGGGTAGGCAAAAAACAGCTCCATACCAAGTCCTCATCCCCTACGGGACAGTGAGGGCATAACGAAGATGTTCCGGGAAACATGGCGTGAATACAGTGGGGTAAGATAGACTCTGTGCAGAACATAAAGCTGAATCAAGTTAAACTGAGCATCGTGTGATACTATAGGGGTGAAGTCCAGCATTCTCTTACAGACTGCATCATAGAAAGAGGGTCGGGGGTCCGCCACCCATCTTGGATGTGGTGGAGTCAGGTCTGGCCAAGCTCCTTACAAAAGGGCCCTGTAAATGAGGGTAAGTGCCCCCATCTTCCCTGTTATGAGGACTAGGTACCGGGCATTTGTGTTCTGGAGGTTGCACAGAACCGGAGCTCCATGAAGTATGCACCTTACCCATCAATGCCCCATACAAAAGAAAATACCCAGCCAGAAGGTCAGAAGATTCTCGCAGTTCCAAGAAGAGGGTGAGTTTGCCCCCTGTATACAGGTCACCCAGTATAGTAAATCCCACTATGGTCCACATGTGCAGACCCACAAGGTTCCTTGTGTATGCCAATATTTTGAGATCAGCAAGGGGAGCTCTGAGGTATAGGGGGTTCTCTTGTGTGTCCTCTGCAGTACCCTGGCCTAAACATGCCTCTCTGTTCTAATCAGTATATTCACACCTCATACCATTGACGTGGGAGTTGGTGAAACAATATCTGGGTTAAACAATCCCCATAGGTCAGGCCACTTTCTCCATGACATTGGGCATCCCATAGATGAGAGCGCCACCTGCCCCGTACTGTAGCTGTGCTGCCAAATAGTAGAGTTCAAAGTCTGGGGCAGCCATTCCCCCCATATATACAGGAAGCCACAGCTTTTGTAGGGCCACTCATCATCTGGATGAGCCCCAATACAGGGTCAGGAAGATACCAACAAGTTACCAAAAGACACCTCAGGGATTTCTGCTATCAGAGCAGCAAGCAAGTAAAGAAAGCACAGGAGTATCAGCATCTTGAAGACCACTATCTGGCCACTTATCAAAATGGGGAGGGTAATCCAAAAGACGATCGAGCATCACAGTGCCGAGAGAGCCCTACCATAATTAATCTCAAAGCACAGATCCACTGTTCTATGTATTTCCACACCCAGTTATCTAATGGTAATCTACTCTCACTGCAGCGCTGGTGCAGCCCAAGAGACCTGCAGCTCCTCAGTGTCAGGTTGCAGCTGGTAGGCATTAGATTTTTGCCAGTTGACCATGAGGAGAGGGTCGTAAGTGCCCCCTCCAGGTTGAACTCCTCTCAACACAAATACAAGACCATATCATCCGGATACAGCAAGATATTTTGATTATCCACTACAAACTGCTGCTTCCAATATTGCCTCCCCTGCCGTACAGTCAGCAAGAAAGGCTCCATAGTCAGAGCGAACAGTAGTGGGGAGAGGAAGCAGCCTTCTGTTGTATCTTGAATCTTCCTCCTTGTGCCCCATTCAACCAGGTAGGAATCCGATATCACTAACCACATTTGGGCCCTTCCCACTGGTTTGGTATACAATAGTGGTGTCTATTTAATAAATTGAAACCCAAAGCCCATCCTAATCATGGTGGCATAGAGCAAGTCCCAGCGGAGGATATCAAATGCCTTTTGGATGTCTACTGACAGCTGCGGAGACTGCTGCGAGAAGTGCTCATGCATGTCCAAAACTTGGATCGGTTGGCATATATTGGGCATTGTGCTATGAGCAGGGAAAGTCCTGTTTGGTCCGGATGTATCAGCATGCCCACATGGGATAAAATACGGTTCACCAGAATCTTACTCAGGATTTGATAATGAACATTGAGAATTAAGAGTGGGCCGTAGTTGTCTTCCAGTCCCGGATACTTGTCTTTTTTGGACAAAGACACTATCACTGCTTCACGCAGGGAAGGAGGATGCTGAACCCAAGCCAGCACCCCATTGTAGACATCCACCAACTTAGGGGCTAACAATGCCATGTAGGTGGAATAGAACTCAATCGGGAGCATGTCCTACCCTGGAACCTTACCCACGCAAAATCCTTAAACGTGCCACTCACCTCCTGGACAGTAATGGCAGCACCTATTTGTTCTGCGATCTTGGGGTTCAGGGCAATGGGGGATGAGTCTGCAAAATACTGTAATAGGTCTGCCCCCATAACCACCACTCCCACCGTACATAATTAGCGATGATACTGGGTGAGCACCCCATTAATTGCTACCTGTGAAATCACGTCCCAGCCCAAGGGGGATCCTAAATATGGAGTGTTGTGTGCCCCTGGTCCCTTCCCGGAAGAGCAAGGCCAGCATGCTCCCCGAGATATCTCTGTCCATATGGGCTGGTGCAATGTAGGCTCTGTAACCATACCAGTTCAGGCATTCCACCAAAGCCAATAACTTCTCACTTTCCCCCATCAACCAAGCCCTGCCTTTGACCGACTCTCCCAAGTCTGGGGGCAGATCATTCAGTATTCCCTCTTGCTGCTCAATGTCAGCATGCATTGGTGATTTTGTTTCTCGGCTAACTATTAGTTCCGCCAAAATCCTCATCATTGGCGATTTTAATTATTGGCCGTCAGACCCTCGTGAAAGCAGTCTTTCTGAGGAATTCACTGATCTTTTACTTGGTCTGAATTGTAATCAGCACATTACAGTGGCCACTCATAGCAAGGGCCACACCCTTGATCAAGTTTGGACAGCCAATCTTGACATTTCCCCTCCTTCAGTGTACTCCTGCCCTTGGTCTGATCACTCTTTTATTTCTTTCTCTTTTAATTTCATCCCACCTTTCCACTTTCCTCTTACTACCATTTTTGTCGCGCGTAACTGGAAGCGAGCTAACCTTGCAGAATTTCATTCCATTTTAGCTTCGACAGCCCCCAGGAACTTGGCCTCCATATCTGCCCAGGCTGATGTTCTTGAGCAGTGGCTGGTACATGTTAGTGACATAGTAGCCCCGTTAAGAACCATTAAAACTAAACGCCCCCACAACGCTCAGCGGTGGTTTACTGACCAACTGAAATTGGACAAATTTGCCCTCCGCCAAGCTGAGCGCCGTTGGAGGCGCAACTACGACCCTCCATTAAAAACTGTATATGTTGACCTATAAAGACAATACAAAAAATCTATCCTACTGGCCAAAACCACTTACTTTTCTCAGAAAATCTTGGACTCCGTCTCTAAGGCTAAGGACATCTTCTCAATTGTGGAGGAGCTCACTTTGCCAGACCGTGTTACTGTTCAACCCCAACCTACACAAGACCTTTGTGATTCCCTCAATTCATTCTTCATTGATAAAATCATCACCATTAAAAACAACATCCCTTCTTCTTCTTCTTCCATTCCTTCTTCTTTACCCCCTATGAACCCTTTTCGTTTTGATGCTTTCCCTCCCATTTCCTCAACCGAGTTTATCTCCCTGCTACACACGGTGAGCTCGGGTTCCCCTAACGATTGTTGTCCCCCTCAAATCCTTAAAGCAGCTTTCCTGGCCTGTCTAGATCCCCCGATGGAACTTCTTAACAACTCGCTTGCCACAGGCACAGTCCCGGATTCTTTTAAACAAGCGGTTGTAGTTCCTATACTCAAAAAGCCTGGTACTGATCCTTCTGTCCTGAGTAACTATCGGCCGATCTCCCTTCTCCCCTATCTGGGGAAAATTTTGGAGACCTATGTCACTCGCTGTCTCAGCACATTGATTGAGGGGTCTTCCTTTTTGGAAAACCAGCAAGCTGGCTTCAGACCAGCTCATTCGACCGAAGCTGTTATTGTGGCCGTTATGGATGTGCTGAGGCAAGGCGCCGATATGAACATTGCCCAGGCACTTGTTCTACTAGATCTGTCAGCCGCTTTTGACACGGTCGATCATGCTATCTTGATCGACCGTGTAAACAATGCGGGTATTCAGGGCATGCCTCTAACTTTGATCAGGTCTTTTTTGCACCAGCGTTCCCAGTCAGTTCATCTATCTACCTTTTCTGCCCCTTACTCCTCTCTCTCTTGTGGTGTTCCTCAAGGCTCTGCTCTTTCGCCTCTTTTATTTAATCTCTACATGCAACCTCTTATGGTTTCTCTCCGTTACACCCCGGTAACTATCTTTAACTACGCGGACGATCTTCAACTGATTTTCCCCGTTGATTCCTCTCCCTCCTCTTGTGTCAACTTTCAATCCACCATGCTGGCCATCTCTGAATGGATGCATTTTAGTCAGCTAAATCTCAATCCCAACAAGACGGAGTTGGTCTTGATAGGAGTGTTAGCTAACCCTTGTAATTCCAGCTTCTGGCCCCCCTCTCTTGGACCTCCGCCTTGTCCGGTCAATTTGGTGAAGAGCCTAGGCGTAATTATACGCAGTGACTTGTCTATGAGGCCTCAAATTAATGCTGTCACATCTTCCTGCTTTTTCCATCTACGCAGGATCTGCAAAATTCGTAGGTTCCTTACTACTGAAGCTCTCATACTTGTCATCATGGCTCTTGTCACCTCCCGTATTGACTACGCCAACTCCCTCTATGTTGGGATACCTGCTTACCATCTCCACCGGCTGCAGCTAGTACAAAATCAGGCAGCCAGACTAGTTTTCCATCAACCCAAACACCAACACGTCTCGCCCCTGTTGAGGAGATTGCACTGGCTTCCAGTTTCCTCTCGCTGCATGTTTAAACTGGGCTGTACTGTCTTTAAGGCTCTCATCGATCTTGCCCCTGCTTTCATCACTTCTAGCCTTAAGCGTCACCTTCCCTCAAGAGATCTTCGGTCCACTGCCCACAACCTGCTAACTGTTCCTAGATATAAACGCAAAAAGCATGGAGGCTTGTGCTTTTCTTTTTTAGCCCCCTCACTGTGGAACTCCCTTCCGATTTCACTCCGACTCTGCCCCAACTATATCTGTTTTCGTAAACTTCTAAAAACTCATCTTTTTCAATTAGCTTTTGAGTAATCCTGTTGTTCTGTCCCTCTGCAATTGTCTGTGAGCGCCATGAAACCATTTGGTGACCGTGTGCGGTATAAATATTTTTAACATAACATAACATAACATGCAGATGGGTGTGTACACCCAATTTATTGGAAATGCAATGCCCCCGCACCACCACCTTGAGTTTCTCCCACTCTTTCACGAGCGATGACGCCATCCTTGTATTCTACAGCCAGTAATTATGAATCACCTCTCCGAGTGATACCTGAAATGCCAGGGTCGTCCAGGAGGGTGGTATCCAAGTGCCAGGTTAGGATAATAGCTCTGTGGGTTGACCAAAGATAAATGAAAAGCAAGGGATTATTGTCTGAGTATGTCCTCGCTAAGTACTCTGCATCCACTACTCCCTTAACCAACACATCACAACAAAAGATCGCATCCAAGCGAATGTCTAATCCGTGCAAGTCAGATCAGAAGGAGTAGGCTTGTACCCTGGGTTCCATCTCTGCCAGAAATCTATGAGCCCCCAATACCCAAGCAAGGTGTGGGTGGACCCTGCTTTTTTATGCACCAGGGACATACGTAATGGGGGTAAGACCTGTCCAGGTAGGGGTCAGCCACACAATTAAAATACCTGCCAATTATCTTTAGGTATTGCAGAATGACTGTCAACAAGGATGTCAAGCTTGTCAAAAAAGCGTGTTGGCCAGCATTCCGGGCATACATATTTAGCAGTGCAACATCCTTACTGGCCAGTTGCCCCATTACTAAAACATACCGTCCCTCCGGGTCCACCATTACCTTATGCAATTTGAAAGGCCCACTGGGTATAATCCAAATCAAAGCCCCAGTGCAAATGCAGATTATGCAGTATAATAAAGTTGCCTCTCCACCTTTTCCAGAGAGCCCTTCCCTCACTGTCCTTCAAGTAGGTCTTTTATAAAAACGCTACCTGCGCCCCTCTGCATTTGATGTACGCAAGAACATTATAATGCTTTGATGCTATATTCAGTCCCTGCACATTTAATCACTCAAAGGCAGTGAGACATTGCAGTATTAAGGTGTGTGGGTACACGCACCAGGGCCTCCCTTGCCATTCACTCACCTGCTGCACCACCATCCGATCACTCCACACAGCCTCGTTCACCACATGAACACATATAAAGAAAGAAATATAACAAAAACCATAACTAACCCACTAAGTACCCACAACCCCCCCCCAGGACTGTGATATGAACACATCCTGTCCAAACAAAGATAGGCAAGGACCAAAAACTAAAGCCCGTTTACAGAAGTAATTGAGTCTTTTACAGAAAGTTCTGTAGGGGAAAGGGACTTGGCAACCCAATAGTGTCCTCTTAAGGAATATCCAATAAAGAATCTCGTAAAAATGTTGGCTCTCTGCCCCACTCCACTCCTCCCCAGGCCCACCACGAATTGAGTAAATGAAACAAAAAGAACAACAGCTCCATGATTACTATCCAGTCTACAAAATGTGGCTCAGTTCTGCCGGCATGAGTCAGATGAGGTTGTCTGTCATATTGTAACCCCTAATAGGGTGTGTCCCAGGCCTGGTATCACTGAGTTGTCTGAGCTCAAGGTAGACCCCCTGCATGAATGCGACCCAGGGTGTGATGAACCATCTCCAGGTCAAAATGAGGCCGCCACCTCCACCACCCTTGTCTGCTCCTCCATCGCCTGCTTCTTAGTGTGGTTGGGACACCCTTGCTTGCAGGATCTCTGTCACCTTGGTCTCTGCGGACCAGGCTGTTCCAGAGGGGCAGGTCACCAGGTCATCTTGTCAAAGAGTTACAGACAATCAAATGGTGCTGTGGTATCTGAGAAGAAGTGGGCCTTACCCTCCACCTGCACCCTCAGGCAAGCCGGGAATAAAAGAGCTTAAAGCAAACAGAGCTCCTTGAGCCTCTTCTTCACAACAGTGAAGGAGGCCCTCCGATTCTGGACCTGAATGGGGCAGTCTGGATAAAGGGAGACCCTAGCGTTCTCCATTGCAAAGGGGTGATGGATGCGTGCCTGCTTTAGAAAGAAGTCCTTGTCCCAGAAATGCAGTAGCGGGCTATCGCTGGATGAGGTGGGGACTATGGCAAGGGTGGCTGGGCAGGGGCTCTATGAGCATGCTCTAACGCAAAGAACCGCAATAAGCCCTCTGGGGTCACATCCTCCTGCCGTCAGTCCTCGAGAAAGCCCAGTATGAACTCACCCTCTAATTTTTACAGCTGACCAAATCCTGATATTATTGCAAAGAGTCTTCCCCTCCTTGTCATCAATCCTGCCCTCAAGTCGGCGAGTGTTAGCTTCTTTGTCGGTGAGTCGGCGATCCATGCTCTCGGTCTCTGGCAGTAGAGTCAGGAGGGAAGTCTAAAGGGCAGACACCTGAGTCAACATCTTCTTCGAGTTCTCCTGTATAAGGCACGCCTCCACCGATATGGAGCCCATCTTGTCCTCCAATCACTCCCCAGTGGCATCGATCACTGCCCGCAGCTTATCAACCTTGTCATCAAAGTGAGAGGGCATTCCTCCCCCTGTGTCCTGCTTGATACCCTCGTGGAATGTGCCCGTCAAGGAATTATACTTTAGTCTCTGGGAATGGACCATATTATAGCAGCATAAAGGGAGTCAGCCCACCACAGGTTCCAGCAACCAGGGAACACCCACAGTGTCAGCGATGAGGAGAGGTAATCTAGCAAGGACCAGTGTGGCCTCCGAAAAGGGAGGGGAGAGGATTACCAACAGTCACAGGCAGGGGTGCCCCCCATACTCTGCACTCCTTCAGACCCATCTTGGAGCATGCATTTGCCACCTTTCCCCAGTCCAGAACCCAGCCGCCCACACATCTTTGCCACATAGAACAAATAAGGTGGCAACAGGCCAACCACCACCTCCCCAGGCGGAACTGCTAGAAAGACAGCATCCTCTGATGAGTGGCACACTCCCCCATAGCTCCGGCAGCCTCCTCACACAGACACACCAGCCTGCCAAGGGTGCTGGTGATGAGCACCAGTGAAAGGCTACAAGCACTCGACAGTAAAATTAGAGAGAGAGGGCATGGGTGAATAGGTTTGGGGACCCCCTATGCATCGGCATTATGCTATTATTATAAGACCCCAGGCAGTCTGCCCCAAAGTTCCAGCAGTTCTCATGCTGGAGTCAAATATATGGTGTTAGAACACATGAGATACATCACATGCAATTACAGCGCGGTCTTTACAACAACTGCATTGTTACATTGCCTGCGATTGCATCACAAGTCGTTACAACGACTTGCTGTAGGGGGCGTGCTGGACTTAGGAATAGTATAATTTACTATTCCTTCTCCAGTTTCTGCAACAGCAGAGAAGGTGTTGGACTGTAAATCCAACACCTTCTTTCCCCATAGAGCTAGTCGTTGTAACTACTTGAGATGTAATCATATGCGATGTAACAACGCGGTCGTTGTAACAACTGCTTTGTAATGGCATGCAATGTATCGCATGCGAACTAAACAATGTCACCCGCCGGGGCCACCATCTTTTCACTGGCTGGCCCCAGTACATAGTAAAGATGCCCGGGGTGGCAGCAATGAGGCAGCTATGTTGTACTGCAGACCCCTGCAGCCCAGCCTGCCCATACGGGCTGTTTCTAGGATAGGGTGCAGGGCCACCAGGCTCCAAGATATGAGCAAAGAAGTCATGAGAGGAGCGAGCTGCCCCCTCAAAGTGTACGGCCCCCTTGCCGTCTCCAGTCTGGGCCCAGGTGTTGTCGCTGAGGAGCAAGAAATGACGAGCACCGCATGCTCCGTAGTATTTGCTCAAGGCCGCGATCTGGCTTATGCAGTTGGTGCCAATCCCACTCGTGTGGCGCAGTCTTTGCGGCGACCCGCTCATTTTCTGCAGCCTGTCACGTGCCCACATTGCTGCAATGTTTGGTGTCCCCTTGGTAGGCAGATTAGGGTGCGTACAGCTGCAGTGAAGGACTGGGGAGTCGTGAGGTGGCCGGGGAGCTCTTCTGCAACGTTACCTACAGCCTGGCAACAAGCTCTGACCCTAGGCAAAGGCTTTTTTTTTTTTTTTTTTTTTTAGGCTAAGGCTATCATGTTGTGAAAGACAGCACTAGCTTCCAGATGTATAAGAAACTATAACAGACTGTTAACAACATATAGGACCAGAAAAAATAAAAAGACACTGCTTCAAACAACCCAAAAGAAATCAATGAATCAACCAACAACATTTGTAAAGCACAACACTGTCACCACTAGGAATATCTGGGCGCTGTGTGTCCATCCAAGTCTTGAGTCTGTTTTTGAGGTCTGCCAGTGAGGGAGCTGTACGGAGTTGGAGGGGAATGTTGTTGCAGGTCTTGGCAGCGATGTAGGAGAAGGAGCGACCAGTACTGCGGCTGCAACAAATGCGTGGTGTGTTCAAGGGCAATTGAGGAGTGCAGGTGTGTAGACGGTTGGTGGAAGTTCAGTCGATGATTGATGTAGGCAGGTCCTAGGCCATGGCGAGCTTTGTAAGCGTGTGTGAGGATCTTGAGCTGGCTTCTCTTCTGGATGGGGAGCCAGTGGCGCTCTATAAGGTGGGAGGCAATGTTTTTCTCATTTGGGAAGGTCCAGGAGGAGTCTGGCTGCTGCATTCTGTATGGTCTGGAGTATTCTGAGGAGCTGGGTGGAGATGTTAGCGTAGTTGAGGCGGCTGGGATCCATTTGAAGATCCTGCGGAGCATTCAAAGTGTGTGGAAGCAGAAGAAGGCAACTACATTGACTTGTCATTTCATAGGCATTTGACTGTCGAGGACGATGCTGAGGCTTTTTGCATGGTTGGACGTTTTGGGGGTAGATCCAAGCTCTGCAGGCCACCAGTTGTGATCCCATGTGGAGGTGTTCTTCTCGAAGATCAGTACTTCAGTTTTGTTGGAGTTGAGTTGGAGGCAATTGTCTCTCATCCATTTGACAACATTGGTCATGGAGTTGCAAAAGTTGTTTTTGGTGTTGGAGGGGTCCTCAGGTGAGTGTTGTCTGCTTGGGAGATTATGTTGAGTCCATGGGATCTGGCGATGTCTGGGAGGGGGTCATGTAGACATTGAACAGGGTGGGGCTGAGGGATGATCCTTTTGGTACACCGCATATGATGTCTTTGGAGGCGAAGGTGAAGGGAGGTAGTCAGATGCTCTATCACCGTCCTGTAAGGAAGAAGGTGTCTTGCTATATGCCTATGTTGTACAGTCTTTTAATGAGGGTGTTGCAGGAGATGGTGTTGAATGCTGCGGAACGGTCGATGAGGATCAGGGTCACAGTTTCTCTTCAGTTGAGGAGTGTTATGATGCCATCAATAGTGGCAAACAGAGAGGTCTCAGTGCTGTGATTGGAATGGAATCCTGATTGCCAGGCAACCAGTAGGTGGTTTTGTTCCAGAAATTTGGTGAGCTACTTGTTGATGGCTTTCTCAAGTTCTTTGGCCAAGTAGGGTAGCATGGAGATTGGATGATGATGATTTTTTATATTTCTGTGGTGGATCAAGGCTTTCTTTAGGAGGGTTATGACATCTGTGTGTTTCCATCTGTCCAGGTAGGTTGCTGTGTAGATGGTGGTATTGAGGATGCTAGTGAGTTGCGTGCTGATTTGATTTGTTGATATGTTATAGAGGTGATTGGGGCAGGAATTGGTGGGTTCCCCAGAGTGGATGGAGACATAATGGCTGGGGTGGTCAGGGGGGCAAGTGGAGACCAGATGCTAATTGTTTGGCTGATGTTCGCTGGTTGGTTGAGGTCGTTGCGGTTGAGGATGGCGGTTTGGAGGGTGAAATGGTTGTAGATGTCGGTGATCTTGCTATGGAAGTAGTCTGAGAGGGTGTCGTAGAGTTCTTGAGAGGGATGAATGGTGTTCTCTATGGCTGTTGGGTTGGAGAATTCTTTGACTATTTTGAAGAGTTCCATTGTGTGGTTAGCCATGGAGTTGATGCAGGTAGTGATGGCAGATTTCTTGGCTTCCTTGATGTGCTGGTGATATTTGCTGAGGGCTGTTTTGTGAGCTGCTCTGTTGGCGGGGTTCTTAGTGGTGCACCACTCATCTTCAACACCTAACATGGTCAAACTTTTATTAAAGGAGACATTTTTGTGCATCTTAAAAATATCAGTTTCTCTCAAGGGCAAAGCTTATTTACCATACCACAGATTACACTGCTTATTAAACCTAATCCAGAATACTGCCTCAATCTGTGGGAAATAACACTTCTGTTACCCTCAGGTGATATTAGTAGGATGAGATGAAAATATGAAAGCTAGAACAGTTCTTCCTCCACATATACTCCCAGGACAGTATGATGTGTTTTGCCTAATTTCCAGTCTTAATGACTTGATTTGATGTTTTAAAAGCTCTTTAAGTGTGCTTTGGTCTATTTTATACACCAAGGAATTTTGTTTTATATATTGTCACTCACAGACCATGCCAGCACCACAAAGCACTTTTTTGCTGATGGAAAAATGTCTCTGACCCAAACAAATGTCTAAGTGCTTTTAGATCTCACACTGATTAAAAAGGAATGAAGATCATAACTAATGTTGTGAGATTAGGGAGTTTGTGTTGCTTAAAATAAAATGACACAGTCAACTTAACCAAATTTAAAACTTTAACTCTATCTGTGCTGCCTATAAAGCCAGTGAACTAGTACCAAGAACCCTTTCAAATTGACTAATAAATCTATTAGATGCCTTTAGATTAACATAACATCTAAAAAATTGTCAGAGAGTGGTTTTCCGCCAAAATTGGTAACTCTGTGCTCTGACATTTTCAAAATGCAGGGATGTGTTGTATTTACAAAAACACGATTCACCCCTGTTTTCCCTAGCGTTGGTGCTAAAAAAGCTGCCTAGCACTAGCGCAGGCACCCTTGCGTCATGTTACAAGGATGCCTATGCTGCAGATGTGATTGTTTATGTGCAGGAAGGCACACCTTCCTGCACATAAACAATCTTGAAAGGCAATTTGTTCTTTCCATGCTGCAGCACACATGGCAAGAGCAAAAAATGAGGAAAAATATTTTTCTCCTCATATCGCCAGTCTAAGACCGGGTATTCCCTTATAAAAATGGGGCAGCGTCAAAAAGCAATGGGTGTTGCAGCTGGACACCCATTACATGCCCCTTTCACGCTAAGTGAAGCGTGAAAAAGGTCCTTATTTAAAAGGGGGCGGGAAAGCCATGTTAAGTGGCTTAAATCCGCTTTGTAAATTGGGAGAAAGGGATGTCGCCACTAGAACATCACTAACAGTGATGTTCTGGTGGCGATAGCCCCTTGTAAATATGCCCTTCCCAAAGCCTGAAAGGTATATGCTAACCTCATTGTGCAATGACTACTGCAGAAGGGCCCCTCTATTCCTGTCTTGGTTATGTGGAACAAGTGCTGGAAAAATGAATCTGCCATGGAGTCCTTTACTTTATCAAAGCTGTCCCAGTAGTGGTCCATTAAGACTTGTTTTCCAAACTCCGATAAATTACCCTAAATTCATATGGCAGACTAGAAGAACTAGGTTAGCATACAGAAATGGTCAGCTTTCGGAATTCTCAAGTGGTATGGCACCGTATAGACTTTCTAGTATATTAAAGAGTGTTGCAGGTTTGTGTGGTTGTTGAATGGTCCTGAGAGAAACAAATAAATACTGGACACACATGCACAGAGCGATAACAGAAGGAACAATTTGGGACTTAATTTGGATGCTGAAGCAAGATAGACCCTCTAATATGTTCCTCAGCACGCAATAAGCACAACACAACAATATAGGATGTTCTTAATAAAAATTATGAACTCCCCAACTTCACCCTCCCAAACTCAACAGTTCTCTACAATTGAGCTCTTACCCCAGAATAAGAACCGGGCTAACTTGACCCACAGAGAACCGGCAACTGCCTCAATATCTCAGATATGTATAAAGGCCAAAATATAATACAATTTTAGGAATGCAAAAGGAATATCAATTTGGACAAAAATTAGTGTTACAACTATGTAGAATTAAGACACTGGACCATCCAACCAACAGTAAAATCTACTACCAACAAGGGAACTTACCCCCATTGAAAAAATGTGTTAGAACAGTGGGTGACACAAAAGGGTGAATAAGCACTCTAGAAAAACTAATTTTAAATGGTATTCCATTGGCCTTTCTGACTTTTAAAACAAAATGGAATACTGTACTGGGGATGAAAATAACTGAAGAACAATGGAGTAAGATCTGGCAAGACATTTTTTAAAACTTTCACAGAATAACCCACTAGGAAGTCCATGGTAAGGTCGTTGTGGATTGATACTTGTATCCCACATGGCTGAATACATTTTACCCGCAATCCTGTGTTCTATGCTGTCTATGATGTGGGCTGCTCGGAGACTTTTTGCACACACGGCGGGTTTTCCGGTAAAAAACTAACCCTGGACAAAGCACTACACTACTATCACGTAGTTTACGGAGTTTGCGCTACTTCGCACTACACAAATTGCACGTAGCACAGTGCAAACACGCGTAGCGTAGTGCAGTGGTCATTTTTTGCTTGCTCGCGGTCCTCAACGTCAAGTTGGTGACCGTAAGCAAGCAAAATTATCTCCTGGCGAGACTTTGTCCTCGTTCCCGATCAGCAACATCAATTTGCCGATCAAGAGCATGGAAAATGAACCTCCCGGCGAGCTTCTCAACGCGGGGAGGTCAGGTTTCTCATTGCAAGTGGTCGCCTATGCTCGCGATTAGAAACTACCAGTCCGCGTTGAGAAAGCTGTCGCTCGAGTAAAAATCTACTAGAACGGCAGTAAAATACATCTCGCTCTGTGCAAGATGCTGTTTTCAATGATTGCACAGTCACATCCGGCACTGTGCAATCATCGTGAACAGGGTACTACGCAGTTCTACGCGTAGCTCGCGTAGTGCAAAGTGCACTTTGCGTAGCTTCGCGTAGCGCTACTTCGCGAACTACGCCCATTGCTATACAAAACATATGACAGGGCAGCCTGTGCATAAAATCTTTTTGGAAAGAAATCTTAAGCAGCAATGAAGTAAATTCTCGGTCAGTCTATATCGAAAGACATTGTTTTTGTCTTACCCTCCGTTCTCCCACGCTAAACTATCAAATGAGAGGAACTCTAGTCGCATTCTGGAAAAAAAAGGATTCCCTGCTAATTACATTTTCGTACCTTAAACTATGGAATACATAATTTGCAGAACGAGTTTCTACCGCCCTGACTAATAACAATAATTCCTTTGTAGGAACATGGTACCCGTTGCTGGAATTTTTGTGGAAACGCCTTCCAATGTCGTGTTGTCCTGCAGGTCAGAAAGTTCTTCATTTATTTTATTACTGAAAGAAGCGCCACTATAATTCCAAACCATATGTAATTTGGGGTATGAACCCAGGTCAGATCATTCTATATTCCGTATGTATAGAAATTACTTTGAGCTTGACCGGCAGTCCTGTGCCATGATGTTTAAGATGAGAATTAATAACACACGTTTTGAACTGGAGGGGGAAGGCAGGGCACAAGTCGTTAAAGAAATGAAGTGGGGGTACTAACCAAGTTAGGTAATATTCAAGTGACATCAGGGAGCGTGACATCAAAGAGCATGATGTCAAGGCATATGACCTTGTATTTGGCATCACAGGCAGTGACATCACCAGAAATTACATCTGATGTTAATATCTCACCCACATTTAGCAGATTTATTATGAGTACATTTAAGCGCATTACGAGAGTTTACAGATTACAGTTTGCGCCAGGGTTGTGCCAAAAAAGTGGCGCAATCCTGAAACAAAATTTGTGCCTAAACGAATACATTACTAATACAAGTTGAAACATGGTATTAAATATGTTATGCTTAATTGA
Organism: Lissotriton helveticus; assembly: GCF_964261635.1. Lineage (NCBI taxonomy): Eukaryota > Metazoa > Chordata > Amphibia > Caudata > Salamandridae > Lissotriton > Lissotriton helveticus. Next base: position 404,933,035 of record NC_136072.1, on the reverse strand, counting down.
TTGTAAATTCTGTATTTTAATATACCTTATGGGGTTAGGGCACCTGCTGCAGAGATCTTTGTGTGCCCGGTAAATTTCAGGGAATAATAATAATGGTAAGATAGCTCTGGAGGTTGACACTTTTGCTAGAGAGATCTGTGTTTTGTCTAGTCCCAGATTTGAAGCAAAGTAGTACAGAAGGTTAATCTGTAATGCACATCATGTAACACGCAGATGACAGATTATTATTTTATGTAGATTGGTACGTGAGTTACTGCTTTTAATACAGAATTCCTTTTCTTTCATGCAGTTCATAATTTGCAATCCTTCTAATATATCACAGTGAGCTATTAAGAACATGTGACCCCTACACTTTGTAACCCACATTGTCTTATATAAAACATCATGTACATTGATTTAAACACTTACCTGATTGTCAATGCAAAGTGTATGTGTTATCTTAAGCAACCCAACACCTGCATTAGGATGAGTAGTGCTATAAAAGAAATAAAATAATGTTTTTTAAATTATTTGTGTAAATATTGGGACAGACCAAAACATTTGGAATTTCTTACTTTCTCCTGAAGAGATTTACCCTATATAATACAGAGCAGGGGGATTATTTAAGCTGGCGTTCCACTCGGAGTACTGTTTGTTCGGTCTCGTCAATATGCGGACCTTTCTGCTTAATTGCAGCCTTTAGAGACTTTTGGGGCAGCGCTTCAGGTCTAACCTTATCAATTTTGGGTACAAATATCGAACTCCAACTTTGACATCTAATATATTGTATTGCGGTTTCTGCCTCTAAAGTCATATATTTACAGACAAGACCTCGACGTATCTTTGCCAATTTTATCTGCTAAGCCTTGAGAAAGTCACAGTACTTATTGATGGTACTGACGAAACACGTGTCGGCTGTTTTTGTTGATTCTACATTCATTTCATGACGCAACTTTAAATAAAGAAACTAAAAACATGAACTTTCTGCTCTGTTATCCTGTCTATTAACGAAGATTCCATGACATTTGGAATTGGACTGATGTGCCTATACACTGTGACTAACAAGTCATAGAATCTTATTGGCTCCTAAGGATTGTGCTCTTCTTGACCCCTTATTTGCATTCATATATTTTCCAGTCTTTGACTGGTATTAGTCACTCTTGGTAGTGAGTGACAGTGGTCTATGTAGCACTCTGATTCAAATTGAAGACTTTATCTCACATTGTGAACCCAGTACTATTATTCAACTTAAGAGAGCTAGTGTATGTGCGGTTCTTTCCCTTTGGGAAGCACCACTACCAATCTTTTCTGTTATAGTACAGAAGATTAATCTGTAATGCACATCATGTCACACGCAGATGACAGATTATTATTTTATGTAGATTGGTAGGTGAGTTACTGCTTTTAATACAGATATCCTTTCCTTTCCTGCAGTTCATAAATTGCAATCCTTCTAATATAGCACAGTGCGCTATAAAGAACATGTGACCCCTACACTTTGTAACCCACATTTTCTTATATAAAACATCATGTACATTGATTTAAACACTTACCTGATTGTCAATGCAAAGTGTATGTGTTATGTTAAGCAACCCAACACCTGCATTGGGATGAGTAGTGCTATAAAAGAAATAAAATAGTGGTTTTTAAATTATTTGTGTAAATATTGGGACAGACCAACACATTTAGAATTTATTGCTTTCTCCTGAAGAGATTTACCCTATATAATACAGAGCAGATGACTAACTCCATGATGATAATGCAAACTATCAGAAAAAAGAATCAGGTATTAAATTTCATCTGATTATTCTCCAAAGTAAGCATTAGCAAGGTATCTCTTTCTACACTGCCTTAAAAGGGCAACCCTAAGCTAAGAAGCATTCCATAAGGGTTGTTGCGGGTATTCTGTACATATACAGAACTATGCACAGGAAACCAGGACCTCGGTAGATAGAGGTGTACCAACTTATCCCCTCAGTACCCAAAATCCCAAAAACTGACTAGCAATAGTGTCTCATTCCATTCTCCGACTAACGGTGAAGCTACCAATAATTAGACAACCCAGAACACGACACTCCTGACTCTCTCAGGAATCACGGGAGGAAGACAACTCTTTCGCTCACTCACTCATACTTGTCCACAATAAAAGTATTCAGAGTCACAGTATAGTTTAAAATGTTTATCTGAACTAACGCGCTCTATGGTACAGTACACATGCCTTTACTAGCAGCAAAATGCATAAAAACAGTATTGTCAGCATTATCACAATTCCATAGAATACAATCGGGGATCTCATTTCATAAAGACAGTGGAAAAGCGCTACAGTGCCCAATAACGTTTCCGGTGCTAAGATATAGTTTATTATATAAAAGAAGACCCCTGGGCTTTGTCAGCAGACCCCATATCTTAAGGCCTAGATTAAATGTTTACATCTCAGGACAAGCACAGCTCTTCTCTCTGGAAAGGTTCCTCTCCAAGTGTGTGCACAACATGCTTAGCTGGCAATGTTCAAGCATACAATTTTCAGTAGTGCAGCGGTGTGTCATGTTATGTCTAGGTGCAAGGGACTGACCAGAACAGAATAACAAGGGGCATTGTTGATCGGCCTTGTACATCATGTGCAGACTAAACCTAAGAGCACAGCAGAGAATGTTAAAAGCAGACAGTTCTCATGTGAAAACGACACAAAGTCTTGCAAAATATATGTATGTGGTGCTGTGTGCAATAGCAGCCTAATGGCAGCGAAGCTCATGCTAACTTAGCAATGTCGACAATGAACCCGCTATCCATACTAGAGGGTGAAATCAGAAAGGTGTCTGCAGCTGGAGTCTTCAGTAGAAGACACTCCAACCATGGGTCAAGCTGCATAAAGCCACACAAGCAGAAAAATGGGTCTGCTCCCTGTGAAAACCTAAGATGACTCTCCTGTCCCTCACTTCATCCAGCATAAAATATTAATTACAGTCAGAGTAGACAATTCCACGAGATCTTTGCTAGCGAATGTCCATAGCTTGAGCACAACTGGATACTTTCACCACCTTACCCACATCTATAAGTTGCAACTTGGCTAGTCCTTGGTCATTCATCTCCTCTCTCCTGAGAACTAGTCTCCTTGCTCGTTGCCGCACTTCCTCTTCTCCTATCTATCTATCTATCTAAAAAAACAAAATCCTCCTATGTTAACTAATGGGGCTTTCTCTCTCCATACCTGCAGTGGAAACAAAATACAAGTATACACATTCTACATTGAAGGTTAAATACGAATTACATGTTAGACTCTAAATGTGAGCATGGACCAAACTATTTCTCGAAGCCCATTCCAGACAACTTTAGTAGTTCAGAGCGTTACAGAATATGTGCACATTTCTACATACAAAATAAATGCAGATTCCTAATACATGTGTAAATTCTAAAGAATTACGAAGATGTAATTCTAAATGCACTTGCATGAAATAAATTCTTGTTACATGTATAAATGTTTAAACATTAGTTAACACATATTCAATTTTAATAACCTTACAATGGAACACATCTTTGTTACTTATCCTGTCACAGTGATACATAAATGTCACTTAAACCTTTTAGCATGTCATGTGAAATACTTTAAATATGCAATACTCCACTCTCTTTAGTAACACTAATTACACAGAATATATTCAAGTGCTGGCTACATATAAATATGACGCACTCCTACAATATCTCAGATGGGATCAAGATTACATTTCTCCACCTCTCTTAAGTACCTGTGAAGTGATAACAAGCTGTGTGCCTTTGTTTCCCTTCAGTTTCATTGCATCTTAGTGTAAGGCTCCAGACCGCGCCCAGGCAGGATAATATTGGAACAAATGGAGGCCTGATGTCCCCTTCACTGCCGCTGTAATCTTTGGCTCATCTAGAGGTAAAAAAAGCCTCCTCCCTGCCTGTACAATGCTGGTGGGATTAGAAAGCAGACGATTGGCAGGCGCTGCTGAATGTGTCCTAGTGTCTGAAATTACACCGGACAAGTTCAGCATATTTCTTTGTGGCCCAACTTCTTGGCAGGGTGGACAGTGTCCTCCCTATGAAAATAGTGGGTGGGCACCTTCTACCCACGTGTTTCTCCCACTTGGTCACTGGGAAAGGGGGTATAGTTAAAGGGAATGAACAATTATGTTGAGAGGGAAAGGGAGCATAGTTAAGGGGAAATAACATTTATGTTGAGCGTACACCCTAAGTTCTTTCTCTCCAAAATGTCAAACTCTTTAGCAACATCATTAGGACTTGTATTATGTTGGCATAAGATAACAGCTGATTTTTTGTTTATATTTCAAAATATTTTTATTGCATTTTGTTTCCCAAAGAACAAAATACAGCATGAACTAGTAAATCAAATCAAAATCAAAATTGGCTTTATTCGATTTACATAAGAAATCATAAAAGCATACAGGAACAGTTTATATCATACATTTTTAAAAGATTTCCACGTTAAAAAATTTGAAAAAGTTTGTAAAGAATCTGTAAAACATTTTGCATGTATAAGAGGTCAGCAATAAACATGTAATCGAAAAAGTCTCAAGTTTAGTAATTCTGGCGGATTTAAACATGTTAGACTTACACCATCGAGTTTCTGTATTTTACCACTGACATTAAAAAGCGAGAAACAACAAAGATTACATGCACCTCATCTAGCAAAAGTAACTTCAAATAAGCAGTTTTACATGTTCTTATGCCCCAGGATTTAAGAAGGGGTAAGAGGAATAATTTCCTCGGAGCAGAGTAAAAGTTACAAAAGAACATAATATGAATGTTACTTTGCGAAGAATGGTCGTCACATGGGCAAAGTATATTCGCCGGAGTCCAATCATTGTGTTTTGGAAAAGTGACCATTCGGAAGAAGGTACCTAAACGCAGCCTAGTAAGAAGCATACGGGGATATGGTGCAGTTTCAATCCTGAGATACATTTGTAAACCCTCAATAGGAGTAATTTCTTGATAACACAGGGTAGAACTCTTATGTTTCTCAGTGTTCCATCTGGCACATTCCAGTTGTGTCATTAAAAGTTTTTTGAGAGCTGGCCTGGACAAGTTTTCTAAGGACTCTGGCGTATCATAAAATTCGGAGTGTCCAATTTCAGCGAACATCATCTGGACGTATCGTAACCACTTGATTTTGGATGCGCCATCCAAATTTTTACAGTCCATGATGAGTTCTCTATTAAATTGGCATTCCAAAGTTGTCCAGATTTTGTGCCACAGCAAACACGGTGATAACTTTATAGTGTCGCTAAGGTATTTGAGGCCAGTCTCAATGTGGGTGGTAAAAGTCGAAGTGGATTTGCTCACACCTAGTAAGTAGCGAATAAAAAGGTTTTCACAAGTTTGTAGTGAGGACACGTTTTCGAAGCCCCATAAGCCTGCTCCATAAGTGACTGTCGCTATACACTTAGCTTGATAGATCTGTAACATCTCTGCAGTCGGTTTGCCCCCTATTTTTGCTGCGAAAGTTCGCAGGGCCCCAATGGCGCGACTAAAGGCAAGTTTCCTCGCGGATACTGCGTGTTTCCAACCTCCTTTCCTTTAAAAAACGACACCTAGATAACAGAAGGTGTCTGTGCACTCAATTCTCTGCTCGTCAAGATATATCGAACATTGTGGCCTTTTGTATTTTTGGGTGCATGCCATGGAGAAGGTTTTAGAGATGTTCACTTTCAGATTTCGTTTCCCCATATAAGATGAGAATGCAGTTACTGCTCTCTGCAGCCCTACCTTAGTCCTAGATATAATTGCTGCGTCATCGGCATATAAAAGAATGGGTACAGGCCTACCATTAATTGCTGGATAGTCACTTTGGATGTTTATTAAGTGCTCTACAATAGAATTTATATAAAAACAGAATAAGAGGGGCGCGAGTATACAGCCTTGCCTAACCCCTCTGTTTATGGGAAATTTCTGTGTGCATTGACCCTGGGACCCGAACCTCACTCTAGCCCCGGCATCTCTATATAGTTCTTTTATAAATATGATGATGGTGGAATCCACTCCGATATGTTCCAATGTTGACCAGAGCTGAAGGTGGTCCACGCAGTCAAATGCTGTGCTGAGGTCAACAAAGGTAACAAACAGGTCCCCTTTTTTGGCCTCGGTGTATTTGGAAATCAATAGGGACAGATTAAGGCATTGTTCCTGGGTACCCATTCCCTTTCGGAACCCGTATTGGAATTCGGAAATAACCTTTTTCTCTGTCTCCCAATGTTGAATTCTCTTAAGGACGATCCTTCCTGCAATTTTCATAAGACCGTCCAGTAGAGATATAGGACGGTAGCAAGCAGGATCGTCCCTGTTCCCCTTTTTAAAAATGGGCACTACAATTGCATCTGACCAGGTGTTAATTAAGCCACATTTGTTTCCCATATTTAAAACGTTAGTTAAGAGGGGGGCCCAAAAATCGAGGTTTGTTTTATATACATCCACAGGGGTATAGTCGGGGCCAGGAGCTTTCCCTGATGGGCTTTCCCTGATGGCATTTTCCACTTCTAGTGCAGTAAAAACCAAGTCAATTGGATAGGGGGATACTGGGGGGTCAAATGACTGGTGATCATAAGATATATTGTTCAAAGCTAAGGATTCCTTTTGTTTGGTCTGAGTATCCCCCTGGCTGTTAGAATAAAGTTTGCCGTAATGTTCTACCCAGAGGTCTGCAGTAATTGCTACATCTATGCAGTTGTCACTAGCTTTTGTGTTATATACAGATCTTATAACTTTCCAAAAGAGGTTAGCGTCCTTATTCCTGGCAGCTTCCCCCAAAGCTTCCCAAGCCTCCCATTTCATTGTTGCCTTGCGGTGATTAATTTCCCTTTTATACTCTCGTCTGGCCTCGGAAATTTGCACCCTATCTTTTGGGATAGCGTTTAAAACGTTCTTCAGTTTCTTCAGGGCAGCTGTGCAGCTAGAATCGAACCACCCGCGTGTGTGTTTCTCGTTCTTTTTATGGCTCCTCGTTAGCATATCTTTAATGTAAAGCTGAATATTAGCAAAAGCTGCCATGATCGCCTTTGGATCAATATCCTCTTCTAAACAGACAAGTATGTCTGTAAAGCAAGATGATATGAGGCTGTGGAAGAAGGTTAAGGGATTCATTTTCTCCCACTTTATCACATAGCCGTTTTTTTTGTTAGAGTGACCTCCAGGGGATATAGCGGCCCACAAGATTCCTTTGCTTTCTCCTCTGTGATCATTACCCCAAAGGAAATTGGATAATGATCGCTCATTGGGTCATCCCCAATCTCCCAGAAAGTTATAAAATTGGGTTTGATGGGTGACGCCAGTGCAAAGTCAATTGTGGTTTCACAGCCTCTGCCGTTATATGTTGGGGCAAAGGGAACTGGGGGGGAACATGCCTGATTAACGAAAGTAAGATCAAAAGAGAAAATAATGCTGTTGAGGAGGGATCCCAACTTGGTGTGTGAGAAATGGAAAGGGCCATCCTCATCATGATCTGAAAGGCCGCACAAACCTAACTCAGAAGATGGGCAGATGGCACAATTGAAGTCTCCCACCCATAGAACTATGTGGTCCCCCGTGTTTTGATCTCTCACTTTATGAATGTGGTGTGACATTTTATTCAAGGTCAGTTCTACTTCATTTGCTGGCATGTTATTATAAAAATTTACCAATATCACCTTTTGTGTGGTGCCCCATTTGAATAAAAGAATTTGAAAGTATTGATCTGGGTGGAAATCATATACCTTTATGTCTCCCACATTCGATATATATATGCACAGGCCCCCTTTGTTTCGACCCTGGGGAGAGGGAACCGCGGGTGAATGAAATGTTCGATACCCCATAATATGACTTTCCTCAACAAGCCAAGTTTCTTGCAGGCAAAGAACGCCATGCTTCTGTATAATCTCCAGCCAGGGTTTATGGGTGATCTTGTTACCCAAGCCTGCTACATTCCATGATAGGAGTGAATGTTTTAAGTCGATGTTTTTCTGGGGTGGTTGGCCAGCATTTCCCGTTACGTCTATCGAGCCTAGGGAATGTACCACCTCTAGATTTTGTGTGGCGCGCACAGCAGGGGTACCCTGAGCTGGGCAGGGTTCCTCTGGACCCAGGGAATTTTTAATTTTGTTAACAGATGGTAAATTGTCAATGTTACTGGCCTTGGTTGGAAGATTTAGAGCGCTCAAGCAAGGTGAAAGATCAAGAGTTCCCAGTCAATCCACCTGATCTAGGCATTCAAACCTATTCATAGTGGGTGCACCTTCCCACCAATTCTTATTGGGTTGCCATTCCCGCCCGTGCCCCTTCTATCTGTGGTTATGGGCTGTGGACCAGACCCCAAAGGGCTCAACTATCTGTTTTGGAGGGTAAAAAAAGGTAAGGGGTTTAGTAACAATCGATTGGTGCATCGCCTGTGTATCCCATGCGGTGATAAGTTGGGCTGTGTGGGGGTCTGCAAATGACACCACAATACAGTCTCCTAGTATGGTTTTATTAGTGCGACCCACCCATGGAACTCGCCTGACCATTAAGACCCTGCTCGTGGTGGTGTGCGGATGCTGCCTGTTGGCATTTAACCAGTGGATCACTTTGTTCTTTAAGGACCACTGGGTTTCCACGGTGTGAGGGGCAAGTGTAGGTACCCCAGCCAAAATGGCAACATAGGGCCCGGCATCGGGAGGGAGGTCAATATAGCCCCCGCGAAAATTCTGTTGATTTTGGTGTTGGTTAAATGTGCGCTGTAAAAGGGGGGAAATAGGCTTGGTCACATTCTGATCATTTCTAAAAGAGTTTTTGGGCTGCGCTTGTTTTATGGGGGGTTTTGTATCTGGTTTTGATGAACTTAATGGAAGGGAAACAGGAACGTTTGCAATTTTCCGGGGTTTAGGAATTGGAATCGGTTTGAGTAATAAGGAGGGCAAAGGAGAGGGGAGAATTGTAGGAGCAGGGGATGCCTCGTTAGGGACTGATACCGATTGGATGCCAGCATTTGAGGCTGGAACAGGTTGGGTACCATCATTACTCGCCTGTGAGGAACCCTCAGTAATCTGGGGATATGTAGCTTCCAGTTGTTTTAGGCTAAGCGTGGCCAGGGATACTAAAGTTTTGTCCATTTCAAGCAGGTGAGTCTCAATACGTGACAGTCTTAGTTCGAAAGGTGACAATAGTTGTTTCAGAGTAACCCAGACTGTTTTGAGAAAGTGTTCATCATCATCACCCGCCTTGCCCATATCCCTCCCTAAGTCATTTTGGCCTCCCCTTGTTGAGTTGTCGCCAGGACGAGCACAATTCTCTAAGGCAGGAACAGTAGTGATGTTAGGATAGATACAATCACTCTCACCCCCTGTTTGCTGAATGACTGCATGTGATGTTTGTTTAAGCTCCCCTATTTTTGGCAGAGTTCTTCTAGAATTGAAAAACTGATGCCTGGCAATTTTTGCTTTCTTGCGGTTGTAGGCAAGTTTAGCCATATTCTTCCTTTTCATGGTTTGACGATGTAGATTTTTGCTTTTTACTACCGAGAAGGAAGGGATAGGGGTATCCAGCAGAGTGATAGGCTTTTCCTGTACAGTAGGGAAATAATTCTCCGTGGTTTTAGGGGACATGGGTGTAAAAATAAAAGAGGAATCTAATGGGGGTGAAGAGGAAGAAAGATGAGAGTGATGAATGTCGGCATGTGCTAGCAGAGGGAGGGGGTGTGCAGCCTGTTGAGGGGATGCAGCGCACGCAATGTTTCCCAAGGATGATTTTTTAGAGTTCACAAATGTTTGTGAGAGCCTGCGCGCAGCGTCAAGCTCAATAGAAACCCTACTCTGCATTTTTGTAATTTCGGCGTCTATTGCCGAATTTGTCTTTACAAGAAAGTCATCCAAGGTGCCATTTAACTTTGTCAGGCCCAGTGCAGTCTTACTACGGCTCCCCCTAGTACACATGATATATGGCAGATATAATTCCTGTATCGTACTCACTAATATCCAAGGCCGAGCCCAAAGTCAATGGTACAGACCAAGGGGGGTGGGCCAGGCCAGTCCTCTTAGGCCTCGAACGGTCCCGCCCTTGTCCCGGGCTTATCCCCGGGCGCTCCCGCGCGCTCCCGCGCAGCGTCTCTCACTGGTTTTTGTAGACCATTAGCAATGGGGCGTGGTACGGGAAGGTGTGGGCGGGGCGTTCAGGGAGAGCGGGGCCAGGTGACTCAGCCTCACGCTCGCAGCCCTGAAGCCTCACACGCCCCCTCGGTGCAGCCAGGCAGGAAACCAAGAACAAGGAACAAACGGTGAGATGCAATCCGCAGCGGGACCCGCGAAGCGGGTTCCGCAAGTCGTGGGGTTAGGCAGCCCTTGGAAAAACGAACAGCTCCAGCCAGGTCAGGTCCAACAGCCAAATTGAGTGAGTCCAGGTGCCTTTTTAATTAGAGGAGGTGAGGGCGGGGCGTTCAGGGAGAGCGGGGCCAGGTGACTCAGCCTCACGCTCGCAGCCCTGAAGCCTCACACGCCCCCTCGGTGCAGCCAGGCAGGAAACCAAGAACAAGGAACAAACGGTGAGATGCAAGCCGCAGCGGGACCCGCGAAGCGGGTTCCGCAAGTCGTGGGGTTAGGCAGCCCTTGGAAAAACGAACAGCTCCAGCCAGGTCAGGTCCAACAGCCAAATTGAGTGAGTCCAGGTGCCTTTTTAATTAGAGGAGGTGAGGGCGGGGCGTTCAGGGAGAGCGGGGCCAGGTGACTCAGCCTCACGCTCGCAGCCCTGAAGCCTCACACGCCCCCTCGGTGCAGCCAGGCAGGAAACCAAGAACAAGGAACAAACGGTGAGATGCAATCCGCAGCGGGACCCGCGAAGCGGGTTCCGCAAGTCGTGGGGTTAGGCAGCCCTTGGAAAAACGAACAGCTCCAGCCAGGTCAGGTGTCCCTTCCTGCACTTGAACAATCATAAATGGTGATTTGTAACTTCGATGTGTGTTGATTGTGGAGAAGTGTGGCTCAAATGGTTAGAGCGGCAGACCCTGATGCAGAGGTCTGGACCGGGACCAGGGTTCAATACCCGCCTCGGCGGGTCTTGGGCTCAATTTCCTCAGACCCGATAATTCTCGCCTCGGTGCCTATTCTAATCATAGGTCCCACTCTGTGACTCTGGGCAATAGCTTGCTTAATCTCCACAACGGCCCCATTAGCGCTGGGATGCCTGGTTTCACCCTGGGGGTGCCCAGGAGTGGACACTCACAGGGAAAACCAGGAAGGGTTCCTAAGAGGTATACGTACAGCGCCGGGACACTTCCTTCGGGAAGTAGCTGTGCGCTCTATAAATATTGGTACATTATGCAGCACACATAGAAGTTACAACTCATCATTTTTAAAATGATTGTTTATATGCAGGACCTTCCTGCACATAAACAATCATACATGGCATTTTGCTGTTTCTGTGTATGCTGCACGCAGAAACAGCAAAACGCCACAGACAAACGCACACAGAAGCACACATAGCAACAGCAAAAATGACAAGAAATAAAACATTTCTCCTAGTTTTGCCTGTTTAACACCAGGTTTTCCCTGATTCTAATTTTGGCGCTGCCCATATGTATGCCGCACATGTACGTCCAGGAAAGACATGGCTTGGCAGTTCTGGCTGGACTGTTCCCATGAGGCACAGGGTCAAGGCTGATTTGCATATGGCCATGTCTGAACTGGGATGGTGTGGAGTGCGAAAAAACGATGGATTTAGGCCCAGATCTCTGTACTGGGGTGAATGTATGACATTGTTCTGCATTCTGTCCATCAACTGTTGGTTTTGCATTTGTCACCCCGAGTGGGATGGGTATGCTCAGACGTGAGTCCCATGCTCTCCACACCACTGGAGTCAAGCTAACCTGGCTGAAGATGGCTGATATCCAGAAACCGGTCCTAGGATGCTTGATTCCGGTCCAGGAAAGACATGGCTTGGCAGTTCGGGCTGGACTGTTCCCATGAGGCACAGGGTCAAGGCTGATTTGCATATGGCCATGTCTGAACTGGGGTGGTGAGGAGTGCAAAAAAACGATGGATTTAGGCCCAGATCTCTCTACTGTTGTGAATGTATGACATTGTTCTGCATTCTGTCCATCAACTGTTGGTTTTGCACATGTACGTATGTGGCAGCGATAAAATCAATGGGTGTTGCAGCAGAACACCCGCCACAAACCCCATTACCCACCCCTTTGACGCTATGAATAATTTGAAAGGGTGCCTTATTCACAAGGTGGCGTTAAGCCATATAAAATGGCTTAATGCCGCCTTCTGAATAAGGAGATGCCCTTATCGCTACAGGAACGTCGATAAAAGTGATGTTTTGGTGGTGATAGGGGCATGTAAATATGCCCCTTTGCGTGCCATTATAGAGTGCTTTCATTGCACCATGCATGAGACTATTTACATCTCAAATGTACAATGAATCATGACACATTAAGTTATTAACAAATATTTATTTCAACAATGGATACACTGTATTTAGAAACCAACTGATTTTAGTTTTAGTTATCATTACAGTAGGCTTTTTACAAATATTTTAGTGAGGACTCAGAACGCAAGCCAGACCTTTGGCCTTGTCCCTTTTTAAAAAAATGCATTCTATATTCTAATGTGAAGCAATGTGCTGAATGAGGGTCCTTGGTAGTTTATCTTTCAGACTTAGAGTACCTGATGTACATGTAACAATACCCACGAAAATACAAATGATGTGCTCAATGTGGGGGTTCATGGTAAAATCAATGTTATAAGAGAACAGAGTATTAACATTCTGATGTTCAAAGTATTAGGTAAGCTGTTATCAATGTTGCCATTTTGCCCATACTTTAGTTTGAAAATAACAAAAAACGAATGGATGTCTACAAGGAGGCATGTATTTATTGCTACACAATGAATAATAGATTTATTATGAATCGAACTCAGTGAAGCCCATTGTATCAGCCTTCGAAAATCAAAAGGCCCGAGCAAATACTAAGTGCTGAGATCTCAGAAGTAGGCGGTAAGGCCAGTGAGCCATTCAGGATTCATTCTAAACTTTACAAGGTTTGTGAACACAGCCTCCCCTCACAGAAAACAGAGCTATAGTACACACATTCCACTGCTAAATAATCAACAGGGGCCTAAGTACGGGTGAAGGTGCTATTTATTCCACCTCATAAATAACAATGCCTCAGGGTACGTCATTTATTGGGTGTTACAAATACAGCTTATTATGAGTTTTTGGGGAATAACATGAAGAATTGGGAGTTTAATGCACCATTATCTGCATGATACGGTAAATGCCATATACCTTTCCTCTGTTATACTGTGGCAGGGTTGACCTGCCTACATTTTACAAACGTTGAGGTACTTAATACATTCGATAATTATCAGATGAGTTACATACAAACAGAATCAAAAATCCAACCCCATAGCAAGCATGGCTTTATCTACGAATTGGCAACAGTGCACCGAAATCTGTATGGTACGGTAAACATCATATACTTTTACCCTGTTAAATTTGGGCAGGTTCACACCTGCCCAAATTTAACAAACGTTGTTATTTAATGCATTCATTGATTATCGGATGTGTTACATACAAAGAAGATATAATTCCAAACTATGCGCAAACAGGGCTTTAAGCACGGATCGTAAAACAACGGTAATCAGGCCCTAGGTAGTTCAATCCCTTCTGAAAGGCAGTTGGATTTTCCCCAAGATTGTGGGCCAGTGGATTCCACCCAGAACCTTTTAGAATGAAGAAAAAAACACAAAGAACATGGACGTCGATTCACAAAATGCCAGAGTTGATGAAAGTGGCATCACATACCATTCGACCATAATGACATCATATAACCTTTGACCCTGAAATTCTCCTAGGAAGTGTGGGCACACAGCCTTAATCCTAATGACATGACAGTAATTGACATTTCTGAAGTTCCATATTTACTGTATGATTAATATAACAAAACAACATAGATGAATGTTTGTTTTAGATTACGCTAACATTGGTGTGCTGACATGATCTTTGAAAGTGGTGGGGTGTAATACTTACCCTGAGCTGCAGTGATCAAGCAAGTTAATCTTATTTTTTTCAAAATGTGCTGTGGTGGTGATCTTTATTGTGCCAGCGCCAGCATTTTGTCATGGGCGACCTAATGCTAAAAATTACAATAAATATTCAAGTGCCAGAATGTTGCAGTTAATGGCATCCATATGTTAAGGGTGACCCATCTGTCAATAAGTTACCTCTAGCATGTCAACGCCAGAGTCTTTTCATGTTGTTACTACCCATACTCCACGGGTGCCCTCCCTTATGCCAAGAATTACTTTCAATGTGCTAGCACTAGCATTTTGTCATGGGTTCCTCCTAGCCATGGGTGCCCCACTAGCCAAGAATGTCCTCAATTTTGTCAGCTCCATCATTTTCTAAGTATGTCACACTGCCAAGGATTATTTCAAGTATGCCAGGGCCATTATTTTACATCGGATGCCCATTTTGGCAAGAATTACTTGCCCTCTGCCTGTGCCAGTATTTTGTCACATGTGCCTGTCATGCTAAGAATTGCTTCCAGTATGCCAGAGCCAGTATTTTGCTATGAGTATCTCTGTAAGGAAAGAATTACCTTCACTATAGCCAGGGCCAATGGCGGATTAACAAGGATAACATCATATTCACACTCACTTACATTCACTTACTAACACTTATTTTCATTCACACTCACTCTCAAATCTATTTTCACTGACTTGTATTCATTCAATCTAAGCTCACACTTTCTTACTATTACTCATTTACTCTCACACATTCTTATTCGGAGTCATTCATATGTTCTCATTCACTCACACTTGCACTCACTTATTCTCAATACCTCATTTTTACTCAGTCTGACTCATTCATTTACACTCACTTTCACTCTCATTCACCCCTACTCTCACTCACTCAAACCTTCTCATTTGCTCTTCTCACATTCACTCTCTCCTCCTTATTCTCACTTATTCTCAATTACTCTAATCCACTCATTCTGACAGTCACTCACTGTCACTCACTCTCTCTCTCACTCATGTTATTCTCACTCACACTCCCTAACACTCTGCGCACACATTGTCATTCATTCTCAGTCACCCACTCTCTCACTTGCAGTCACTCTTAGTATCACTTCCAATCACTTTGATTCACCTATACTCGCAATCAATATTACTCGTTCTCACCACTTTTTATGACTCTAACTCATTTTTTGTTTTCATACGCATATGTTCACACATACATTTACTCCCACATACACACTCTATCTCTCACAAAAAACAATCTCACCCACAAGCGTACACACAACATACTTAAAAAGAAAATGCTTGACTCAGCTGGAAGATCTTGTTCCAGCTCCTGGCGCTCCTTTGTTCTACACTAATAGGGAATTCAACAATATTATTCACGTTTAGTGTAATAAAATATGGCCACAAAACAAGAAGTTTGGAGCCCATAATCCATGTGTTTTTGGCTCTGATATTGCCACTATTGAGATCAGGGATCTCAAAGACAGTGGCATGGGTCACAACGAGCAGGCTAGAGGTCTCTGCTGCTACCCCTGCTAACCCCTAAATTACATTCATGCCGCAAAATCTCTACAGAGCAACAGCATACATGAGCTGGAGATAGAAGACAGTGGTTTATTATTTCATTGATAAATAAGCAGAACTCTTCCACAGTGGTTACTTTGGAAAAGAGTTGTGGCGGGGCCCGAGGTTTTTCTACAAAGCCTGCCACTGGTACTGCCAAATGGGAGGGTTGTCAAATATCGAAGTTGCCTAATCTTTTTCGACAGCATGCCTTTTTGTCCAGCAACTCTGCACTCCCTGTCTCCTCATCTCAATCCCGCATGCTGTTTTTCACCCTTAAATTCACCTCTGTCACTTTTTTCTTATCTTTCTTTTGTTTTTTCTTTCTCCCTATTCAGCCTTTTGCTCTTATGTCTGGGTCAAAGTAAGTAGCTGAAACTCGCATTTACGTCAGTTTATTGGCATTGTAAATGACGATGCCTTTTATTTATGTTTTAAAAACGAAAATAAAAGGCATTGTCATTTGCAATGTCAATAGCTCAAACTCGCGTAAATGCGAGACCTGTTGCATTGCAAATGCTTGTGTAGGTAAAAGTGCCTGTCTTTCACCACAACAGAACCAAGCCTTGCGTGACATGCCTGGCTCTAACCCTGGCTGTGCCCCTCACGCAGAAGAAAACAGCAAAATAATTAAATACCCAAGCACGGCCGCTAAAGTGAGCGGACCGCACTTAAAATCAATTAAATAAACAAGAGCAGCAGCAAAAGTGAAAGCGGCCCGCCTTGCAAATTACTTAAATAAACAAGCGCGTCCGCTAAAGTGAAAGCAGACAGCGCTGCAAATAAAAAAATAAACAAAATAGTGCTGTTAGCCAGGATAAAGCAGACTGTGTAGCATGACCAGTAAAAGGTTCAGTCCTTATGAGCAGTAACAAATGGAGACACGGCGGTACCAAGGAGGGACTAAAAAGCCTATTTACCAGTCAGAAGCCAGCATTTAAGAAGGACAATGACACAAAGCCAATGAGAAATATGGGCGGAGAGTGGACGAGGCTTCCACAGCATACCCTACTACAGCATGCCTCACAGAGCGAACACTGCATGTGCGCTGCCGCTAGGCTCGACCTAAAAAATGTCCCAGTTGCCAAAAACGAACGCTGGTGCACACCACATAGAATTATCAGAACATTTTTAGAATAATGCTTCAAGGGCTGAACAGAGTGCAGTGATGGGCAAACCACTGCAAGTCTATGAACGTTCAAGCTTCTTGGCAACATCCAAACATACGCCTGCAGATTTATACAACGAGAGGCAACCCACAGTTCCTCCCACTGATAAATGTCCTGAGAATAGCATAATTACCAATTTCACTACTATAGTAATCAGCTAAAGTCACAGGAAAAAAATACACATGGATGTTTAGATGAGTTTCCATCATGGCCACCTCCATGTGCTTGTGGCGAGTCTGTTAGATGAGGATTTAGGATATTCTGGTGACACTCTATGGTTAACTGCACCATTACATAGGACCAGGTTATTTTCTTTCAAAGGGCCTTTGCATTCTTCAGAGCTTAGACCCCAAGGAAGGATACTCAATATTTAGTTGTGACTAACCAGTACTTTTATTGGTTGTCAGTTTAGTTGTGAACTCGCACAAGATCTCAGTGGCCATGTTTGTCTGGCCAATATGATTTCACATTGCAACTCAATGTGGGCAGGTAATCTCTCCATGTAAAGGCTCTATTCTGAGCACAACTAACTGGCTAACTTTTATTAAGCTACCATACCCCAGGAAACATAATGCAACAAAAGGTACACTTCTCCATTCAAGGAAAGGTAGGAGTGAGGGAGGGGAGTATACACATCTCTCCCTTATCCTCCATCTATCATTCTACATGCCCATGGATACCTGGAGCAGAGGCATGGTGGGACCTGGGAGTGCCAGGAGTCACAGTCACTAGCTTCCCCTGCACAACCACCAATGTAATCTTCCTTCTGAATAAGGTATCTAGGTGCATTCCTTTGCAGCTAGATGCGGACGCTGTCCATCTCCATATCATTGAGAAGGCAGGGAAAAGCAGACAGTGGATGTCTTGAGGCCTCCGAACTCACTCTTGCATTGCCTCACAAGGGCAACAGCTTGTAGGGAGACATAGTAGCTTCAACTCATCAGAGGAAGTGATGTGGGCAGAATTGCAGAAGCGGGCAGAACATGAAGAGACATTTGGATTATGTTCTCTGTAGAGGTCAGAACATGCAGTAGCAGCAAGATTGCTATGTAATAGAAAGTCTTGTGTTTAGATGTTGGACATATTCCAATATGTAGAGGTGTAAGCAATGGAGTAGCCAGAAAAATAAAATCCCCCCTCTTTGAACCCAATCCTGAATGGCACTGAGTGAGTGAGTGAGTTAGGCCAGTGATCCCAACACATACTTGGCTGTTTACCCAAGGAAATCCTGAAAACAGGGTGGCCAATCAATGCCTTTTAAACCTGCATTTACAGTAAATTTGCTCATCCATTCACCTATTCATCCCTCTCTCTGTTTTTCCTCCCTTCTCTCATCCATTCTTCCTTCTCTTCATCTGCTTATCAATCCTTCTTGTCATGGTTCTATCCATCAATCCATTCATCAATCCATCCATTCATCCATCAATCCATCCACCCATCCTCCCCTACTTTTCTCCATCTGTTCATCCTTACTACTATCCATCATTACTTCTCTCTTTCAATCCACAATCCCAACTTTTCTTATCCGCCTAGGATTCTTACTTCAATCCGTCCTTTTTTCCATCTTTCCAACCTGCTCTACATCATTTTTCCTAACCAACTGCCTCATCCACTCATCCATCTTTCCATCTACTCTCAAGGCACAAATACATCCACCCATCTATCCATTCACCCGTTCATTTCCATTCATCCATATCTCCATCCATCCATCCATCCCTCCCTTCCTTTTTTCTTTGGTGCTCTTTTGTTGCTCTTTTCCTACATCCCAACGCTCCATAAGGTTTTACCCACCAGTGTCTCCGATAAAAAGCAAGGTAAATGTGAACATTTTAAAGATGTTATGTTGACAGTCTCTCCACTGTAACCCACCCCCGCACAAGCTGCTAAAGTAGGAGGTTCATGACGCACTTGGGCATAAATAAGCCTTGACCATGAACGTTTTGATCAGAACCAGGCCAACCTAATTGCCATTCACTTGCTGTCTTGACAGTTGTGGACTTATTTACCAGGTAGGTCGTTAAAATATCGGCACTAAAAACAACTATATCATCAAGAACAGCACGTATAATTTTTACTACCTACCAACATCTTAAATATCCCACCACTGAGTAGTTTCTGGTCGTTTGTCATTCATAGGGAATCCCAATCAACAGATAATGACCTCACGGGGACGTGGACGAAGGCTACTTTTTTGCCACCTCAATTGATTCAATGTGTCACTAAAAGAAGCCTTCAACACATGTTTCTACGTAAAACTCACATGCTCCACCCCCTTTTGTACCGTGAAGTATGGGGTGTGCATCAGTCTTGGCAATTTGGTTTAGGAATGTATTTTTCGCGAAAACATAGCTGATTAATCCTGGCGTGGCTACAAGCACAACATTAAAAGTGGCACGGAGGACTGAATTTGCACTAAAACAAGTATCTTGCCCTATACACTTTTTAAAACATTTATCACATTTTATCTAATTATTTGAAAGATAAACCGTTCTTGCATTTCATTGCCTTCATTAGCAGGAAGCTATACCTTTTACATTATAAATAATGTATAACTTAAAATGCGCATAAAAACATAAAAATAAACTACGGACTTAACAAAAACATACAATAATTACAATAACTTATTTCAGTGCGTTATCTTAGCTATTAATAAAAACATATTTTTAATGAACCTCCGATTTTCTTTTTTCTTTGTCTGAAAGTTGCAAATAGTAGCATGCTCCTTATTTTGAGAACAATAAACTTCCTTTTAGTGTTCTAAAGTGTGTGCATAACCAAGCAATTCAGCGCAGTGGACTATTGCGCTGAAAAAAACCCCACCGGTTTTATGGTCATTAAGATTCAAAACAACAGTTTTTGCTCTCATTGAGGCTCGTATAGTCCCCTATAACTGGCCCACTTGTTTAAAGTTTGATTCTTAGCCCTCACCCAGATCCTAGTGCTAACACCCAACTGTATCTTATGCATGTAGGTGTATGTGGCCTGCATGGTGTACAGATTGTGTGTATGAGTGAGCCAGAGTAATGAAGGACTGTGGTATCCACATTGGATGCCGCAGCCTTGTGCAAAATGTGGAGGTAAAGTTGATTTCCCAGAAAGTGGAACTTGATTGCTGACATTCCTGAACCGGGTGAGAGGAGGAGGAGACAAGCATGGGCGTAGTTTGATCAGTAAGTTTGTGGGGGGGGGGGGAAGCTTCAGATTTTCCAACAATCAGGCTGGCATATAATCTTAAAATACATTATATGACAAGCAGGGTGCATGATAGGTGCCTAAGGGCAGTGGAAAGAAAGAGAAAAGTGGATTTGAGGAGTATTAAAAGAGAAAACACAATATTTTGTAAAATAACCATCATTTTTGAGGACTTTCAAAACCGAAAGG
The DNA here is from genome assembly GCF_964261635.1 of Lissotriton helveticus. Lineage (NCBI taxonomy): Eukaryota > Metazoa > Chordata > Amphibia > Caudata > Salamandridae > Lissotriton > Lissotriton helveticus. The sequence continues at coordinate 404,912,940 of NC_136072.1, read as the reverse complement.
GAGAGAGTGAGTGTGTGCGTGTGTGCGCGTGTGTGTGTGCACGTTCTTGTAAGTTTGTATGTAAAGCTTCCTGGTGAAATCTGACAGCCATCTCACTAAATCTGACTAAATGCATCTGTACCCAACTATTTTTACCGTAAATACATTTATTAAGGGGGTGTAACACACCAAATATCCCCCCCCCCCCCGAAGATACACCCCTGGAGACAAGGCACCTCTAGTAATTCAATTAGGCCTTTTGCAGAGAGGAGATATTGATTCATTTTCCAATAGCACTGACATTTGATAGATAATGGGGTCGAAGTGTGGGGCGGCAGTGTTTGTTGTTCAAGGTGAAAGGAATGCAGTACTTGGGCTAGCCCTTTGTCTTTCCACAGATTCCCTTTGTCTTTCCCCTGATGTAAGTAGGGTGCACAATTCTCACACCTATTAGATCTTCTACTGTGGGGGTTCTAGGTTAGAAACTACCCTGCTGTGAGGGGAATCACACAAAGGCTGTGTCCGCAAGTGTGAGAAGTTGGCCTGATATGTGATGTCCACTATTCTAGTGGGCACCCTGTATCAGTCCAAACAACCCTTATGGTGATGGTTGTAAAGTCAACCTTATAGACCAGCTATCCTAGTGGTAGCATGTACGAAGCAGTCTTAGGCTAAAACTTCAGAGAGCATGTGAAGCAAGCTGTTTTACCATATGTAACCCCTTGAATACCAAATGAAAGGACACCACACAGGTTATATATAAAATATAAATGTATTTTTTTCTAACACAACCCCTCTGAACTTTTTATGAGGTCAGAGGCTAAAGCACATAACAAGATACTTAATTATCATACAATAAGTTGCACAATATACAGTAGGGCCCATGGGGCACATAAAACCAGATACTAAAATAGTGGTATAAGAACCACGTCACGGACAAAGGATAGGCCTAGGGCCTAGAGAATCGCTGGGGCTACGCTGTACTACCAAAGGATAGGGAGCAGGAGGCCCACGGGATGCGTGTGCAGTGTCTTAACACACACGCGAGTTACCAGAGAGTTATAATGGGAACGAAAGAATTGGAAACTAGTTCTTTTAGGTCCCTTCCGGATGGACTAGGAGAAAGCTACTGAAAACTAGAATACTAGGATAGTCAATACCCACAGGAGCACCGGAGTACTCGCGTTACCTTACCCACAGGAAGCGGGTGCATAGGTGTCAAAGTGTGTCGGGTTTCGTTGCTGAATCCTATGGAGCCTTGGAGAAAGATGCTGCAGGCGACCAGGAGATAAGTGTTCAGTTGGATCCAAGGGCGGATCGAGGATGAAGAGTACATGAAAGCAGAGGGGACAGAGTCCGGGTCACTAGCCAGTGACCAGGAAGGAACCAGGCAATGTCGCGAAGCAATCAGGTAATGTTGTGAAGCTTGTCTCTGCAGCCACGTGGACCAGGAGGTGTCGACAACAACCAAGAGCTAGATACGGACTGTCCCACATAGGCTCTCGCTGTCGGCAGTGTTGGCTTCCGGATTGGAGTCAACAAGCCTTGGCAAAGGCAACCCACGCAGGAATCAAAGATGGCTTCTTACTCAGACCAGCAAGGTTTGATGGGCTTCTCCTTTTCAGGGAAGCAGGGGCCAGCCTGGAGCAACCAGGCCAACAGTGTAGATTCAAAGGTTCATCATCACAGAGGCCACGAGCCAACGGGCAATTAACCGGACAGACGCGTCAAGCAGGAAAATGCAGAAGGGCCCCAAGCAGAACTCGTGGAGTGTGGAGGGCTGATCTTCGGTGCAGATGATGCTCGGGCTGGGGCTTCTCAATCCCCAATGCACATTTTCGAGGGTGCCTCAGAAGCTGCACAAGTAGCAAGGAGCAGGCTTTTCAAGATGGCCGGTCCCACGTCTCTCGTCACCTCCACGGGTCTCTGCATTGCAGGGACTGTGGATCGGGGTCAAAGAAGTCTGGAAGTCTGGCTCTTGTTGGACTCTGTGCTCGGGCTCAGGTGGGAGCGTCGACAAAGTAAACCGCAGATTTCTGGATGGTGCCTGTAGGTACAGGGTGGTCACTCCTTGACCACAAGGGAGATTCTTCAGTCTTCTATCTTCAGGTAGAACGTCAAAGGTCCAGAGTTTCATTTCAAGTTTCAGTTCAGGATAAATCTAAAGTCTCATGACTCAGCTCCTACCTATATACTAATCTGAGGGGCTGGATTACCTGCTAGGTCCCTCCTATGGGTGGGACAAGGGAAGGGGGTGGTTACACCCCTTTCCCTTTGTCCAGTTTTGCGCCAGAGCTGGGGCTGGAGTGCCCCAGCAACCGGTTTGAACCGGGCTATGCATGGGACACCTTGTGTGCCCCAGGCAGTGTCTCATTTCATTCAGCCCTCCCTGCCCCAATACACTATGGGCTGTCTGGGGTGGTGCTAGCACCTCCCAAGACAGGAAACCTATTTTCCAAGCCTCCCTCGCTGGAAGGACTCCCAGCAGCAGGAGGTCAGACTTGTGTCTGTGGCAGCAGCATCCATTTTGTGATGCAGAAGCTCTGGTTAACTTTAACCGGGATTAACAGGAACAACATGTCTTCTCCCTCTAGAAGGGTGGAATGCTACCCCCGTCACCAGAACTAGCGAGGGGGAAGTATTCCAAAGCGTATAACACCTTACACAACATGTTTTGATAAAGCCAAACCAGAGTTAGCATTTAATCGCGAGGTTCATAATACACTTAAGAGTATATGGTATGGCTATATCATAGAACAGCTATAAGGACATGGTTACGAAAGCTGCAGACAGGCTCAGCTCATGCTAGAGCACCATCTCACATAAAACCAAGCACTCTGCCTCCAGGATTGTTAAGGCCTGCCATAGGAGTGACTTATAGGTATATAGCTGTCTATATATAATGGCAGGTATAGGAATACTATACCTAAGCAAGGGGTGATTACACGACCTTGCTGGAACAAGCTATTCACCGGACCTGAGGTGCCTAGAAGTCAACCTGTCTGTTGAAATAGGGAAGGAGTCTGCCAACCCTTCAGGAGGTGTGACTGTCCAGGAAGAGCCTTAAGCCATGAGACCATGGCGCTGGTGGGGGCTTGCAGACGAAGGAGGTTAAAGGAGCGTGGCTTGTGTGCCCCAGGTGCTAGCATGCATTAGAATTTCTGAGAAGTGGTTCCTATCAAGACAGCTCCTCCCATATCACCATGACTAAGAAGTGCAACTGCACCTCATCCTGTATCACTGTGACCAATCAGTGCCACAGAGGCTCATCCTGTGCTTGCTGCTGTGACTCTGAGACTGGCACTGCATACATGCACATCCATTCCGCAAACAGTAACCAGAAACAGACAGAAGCTGACCCTAACCAGACCTGCCTCATAGGGCCACCAGGTTACCTGACATTCCTGATTGGCTGGAGGGACTTAGCCCAGAGCCAAGTGCCTGGCATATTCAACCAGACAATGTAAGATTGAGATCATTTAACATGGTCAGAGGAGCAGGATGATTTACAAGATCCATTTTTAATTCTCAGAGAGCTTCTGTATCATCTCTTAGAATCATATAATATGATTCTAAAGTGACTATGCTGTTATGCATTTCAATAGTGCATACTAACCACCTTCCCACCTGATCTCTCCTAGTACTCACCACCTACAGCCCCTTGAGACTTCTAAATAAGAATGCAGTTTTGCGGTGAGCAGTAGGACCACAAGTTAAATGGGCATCTTGGATCCATTTACAGTATTGCTTACATGTTAATTTAAACCTAAATCTGTGTGAAATGCAGGTTTAAGGCAATACTACTATCTGTGTCTTAGAGGTTTTTAGAGATGAAAATATTGCTCCACTTACTACTCACCAGAGCACAAATACAGTTCTCTTATACACTCACTGCAATGAACTGCTTAACATAAATCTGTAGCTGGAACAGCAGCATGAGATGGTACAAAAACTGTACAGCTCTCTATCTCTTTATCCCTTTCTTTATCTCTCTCTCTCTCACATGGACTCTCCACCCTCGGATTGTTTTCCTGATTCAGTACAACTACGACTGAAGATCCCAACTTGCTCGCTATCCCTAATGCTTTGGACCATTTTTCAAGCACATGCTTTCTAACATACTCAACACACCTGCATATTCTGTGATCACATACCCCACAACACACTCTGTTACCACAGCTTCCATAGCTAGACATCCTAAACCCAGCCAAAGATCAATGTGCATACATATGATCAGAAGACCCAGTCGGTCTTTAGACAGACTTCTTTTCATCTCTCCTTATTGTCTCTTCCCTTATCCTCACTTTCTCATCTCCCCTACCCCCCCACTACTTTTCTCTCTCCTTTCTCTCCTCTCCTAATGTATTTCTGATTGTTTGATGTAATGTGTAATTGTTGACCTTTTTCTGTTATATTGTTGAACCACATTGCTCTACTTCCTTTCGTCTCTCCTGTCCTCACCTCCTGCATTCCTCCCTCTATTTTTGTCTCTCCTTCTCGCCTCTATCAATGTATTGAGACGAAACTATTTTGTCTGATGCCCGATGGAGCTACCTGGTTTAGCTATAGGGGAGATGGGCCGTGGATTCCCTCCTTGGTCGTCACCTACCCAGTCGGTCTTTAGACAGACTTATTTTCGTCTCTCCTTATTGTCTCTTCCCTTATCCTCCCTTTCTCACCTCCCCTGCCCCCTCCACCACTTCTGTCTCTCCTTTCTCTCCACTCCTAATTGTAATGCCTATTTTTTGATGTACTGTGTAATTTGTTGAACTTGTTCTGTTACATTGCTGTTTCTCATGTAAAGCCCTCTGATACCTTCGGGTCTAGCCAGCGCTATATAAAACTCTTTAAATAAATAAAATAAATAAATAAAGATACTTGACACGTTGCAGACTGGGAGCAGGAGCTTCATTCACCATCAGTGTTCTGTCAGGCTATTCCTGCTTATGGTTAAATGCTAGCTGCACTCTATTTCATGGCCACTTTGTCTTCCAGGTGCCGCATTATACAATGTGGGACATTATCCTTGTTAGCATCTGGAATACCTTTCTAAAGGTGTGCTCTCCACTAACAAGGAAAGTGCACTGTATTAGATTGAATTTGCTGCCCTCAGGGCAGCTGCTAACTCATGCTGCATGGGGCAGCACATTCAAATGAAATATGGAGCAGCTTTGAAGCAGCGGCTCTGTGTTTGACACGGGGCAACCCTTCTGCACTTTTAAGAGGGGCAAGGGATCCCCTTGCAGGTGGGTGCAGTGAGTAACTGCACCTGCCTGTAAGGGATGTCTAGGGTGTCCACAGGACCCTCTTAGACCCCTCCAGAGGGCTGCCATCAGATGGGCACACAGTGTTCCACCTTTTAGTTGGCTCACTGGCAGCACACCTCCTGACAACTTATTTACCTTTGTCCCGCATCTATTATATGGAGTAGGTGTGGTACAGAGGCAAATGAGAGAATGCCCTCTGATGATAGAGCTGGTGCTGTATGTGCACCAGCAGTATTTGTATTACAGAAGGGTCCATACAAGCGTCTGGGGTCCCTTTTGCAATACCAGGGGGTAAACAAAGCGTGCACAAACATCCATTGTGCTCCAGGGGCACTTTGTATAATACAGCCCCAGAATATCAGTTGTGAAAGCATAGGCATCTCACAGGAAAGTCAATCTTGATGCTTGCAACAGGTACTGAGATCCATCAACAGAAACGTTCATCAGTTTCTCACCATGCAGCTGCAACTTGAGGAAAGTTAAAGGGTGACAAGGGAATTCCACACCTTTGCCTACTACCCCTGTGTCTTAGGTGCCATTGATTAGACCTATGTGGAATTTCAGGCACCTCACCACAGGGAATACCTTTTCCACAATCACACCTCTTGCACTCCATCATTGAGCAACCTGTGTGCAAGGCCAGAGTTTGCCACTGATGTTGTTGTCTTTCATGCAAACGCTTAAGACAGCTAAATCTTCCATCATTCACCTCTTTCTCATCAGTTGGTTGCCGGCGATTTTGGTGACTTGCGACTCACAGGTAAGCAATGACATTTTACACTGGAGCTACATGTGCATCAGGGAGAAGGCATCTCAAACATTCAAACTCATTAGTTATTACAACACAATAGATACACAGAACTTTTTATGTCACGGAATGAATGTGTACAAGTTGCAGTACATTTAGATTAGAAGCACATTTTTAAACAAAAAATATGTTCTTGTTGCAAGTGATCTGGGAAATGTTCTCTCCCTTCCCATCTCCTCACATTCTTTAGATCTCCAACCACATACCTTAAGAGAGGTACGTAATGGCACTTATGTGTCCATCAGCAATAATTGAAAACATTTTTGGTATCTTAGCACTCAATTCAGATGTCTTGACTGTACAGAGAGATTGAACCTGTGTACCATAGACGTTGTGTGCAAGATAAGACTAGCCTGTTGTGTGTTGCACCTTATTTTCAGGGTTGAGTCAAATTCGGGTAATTTACCTTAGTGTAATTACGGGACATTTCAGTAAAATTATGCGTAATTACCCAAATTGAAATTCATTAGTTCTCACTATATTTTAACACGAAATGTGTCCTTGAAGCCAATACTTGGCATGAGGATGCATTTAAATAGAGCACAGCAAACCACAGCTGCTCACTTTCTGTTTGTTTCTGTGTGCAGTAACTGTTTACACTGAATGCTGCTATTTGCAGTAAAATTAATACAGTGAATGGTGTGTAATTACACAAAGTGGCATAATTTCTTGAATTCCACATAACAAGAGTAACACAAATTTTTAAAAATCATGTGAGTTATGCCTGCACATTTTAAGTTTTGCTTTAAACAAAAACAACACAAATGGAAAATGGGAGGAAAAGCCACTGTACGTTATCCCCAAACTAAATACTCAAGCATAAAAAGGGACAGTAGCTCAAACAAGAAAAGGACTTCCTCTCCTATTTGGAAAATCAAGTTTGAGCCTTACTTGGAGGTCACAAGAATGTTGTCAGGTCATGTGGGGAAACAAATCTTTTGGAAGAGGAAGCCTCACACACAGTTTGTGTCATACTCTATCAAAGCCAACCTCTTCCCACCCTGGTAAAACAGTGCCACTAGGGCAGACTCGACCTCCTGATGGACTCGAAAGAAGGAGGAAGCACTTAGATAAAGTTCAACTGGACAGAAGGCGGAATCCAGATAACTTAAAAATTCTGTGGGGTGTGTGGGGTGCCTAGGTGCATCACCTTTAATGTTGTGGACCTCAGGTGTTTCTAAAATCATAAAACCATCAATGGGATGGCCAGTGAGGACAATGGCTCAACCCATCTCCTTAAGCCAACATGTTTCTGCCCATATAGTTAACGTATACAGGTCATGGGCATTCTTCAGGGCCAAGGAACCCCTAGTGGACTAATCTATTCACCCAGAGCAAAATTTGAAGAAACCAAGTACCCCAGTGAATCCTACCTGGATATAAGTGTATTGCACCCTAATTTAGAGGATAGCAGCTCCCCCGGTCTGCAAGGGGATGATGTCCTCTTTAGTCAAACATTCCTCAAGATACCAGTGGCTAGGAGATGGTGCAGTTATTGCAGGTTTGCTGGCACTATGTCCTCTTGAAGAATGTGTGACTAAAGAGTACATCGTCCCCTCCCAGATTGGGGAAGCTGCTATCCCCTAAATAAGGGTGCAGTGTACTTAGTCCAGGTAGGATTCACCTGGGTCCTTAGAAAGATGGATTGAACCATTGTCCTCAATGGTCATCTCAATGATGATTTTAGATATACCTGAGTTCCGCAACATTGAAGTTGATACACCTGGGTACCATAAGGTATTTTAAACTTATCTGGATTCCGCCATCTATCCAGCCGAACATTTCCTAAGAACTTCTTCCTTCTTTCTAGTCCATCTTGAGGTCAAGACCATCCTGGTAGCACTGTCCTACTAGAGTGTAGAGAAGCTGCCTATGGTGAAGCATGACACAAACTATGTGTGAGGCTTCCTCTTCCAAAAGATTGGTTGTCCAACTTGATCTGACAGAATTCCTGTGACGTCCAAATAGAGTTCTGACTTGACTTTCTGAATAGGAAAGGAAACCCTTTTCTTGCTAGAACTACCTTAGCTTTTTGTGTTAGATTGACAATTTAAGTTTTGCCCAGGTCTAAACAATATATGAATTTCTGCGATAGGACAGAGAACTGCGGCAATTGTATACAGATGCGGATAGACTTGTAAACTGATTCTTCACTTAAGCTGCAAGTTTGGTCGCTGCATTTACATGGTTAGACGGTGTCTAATCATTGATGACTGATTAATTATTACTCCTTCCACATATAACATCCTGAAACAATACTGTTTTACTAACAAATTGTCACAATCAAACATGGTACGCTCAATTTCTAATTACATTTACACTTCACTTTCACAGTCTTTCCAACATTTTAATTTAGAGCACTAAAGTAAAATCACTCAGGCAGTGTGCACAAGTATTTCAACATACAAAGGTATACCTTAAGTAGATAAATCAAGTAAAAAAAACTTTTGGTCTTTCCCCAATGTTTTCCAAGCTTTTTCCACTTAGGGGGTTGTGCCCTCCATATTCAGACATCTCTGCCTAGTATGCGGAGTGAAGACCTCTTCTTGTGGGGTAAAACCTCCGATTTTTCACAGAAATCTCCACCTACCACAACAAACAGGAGATAACATACATTAACAGGAAGTCAGCCAATTTCTGATCATTTTGAGTCATTCTCTCACTCACGTCATCCCCCCTCAACCCCCTCTCCTCACCGTACATTAGGCGACATGGTCCAAACTCGTTCTCGTTGTCTCTCCCCTCTAACCTCGTACCTAAATCAAAAAAATCCCTTAAACATAAACTGATCAGGCAATTCCCAGAATCCCTCTTTGCCGACATCTATCACTCTGTCGTGAAAGGTCAAGTGAAAATGGACCTCATCTTTCATACAGCCAGACCTGGCTTTTGGATCTCCAACCTGAGAGCAAAACGCCACATCATCAAAACCACCAACACGCCCCACAGCTGTAAACTCTCATTCTACCTCCCTAATCACCTGCCATGCCACGGAACCACTTTGGTGACCAACGGCACCGTCTTGATCCAAGCCAACAATGACAATCTTGAAGCCTTTGATCTCCTCTTCCTCTCTCTTCATTCCAACCCCACTCACGCATCACCCCCCTCCCCCACGCTCCTCTCCCAACTGGGCAACCAGCCCCCCATGCGCAGTTCAGCCCCTGCATCCTCAGCCACCTACGCCCAACCCCAAACCCTCCCCTCTCCCTGCAGCTCCAGTTCACCCCCTGCATCTGCAGCCTCCGACGCTCTACCCCAAACCCTACCCACCCCCTGCAGCTCCAAGGTCTTAGCCATGCCCCCTAGTTTAGACCTTCCATCAGCTCTTCTCCCTAGGCTTAACATCCCTCGATCTCCCCCAGATGATCGCAATACTTCCCCCGAGGCGCCCAACCCTCAGCCTCGACCCTTCTTCTAGACCAAACGACCACCACACCTGGTTCCCCAACACCCTACAAAGCCTAACACGCCCCTGCCTACCCCAGACAAACTCAATACTTCCTTCATGGCTCCCAACCTCCAGTCTCAACCCGTCTCCAACTCCAAACGACCTCCACACCCAGACCCACCACACCATACGACCCACTCTAGCACCCTATCCGGTAACACAATAAACACCAAAAGACAACACTTCTCCACCAACTCGACAACAGGCCGCAGTGACCCCATACAGAAACAACCCCCACCCAAGATGTGACGGACTGTCATCTCGTCCGTATCGAAAATCAAGTCACTTTTATAATACTGGGACTGAATCTCATCCTATCCAACCTCTTGACGCTTCACAACCCCCCTAAACTCCCACCCCTCCCCCACCATTTTTCAACCCATTCGCCCTAGCCACACAAAACCCCCGCCCTCTAGCCAGACACCCTGCCCCTCCCCGCACCAGGCCACGAGACCAAGCAGAACCGCTGAAGCCATATCCTCAGAGGAAGCGCTCGAGCTGGCCTCCTCATACACCACCCCTAGTGCCGAACAATCTACAATCCAGGTAATGTAAATGTAAATGTACCGGTATTTATAGAGCGCACAGCTACTTCCCTAAGGTAGTGTCCCGGCGCTGTCCGTATACCGCTTAGGAACCCTTCCTGGTTTTCCCTGTGAGTGTCCACTCCTGGGCACCCCTTGGGTGAAATCAGGCATCCCAGCGCTTTTGGCGCTGGGATGCCTGGCTTTAGAAGCGATCAACTCCTCCCGAAACCCCCTAGACAACCTCCCTTATACACCACCTCTAACGACGAACATTCTACAATCCAGGTAATCACCGGCTTCAGAAACGACCAAACCCTCCCGAAACCCCCCAGACCACCACCCTTCCTCATCAACATCCCCATTGAACCTAATATAGGAAGGCCCAATACGAACTAAATGCTCATCAATTGCAGATCTGCCGCGAAACATGCCACAGAGCTGGCAGAAACCATTCTCAGCCATGATATAGACATAGCCTTCATCACCGAAACCTGGCTAAACGACTGTTCGACCCCCATTCTGGATTTGCTCGTACCCCCAGGCTACTCTATCATCAACAAGGATAGGAAGGACCAAATAGGCGGTGGCGTGGCAATTATCCACACAATAACACGTCGATCTCTGAAATAAAGTCCAGTAACCACAACTCCTTCGAATGTCTAACCACCAACATGAGTACCAACAAAAACACTGTACTAAACAGTAACCTCCTGTACCATCCACCAGGCAACACCACCTCGTTCACGGAGCACCTGTCAAACCTGATAGCCCACTGCTCCCTCCGAAACACTAACAACATCATTTTAGGTTATGTTATGTTATGTTAGAAGTTCTTGTATAGTGCGCAGCTGCCCCAGCTAAGGTGACCTCAATCTCCACTGGAATGATAAGAATAGTGTTCCAGTACAAACACTGAATGACCTATTACACTGTGGTAAATAAATAATTAATTACCGGATCTATTTTTGACTATAATCAATAAACAGGTAGCTCAATAAATAAGAGTCAAGATTCGAGGTAGCTGGAGTTGACAGGCTTTAATCAAGCATAAAGGACAGGAACAGGACAGCCTGTACGGGAATAGGATGGCAGCTGCCGGGGGCAGGAATAGGCTAACTTTTAATAACAGTGCACAATATTTATAGTTAAACAGAATACATTACATTCAATATAGTAGGCGTAGCAGTAGGCGGGGTTTGTAGCAGTCGCGAAAGATAAGGGCAACATGATGTAACAAGAAGGCGTGTACAGGGCGTATACATAGACATGTGATGTAAACGTAACAGAATATGTCATAAAAGGGGCGGAAACATGGAGGGGGCTACCTGAGCAGCTGGGACCTCTAACCTAGTGGTGCGCGTAAACTGGCAATGACGTGTTACCAGGGAGAACTGGGGGCTATGACTTCTGCACTAGAAGAGGAGACGAAAGTCTGGAGGGTCAGAGCGACATGTACCTAGGCATATCTAGTATCTGGTGTTTATAGTACATGTTGATAGAATCCAAAAGTTATCAGGGCAAAGGCTAACAGACATTAAGACTGGTGCATGCATAATTCTATATGTAGTGCGTGTGTGAGGAATATTCCATGAATACTAATACAGTATTTCTCTTATATGGAGACATAAAGGCTAGACCATGACGGAAACTATTGATGCGATTCAGTAGCTTAGGAATGCAGAGAAGGAGGGTTGGACTGATAACTAGAAACATAACATATTCTTGGCAGACTGGGAGGCAGAGCCAGGCCGAGCCGGGCACTGCGTGGCAAGAAGTAAGCTAAGGGTCAGGGATGCAGGTGGGGGCTGTATCGCTCCTCGGAGAGGGTTCAGGAGACAGGAGCTGAATCTAAGTCCGGGCCCTTTTGAGGCCTAGAAACGGGGACAATTCAATGAATTAACGTGCACACTGTAAAACGTGGCAACGTAGCTTTACATAGGCCTAATATTCGTTGTATTCACGAGGACTGGAAACTGACATACTAGAGATGGACACAACTGTAATTGCGTCTTTAATTGATCAGAGGGGAATACATGCATATCGATCATGCACATATGACATAACATGGGGAACACGTAGGCACATATAACATGGCAAAATTTACTTTTCCACATTCCCTCCTTGTGCCCTACGTTTCCATCAGGAAACATCAATATTCATGATACCATCTATCATTTCATATAGCATCATTTGCTCGTCTCGAATTGTCTTGGAACGGGACTTAGGACTAGGAATACAAGAGGTAGCACAAATGCCGCAAATCGCAGGGCCACATTGTATACAGAGGCAGCAACTGAATATGATCATTACTGCAATACCTAGAAATGACAATACTTTCCATCCCCAGGCAGATATGATACTCCAGAGCCAACCGGACCATGTCCAGGTGCCTGGATTCTGGTGTAACTGATGGGCAATTTTATGAAGTCTGGTTATAGCTGAATAAACAGACGGCGCGTTATTAGGAATGAAAATGCAGCAACTAGATCCGATGACTCTACATGCTCCTCCTCTATCGGCCAGTATGACGTCAAGAACGAGACGATTTTGGAGCACGACAAATCTCATAGCAGATTGCTCTTCAGTTAAGTTACCTAGAGCAGAAGTAGTCTCATTCACTACTGCTTCAAGGGTTCTGGTTAGTCTACGTATTAACTTACTATTCTGGACAGGGCCTATAAAGAAGAAGAAACCTTTATTGAAATCTGTATACTGTTCTAGAGTAGTTTCAGTTTGATCGACTATTGGGGACTCAATCTCCCTTTTATGTCTGACGTGTACTAGATGTGTGTTTCTGTGATAATCAGATGGGGCTAGAAAAACTGGTGGCAGTAGGAAGGCAATGTAACATGTTCCATCCCAATCGAGGGGCAGACGAACATATGCGGTCTGACCACAAACAAAATAAGAATGACGTGAAGCTTTGAAAATAGATTTCCCACTGTCACTATACTCGACAGTAGTAGTAAAATCACTATGTCCTACATGTGCGGAACCATTCTTTCTGACACATAATTCGCCTTTGACTGGTAGTACTGAAATAGCAGGTAAGTCTGGAGTAGTATCAGACTGAACATTCAGGACCATAAAAGTCGAAGAATAATTACCCAAATCATATACTTCATTTTCTAGATCTAACCCTGTTCTATGGGAGAGACCTCGCTTGTCTGGAAAACATGTTCTATTCAGAAGGGATATATCATTGGAGGATGACGTTAACGTGGACCATGCTCCACACGAACCATTATGTGAAAACGGATAAGGAAAGAGTGGCAGAACTCCCTTCGGTGTCTGGAAAGGGGGGAGTCGACCACACACCCAACAATTAGTGGCATTGCTGGTCTGGTGTGAATAGTGTAACATTCTTATAAATGTATTGTTTCGCATAGCAAGACGATAGGATAACTCGTGAGGAGGCAGATCACTAAATGTGTGCTCTACTGTAGCATTAGAAAACTTATTTACATGTGAAATTGGAAAACATAAATGTAATGCATAACTTGTGCAGGTAACCATCAAACTTAGAAACAATATAAAACTGAGGAAAACGATACATCTTATAGAGTTTTAACTAACTCTCTCACTATGGGGGTCTATCTCATACATGTCAGATACCTGTCTAACCGTTTCACCCGAGAGGGACTTAGACAATTAAACTGGCTGACTTATTTTACTAGACCGGAGCTTCAACTTATACTCCTGTTGCGGAGTTTTCTCTAACAGAGTAACTTTCAGTTCAGGATTCAGATTAGGGTCTGGTTTCAGGCAGTCTTTAGAACTGGAAAAGTTCTTTAAAAATGTTTTTTCTCGAACTCCATGGAACTTCTTTATATGGCTCAGATGGACCCACCCCTTGCGGCCTTCCAACTTCACGGCCGTGCGGGTGGTCAGGAGGACAAGTCACGGCTCTTTCCAACGAGGCTCCAGCGGACTTGAACGATCAAAGTTCCTTACAAGGACGAGGTCGCCTGGAATGACCTCATGCGGTTTCACTTCAGTATTGTCTGGAAATGCAGCGGCAACCTGGGAACGACAAGAGTGTAGGGCAGACATCAAGGAAGCTAGGTAATCTGTCAACATATTACTGGAAACATCTGTAATACTGCGGGGTCTAGGTGTACCCCACATGTTTGGGGGGCGGCCGAATACGACCTCATAAGGGGACAGACCTGATCTGCAATGTGCAACCATCCTCATGTAGAATAGAGCAACTGGCAGGGCAACTAGCCAGTCTACACCTTTCTCTTTGCATATCTTGGCAATACGGATTTTCAGGGTCTGATTATGTCTCTCTACGAGACCGGCTGCTTCAGGATGGCGCACACAATGGAACTTCCACTGGTACCCTAACAGAAGGGAAACATGTTTCATTAACTCGGATGAGAATGGCTGGCCGTTATCAGAATACACGACCCTAGGGAGTCCATAACGGGGAAAAAATTCACGAACCAACTGCTTGGCAGTGGTCGCTGCTGTGTAATCTGGAACTGGATATGCTTCTGTCCACCTGGACAAAGCGCATACAACTACAAGGACATACTTGAAACCTCGACATCGCTCCATCTGAATATAATCCATCTGGAGGACTTCAAAAGGGTGGTCAGGAGGTTGGAATCCACCTTGTTCCACCGGGACACTTTTACCTGGATTGAACTGGCAACATATCATACAGGTACGGACTTTCTGCTTGGCTGCAGCTCGTAAGTGCTTGTTGAACCAAAGGTTCTGTATACTGTCTAACATGGCTTTTTCTCCTAGGTGTGCTGGACTATGTGCGGTATTGATAATGACTTGAACCATGGAGTCGGGGAGAAACCATGTGGCTTTTCCCTTCGTCACCCATCCCTGATCTGTCTGGACCCCTCCTTGTTCGGACCATTTCTTTATTTCTTCGGGAGTAGCATGTAACTGTATGTCTATGACATCTTGTGTAGGGTCCTTAACTGTCATACAAGTAGTCTGTTCTGGAATGGATGTCTGTGTCTTGTTAACTGGAATGTCTGGAGTCTGAGCTGTAAGCTTGGCTGTTCGATCTGCTAGATCGTTACCTTGGGAAATGATGTCAGTAACTTTCGTATGTGCCTTGCACTTCATGATAGCGATAGCTGTCGGTAAATGTATTGCATCTAACAGAGCTTGAATGAGGAGACCATGCTGAATCTTGGTTCCATGAGAAGTCATGAAACCTCTCTCCTGCCAGAGCACTCCGAAGTCGTGTACGACTCCGAATGCGTAACGTGAATCTGTGTATATGTTTACTTTCAGGTTCTTGGCACGTATGCAGGCTTGGGTCAGAGCAACTAGCTCTGCTGCTTGAGCAGACAGGGTGTCAATACGGTGTGTTTCAATAACTTCAGTGTCAGTAGTCACTGCATACGCGGCTACTAGTTCTCCTGTACTAGTTCTCATACATGAACCATCAACATAAAGTGTCAGGTCGGGATTAGGTAATGCAATGTCTGTCAGGTCTTGTCTTGGCTTGGTCATGGTGTTAATAGCTTCCACACAGTCATGTGTGGCAGGATTTGAAGTAACTGACGGTAACAGTGTAGCAGGATTCAGAACGTTGCAGCGTCTGATTTCTATGTGTGGCTGGAACAGTGTCAGTTCATAACCTGTTAAACGTGCAATTGTCAAGTGCTGAGTCTGTGTTCGGTTTAAAAGAACTTCCACGGAATGTGGAACTTGTACTGTCAGGGAATGTCCTAACACTATGGAATCACTTTGTCTGATTGCTAGAGCTGTGGCTGCAACTGACTTGAGGCACGCAGGCAAAGCCTGGGCTACTGGATCTAATGTGCTCGAGAAATAAGCACAGGGCTTGTACTGTCCTGCTTGATCTTGTGTGAGAACAGATAATGCAGTACCATCACGTTCTGTGACAAAAAGTGTAAAAGGCTTACTGTAGTTCGGTGTAGCTAGAACAGGTGCTTGGCATAAGGCTTTCTTTAATTCATTAAAACTAAGTGTATGTTCAGATGTCCAAGGGAGAACAGTCGATACGGCTGCCTCCTGTGTCGTTAACTGTATCAGTGGCTTTGCTAGAAATGCATACTGAGGAATCCATTGTCTGCAGTAAGAAGTGAGGCCAATAAAAGCACGTACCTCCTTCTGTGTCTTGGGCTGTGGAAGACTCGCTATCAACTGGATACGGTCTGGTGTCAACTGCCTACCCCACTTGGACAGTAAGTGGCCTAAGTAGATCACTTGCTGGACACAGAATTGTAATTTGGAAGGGGACACCTTGTGCCCCTGCTCGGCCAGAAAATACAGGACTGTAAGTGACGCTCGCTCGCAGTCACGTTCAGAACGGGCTGTGATCAGTAGATCATCGACATACTGGAGCAGGGCAGTGTCAGTTGGCATGTGAATATTGTCTAGTTGTCTTTTAAGTGCTTGACTGTAAATACTAGGACTTTCTGTGAAACCTTGAGGAGCTCGTGTGAATTTATAGCTCCTTCCATTTAAACAAAAACCAAAAAGGTACTGGCTGTCTGGATGAATGGGGACACTGAAAAATGCATTCTTGAGGTCGATAACAGTAAAAAATGTAGCTTCAGAATCTATAGCTGTCAATAGGGATGAAATATCTGGGACTACTGGATACTGGGGTATGATACATTTATTAAGTTCTCGAAGGTCAATCACTAATCGATATACTGGAGGTGCATTTGGATCAGTACGTTTCATGACTGGAATGATAGGAGAATTACATACATTGGAGTCAGTTTCTACAACCACTCCTTGAGCAATAAGCTCGTCAATAATTTTGGATAAGGCTGCTACAGCCTCAGGTGGCAATCTGTACTGTCTGATTCTTGGCAAGACTATACCTTGTTTAAGAGTCACACGATGGGGTGTGATGTGCATAAAACCTACATCAGTTGGACCTTGCGCCCATAAATGCTGCGGAACATTTAGTAACCTTGGATCAAAATCACGTAATACATAGTGACCTTTAAAGTCACGCAAAAACAATCGTATTCCTTCTGGAGAGCAGCAAATTACTGCACCTAATTCTTTCAATGTTTTAATGCCTAACAAATTTTCTGGACATGACTTCGTAAGTAACAAATCAGTAGTTCGGGACAATGGACCAACTTCTAGAGTAACTGGCTTTGAAATCTCGTTAACAATAGGCTTTCCTGAAAATCCAAGGGAAACATTTCTAGAGCCTGAGAGCGGAGCCCCTGGAACCTCGTCATGACTGATAGTAGTCCTACTTGCCCCTGTATCAATCAAAAACTTTCTGTCTTTCCCTAATACTTGACTGTGCACATAGGGACCCTCTTGATCTACAGGTATCTCGATGAGAGGCAAGCCTACCTCCCTCTCTAGGCTGTTTCATGAATACTGTTGATACTCTGGATACTCTGACTGGGCATACTGGTACATCTGCTGTGTAACATGCTGTGTTGCAGCGATAGGCTGCGGTGCTGGAACTGTCTGTTGTGCATTCTGTGGTGACTGAGAAGTCTGTGAAACTTGTTCTGGTCTAGGCGGACGTGGTCTTTCTTTAGTCTTACCAGTAGCTATGTTGTGTTTCAGAACTGCACACTCGTTTATAAAATGACCTGGCTGTTTACAATAATTGCAAGTCCCTTTAACGGGAGCTGCAGAATGACTGGCTTGATTCGGACCCCTCTTCTGACTGTCTTGTGGAACAGATTGTGCAACTAATACTTTCATTTTCGTATCTTTCATACATCTCCTTTCGTGTTCTTGCTCTTCCCTGATTCTATTCTGGTGATACTGGAGCATCTGGAGCATTTGTGACGGAGTATTAGCTTGCCAGGTACTTTCGACTTTCAATACTCAATTTTTAACTTGTGGACTTGAATTCTCGACTAGTTTGGTAACAAAAAGATGAGGGTACGACTCGCTACTTGTCTTCAAACCACTGTTAATAATAAAACATTTTTCAAATCTAGAATAAAAATCACTAGTGTCTTCATCCTGTTTCTGTTTGCATGCTGAGATTGCATCCCAATCTTCCTTTTTTGTGGCTAGTAACCATGGCAAAACTTGTATCAATAACTCGGGCAATTCTTTACATTTGTCCCCAAGACCGGTACCTGGTACTCGTATTTTATCTTCAGCTTCTAGAGCTGTCCAATCAATCTTTTTCTCTCCCACCTCCCATTCTTTTTCCTTGAGTTTTTCATATACCCCTGCGGGCAGCAGGACCTTTAGCATTTTAATAATATCTGGATACGTGTATTCTCCCATTCTGAGCATGTCTTTTAATTCTCGATGGAACCCTGCTGGATCTTTGTCGTGACAGGGAATTAATTTCTTCATCTCTAAGAGTTCCATCTTTGTAATAGGGGTGTAAACAAATACTCGTTGCATTTCACTACCCGCTGTCCTAACTGGGTGTACTTCCCGTAACGGATGCTGTCTATCTATGTAAAATGATTTACTTTCTGGAGGTGGGACATGAACAAAATGCGGATTCAGAAACGTTCCATATTTGTGGCGCTGTTCTAGAATGATACTAATTAAATAGGTACCTAAACCTCTCCATCTATATTGGAGTAACTCGTTCAGAACATCATGTAACGGACCTGGATCAGAATGCTGACCCTCATACAGTGTGATGAGGTGCTGGATCATATACATACCCACCAGTCGCTGCTCGGCTGGGGGCAGTTTCAGAAACATTTGTGCCACTATTTCGTCTGGAAAAGTGGTAGAATCAGTAGCCCATCGGACTGCTGATCGGGCTAGTTCTTGTTCATGCATGGTACTAAGTTCACTATAACCGATTCGTGATTTCAGAATGCGAGCGGTAGCTTGAAATACTTGCTCAAGAGAACCTTGTTCTAGTGCTGGAAGGTGAAAAACTTTCTTGTGTTCTAGGCGCGAGTGTCGGTCGGGAAGTCTAGTTCTACCTACATACGCTATTCTGGTGGGATTCTCGTCTTCTACCTCTTCAGTATCAGTGTTGTCTTCTTTCTCGGACACTTGTGCTGCTTTGCGTTTCTCGTGTAACCTTATTATTTCCTTACGAATTTTCCTGTACATACTCTCTATACTACTGAGTGTCTTGTGTCTTCCCTCGGCTATATGATCACTCCACTTTGTCAGAACTCTCATTTCGATCGGATCTTTAGTCGGACAATCTTGTTCCCTTATTAAACAATTAACTAGAAACTTTAATAGCATGAGCTGAGTCTCGGCTTTCCTTAGAGACATGATTTCGCCAATACTTTCTGGATCGTCTCCTGTACGGATGAAACGATATATTCTGTCTAGATCTTCTTTCATATTCGGTAGGGTGTCCAAATACTCGGTCACCCGTCTTACACGCAATGAATATATAACCATATTATCATCGCCTGGGACTGGATCATAACGGCATTCAGTGAGAGCTCGTCTGATATCTGCAACGGACTGATATTTGGGCGTACGCTGTAACGCACGTTCATGTAACTCGACTAACGTTACACGTTTGTGTGGCGGCGGGGTACCAGGAGGACCTCCCCCCGCGGCCCCTATACTAGAATCGTCGACTGATACTCTTCGTGGTGGCAGAGTGACCGATGTAGCGGGAACTTGTACTACGGGCTGGACCGGGGGTACCGTAACAGGTGCTGTAACAGGTGCCCCGGTGGCTGGAGGAACAGGAATTACATTATTTACAGGAGCTGGCGGAACAGGATTTGCATATTCTGGGACTGTGTCGTCCAAATAGGACGAGAGAAAAATATCAGCTGCGGTCGGTTTGTGACGTAGCTTAATCGGAACCAATGTCGGCGGAAAATTACATGGTGCTTCCGAGGTTGCTTTTGGCAAGCCCTCGGCAAGAAGAGGATACATACCCTTAATAAGGGCATTTCTCTGTCTGTCTGACTGTTCGGCTTTAACTCGTTCACCTACTTCGATTAATTCTCTTTCTTGGGCTCTTTCTGAGGATTCTCTACTTAATTCTGACTTTCTGATTTCTTTTTCGGTTCTTTTATGAGATTCTTTGCGCCATAACTCGATGGCATCTTTCTGGGACTGTCTGGATTTCTTTTTCCATAATGCTTCTTCTACTCGCATGATGCACTCGGCATCCCATGTACCTGATACAGGCCATCTATATTTCTCTTCTAGATCTTTAGTATACTCGACCCATAAGTCTAGATATAATATGGCACTTATGCCATGCTTATGATACATAAAATGACCTGGACTGTCCCTAGGCGGGACAGGAACTGCTTCTTCGAGCAGACCTTTTCTGGTTTTTAACTGACGTAACTTCGAGAACAGAGGCATGACTTAGACTGGAATCTGGACACAAATACAATACACGATAAACACAATAATAACTTGAAAACAAATCACTCATACCACAACATTGAAAACACATGAAATAACATTTAAAATAACAGTTCGGACAGAATACTACCTGGAATACTGAAAACAGAAACACATGAATTTCTCGAGAACAGAACAGAACTTACTGGAATGACTAGATGCACTGCTAAAACAGTACGAAACTTACCGGTCTCATAAAGAGACACGTCAGGACCCGCATCCACCTAGGTGGACACTTCGTGTTGGATCTGTGTACCCAAACCCACGGACCAGAGACAAATTAATTGACCCTGTCTAGATACTACCCCAGCAATGGTACTCACCGGGCAGCAAGAACGGAAGGCCTCGGACTGGACTGGACTGCTACGACGACGGACGGACGAACTTCGGACTTCAGTTACAGGTGGGCCTCCGGATACCTCGGACCTTGGACTCTCGGCTTGGGCTCTGGTCGGGACTCGCCGCGTTCCTCCACCGCCTCGTCTGGACGCTGGACCGCAACCTCCGTCTCCTCCGTGGGCCTGAGGGATACTTGAAGCAGAAATATCTGCACGTGGCCGGTATGGTTCCGTCACGGCTGCAGAGGATCAGGGGGCCTGCGTGGCTTCTCCGGCGCGTGGGGAAAGGGCAAGTCCCTATTCGGGCGCCATTATGTGGTAAATAAATAATTAATTACCGGATCTATTTTTGACTATAATCAATAAACAGGTAGCTCAATAAATAAGAGTCAAGATTCGAGGTAGCTGGAGTTGACAGGCTTTAATCAAGCATAAAGGACAGGAACAGGACAGCCTGTACGGGAATAGGATGGCAGCTGCCGGGGGCAGGAATAGGCTAACTTTTAATAACAGTGCACAATATTTATAGTTAAACAGAATACATTACATTCAATATAGTAGGCGTAGCAGTAGGCGGGGTTTGAAGCAGTCGCGAAAGATAAGGGCAACATGATGTAACAAGAAGGCGTGTACAGGGCGTATACATAGACATGTGATGTAAACGTAACAGAATATGTCATAAAAGGGGCGGAAACATGGAGGGGGCTACCTGAGCAGCTGGGACCTCTAACCTAGTGGTGCGCGTAAACTGGCAATGACGTGTTACCAGGGAGAACTGGGGGCTATGACTTCTGCACTAGAAGAGGAGACGAAAGTCTGGCGGGTCAGAGCGACATGTACCTAGGCATATCTAGTATCTGGTGTTTATAGTACATGTTGATAGAATCCAAAAGTTATCAGGGCAAAGGCTAACAGACATTAAGACTGGTGCATGCATAATTCTATATGTAGTGCGTGTGTGAGGAATATTCCATGAATACTAATACAGTATTTCTCTTATATGGAGACATAAAGGCTAGACCATGACGGAAACTATTGATGCGATTCAGTAGCTTAGGAATGCAGAGAAGGAGGGTTGGACTGATAACTAGAAACATAACATATTCTTGGCAGACTGGGAGGCAGAGCCAGGCCGAGCCGGGCACTGCGTGGCAAGAAGTAAGCTAAGGGTCAGGGATGCAGGTGGGGGCTGTATCGCTCCTCGGAGAGGGTTCAGGAGACAGGAGCTGAATCTAAGTCCGGGCCCTTTTGAGGCCTAGAAACGGGGACAATTCAATGAATTAACGTGCACACTGTAAAACGTGGCAACGTAGCTTTACATAGGCCTAATATTCGTTGTATTCACGAGGACTGGAAACTGACATACTAGAGATGGGTACAACTGTAATTGCGTCTTTAATTGATCAGAGGGGAATACATGCATATCGATCATGCACATATGACATAACATGGGGAACACGTAGGCACATATAACATGGCAAAATTTACTTTTCCACAACACTCCAACAAGCTTACCCAACACTGCTCAAAAGAAACCCACAACCAAGGTGCAATCCTGGACGCCATCATCGCCCAACAGGACGCAGTCACTATAGACCACATCCTTCCGGTCGCCTGGTCCGATCATCACCTAATCCTTTTCCACCTATCGCAACCGATCATGTATCAGCCCTCCACTAGAGACCCCCCTAAGTAGTCTAGGAACCTATCGCAGATCAGCACTGCTGACCTAGAAGAAAAAATATCCTCCCTCCTTCCCATTTCCCCGGACAACCTCTCTACTGCAGAACTCACAGCACACTCCAACACAACAAAGTCCTCCATCTTAGACCAACTCGCCCCCGTGAAACTGAAAAAAACCAGGAACATCCCTCAAGAACATGGTTTAACAAGGAGATCAACGAGGAAAGAAGGCAACTCAGAGCCTCAGGACGGCTCTGGAGAAAGAACCCCTCCTCCAGGCACTGCGAAAAGCTCAAATCAGCAAGAAGAAAGTACAAAAACCATATCATTAAAGAAAAAAACAACTTCTTCTGTACTGCGCTCGATAAGGCAAAAAACAGACCAAGAGAACTATTTGACATCATTAAAAAACAAACCTCCAAACCATCGAATTCCCTTGTCCAGCCCTCTAAAGCCTTATGTGATAACCTCGTCAACAGAAATTTGACCACATTTCTCCCGCACTCAGAGATCTAAAATGTCTCCAAGTGGCCAGCTTCAGAACGGCCTGCCTGACACACAAAGCCTTGCACACAGGGAAACCAGAATATCTAGCCTCAAAACTCAAAAAAGCCAGTCAATCTAGAAGTCTCAGAAGGTCAAACTCCCTCCTTCTCATCCCTCTAAAACACGCAAACAGAAAACGGCAAATCGCTCCTTTGCAGGGAATGCTCCAAAAATCTGGAACGCCATCCCTGTGGACATCAGAACTATTCCCTCCTTTCTAAAGGTTAAACGCCACCTAAAAGATCTTTACCTCAACCGTGCCTTCCCGAAACCAATTACGTAACTTTCAAGCTCTAACTTCTCAGCCTTCAGACCGCACGCACCTGCAACCGACCTCTCACCCTCCTTCCTCCCCATCACATGGGGTCGGCACCGCTACGAGAAGCTCTCAGGGGATCACTGACATAATATTGATTACACTAATATAGATTTACACAAATATCGAGGATAAAATATTGAATACAAAAATATCGAATTCCTATCTACAAACAGGTAAGTACAAAAATATTGAATCAAAAATATAGTTTAAAAAAATATAGTTAGTCAAAATATCGAATTTTTTTAAATGTCTTAAAAATAATTTAAAATTAATGAAATATAAAAAATAATTAACTAAAATATACTTGAAAATACCTAAATAACCTTATGATTATTAAATAATTAAAGTTATAAAAAACACATACAATTTTATTTTTCAAAACATATATATATATATATATATATTAATCAATTAAAAATAAAAATAAAAAATAATTATTGAAATGCATTCCCTATTAATACAAATTAATGACCAATTAACAATTAATTAATTAGCAATTGAAAATTAATTAACAATTGTTTCAAAATAAATACCAATTAATAAATTAAAATATTTAATAAATTACAATTAAAATATTTCCCACCCTATTCCCCTATAAACCCACAACCCGCTACAGGAATTACATTGATAAAATTAACATAATTATCAATTAATCAATTAATAAAAAATAATTACCAATTAGAATTTAATTATTTCCAATTAAAAATTAATTAACAATTAGTGGAGAAGTGTGGCTCACTGGTTAGAGGAGGCAGACCTGGAAGCAGAGGTCAGGCGGGGACCAGGGTTCAATTCCCGGCTCAGCGGGGTCTTGAGTCCTAAAATGTCCATGGACTCGACAATTCTCGCTCCGGTGCCTACTCGATTCACAGGTTCACACTCTGCGACTCTGGGCAATAGCTTGCTTAATCTCCACAACGGCCCCTCGCGGCGGGATGCCTGGCTTTCACCTTGCGGATACCCTGCCGGGGTTATCTCACAGGGGAATACCAGGACGGGTTCCCTAAGCAAGCGCTTAGAAACCGCTCGGTGATTTGCGCTATATAAATTCCTGTACATTTACATTTACATTTTACAATTAAAATATTTCCCACCCTATTCCCCTATAAACCCACAACCCGCTACAGGAAATACATTGATAAAATTAACATAATTATCAATTAATCAATTAATAAAAAATAATTACCAATTAGAATTTAATTATTTCCAATTAAAAATTAATTAACAATTAATTCAAGATAAATACCAATAAATAAATTAAAATATTTAATTAATTATAATTAAATTACTTCCCACCCTATTCCCCTATAAACCCACAACCCGCTACGTAAAATAAATTAATAAAATTAACATAATTATCAATTAATCAATTAAGTAACATTAATTGACAATAAAAAAATTATTAATATCCAATTAAACATTAATTAACAATTAATTCAAAATAAATACCAATAAATAAATTTAAATATTTAATTAATTATAATTAAATTACTTCCCACACTGTTCCCCTATAAACCCACAACCCGCTACAGAATTAAATTACGCAAAAATGAAATAACATACAATTAATTACTTAAAATAAATTATAAAATAAATATACACTTTTCACACATATACTAACATACAAAACACTTTAAAAAATTCGATATTATTAAAAAGTTGGTTATATTTAAAACTTATATTATATACTTCGATATTTTGACTTTCTATATGTAAGAAAATCAATATTAAATTACTTACCTTAAATTCGATATTTTTGTTGACTATATTCTGTCCATTTGATATTTTGTCCATTCTATATTTTGACTTCGATATTAGTGCAATTCTATATTTTTGATTCGATATTTTGTCTGTATACCCTCTCAGGATATTACTTTGCCCTCATCGCCTCTGGTCTATCTCAGCGCTTATTTTTATGCGTATTTTATCTGTGGACTTGCTGAACGCTTATCTTTGTGTGTATTGTACTTGTTATCTGACTTATACATATCCTGTTGTGAAGCGCTCCGATACCCTCGGGTCTGGCCAGCACTATAGAAAACTCCTAAAATAAATAAATAAACATGACTGAGAGAGTCCCCAACTTCACTGAGGAAAAATGTAACATCCTCCGTGATGAGGTCTTCCAAAGTTACAATCAGATTTATGGAGGTCTGTAAATCCAGTTGGGCACTGTAGGGCAGGCCCATGTTGGTCGAGACATTTGAAGGCCCTGCAATGCAGCGAATATACACACATGGAAAGGGGTAGGAGGACCCCATTGCTGGGTCAGGGTAATGGCCCAGGACATTGTTGGCTTGTCATCAAAGCCACACACATAGCTTCCCAGGATGATACCAATGCACTGGCGGTGTAATATATAGGTATAATATATGAGGCGATGTAATAAAGAGGTGTAATACATGGATTTTGCCATGAGTCAAAATGATTTAAGAGTATTCCCCAGTCATGTTTGTAGTCCAATAGTGTTTGTAACTTCCATGTTGTCTTCAGCATGGGTTGTTTTGCTTTAAGTGTGGGCTGAATGTTATTTTAATAATTTGGCCGGGGCGGTGAATTCCGCTCCGTTCGCAGAGTATGCAGTTTTGTTCACACTCCATGCTCCACAGATCTCACAGAGTTCAGAAAAACTCCGCTCCACATAGCGGAGAGGAGTTTTTTACCCGCTCATGCTCACCAATGCTAAATTGGTGAGCGTGAGCGAGGAAAATCCAATGCTAGACTACTTCTCAGTGGGATTTCTCAACGAGGGCGGTTGCGGATGGTCGCTACTGCTTGAGTTGAGAAACCTTCTGTTCGCGTTGAGGAAGCCACCGCTCGAGTAGAACTTCTACTCGAGCAGTAGAAAGAAGCAGCGCCTTCTTGCGCTGCACGTGATGCCATTTCTGCAGAATCACCCAGCACTAAAAATTAATGCAAACGGGGCGAGGTAACGCTTGCGGAACTCTGCGTAGCTTGGTGGAGTTATTTTTTTCACTTCGCAGAGTTCTGCGTAGCAGAACTTCACAAACTCCGTCCAGGCCTATTGGAAATAAACACTTACATACATTATTCCTTGTATGATCAACTAATCCTATTCAATTGGCAAAATAGAAATGTTTTTAGAACCTCACCATTGTTTTCCATACCACATATCTGACAACATTTTACACTTCACTATCCTACATTTCACATTTCCATTTCCATTTTGGCAATGACTGACATTGAGTAACTTTAACTTACTTTAAAACATGCTGTGATATAGTTTTGTTAAAATTCATTAAACACTGATAACATTTATGTAGGAATAAAAAGGGCCTCATTTACATTTGGTGATTGTGTTACTCTGTCTCAAGCATGATGACTATCCTTCCTACCTTATTACAAGTGCATTACATTTCATGACAATTGTAATTAGAATAACAAAGACAATACTTTAAGACCAATAATGTACAGGAGAAAACCATGGGTCACTCCTGAATTGCTCCATTACTGCCAGGGCCTAAAAGAGATGCTCAGGCTCGTCGGGGCATGCAAGCTCACCTGGATCAACTATGTCAGAGATACATTGTTAAGCCTACGGTTAGTCCAACTATCCAGCAATACTTAGATTGTCAACAAATAGCAGAAAACATTCAATATTTCAGCGTAGTTTTTACTATAATATAAATGTAAAATTGGAAAGACCTGTATTTTTTAGACTTATACGTACTAATGTTATTTTACTTGTGTGTTTCAATAAGTGATTTGGGGATAAAGCAGAGAATGTTAAAGATTACAAATTATTACCTGGGTTCAATCTATGACTCTGTCTTCACAATACTGGTCGTGAGTCTTGTTATTAGTGTGATGGTTCTTGTGTTGGTGGTGGTTGAGTTGCAGGTGGCTGAGGTGCTGGTGGTAGAAGTGATGGTGCTGGAAGGTTCTGTGGTGGAAGTGGTAGAGGGAGTTGTCATCTGTAAATTTCTGGGGGATGAGATTAATGAAGGGTGACAGCTGTTCCTCACCAGTGGTGTTCTCTCCCTCTAATGATTGAGAGAAGACTGGAGATCTATCTGCATGGCAGGAGTGTGTTGGGGGTACTTGTAGGCCGAGGTCTGTATGGATGTGAGTCTTGCATAGGCTGAACAAGCATCCTGTGGGTGCTTAAGTAGTAGTGGCTCAGGAGTGGCAGGCCTCAGAAATGATATCCGAGGAAGAGTCCTGTCTGGCCGTGAAGAGGTCTTTTCGGAGTACATCCTCCTCTTCAAACATCATGAAATATGTGAGGTTTTTTGGCATAAGGCGTTCTTCAAACACACTGCGAAGAACTTTGTTTCACATAAGCACAGGGTGATGAAGAGAGTGTTAGAAATAGGTCCATATTTGCCTATGTCTTTCACCTATTTACCTGTGAGCTAAAGGTACCTAATGAGGATGTTGCTACTCCCGAGACTTATGCTATTTCACCTTCCTACACTCTTCCTCAAGTGATGCACTCTCTCTCTTTCACTATCCATGCACTAACACAATTGTACGACTAAATCTAGACACCAACAATATCGTGACACACTAATATCAAGGCGAGAATATCGAGAGACAAACTATTGAAAGTTAAGAGCATATAGGTAAGTATATATTTACTATTCCTAACTGCATTTCTGGGTACCTTGAAGATATGTGTACCTCAAAGGTACATATATCTGGGCTTAGGTATAAAAAATCCAGACTTACCAGTCAATATCTTATTTTTCATATTCTGTTCTCGATACTCTGCACCATTGATTTTGTTGATTTAATATTCAGGTGGCACATCCACTATTACATAAGCCACACATGCACTTTCTACTGATGTTTCTAAACTTTTCAACACATTCACAGACAAGTAATAGTGTAATTAATTCAAACCGGGCACTGACCTGTAAATGTCTATTAACCCATTGAAGTGTACATACTGCGCACTTCCTTGATTTGGTGCATCATTTAAAATCATATATTGGTGGATTATCTTCCCATATTTATCCATACGGCCCCTGTATCTGTGCACACTGGGCCCTTGCCTAGATATGTAACAGCTACATTGTATTCTATAACAGCTGTATTGTAACATTTATATAGTGATTGCTATCCCTGTGTGGGGCACTGGAGAGCTTGCATGCATGAATGAGCAGCAAGCTATGCTGAGTAGTGTGTATTGCTCGAAGGTTGTTTTTACTTTTTGTTCCTATGTGGGAAGTTTTCCCATGTAATGCATAATACCAGTATTCCCATGTTTTGCTGTCTTCAAAGCTCATTGTAACTGGTGGGGTTAGTTTAGAGAGAGATAACGACGTAATTTTCTCGTTACAGAAGACGGGCGCTTAACGGAATGAGATGCAGCTCACGCTGCGCAGACCGCGGGATGTTCTGGCGCCGCGGTTTGAAAGCCAGGCAGCTCCCAACACCCCCAGGGCCGTCCCTGATATCAAAGGGCCACACAGGACAAGTCAATAAAGAGAAAACACAAAATATGAATAGGAACAAACAAACAGCAGCTGCTGTATCCCCTTGGTAAGTGTTTCTCCGGCTCTATTATTGCGCGCCGAGAAAAAAGTAGGCAGTGCATCCAATCTCGGTTATCTCCTTGGGGCTCCTTTCAGGCTGAGATCAGAGAGACGGGCGGAGTGAGGACAGAGCGTCACTGCGCCTTGTTTCCTTTTAATTTCATACGGCAGCCAGCATTTCCGCGCCATTTATATGCTCAATTTCGTGATAACAGTCACAACCGAAAGATTAAAGAAATACCCACAAGCCTCCTTGTCCTTATTTTTGCGTCATCCACAAAAGGCATTTGTATGTACATGGCGGGCCATGTTCTTGTGTGTGGCTTGTGATTAAACACACTAACATCTGAAAGCCATTGACATTCTGGAATCTTGGCTCCTTGCAATTCCCATTTCGCTATAAGGGTCTCTTACCTTCATTTATACAATATTTTTTAATTGTAAATATTTACATATTTTTAGACAAGCATCTTACATAATCTATCCTCTATTTCGCTAAATGTAAAATCAAAGTAAAAGCCATCCTTTTCTGTTGATGTGCAGACAATTTTTAGGAGCAGGTGCTATCAAAACACATTTAGGAGTTTGATGGTTTTTCAAACACAGTGATTGAAAGAGCAAATAGGTGCATAGGGTAGAGGAGGTTGTGGCAAGAAGTCAAGGAGCATGCAAAGGGCAAATTATGGGAAACTAAACCATAGAAGTGAAGGAGTAGTAAATGGTAGGTTGTACAGAGAGAAAGTAGGAAAAGGTTCATGAACACCAGGGTAGGATTGGGATCAAAAATCGACCCCAGAACAGCAAAAAAAATGGCCTACATGTACACCAAAAAGAGTGACCTACATTTGCATATTGCCTTTCCGCAAAACACTGCTTAAGCAAAGTTTTATGAAAAGGAAGGGGGTGGGGGCATGTTTTATTAACTTCACTTAAATAAAAAAAAATGCACAGATTAGTTCACATTGCTGAGCTACACATGAATGCAAGTGAGACCACTTCTGCTCAGACCCCCTGCCCCCGCTCAATCAGCATACATTATTAGTCCGGCCCAGCGAGAGAAAGGGAGTGATACCTCCACCTATCTGCCTTTAGAAAGGCCACTCGGGCACCCACTAGGTCGCTGGTGGCATTCTCACAGCACAGACAGCCCCCAGGCTGCCCAAAAAAAGCAGTCCACAGCTAGAACTCGGCTACCGGCCCTTCTGCCATTTCCCCAAGACCCCGCATTACCAATTTGACCCTGATGATTACGTAACCCTGTGCACTGAACTTACCCTCACTCAGGTGCCAGATCTCCAGGATACAAAAGTCTCCCAGAAAGTTACTTTTGAGCTTCCATCTAAGCCCTTGCAATCTCACATTGGATGGTGACAACTCTTAGGAGCACCATGCCTCAATACAGGCCTAAAAAATATGACCACATCTCCTCTGACCTGATGGAACTCCACTGATTTGCCTTGCAGGACTGAACCACCTTCAAAACCAAATCCATCTTACTCAAAGCCATCGCACCAGCAACCTTCTCTTCCCCATTTGGCTGACAGGCTCATTATAGAGGACTCTCTCGGCACCCCAGAATGAAGAAACCATCAGACATAAGACAAGGACGTGTAATAAAGAATGAAAAAGCCAACAAACCTTCTCCATTTATGCACCCAAGATCTGCAGTGGCACCTCCGTATCCACTGGGTCTTCCCAAATCATCCTCTAAATTAGTAGAATACTCTTTAAGGAAAACGACATCATGATGTAGTAATAGTCCACATCTGCCCTCTGAACTCAGCAACCTCTCCAATCTCCATTTATGCACCCAAGATCTGCAATGACACCTCCGTATCCACTGGGTCTTCCCAAATCATCCTCTAAATTAGTAGAATCCTCTTTAAGGAAAACGACATCATGATGTAGTAATAGTCCACATCTGCCCTCTGAACTCAGCAACCTCTCCAATCACTTGTTGATCCTATCTTTGCTCCTGACCGTGAAAACATTTCCATTATATATTGGCTAGGTTCATGCCATATAAATACCAGAGACATACCTACAGTCAAAGAAGGGGTTCAAGGATGTGAGTTGAGAAAGTGAGGAGGAAGGAAGAAAGAAAGAAAGAGAGAGAGAAAGCAAGAAAGAAAGAAAGAAAATAAGAAAGAAAGAAAGAAAGAAAGAAAGAAAGAAAGAAAGAAAGAAAGAAAGGAAGGAAGGAAGGTGAGGAAAGGAGATAAGTAAGGAAGGCATTAACATAACTTGAATGCTTATGTTGGATGACGGTAATATTCTTAGTACACACACAAATAAGAAAAAATAGTGATAAAACTAAAAACATAAGGTCAGAATTGGTATCCAGTTCCAAGGATTCTAAATATAAAGTTTGAATTTAAGTAATACAATAAGGAAGTAGTGTAAATGAGAAATAAACACCAGTAAAAATGAATATAAGCACAAAAGAAAAAATGTTGAAACTACGCAATCAATAAATGAAGAGCAGGGAAAGAGGTGACGGAGAAAGAGAATAATGGAAGCAAAGAAGGATGTTAGAGAGCAAGAAAAAAGGAAAGAAAAAGGAAATAAGCAAGGAAATGATGTTGAGTGAAAGAACCTAAAGTGTCAATAAAAGGGTGGGGGAGGAAAAAGAGAGAAAAGAAGGTGAGAAAGAACAGTAGAGGAAAATGAAGTGTAAGAAAGCAGAGAAACATTTGTGAAATAAGGTTAAACAAACATGAATACTCAATCACGAAGAGGAATTTAGCGAACACAAAGCATAATGCATAGAAGAACGGCGTCCTAGGCCTAGAATTTACAAAAAAGAACCCCATGATCAAGAAAAACACATCGATCTACACAATATTCCATTGTTTGCCGTTTTTAATTTTTTTTTAAGACGTTAAGGAGAATTGCAGGTATCACTCCTCTCCGCGGTTCAATCTGTAATTGAATCTAGGCCCACATTCTAAAGCTCGAAAAGTCTTCTTGCCACTTTTATACACCAGGCCGGAATTTAGGGGGAGGTGGCGGCAGCGGGAAAGGGAGGGCGGCAAGGAAGAAGGGGGGAGGCAGACTGGGTGAGGATCTTCCAATTTCATTTAAAATGTAATGGTGGATGAACTGATAAGCAAATAGGGAAGAAGAAGGCCTCTGCTTTAAGGAGAGAAAAAAGGCTTTGCGTGCTTTTAATATGATTCCGGATGGAAGCCAAATGATTTACATGGGAGTTGATTTCCTCTTGCCTGATATGAAAGAAATTCAGATACAAAAACCCAGTGATCTACAGAATAAAATAAAAAGAGAAAAGAAATGCTATTTTCCTTTAAAAGGTATCAGTTCATTGATATTCATTTAACCAGCCAACCATCGGTTCACTTTCTCACTTTTTGCATTTCCCTTTCAACCCTGTCAACCTTACGGTCTCCCTTCCGCCCCAGACGCTTTACTAGAATCACAATGAAGCCCCTCTTTAGAAAGAAAATAGCATACAGTTGGTTGCAAAGAGAGTTTGCTTTGTCATCTACCTGCTAGAGGCTATATTTAGAATATACATTTTTTTCAAAGTAGAATACAGTTAGCCCAGAACAATAGATGGCTTCTGTTTTACCTAAAAGTAAAAAGAGCACAAAGGTAACAACATAGTGGTACCCTTATTGGAGCAATAATACGTTTGGGTTTGAGGCAAAAAATCCACCGATTGGAAGCATCCTTTATCTTAAATAAGCAAATCCCAGTTGTGTTATGTCATGTTATGTTACGTTTTGAGTTATGTTGATTTGTATAGCACACTAATCACCCGAGAGGGTATTCAGGCTCTTAGGCAAGGTGTGTAGGTGTGTGGTCCCAAGAGCCTGAATCCCCTTTTGGGGGATTAATGGGGAGTGGGTTCAAGTGAGAGTGAGGCAGAACGAAGGTGTCTGGTGGGTTGGTGAAAGAATATGCCGCTGTTCAGGTATTCTGGTCCCGTATTTTGCAGGGGTTTGTATGTGTGTGTGAGAAGATTGAATTGGCTGCACTTGTGAATGGGGAGCCAGTGAAGCTTCCTGAGATGTGGTGTGATGTAGGTGCATTCTGGGAGGTCGAGGATAAATTAGTCTTGCAGCTGCATTCTGGATGATCTGGAGTCTGTGTAGGTGTTGTTTGGTGATTCTGGCTTAGAGTGCGTTGCCATAGTCCAGCCTGCTGGTGATGAGTGCTTGCCTGCTGGCCTGTCTGATGCCTGAGGCCACCATTAGAAGATCTTTTGCAGCATGCGTAGGATGTGGAAGCAGGAGGTGCACACTGCATCGACCTGAACTGACCTGTTGAGCTTGTCGTCCTGGATGATCCCTAGATTTCTTGCAGGGTTTGTGGGTGTGGGTCTTGATCCTAGCTCCTATTACCACCAGGTGAAATCCCATAAGAAAGTCTTGATGCCAAAGAGCGGAGCTTCCATCTTGTCGGAGTTGAGCCTCAGGCAGTTTGTTCAGATCAGTCTGCTACCATGTTCATGCAGTTGGTGAAGTTGGCTCTAGTGCTGTTTGTCTTGTCTGTCAGGGAGAGGATGAGTTGTGTGTCATTGGCGTTGTAGATGAAGGTGATGTTTAGTGATTGGATGATTTTGGCAACCTGTGCCATGTATATTTTGAAAAGGGTGGTGCTGAGGGTTGATCTCTGAGGGATACCGCATGTCAGTTTCTTGGTCTCTGATGTGGAGGGTGGAAGCATGACTCTTTGGGTTCTTCCCATGAGGAGGGAACAGATACATTTGAGAGAGGATCCTTGCATGCCAAACTCGTGGAGTCTACTGATGAGGATGTTGTGGGAGACAGTGTCAAAGGCTACAGGGAGGTTGAGCAAAATGAGGGCTGCTGTTTCTCCTTGGTCCAGGATGTTTAGAATGTTATAAAAATATGGACTGAAAAAAAGGGGATGGGTTGGAATTTATTGATCTTGGACGCAGACAAATTGCTTAGTAGGGGCAATAGGCAGCATTGCCTTCATGATAAACTCCAATTTGCCAAATTTGCAAAGATACACTCACTGTGTGCAGCCTAAACTAAGACATTGTTGAAAAAGCAATCATGCTTTTCAATAAAAAATAATTTTCAAGGACAATCTACTCTTTGACTCAAACCTGTTATGACTGTCACTTTCTCTCCAGCATGGTAAACCTTCAGTAACTTGTTTCTGATGGCAGATTTAAGCATTTAACGTTGGGCCATTGATCAGTTCATCCTTCGAAATTTCTAAAATCATCCTGGTACTGATAAAACTCACATGCCCTGTGATAACCCTTTTAGTTGTGTAGTCAGGCATCAAAATGGTATTCTTCTGTGAGGAAGGAAGAAACTCAAATGGACCCATATTATCCAAACCTAAATTATTCCATGGTTCATCTGGTACAAGCACTGGCAACAAATAATTGGCCTGGACCACAAGAGCTTTGTCGTTACCTGCTTACTAAAAGCAGTCCTTCACATCTTGCTCAATTTGGTAACCCTCTTTAGGCTACCAAATCTGTTCTTTATGTTTGGCTTTGCCTTTTGTAAGATTTCTACCCACACGTCCCTCATTGACCAAAATATTATTCTTCTCCCTCGATCTA
This sequence comes from Lissotriton helveticus, assembly GCF_964261635.1. NCBI lineage: Eukaryota > Metazoa > Chordata > Amphibia > Caudata > Salamandridae > Lissotriton > Lissotriton helveticus. The sequence goes on along the minus strand of NC_136072.1, from coordinate 404,878,647 downwards.
TCTGGGGATTCAATGCATTCACTCTCCTCAACTTGCTATACAAAATACATAACTCCTCCTTTATATTCCAGAAAACTTTCTCTTTCTCTGATTGGTTACAGAAATTATGCTAACCCATGTCTATAATTACTAATGGCTCATAACAATCTGTATACTTTCTTATATTCATACGACTCTCCTGCTTCCAAGGAGTTCTTTCAAACTCAGAAAACTAACAATTACTCTTGAAATGCTCCACACACTTAAATGACAATTGTGTTAGGCAATCAGATGCACAGTTCTTAATGCCTGGTAAATACTCAACACAAAATGAAACTCATGCAAGCCAAAGGAGTAACCAGAAAATTAAACCCCCCCACCTCGAGCCAAAGCTCTTATGGCATCAAGCAAGTTTTTCACCATTTTATCCGTCCACACATCAATATCCAAACGTATCCATCAAACCAATCCATCCATCCACTCTTCACTCATCCAATCATCTATCCTTTCACTCAATTCATCCATCCATCCATCCACCCTTTCACTCAGCCATCCATCCTTTCACTCATCCATCCACCCTTCCATCCACTCAGGCCTCTATTTACCTTTTCACTCATCAAGCCATCCTCTCACTCACTCATCCATGGATGCTTTCACTCATCCATCCATCCATCCATTTGCTTTCCACCTTCCTCATCCATTGATCCATTCACTCATCCATCCTCACATCCATCCTTCCACTCACCCATCCATACTTTCACTCATGCATACTTTCACTCTGTCAATACATCCACCCTTTCACTCATCCATCCATCCTCACTTTTATTCATCCATCCATCCATCCTTTCATCTAGTCATCCAGCCTTTCACTCAGCCAGCCATTGATCAATATTTTTACTCACTCGCCCACGCACCCTCCCTTTCATGTTAATTGTTGCAAGCTGTTGTCTGCCTGGTTGAAGACAGAAGAAACCAATGAAGAACTCCACCTCTACCCTCCCTGTAGCAATGCCTCTGACACCCATTCACCCCTCTGCTCACCCATCCATCCGTGTATCCTTCAACTCATCCATCCATCCTTTGACCTACTCATCCCTCCATACTTTCACACACCCATTCCTTCAACATCCCTTTCAGTCAGCCATTCATTCTTTCACCTACCCACTCATCAATGCATGCATCATCCTTTATCTCATCCATCCATCCACTCCTTGATCCATATACCGTTTCATCCAACCAAACTTTCACTCGTCCATCCTTACCTCCATCATTTTGGTCATTCATCCATCCATCTATCCGTCACCCTTTCAGTCATCAGTTCTTCCTCCTGTTTACATACCCAACCATCCAGCCATCCATTCATTTTCACATTAATTAGTTACGAGCCTTTGTCTGCCAAGTTGCAGATAGAAGAACCCAATCATGAACTCCAACCCCACTGTAGCTGCTAACGTGGGAGGTTGACAATGCCCCTTCATCCATCCTTTCACTTATTTTATTTATTTATTTTATTTTGGAAGTTTTGTATAGCGCTAGCCAGACCGCAAGGTATCGGAGCGCTTCACATAAGTACAAGGCGGTGCAAAAGAAAGCCAACATAGCATAGCAAAGCATAGCAAAGTACAATACAGTGCAAAGAGACATTTGAGGTGCACTCCAGGGTGAACCTATCTGATAGTTAGGGAACGATCAAGGAACAGGGTTTTGAGCTGACTCTTGAATTTAGGGAAAGAAGGAATAGTTCTGATGTCAGGGGGTATAGAGTTCCAAATCTTGGGTGCATTCCCGGCAAAGGACCGATCCTTGGTTTTTTGTTTTTGAGTTTTTAGTGGGATCAGGAGTAGGGTGTTAGAGCTTCTGAGGTTCCTGTTCTGACCCGCTTTTTTAAGTTTGGAAGCCAGATATTCAGGTTTGCCAGTGTGAAGGGCTTTGTGGGTGAGGCAGGCTGTTCTAAAGTTCGCCCACAATTCTATTGGTAACCATTTGAGTTCTTTTAGTGCCGGAGAGATGTGGTCAAATTTCTTTATTCCAGTGACCATTCTGGCAGCCGCTTTGAGGGTTGTTTTCAGAGGAGCCAGATGTATTTTGGGTATTCCAGAGAGGATTGCATTCCCATAGTCGAGCCTTGATAACAATAGTGCTTGGGTGGCTTGTTTGAGATCACTGGGTGGAATGAAAGGTTTTATTTTGCTTAGTAGCTTCAGATTAAGGAAGGCACTCTTAGCCGAGATCTTGATGTGTTTGGTTAGATCTAGTTTGGAGTCAAGTGTGATGCCTAGTGATTTGACAGAGTCCGCTAGGGAGAGATTCTTATTTAGCGCGTCAATATCTTTTAGCCATTCGATCATTTGTGGGTTCTCTTCTTTGTTTGAGATGAGGAGTAATTCAGTTTTGTCAGGGTTCAGCTTTAGATGGTTGCTAGACAGCCAGCATTGGACTTCCTTTAGTGTTTCGTTGAGTCTGTGAATGTCTTGAGTGGAGGAGATTTCCAGATAGATTTGGGTATCATCTGCGTAAAGGTGGAAGGGGATGTTAGCTTTTCTAAGTAAGGTGGAGAGGGGTTCCATGTAGATGTTGAAGAGTTGAGGGGAGAGCACTGTACCTTGTGGGACTCCTCTATTGACTGGATGAAGGTCGGATTCAAAGCTTCTCATTTTGATTCTTTGTGAGCGATTATGCAGGAAAGAGGAGAACCAATTCAGCACCATATCATCTAGTCCAGCCCTTTCTTCGAGGGCTTTGAGGAGAAGAATATGGTCAACTGTGTCGAATGCTGCAGATAGATAGAGGAGAAGGAGGAGGCAGCATTGGTCTTGGTCCAGTGATTTGTGTATGTCATCAATTATGTTAAGGATTGCAGTTTCCGTGCTACACCCTTTCCTGAATCCTGACTGATGTGAGTCAAGGAGTTTGGTATTGGTCAAGTGCTGTGTTAGTTGTTGGAGAACACACCTTTCTAGTATTTTGGAAAGGAGAGGAAGATTAGAGACGGGTCTGAAGTTATTTAAGTCGTTTGTATCAAGGCCAGGTTTCTTTAGCAATGGAGTGACTTGTCCTACTTTCAGGCAATCTGGGACATTACCGGTTTGTAAGGAGCTATTAATGATCCTGCACCAAAGTGGGGCTAGGGAGAGTTTCAGTTTTTTGGTTAGCAGAGCAGGAAGGGGGTCAAGGGTGTGAGATGAAGGTTTCGAGGTGGAGATAAGTTTGACTATTTCCTCTTCTAGAATGGGCTGGAAGAGTGACCATGGTTTAGAGTTTGGTGGTGGAGCGCTACCAAGCACCCTCCCCAGGCTGCTATAGGGTCGTGGAGCGCAGTTGATGACCAGAGAGCGCTCGATTTTGCAGACCTTGTCATTGAAGAAGTTGGCGAAGTTGTCGCAATGTTCTTTGGAGGCCTGTCCGAGGGAGGAATCCGGCTTGGAGGTTTGTTGTTTAATAATACTGAAGAGCTCCTTGGGTCTGTTCTTTGCGTTGTCTAGAGCAGATCGGAAATACATGGATTTCTTGTTCTTGATATGGTTGTTGTACTTCTTCCGGATGGATCTAAGTTTGTCTCTGTGGGAGATAGTAGGCACACTTCTCCATTGTCTTTCTGCAGCTCTTAATTGTCTCCTTTCTTCATTGGTGTCAGAGTCGAACCAGGATCTGGATGGAAAGGATCTGTTCTTTCTTTGTTTCAGTGGTGCTAGTTGGTCGAGGAGGTTTAGCATATTGATGTTGTAGAGTGAGGTAAGATCGGTTGTGGATAGATTTTTGTCGTTCTGAAGGAGTAGCTTTAGCCTATCTTCCATGACTTCCAGGGGAATCTGGGAGAAATGTCTCGTCCATTTTGGGGGATCCTGCACAGGAGGCAGAGATAGGACTCTTTGATTAATGTGGAATAAGATCATGTGGTGATCCGACCAGTCCACAGGGAGGATGTTGTCGATTGTAATTGTGTCTTGTTGTGCAATGATGCCATCCAAGATCGCTCCTTTGTTGTGGGTTTCTTCGGAGCAATGTTGGAAAAGGTTATTGTCACAAAGGAGAGTATTAAGCAATCCATCCTTTCACTCATCCATCCACCCTTTCACTCAGTCATCCATCCTTTCACTCACTCATCTATCCATCCTTTCTGTCACCCTCCTTTCACTCATTCTTCCATTCACATATTTTTCCATCCATCCACCCTGCCTTTCACTCATACATCCTTTCTTTCACTATTCCATCGGCCCAACCTTTCACTCTTCCTCCATTCTTTCACTCATCCATCCTTTCACTCACCCTTCCTTCACCCTTTCACTCACACATTCATAGATCCCATGACTCATTCACCTAGCCATGGCTCTTCCTTCCTTTGTCAAGTTACAGGCAGAAGAGGCCCATCAATAACTCCACCCCTGCTGTAGCTGCTAAACGGGATGGGGGTCATGATGCCCATGATGCAAATCGTTTGTTCACTACTGATCCTGGGAGTCACTCATTCAGCACCTTTGCTAGAAAAGTTTGGACCAACGGTCAATGAACTGTTTTCACCACAAAAGGAAGATCTCAACAGAAAGAATTTAAAGTGTTGAATCACCAGGGAGCAAGCTAATGCTTCCCACTCCGTCTTTAAATGGTGCCCTTCCGCTACCTACTATGAATGGAGAGAAAATGCCACAACTCTATCCTTATGATCTATCACCTGAGAAAGTACAGCACTTAACCTTCACAGATTGGAACTGTTTTTCCTATGCAAATTGAAATGGTCCAAGGTCGTTCACCTCCCGAAAAGCACCACACTCAAATGACCATTCATATCTCGTAGCTCTTGTTGGGTGGACTATACTTCCAACATTTTGAAGACCTTTCAAGTAATATGCAGCCAATCCAAGGAATGATTTTACCTGATCTTTATCACTCGATATCAGGGCTACAATTATAGATTCTTCAAGCTCCAACTTGGGACTTAAATTTCACCCGATGTAGTCTATCCCAAATATGACAGCATCCCTTCAGGAAACCGCCCCTTGTCCTTCTTGAGAGCGATGCCACCTTGGCCTAACTTTTCCAAGACTTCCATACCACCTTATCATGATGATCCTGACCTCTGACATGCAAAAAATGTGAGGAAAATGCACAACTTTAGCAAAAATGTTTGAGGTATACGGGGAATTCTGTGTAAGACAATGGAGTGCAGCACTTACAAGCCTTGCCACCCTAGAATCCTCAAGTACTTCTTTTCAGAAATGCCTGGGTTTAGTAGATTTCTCAGTGTGGTGAGTGAGTCTGGGCCTAACTACTCACGCCACACTCAACATTAAGACTCCATTGAGGACATTTGGAGAATAGAAAAAAAATTTAGAAAAATAGTGAGGCCCACACTTGTGGCATGCTTCATCATCATACCTCCAACCAGCACAGGGGTTCTCATTTTGAGTTGTCTGGAATTTGTATACATATTCAAGTGCGACAAGTTTGCACAGTTTACTGGCAGACCGATATGTGTGGATTGAGAGTGGTGTGTTTGTAGTATGAATTTGTGAGTAGTGATGAGTACAGTGATCTGTGCATCATTCCTACCTTGTTCATCTGCATTCTACCTCAACAAGATCCCTATGAAAATGAGCCCAGGCTAAGCTTTGACTATCTATTCATGTTTTTGTCTCACTCATAGTCCTGACTAGTGCTCTACGGGTGCCAGGTGAACCTTTACTAATGCCTCTCCATGGCAAACTACTAAGGTACCTTTAGGCCTCTTGTTACGCTAAATCCAACACCTAACACTGCGTGGTAGTAAAATGAGGAGTGGTTGAGGATGTCTTATGACGAAATCCTTGGACAGTGTGAGCATACCGACATTTAAAAACTGGAAGAAACATGCAGGGGCAGACTCTCTTTTTAGCTCCTTAAGGAGGACTGCCAGAAAGACTAAGGGCTTTATGGTTTGGCAGACAGAGTACTCCATCAAAACGTGACTGATGTTTCATCCACCATTATGTGCAGTGTGTTGAACGTAATGCACTTATAATACAGCAGATGGAATATCTGCAATGTATATGGAGGATGAAGGTAGCAAGCAGGGCACCAATATGACCTATTTGAGTAGTGATGGGTGTAGTGACCTGTGACTTACTCTTACCTTGACCATCTGCCTTCCTCCTACCTGAGAGTCCCATGAAAACAAGCCTAGGCTAAGCTTTGACCTTCCCCTCATGTCTCTGCCCCTTTCAGAATCCTGACTTTTACAGTATGGGTAACAGGTGAATCTTTACAAACACCTCCCCACGACAGCATGCTTAGGCTCAGGAACACTTGACTTTTGCGTGCCTTTAGTACACTCACTTATCAAAATCCAACTTTTTCACAGCATGGTAGTAAGTTGGGAGTGGCCGAGTGTGTCTTGTGACAGATTCTTCAGACAGTGTGAGCATAACTACATTTGAAAACAGGGATAAATATGCTGAAGGCAGACTCTACTAAATTCCCTAGAGAATGCTTCCAGAAAGACTAATGGCCTTAGCGTTTGGTGGACAGTCTACTCCGTCAAATGTAACAGATGTCCCATCCACCATTATGTGCAGGGCATTGATTGCAATGGATTTGTAATACGGCGGATGGACATCCTCTGAGTTTTCACATCGGAAGATGGTAGCAGGCAAGCCACAAGTGTGAGTTATGTAAATAGTGATGGGTGCAGTGATCTGTGGCGCACTCCTACCATGACCACCTGCTTTCTAACTACACAAAATCCTAATGAAAACAAGCATAGGCTTAGCTTACTAACACTTCATGTCACTATCTCTGCAGCACTTATAGTCCTGACTAATACTATGCAGGTGCCATGTGAACCTTAAGTAACACCTCAACAAGGCAACCTGTTTAGGGTTGTGAAGGTTTGTATTTCATGTACCTTTAGAACATTCACAGCACTAAATCCAACTCCTTCCACTTCATTGTAGTTAGTGGGGGGAGTCTGTAAAATGCAATGGCATAATTCTTTGGCATGGGACATGGCATAATTCATTGGCATGGGAGAGCAAGGGAGCTGTTGTGGAAGAGATTCCATGTTATCCCTGGCCAATATTGAAAATGGGGGAAACCTCCGGTGTTGTCCTATTACTTACCGGTAATCTTCATTACTCCTGGTCCCGTTGACCACGTCCCATTCCTTAAAATATGGAGATAACCATCTCCACGACAGAAAAAAGAAAAGGAGCATGCTGGGATATCCTACCAGCTCCCTCCCACTGGGAGTACATAAGCGGTACCATCCCAGCATGCAGCCTGAAAACACCAAGCCAACAACAGGAAGGCCGACCGCAAGGGAGGGAGGGAGGGAAGTAAGGAATGGGACGAGGTCAACGGGACCAGGAGTAATGAAGATTACCAGTAAGTAATAGGACATTACCCCCAGGTCCCTCCTGACCTCGTCCCATTCCTTAAAATATGGAGAATACCAAAGCAGAGAACCCGGCCTTCCGGAACCCCACCAACAACAAGGGCACCAGACCAAAAACACAGCACCCCACAGGCCCGAACCAAGACCCCAAAGGCCAGAAGGGGACCGCCACGGAAACAAGAACCACCAACCCGGCAAGCCAGAAGGGAGGCACAGAAGCAGAGCCAAGCCCCCAAGGGAGCAAGCAGAGGGGCCAAAACCAAGCCCCCCCCCCCACGACCAAAGGAAGTCCAGGAGAAGCACTCGTGCACCCATAGAGAACGGAGCCAGGAAAGGGCAACCAACCAAGGGCGAAGCCCCCGGACCCAGGCCGCCAAACAACCAGGGACCAACAGGCCGACCCAGCCCAAAAGACCAGGGCAGAAAGAACAGCCCGCACAGAGCGGACGAGCCGAAGGACCAGGAAGGAACAAAGCAGAGGGACGACCCCAACACAGCAGGCGGAGCCCCCAGCAGAACCGAAAAGAGGGCAGCAACAGGGAACCACAGAGGAACCTAGGCCACAGGGCAGGACCGACCAAAGGCCAATCCCCGCAGAGATTCCGAAGAGCAGCAGCACCCAAAAGACCAACCAACCGGGAGAAGAACCCGGCACCCCAGAAACGACCAAGAAAGACAACAAAGGCCCACACGGAACCAGGGAAACCAAAACCCCAGAACCGGAAAGGAGGAACCGACACCCAGGAGGAAAAAAAAAAGGGAGACACCACGGAACCACCGAAGGCGAAACCCCAAAGGCAGAAGGCCAACAACAAGGCCCCCAGCCCAACCCCAAGAAACCAGCCGCAGAACAGGCAGGCCAGCCAGCCTGGAGGCACAAACACCGCACCACCAGGACCCAGAAGGAGAGGCCAAAAGGAACCCCCAACCAGGAAGGGGCACAGGAAAGGCACAAAAGCCAACCACAGCCAAACCTCCCCGAGAAAGGAGAACCAGAGGGAGGAAGCCCAGAGCGCACACAACGGACCCAGCGCCCCAGCCAACCGAAGGGAGCGGACCCAGAAAGGACCGAAGACCAACCACAGGAGCGCGACAAAGCCCAAGAGAAGGAGCAGCCAGGAAAGGACCCCAGCAGGGACCCAAACCAAAGCCCTAGACCCGAAGCAAAGCCAATCGCAACCCAAAGCAGAGCGAGAGGGGCGGCAAGCAGAAACCCGGCCACACACCAGGAGAGGCAGACACCCAAACCCCAACAGCAGGGAAAAGGCACGACCAACAGGGCAGCCAAAGAACAAGAGGCAACCCAACGCAAAAGCCAAGGAGACCAACAAACCCCTGCCACCACCGGAGGGAAAAAGGGCGGCAGGCGAGAAGAATCCCGAGCCAACACCACCAACAAGGCCAAGACCCACCAGCACGGAGGAAGGGCACAACCCCCCCCCCCCCCGGAAACCAGGGGGAGACACCACCAGAAGACAGACACCCTGAGCACGGGGCAAGCAAAAGCACCCCAAGGGAGCAAGAAGCACCCAATAGCAAAAACTGCAGACAGGCAGGCAGGCAGGCAAACAGGCAGGCCGGCACCCAGACAGGAACCCAGAGAGGCCACACACCCGGCAAACCGACACCCAAAACCCACCAGCCGGGAAAGGGCACAGCGCAGCCGGGACCGGCAGACAGGGAGGGGCACAGGAGCCTGGCACACGAAGAACAAGCGCCCACCAAAGGCAGAGCCAACGACCCAGCCACCACCGGAGGCAACAGAGGCCAGCGAAGCAAAGCCCCATAGCACAATCCACCATCCAGAAAAACAAGAGGGGAGAAGGAAACCTCAACAGGAAACATAACCCCACCAGGCAGGAGGCGAGAAGCAAAGCCCAGAACACCAGGACCCACCAGGAGCACAAACAACCCGGCCCGGACCCAACAGCCCAACAAGGACAAGGCGCCCCAGGACAGAGGAAGGGCCCAACAGCCCCCCCCAACAAGGAAACAAGGGGAGGACACAGGAACCCACTGGAAACCAGAAGGCCAGAGCACGGCCCAGGCAAAAAGACCCGAGAGGAAGCAAGAAGCGACCAGCAGCGGACACCGCAGGAACCCGACAGGCACGCACCCGGACCGAACCCACAGGAACGCCAGGAACCAAAGGGCAGAAGGCCGCAGAAAGCGAGCCAAGGCCCAGCAGGAAGACACCCCACCAGGGACGGCCAGGCAGCAGGAGAACCAGAAGCCAAAGCCACAGGGCAACACAGCCGCAGAGCACAGCACAAGCGATAAACGACCCCCCCAAGTGACAAGCACTCCCCATTAATTCCTTTACTACAAAGTGGGCAAAGAATGTAAGTAATAAATGTCCCTGGTGTCCGGATCATGTAGAAAGTATTGGCCATTTGTTCTTTGCCTGCCCAGTTTATCGAGCCCCACGACTCAAATGGTTGAAACCTTTATGCAGCAGCCTGGATTGTGGGGGATATCTTGAAGCTCTGCTGAAGTTTCGTAATATTAGATCTGAACTTTTTGTGATCTGTGTGGCTAAATTCCTGGGTTGGGCGTGGTTGATCCATCTTAAGAAACTGAATTCCTATCAATTAATTGTTACAACATGAAGCCCAATTAACTGTTATGACATGAAGCACATATTGTATGTTTACAACTTTTTATATATTATATGAGATGGCTGTAGTTTTTTTAACATATTTTTATGTATTGTATGCTGTCTTTTATGAATTTTATTTCGAAATAAAGACATAATGAACTGAACTGACAAGCACCAGAGGGAGAGGTCAGACGGAAACTGCAAAGAAAGCCTGCAAGAATCCCGGAACCAGAAAGCACAGGGAGTCGCAGCAGCAGGAAAAGGGCAAGACATGAGCCCGACAAGGTGCAAATGAAACCCCCAAAACAGCACACAGGCCAGGGGAACAGGAAGAAGAAGCCCAATCCTCGCCGCAAGGGCAAGCCAACCTAAGGGGCAAGCCAAAGGCACACAGGAGAAAACAGACGCGGCCCCGGAACACAAAAGAACACAGGGGACCAGGGCGCAGGAAGCGCAAACAAGCGCAACCGGAAAGCGCACGTCCACAGCGAAGGGAAACCCGAACAACAGACGGGCAAGCAACCCAACACAATGGCACACACGGCCACGACCACAACAAGGCCCAAGAAGGAAGAAAGGCCGAGGGGACCAGTCGGGAACTGAACCCGAGACCACGAGGTCAAACACAGGACCCCGTAGCGGACGCAGTAGACCAACGATCCATCATACGCGTGAAGCAGGAGCCCTCCAACAGGAGAAAGACGCCAGAACCCCACCAAAGCCGCAACCCAAGAGGAGGAGAAAGGACTCCAAGGTGGCAGGAAGAACTCACCACCAGCCCACCGCCCCGACCTACAGAACCCAACCAGCAGAGGAGGCACGGGGAAGGCAAAGCAAGGCTGCAAGCACATAACAGCAACCCCAGCAGCAGAAGAGCCAAGGCAGCACAGGAGCCCAAGCGACATGCGGGTCCGAGCGAAAGAGACAGAGGAAAACAGTACACACCCCACTCAACCGGCAGGGAGACACCCAGAGGACGAACCCAACCAAGACAGAACCACGTCCAGCAAGGCCAACCCACCCATACACAGCCCACAAGGACAGTGAACAGGAAAGAAACAGGGATGCACGATACACGGTACTCACCAGGAGGGCAGGAAGAGGGCCACAACAGCACCCCCCCCACCCCCAACAGATCGACCAGGTGCCCACCAGAACACCAGCGCCGGGCAGAGAAGTCCATCCCGCCGAGGCCACAGCAAGATCCACAGTGGCCACAGGCAGGGAGCCAAGGACCAGGCCAGGAGGAAACCTGCAAAAGAAAGACAGCAGGAAATGCCAACAACAAAAAGCAAAGAAATAGGGACCGCTACGCGGTACTCACCAGGAGGGCAGGAGGAGCAACCCAACAGCTCACCGCCCCCAAATACACCGCCCAGGCGCCCTCCAGGACATCAGCGCCAAGCAGAGCAGACCACACCTCCGCGACCACAGCACCGAAGGAACCAGAACCATCGGAGCAACAAAAGGCAGCAACCGGAGGAAGGCGAACATGTGGACCTTCAGTTCCTCCAGTGTCATCCCAAACAAATGGGAACAGCCAAGGCAAAGGCCCCACAGTATGCGGGGACCGCCACCCAGGAGCAAGGCACAACTCCCCCCAAGCCAGAGAGCCTCCATGGCAAACGACCGGAGAGGCTGGGGAGCGATGGGTTCACTCGAACAGCAAGCCACACTCTGGCACTCGAACTCCCCTGCAAGACTGAAGGCACAAGGAGGCACTTTAAGAAGCAGAAGCACAGGAGTTCCTGGTACGTTGACGCTACTACTGTGTGCATACTTTACAGTTCCGAAGCCCCAATCCAGTCCGCAACGGACTGCACAGCAGGACAGCACACTCCAAGGAGGCACAGAATCCCAGGAGCAAAGCCCGGCAGAGCCCCCAGGACCGGCCGAAATCCACAGCAGCGCGCCTCCCACAATCAGCCATGCCCCAGGGAGACGCGCCAGCAACCCGGAATAGGACCGGTAGAATACGTCCTGCACAAGGAAACAGAAGCACAGGAGTCCCGAAGCCCCAATCTAGGCCGCAACGGCGCTACCCAGCAGGACAGCACACTCCAAGGAGGCACAGAACCCAAGGAGCAAAGCCCGGCAGAGCCCCCAGGACCGGACGAAATCCACAGCAGCGCGCCTCCCACAAGCAAAATCACACTGTGCAAACACATAATGAATGTGAGTATATTAGACTTCGTTTTCGTGATCATTTAAAAGTTAATATTGTAATAGATGCCCTACACCAGGATAGCACCCGTGGATGAAGATGGAGAAATTGATTAAATTGTTGCATGAAACACGAGTCTGCACGCTAGGAATAACAACGTGGTTCATTAATGACAGTGTTAGAAACGCTCAAGGAATTAACTTTTAAATGATCACGAAAACGAAGTCTAATATACTCACATTCATTATGTGTTTGCACAGTGTGATTTACCATTGTTTTATACTGTTTTGCATTATTGTGAGCTGCATCGGTTAGTTTAGTTGAGTGGAACTGAATTATGGGAAATGCAGTCATTTACGAAAAATATTTAACATGCGACGCCGAGAGGGCGGAGATTTTAATTAAAGAGCCTAATTGGGACGGTAGAATCAGGGGTTAAATAAGAGAGGGATTGTGGGAGGGATATCGTTGGGATCGAAGACGGAGTAAGGACGGACGGTTTTTAACATCAAATGGCAGGTACATGTGAAGCAGAGTGTTTTGGAAGGGGAATGGTTCAGTGCACGATCAACTAAAGGTGAAAGGGTGGGAATAGAGAGAGGTGGAAGTATTAAGCAATGGCGGTTTTGAGAACGGAGGTGAACGGAGGTGGGCAAGTAAATACGAGAGACAAGTTATGGCAGTCTTTACACTGCTCACTATCACTGCTCACTATTTGGGAAGGGATGATTGTAGACTGATGGGCATATGGAAAGGATGGAAGGGAAATACAATTGGTATACTGTCAGGTTGAAGGGACGTAGGAAGGTCGTATGAGAACTAAATACGTATGGGACAGGGCGAGGGGTTTGTTTCAATTAAAAAAATTGGAATGTGACAAGCATCGAAAATATAAAAAACAGGGAGGAATGTATGAGTTAGGCTGTTTGGTATTTTGGTATTTTCGTAACACATTTATTGTGCAAAGCTCTTATAAGTGGCAAAAATGTTTGTGGCATCGCGCAATATTTTTATAATTGGGGTAGCATTGGGAAATGTTAAACTGGAGTGGTGAACACAATTTGTGATTGTGGTTATTTATGATTTATGACCCCCGAAGAAGGGCGTTGAGCCCGAAATGCATTGGGTATTTTGTATGGAATAAACGCTGCCTGACATGAACTTATGCTTCAGTCCTGTTCATTCAAAAGGTCCGGATAGACATAGTTTGAACAGTAAAAAATCGGAAATGGCATGCACACTCTGCGTGTGGACTCGAATAAAAGTTGAAGAACAAGTGAGAACAAGTTTGGAATACCATGGAGTACATTGATGAACAGTGATTATGGTGAACAAATAAACAAATAATTGCCTAGGAGGCACAATTAGCTGTGCGATTGTTTGGGGCGAGATGATGCCCCACTACAGAGATGTATACCGCTTATGTACTCCCAGTGGGAGGGAGCAGGTAGGATATCCCAGCATGCTCCTTTTCTTTTTTCTGTCGTGGAGATGGTTATCTCCATATTTTAAGGAATGGGACGAGGTCAGGAGGGACCTGGGGGTAATGGAACAGGAGGTTCCCCATGACCTTTCCGCTTGCCTCACAAAATATTGTGATACACAAGTATTGAGAAAAAAATATCAGGAACCAAAATATCATATTCACACACTTTGTATGTGAACTTCAAAAATATTTAAGCAAAAAATGTCATCAAAATATTTAAGTATATTGATTTCAAAATCTATATTATTATATTTAATATCATTTGGATATTAAAGTATAAAATACTACAATTAAACCTAATTAGAGATAAGATTTAGACAATAATAAAACATTATTTTAGCAAATAATACAAATAAAATACATTAAAATGAATAGTAATAATAAAGACAAAACAATTAATAAACACACATACAACAAAACATAATGCAAACAATTAAGTATATAAAAGAATAAACCAAACCAATTAAAATATAATATAAGAAATTACAAATTATTTAATTTTATAGTTTATTCAAAAAAGTGAAAGAAACAGTTGAAAAAAGAACTGATAAATATTACCACTCCTAACGAACCAATAGTTGGTAAATATTTGGATTTTGCAGGGGTCAGATTTACTATTTCCACTGCAACCTAAGCAATTCTAGGGAAAGTGTTGGATTTTGGAGGAGTAATTGCTACTCTCTCGCTAATCTAAGAAACAGTAGGGAAAGTGTAATAATTTGTACGTTTCAGATGTACCATTCCCACCACAATTGAAGCAAAGTTAGGGAAAGTGTTGGAGTTTTGAGAGGTCAGATTACTATAACCACTTAAATCTAAGCAACAGTAGGGAACATGTTGGTCTTTATTGGGGTCAGATTTACTATTCCCACTCTTTAATAAAACATTTAAATATATGCAAAAAGCCTTAGACAGACAGTTTTGGGCTAGGGACTGGGTCCAAATATTAGAACACACCCACCGCATGTCAAGAAATACTAGATTGAAATACACACAGATCAACTATATACATAAAACATCTTACATCCCAAAGGCTAAAATAAAACAAAGAAAATGTAATTTAATAAATACAATTTTATATTGTCATTAAATGAACAATTCTTTAATAAAGGTTTTCAATTAAAATACTTCCCACTCTTTTAGCCCAAGAAACAAACACAGTCCATGAAAATTAGGAAAAAATCGAACCAAAATGATAAATTACTAGCAATACATCAGCAATTAAATAAAATTAGTCAAATTGATGCAATTAATAAACAATGATAAATTGATGAATGAATTAACAATTTATTGAAAACCATTACATAATTAAAATAAAAATGGATGCATAAATTGCGTTTCATAATGTTTGTCAATCAATTACAAAAAGTTTATTAAAATTAATAATTTATGGTGGCCGCTACAACCTGGGACTGTGGCGGTGAGCCTGATGTGTGTGGCATGGCAGAGGGGTTCAGTCTGGTGCCTTAGCAGTGCAGGTGGGACCTCGCCCCCAGAGAGGCGCACCGGTGGCGACGGCTGAGTCGTGACTGCGATGCTTGCACTGTGGAGACGCTGAGACCAGCGCAGCAGCCTGGTAAGTGACGATCCGTGGGGGTGACTGGAGGCACACCTCTTGTGATTGGCAGCAAGATCAGGCAGCGGGAGCAGGTGGCGTGGTTTATGCTGCCGGGCCCAGCATTGGGCAGGGTTGAGGAGTTCTGTCCAGCCCTGCTGCCAAAAATACTGTTGGAGGGGGGCCCTGCGGACCATTGATGCACAGTGGACCTGCTCCCCTAGAGGAATTTGCTGGGGCCCATCAAATACACTCCCCGGCTCTACTGTGTAACCTGCTTGCCGTGATTGCTGACGGGGCTTTCGGGCCTGGCCTGTCAGACGTGCATGTTGAGCAAAGGACCCACTGGGAGGATACTCCGCCATGCTTGACCCTTGGGGAGGAGGCCATCTATACTTTGCGAGAAGCGAGTGACGTCTGGGCCTGGGTTTGGACCTAGGGCCTGGCCTGAAGGAACAGGGGATACAGATGACTGGCTGGACAGTGTGCGGGGTGCCCATTAGGGGAGGGAGGGGGCGCAACTGCCTGCAAATACGTCCAGGCTAGGTTCCTGTGCAGCTTGTAGGTGGGAGTCCTTTTCCCTGGCCTCAGCCACCAGAGAAACTGCCAGTCAGGCCATCAGGGGTGGGGTATGTGTGGGACCCCCTTACCTTTGTCAACACTGGAGAAGCTTGTAATGAAGGGCCAGCCCGGTACATTTGACGCACGCACACCAGCACTGTCGGTGCCTGGCTCCGTGGGCCACTTGGGGACACCTCTGTGATGAAAGATAAGGTGCCTGGTGGCTCTTCCAAGCAGAGCACACTGGAATGCTACATGGGCGCAGGGGCCCAGGCGTCGGATCAAGGTGACTCGGCTGGTGCTAAGCCAGATAATGCTGCATTAATGGCTGCCATAACGCAAGCCAGAGATACACTGGATGCTAAAATCTGGGTGGTTGGCTCAGATGTCATGCTTATTCGGCAAGACCTACGTAATGTGGTGGAGCAGATCACAGAGACCGAAACAAGACTGCCTGGGGTTGAAGATACCGTTACTAGCTTGCAAAAGAAGGTGGCCACTTTGGAGACCCTCACAAAAGGACTGGCGTTCTGCATGGAAGATTTGTGGGGTTTCCAAAGGGTTGCAAAGGCAATGATATGGTACACTTCTTAACCCAGTGGCCTACAGACTGGCTTACCTCAGACTCGCTATCACAATGCTTTATAGCACACTGGGCATTACTGCAGAAGCAGCCCCTGGGTGCCAGGCCGAGACCCATCATTGCCAAGATTTTGAACTATGACAACAGGGATGTGATAATAAAACAGGCCAGTCAGAAGGAGTCCCATACATATGCCTTGCGCCGTATCCTGATTTTTCTGGGCTACACCAGGCTAGTTCAACAGTGGTGACAATCCTTCACAGCAGGTAAGGCCCGCCTATAGGATTTGAAACTCCAGTATGCACTGCTGTTCTGGGCCAGGTTGAGAATTACATTCTTCTTTGAGTCTCCTGAGGAAGTCTTGACCTGGACGGATGAAACAGTGAAAACTTGGCTCCAAACGCCACCCCACTTAGATTCAGATTTTTCCTCTGACAATGTGGTCCGCAGACAACCAAAGCCCAAAGTGAAGGGGAACAAAAGATCGAGATCAAGACAACGCTCCAAGTCCCGCAGCGACTTTAATAGAGAAACCCCGGCGCCCCAACATGAGACTGCAGCTTCCTAGACATCTGACACATGGGAAGGTCAATCGAAATGCAGACACAGGCCGATGGGGAAAAGTGGAAGGGGCTAGTACTCTTAACAGACTTTCTATAGTCTAGGGGATCGCCTGATGTTCATGGGCTGGTTATTTTGGAATCATTGGCAAGAGTGGGTAGCGGACCCCCGTTGGGGTTGGCACTTTACCCTTGCTGCGACAGGTACTTCAACCGTTTTGAGGTATGGTGCTGGAGGAGGGGTTAGGGAAATTATGTTTGTTCTTTGTGCTGCACCAACACACCACGCTACATATACTCACTTAGCTGCAACAATACACTGTCCTCCTATGCTGCTACTCTATCGCCCACTGCTATCTCTATAGAAAAAACACATGCTCCCAGGTGCGGGCTATGGACAGTCAGCTGGAATGTGAAAGGTGTTTTAGATAAAATAAAATAAGGGGCAACTCTCCGACAGGCCAAGCGATACCAAGCTGACATCCTGTTGCTCCAGGAATCCCATCTATTGCGTACCAAAACGCTGTGCCTCTCTAGGTATGGATATTCCCAGGTATTCCATTCGGATTTCACTATGGGGTCCTGGGGAGTGGCTTTATTGATTCACCATAGGGTCCCATATGTTTGCAGGACAGGTCGCTCCCCTGCTGCCGCACAGCTCCAACTGTGTCCCAGCGCCTCTCTCGCTGACGCTGCTCCTCCTGTGTAGCAGCCCGTTCCCGCCGCTGCTCCCCTGCGGCCCCGCCCCCTCGACACCCCGCTCCCGCCTCCCAGCTGCTCCTCCCTCCCAACCTGCCTGAAATTGCGGCCGCTGCGCAACAGCAGGAGTTACCCCTGACCCTGCTTACAGGACAGGTCGCTCTCCTGCTGCCGCACAGCTCCACATGTGGCCCAGCGCCTCCCTCGCTGATGCTGCTCCTCCTGTGTGGCAGCCAATTCCCTCCGCTGCTCCCCTGCAGCCCCGCCCGCTCACCACCCTGCTCCCGCCTCCCAGCTTCTCCTCCCTCCCTACCTGCCTTAAATGGCGGCCGCGTGCAGTGGGCGCGCCAGAGGCAAGCCCATCTGCGCCCGTCCGCACCTGGACCGTGCCCAGCACCAGAAACCCGCACACACCATGACGCCAGACTCCGATATGACGCCAGCACTCTCCTCGCACTCAACACCTGCCATGACAACCGATGCCTCCAGGCCGCCCGGAAGCGCACCCACGGACCTTTTTCTTGCCGCACCTGCAACTTCACCTGCAACAGAACCACCAAACCTCCATGGACCGGACCCAACCACCTTCGCTGCATCCTCCTCAAGCAAACACGCCGTCGAGCTCTGGGACCTGCTCGACACCTCCGCCCCAGACATTGCCTTCCTGACTGAGCCCTGGTGGAACGACTCCTCGGCTCCCAACATCGCCATAGCCATCCCGGACGGCTACAAGATCACCCGCAGGGACCACGCCAACGGAACTGGAGGAGGTCTAGCCATCGTCCACAAGTCCACCCTCCTGTGCTACACCCACGCAGACGACACCCTCAACACCGTTGAACACCTGCACATCCGGATCCACATCGACTCCAACACCACCCTCAGAGGAACACTCGTCTACAGACCCAGCAGACCCCGAGCTCAGTTCTGCGACTCCATCGCCGACCTCCCCAGCACCTACGCACTCGCCTCCACAGACTACATCCTCCTCGGGGACCTGAAATTCCACCTCGAGAACAACAACGATGCCAATTCCGCCACCCTCATCGACAACCTCACCAACCTCGGCCTCAGACAACTTGTCACCGCACCCACCCACGCCGCCGGCCACACGCTTGACCCCGTCTATGCCACAAGCACCCACATCGCCTTCAACCACACCACCGAACTCCACTGGACGGACCACCGCTGCATCCATTTCGCCTTCCAGAAAGCAACCATGCACCACCGCACCCAACAGCTGCCCCGCCGCTGCTGGAGCAAAGTCACCGAAGACCAGCTGATCTAAACCCTCACCAGGAACCCTCCCACCAACCCCACCGACTCAGACGCTGCCACCAGGAACCTCAGACAGTGGATCGATGACTGCGCCAACACCCTCACCCCGCTCAGGAAACCCTCTAACATCCACACCAGCAAGAAAGCCACATGGTTCACCGAGAAGCTTTAGACCTCCAAACGCACATGCCGGAAACTGGAGAAGGAATGGCTCCACAAACGCACACTGGACCGCCACGCAGCCCACAAGGACGCCATCCGCAGACATCACCACCTCATAAGAACAGCCAAGAGGTCCTCCTTCAAAGCCCGCCTGGACAACAACGCACATGACAGCAAAGAGATCTTCAACATAGTGAATGAACTCTCCAACCCCAGCACCAACACCAACGACATCACGCCCTCACAAATCTGTGCGACTCACTGGCCACCTTCTTCCACCGCAAGGTAGCCGACATCCATGACAGCTTCAACACCACGACCACCCCAACAATGCCAGACTCCAACACCCCCTCGAACACCACCAGCACCAACCACCTGACCTTCTGGTCCAACGTCAACGACGACGAGATGCACAAGGCCATGAACTCCATCCATTCAGGATCACCATCGGACCCCTGCCCACACCACATATTCAACAAAGCGGACGCAACCATCACACCCCAACTACGGAAGGTCATCAACATCTACTTCAAAACAGCGACATTCCCAGAAAGCTGGAAGCATGCCGAAATCAATGCCCTCCTCAAGAAACCCAAGGCGGATCCCAAGGACCTCAAGAACTTCCGGCCTATCTCCCTGCTCCCCTTCTGGGTGAAGGTCATCGAAAAAATCACCAACATGCAACTGACCCGCCACCTCGAGGACAACAATATCCTAGATCTGTCACAGTCCGGATTCAGACGATTCCACAGCACCGAGACAGCCCTCATCACCGCCACGGACAACATCAGGTGCCAACTCGACAACGGCGAGACATCAGCCCTCATCCTCCTGGACCTGTCAGCCCTGTTCGACATGGTCTGCCACCACACACTAAAGACACGCCTCCAAGAAGCCAGAATCCGAGAAAAGGCCCTGGACTGGACCACGTCCTTCCTCTCCGGCAGAACCCAGAGGGTACGCCTCCCACCCTTCCGATCTGAAGCCACCAACATCATCTACGGCGTACCCCAGGGCTCGTCCCTCAGCCCGACCCTGTTCAACGTCTACATGGCCCCCCTCACACAAGTGGCCTGCCAGCACGACCTCAACATCATCTCCTACACCGACGACACTCAGCTCATCCTCTCCCTCACCAAGGACCCTCACACCGCCAAAACCAACCTCCACGAAGGAATGAAGGCCGTCGCCGAGTGGATGAGGAGCAGCCACCTGAAACTGAACTCGGACAAGACAGAGGTCCTCATCCTCGGCCCCACCCCCTCTGCCTGGGACAACTCCTGGTGGCCGACCACACTGGGAACAGCACTGACACCCATGTACCACGAACACAACCTAGGATTCATCCTCGACTCCTCCCTTTCCATGTCGAAGCAGGTCAACGCCATCTCCTCTGCCTGCTACAACACCCTCCACATGATTTGCAGGATCTACAAATGGATCCTGACTGAAACAAGAAGAAGGGTGACCCAAGCCCTCGTCAGCAGCAGACTAGACTAGGGCAACGCACTCTGTGCAGGAATCCCCGCCAAACACCTACGATAACTATAACGCATCCAAAACGCCTCCGCCCAACTGATCCTCAACATCCCTCGTCGCAGCCACATCACCCCCCACCTGAGACACCTGCACTGGCTCCCCGTCAACAAGAGGATCGCCTTCAAGCTCCTCACCCACGCACACAAAGCACTCCACAACACCGGACCAGCCTACCTGAACAGCAGACTCAGCTTCTATACCCCGACCCGCCAGCTCCCCTCCGCCAGCCTCGCCCTCGCAACCGTCCCCCGCATCCAACAAACAACCTCCGACAGCAGATCCTTCTTCTTCCTCACCGCCAAGACCTAGAACACCCTACCTACCCACCTGCGACAGACCCAAGACCTGCTCACATTCAGAAGACTCCTCAAGACCTGGCTCTTCAAGCACTAGCATCACTCCCCTCCCCTCAGCGCCTTGAGACCCTCACGGGTAAGTAGTGCGCTCTACAAGTGACTGATTGATTGATTGATTGATTAAGCATGATAGGTCCGGGACTGACACACAGGGACGGTACATATTTATTAAAGGCACCCTTTATATGCGGAACAATTGGTTCTAAGCAGTGTCTATGCCCCCCACCCCTATCTTGGACCCTGGTGGAGCACCTGATGATGGTCTGGTCTGAGATACCAGAGGGATTTGCGGTAGTGGGAGGAGACTGGAATGATGTAATGGACCCGACCAAGGATAGATGGCGAGAGATAGGGAGCACAAACATGCAGAAGGCCACAAGGTAGGGCTCTCTTGTGGAGGGGATGGGCTGGATGGACATGTGGAGGAGACTCCACCCGAGGATCAGGGGTACGCATATTACTCCGGGGTGCATAATTCCTGCTCCCAGCTTAATTACATATATAAATACCTTCAAGAGCTGCCCATACAGTGAAGACCACAGAGATCCTACCAAGGAGCCCGTCGGATCACTCTCCAGTGGTGCTTGGGATACAGATGGGCACGGAGAGACAGGCATTCTGGTGGCGCCTCTCCCCTTGGCAGCTGTGGGATGAACAATATCAGACACACAAACATCAGGCAATTGAGCTATACTTGGAGGTTAATGTGGGATCGGTAGCTAGGGCCAGGGCCCTGTGGGTGGCCATGAAGCCAAGGCTTTGGGGCATAGATATTTCCTTTTGCACGGCATCGCATAAACGTCGCCGGGAATCACTACTGCAATCATAAACTCAACTGATAGATCTTGAGCATCGCAGCCGAGGGGAGAACAAGGGCCAGGCGCGTTGTCAGCTATTACTTATGCAGCAGACTTGTGCAAATGAATTGCTGGATAAGGACTGGCAGGCATGGTTGGCCTCTTGCAGTAGGATTTACCAATGGGGGGGACAAATGTAGCAGGCTGCACCGCCTATGACAAAGGGCGCTTCAACCCCAGTCTACCCTCGTATACTTGGCCCAGACGGTAAGGTGCTTTGTGACCTCACATTGATTGCCACTAGCTTTGCAGATTACTTTGCTGAGTTATATGCCCCTCTCGGATGAAGCGACAGCGGATCTAGACATCCCCTTTATGACGGAAGAACTAAGCATCGCACTGGGAGACTTACGTTCAGGCAAGGCACTGGACCCAAAGGAATTCCCTTGTGAATTCTTCAGGGCCTACTTCTCCCAGCTTGGCCCTCATTTCCTAGCGGTCGAAAATGAAGCGGTGGAATGGGGCTGTTTCCCATGGGACTGGAGACACGCCAAGGTGGTTGTATTTTACAAGCCTGGTCAACCTCCGGAGCAGCGTGCTTCATATCGCCCCATATCATTATTAAATGTGGAAGCCAAAATACTAGCAAAAGTGCTGGCCAACCACTTACGGCCGCATGTAACAAAGTTGGTCCATATTCATACCCCAGAGTTCCACATGCCATAATATTCGGCAAGCTCACAATGCCATAGCGGCCATTGATGCTTATTAGGGGTCATTTGCGTTGCTGCTAGTGGACATCGACAGGCCGTTTGATTCCCTCAGCTGGACATACCTGTTCGCTCTCTTGTGCCATCTTAATATGGGGCCCAGCTTTCTATCATACCTCAGGTTACTGTACACTGGCCTTACAGCCTCAGTGTGGGTGCCAGGCTCCACCTCACGTACACTTCCTGTTGGAAGGGGTATCCAACAGGGTTGCCCCTTATCACCATATCTATTTGCTCAAGCGAAGGAGCCATTGGCGGCATGAGTGAGAATTGATGCCCAGGTGCGCGGTTTTGAGTGGTCGATCAGGGTCTCGGAACACATTGCGCTCTATGCAGATGATGTATTGTTTTTCCTAACGGATCCCAATAGGATGGGCCCGAGATTGCCCAATATTATGCAAATTTTTGGAGCATCATCGGGCCTCTACATGAACCCCCTGTAAGTCTACCCTGTGGCCCCTAGAAGGGGCTAGGAGATTGGGTCCCTGGGCGATGGCTGTAACGATTGCAAGAGATGGAGTGAGGTACTTGGGTGTCTTTCTATCGGCTTCACAACACACGTCTTGGGAAAAGAATCTTACCCCAGTCTGGGCACAAGTAAGGGAGGAGATGAGTACCTGGTCGCACATGCCCCCATCTATATTTGTTAGATCGGCCATTTTAAAACCACCCCTATCCAATATTACAAGCTTGTTTACAACATGTGAATGCAGCTCTGAGGCAGTTTTTGTGGGGAGGGGGCGCTGCCAGGGTTGCCCTGCAAACATGTTTCCAGTCCACATATTGTGGGAGGACTTGCTACAGCTGATATTCAATCCTAAAATTCAGCTTCGCATCTATTGGTGCTTAATGAACTGTGGCGGGACCCAGCATATGCCGTGGAGTGCCGGCTGATGGGAGTGACAACCCTACACACATCATATATTCGGGACTGCTGCTCCGATCTGTGCCATCTACAATGCAAAGTGGTGTTCAAACTATGGAAAGAATCCCTCCATAAGATGGGATGGTGGGGTAAATTGCCCGGTGAGACCCCTTCGTGGCACAATGGTAGCATGCCCCAGTTGGCTACATGGCTGGCTTCCCGGGTTGAATATTGGTATTTCTACATTGGTGGATGTCATGCTGGGATCGACCTTGAAATCTTTTCAAGATCTCCAAAAGGAGTATAATGTGCCTTGAACCCAATTTGACCAGTATCTCCAATTTCGACATGCCATCTCCTCCTACATCTCAAATTTGGCTACCCTCCCTGAATTTAACCCAATTTAAGCTGAGGTGTTTATGAGGGACTTAGGGGATCACAAAATTGCAAAAACATGCCAGTCCCTTATAACAAACAGATCCACCAGCTGGACACACTGACAGAGGCTTGGACGCAGGACCCAGGCCACTTTGACAGAGATGACTGGGCAGAGGCGCTGGCGCCCCCATAGGGCACAGCTATAGCAACCATGTTACGCCTTATCCAGTTCAAGTACCTACACCGGGTATTTTACACCAGGCAGAGACTGTGGAGGGTGGGTCTGGTGCCATCTCTTGAATGCTTGTGATGTGGGCATGCAGAAGGTACCCTTATTGTACGGTACTCACAAAGTTTTGGCCGGGGGTTATGACATGCTTCTCAGAGGTCCTGGGGTGGGATGTCCCTATCTCACCATGGCTAGGAATCCTAAATATCACAGAGGGTATCGGAGGCAACATTTATAAGCATCACCTACTGATGTTGGGACTTACCCTGGCTAAGAGGGTTATCGCGAGGCTGTGGAAGGCCACTGCCCCACTTTCACTGACCGTCTGGAAAAAGGGGTTAGACTTTTGCATGGGCATGGAGCTGCCAGTGTTAAAGGCTAAGGAATGCCTCCAGAAACATTCCAACATTTGGAAGAGTTGGGCTGTGTACCAGCGCCTATGTTTGGAGCCTATAACCCCGACAGGAACACACGCACCAGCATCGGTACCGTGGGAAGCTAGAAAATGGTGTGTATGAGAGTGCTATTTATTCGTCCAAAAGGCAGCTACGTAACATAAACACAATAGACAGTAGCACTGGTGCAGCACACAGACTTTGGGTTCAAAATGTTCATGTTCTATTTTACCATATAACTTCCACCTGCTGGGAATATGAATCAGATGTCAATATCAATATTGTGTGGTGTAACATATGACGATCACCTCTTGTGTTTGGGCGCTCCAAACTGTATTTGGCTATTGACACAATAAAATGTGTTTATAAAAAAAACTAATCATTTATATACTAAAACACTTTTCACTTGACCCGCTACAAACCCAACAAACTGCTGCTAAATTAACAATTTCTAATTAAATGTAAAACATTTTTTATGTCATATTAATTTACATATCATACTTAAAACCTATTGACCACAAATATTATTACAATACTATTAACTGATACTACTAAAGTAAATAAAATGTATCAGAATGATCACAAAATATACGCAATTATTTACAAAAAATATTAAAAACTCCTTAAGTAAACTAAATGAAACGCCTTAAAACACAATATTCTTTCCTTCTAAATTCTACCCCCTAATATTCTTGACATTGTGATGATATTGTTGACATGTTATTTGTGTCCCATGATGTTCTTATATATACAATATTATTTCGGAATACTTGTTTACACTAAGCGCACGATGGAGGTAGTTCTTCTGTAACTGTTTTTACTATGATGTAACAGTTACCCTTGATTGATTTTTTGCACAGTGAACACTATTTGAGAGTGAGATTAATCTGTGGATTCATCCGATAGGATCACTTTTTGTAGTCCCTGCATTTATTCCCCCATGAAGAAGCGTGTAACATTTAGGGTTGTCTGTACAGTGTTTTCAATGCTTGTATATTTCTTCCATATCTACATTAAAAAGTAGTTTCCTATGCACTCAGTAGTTTATTTTGATGAGAAAACGATCCAAAGAAATTGTAGGAAATGACTGAATCTTAGTCCCTAACATTTCTTACATTGTGGGATAGAATTAAAATGAAGAAAATGATGATCACTCTGATAAATTACCTCCCTAACATGTGAAACTCAAAATTACCTTGCCTCCTCTCCAAGGACGATGGCTCCACTTTGAAAAAAATGAAAAAACAAAATAAAGAGAATGTCTTGCCTGAAAGTGGGCAAAACTGCAATATATGGTAAAATTGGCAAATTTCTATATGTACCAGCCAGCTTCTCTTGCATGCCAAGAGTCACTAGAGTTGGTCAGCTGCAAAGTTAAAATGTCACGTTGTAGCTTCTCATATTGTATTGCTGTCCACACCAACATGTGTTATAACATAACTCCAATCCTAATCACCGCCGGTTGCACTCCGTGATTTAACCCCTTCTGCGCTCATGACGAGCTGAGCTCGTCATGAGTTGTGCCGCTCGCACGCTCATGACGAGCTCAGCTCGTCATGTAACGCGGCTTTTTGAAAATAGCCACGCAGCGCAAAAATAGCGGACGCACGCACGCAGTTAAAGGTTACTTTTTTAATTGGGATATTTGTCAATTTGCTAACAGTTTGCATGCTTTTCATCGCTGCTCAGGAAATCACACTGACGAAAAGTTATCCAATCAAATATTTTTCAAACCTGCCTACTCTTTTGCACAGCAAACCCTGTAGAACCCACACTGCTGATTAGTGCAGATATTCCATAGCATCTTTGTGTAATCAACTGCGAGAAACATCCTACGTGCACGCACATGCCCATTGCACCCCCAGAGCACTTACTGTAGTACGGCCCCTGGTATCTATTAAACCAGTCGAGGAAGACACTTTGACATTCGGCACTGTGGCCTTCTTCGGAGCACGACTGGTAGGCCAAATGTATCAAAGGACTGAGGGGCTTATTATCAAGGGGGCTTATCTCCGCTTTTTTGGCTTTAAAAGCCAAGAAAGCCGAGATAAAATTATCTCCCTATTACCTAGCTGTCGCTAACACCAGTTAGCGACAGCTAGTAGGAGATAGCGACCATCTTGGGCCCCACCTTGCATGTCAGAGAAATTTATCACTAATGACATGCAAAGTGGGAGTGCCAAGATGTTAGCGACTGGAAACAGTCGCTAACATCGCTATCTCCTATTACCAACTTTTGGAGATATTCGCGCTAAGCGCGAATATCTCCAAAAGCTAACACCTGCCCTGAGCAGTTCTTAGCCATGTTATCCACTGGGAGGTGGATAACATGGCTAAGAGCATTAGCTCGGTAATGCCTGAATATCGCTGACTTTTCAGCGATATTCATGCATTGCGGCCGATTTTTATCGCATTTGCGATAAACCTTGGTAAAACCAAGGTTTATCTGCGATAAAAATCGCCACAGGTCGGCGATACATTTTTGTCTCTAACCAAGCAATAGCGATAATTATCGGTTGGTAATATGCCCCTGAGGTAGGTCTAGTAGCAGCAAAAGACCCGCTCTTGCGTCATCAGAAAACATGAGCAAATAATTCCAGACATCTCCCAGCTCTTGGGGTGAGGTCTGGGAACCCAGAGCAACTAATTGGAGCCACAAGTTAAGCGCTAAGTCTCAGTGACTTGAGTTTCCCTAGCTCTTAAGATGCAGCATGAAGGCACAAACACTGGACCTCTGGACAACCACAATCAAAGAATATGGAGATCGGAGTGGTTCTTAGGACACTGAGTAGGGCAGTGGTGTGCAGATGAGGAATTTCTCTAAGAGTTTAACGAAACGTCAGTGGGATCAACGAGGAGGAGGTTGCAATATTTTTCTTTTCTGAGGACTGTAGTGTTGATTGAGGTCTTTGAGTGTGAAATGTGAGGTGGGATTCGATCTTAAGCGCCTTCTCTGGCAGCAGCAGGCTAAGGCACAGTTTAGGTGGTGAAGGTGGTGTGTTATACACAGCTATATACCCAAAGGCCTCGTTCTCTGTAAATGACAAAAGAAAGAAAACATTTTACAGAGTTTTGGTCTTAGTGAACACAAAAATGTGGTCCCTATGAAATAATGAAAGAATTTCACCTGACCGCCAAACATGTTGACTTCTATTTAATAGATTGTAACACGTGGATGCTTTGAGTCTTGGAGCAGCCTTACTATTTGCCGTGCAAGGTTTGAGCAAGGCCACGCAGAAACCTTCAGAATTTTGTAGCATCATAATGAAGCCTTTCCTTTTTAAAAACAATGTTTGATACAAAATAAAATGTCATTGAAATCCTGGAGCGTATGTGTGTACTGTGGGTCTATGCACCTGAGATATGTTTTTACTAGAAATTGTGCTATATAACGAAAACATTACTGAATCCTCAGAATAACCTGTTTTAAAAAGTCCTTTTCTTTACTAACAGAAAGGTGGTAAGTCGTGGAGCCGTAAGGTAAACTTGATGAAGCGGAAATTGCCTTTTATTTGTAGGGGTGCATTATAATCACATGTGTGGAGCTCACCCGCATATAATCATTTGTCATATTAACTTGAAGTGTTAGAATTTTGAGATGTGTTAACCTGAAATGTGATGTATTTAGGCCATTGAAACGTGGCATAGAAAACTAACTTAGAATGTGAATGTAAGTAACAGAAAACATTAACGTTAAGAATTTGTGTTGTGCAACTGACACTTATTCGTGTATTAGATGAACCTCTTAATCGTGTCATTTCAAATGTAGGTAAATGCATTACTGAAATTTGCATTAACATTATGTACTCGTAAAGCTTATACAATATTTTTCTTATGTTAGCTGATCTTCGTAGGCCTAAAATGCAAGTCCCGGAAAACTCTCACTTTAGAATTAACAGTTGGTGATATCGAATCTGTTCTTTCTCATGTTTGTGTTGCAGGTGGATGAAGTACTCTTGTTAAATACAATAATGTCTTTATTTTACTAGTTAGGCCAGGAGAGAAGAATTTACAATTGTGTGTTTTGAGTCAATAAAGAAAGGCCATTGTGCTTCACACAGGAGAAGGCCTGGGTACCAAGGGCAAATTGTAGCGAGGAAGAAGACGCCGTCCACACTGTGGAAAACTACCTCCGGAGTTGTAACCAGGATGGATGGCGTGATCTGAGGTGCATCATTGGAGTGCCATCTAAGAATAATTGAATGTCGAAGTTAGCGATAGTGGGCCATTTCTTTCTTGCCTTCAGAGAGAGAGCATCTTAGAATGAGTTCTGTCTTTGGTAGCCTTATGCTACTTGACCCATTGATCGTGGAGAGCGTTCTTAGGAAGACTCCACAGACTGACACTTTTTATCCTTCCTCCCGAAAATGCTTAATTTGGGACATCACCTTAGTGATAGTTTAGGGATAGATTTAATGCTCTTTCCCCATCAACCCTCGATGCAGGGAAACTTGGACTCATGCTTCCTGATTTTCTGTATTTTACTTCTTGAACTAATCATATTACTTATGCTGCACTGTCTAAATTGGATGTTCAGATTTGGCTCCATGCTAATTCCGTTGTATTTCTATACCCTTGCAACAAGGTGTCTTTATGTACAGTTATTTTTGGCTTTGTAATAAACATCCTAATTTTAAGTTGTTGTCCGTGGGTTTTTATGTACCCAGAAAGAGAAATTATTATTTGATTATCTGCTAACAGCATTTCTCCCCTTTACACTTTCATGCTACAAAAAAGAACCATCAGACTGTGATTCTAGAACATGTCTGGAACTTACGGGGCCGGCCCTTTCAAACTCCTAAAGATATGATACACAGAGTATGTGGCATGTTTTTGGGTGCTTGGCTGGAAGTCTTTCAGATATCAGGATGTCTCACTCACTACCGTTAATGGGGGTGGCTATCCCAGTGATGAATAGGTAGCCGTACTTGCAGAATGGGAAGGAATAACGGTTACAATAAGTGCCTTCAATGAGTTTTCTGGAGGGGTTTCCACCATTATATTGGATCTCTGTGTGAGGGAGTGAACGTGGCCTTAGGGCAGGAGTATTGAATGTTGATCCTGGAGTCGGCTGGCATTTGGGTGTCAGAGAATGGCCACGCATGGGAATGTGCATGCAGTCACAGGTAGGCATATGTGCAGTGGTTTACCTGTGGGGGTGCCTAGTAGTATTCTACGGCTCGAATGCAACACTTCTTGCAAAAATCCTGGAAGGGCCAGTTTTGAGTAAGAAGGTGGGGTGGGCACTCATTCAGATGACAGCAAGTGTGTCCCTGTCTGTTGAGAAGAATGTTCCTGTTTTCTAGTCACATAGGCTAAGAGACTGGTCCCTTGCTGTTAGGCCTCCTAAACTGTGGTCATATATTGGCATCTTCATCAAGGAATTTGCCCTAGTTGATCACTTACAATGTTAAGCAGCATGTGATACAGGCACATAAGTAGTTTATTGTTAGGAATAAGAAATTGTTAGTTATAGGAAAGTTATCTGCCTTTGGTTGTTATTCGTGCCTCTGTGTTTACATGCCTGTGTAAAATGTTCCTTAATGAGCTTATTTCATATTTCAGGATATATTCTGTGCTTGGTACCATGATCCGAATCTCCTTGCCTGTGCTGGGATTTTAAGTAGAAGGTTGTTTTTGCTCCAGAGGTTTCTCATGCCGCTGGATGGCTTGAGAAGATTACACAGATAAGGAGGATAATTTGAGCCCATGTTTTGTAAGCTTTAATGTGATTCCGACCTCAAAGGGAAGCCAGTGTAGCATGACCGGGATTGATGTGATGTGGTTGAACTTCCTTCACAAAGAGAGATGTCTAGCGGTGCAATGTAAGATAGATTTGAGAGGTAAATGGATAGATTGAGGGGTACCAGCAATAACACCATTGTCAAAAGTCAAGGCCTAGTGGCATTAGAGCAGGAACTGCTATTTTCAGGGGAGCAGGAGATAGAAATGGCGTTATTTTTCCATAGCATGTAGGTGAAAGTTTGCGACTTTGGTCACTTTGCTTGCATGAGGGATCATGGCAAAGGAAGTGCCCAGATGGATTCCATCAGATAAAACCGTGTGTGAAAGAGAGAAGCGAATTATGTCATTTTTTGATGCTTCACCGGACCAGGATTGACAGTCATTTTGTGTTAGGAGAAAACAGGACGAACTCCGTTTTTTAGGACTGAGAGTGAGGAAGTTATCTAACAACTGGATCTTGATGTTCAGGAGTACTGTTTGAAAAGTTAATTTTCCGATACAGTTGTGGCTTCATTGGTGTACTGGTGCATTGAGGGACATGTTGCTTCACAAATTTCCCTGAGGGCCTCAATCTAAAGAGCAAAAAAGAGTTGGGGCCAGGATGGAGTCTTGCGGGACGCCACAGATGATGAGTGTCAGCTGTGAAATTTCATCATCCATTTTGTGATATGAGAATAATTAGAGAGATTACCATTTGAGAACAATGTCTTCAATTTCAAAACTGTGTTCAAGAAATATGAACATAATTGTTGTGGTCAATTACATTGAACACTGCTGTGAAACCAACCAGGGCAGGGAGTCAGAAGTTTCTGCATGAAACATTCAATGGTTATTGTCAAGGGTGATAATCTTCATCACCTTCTTTCTCTGAGTGCTAACTTCAAAAAGTCTGGACAAGATTATCAATAGAAGAAGGAGGCTGGAGGGGAAGAAGGAAGGGAGATGCGATTCAACCCCTGCTTTGTAGGATAGTTATATACCTCCTCTAGAAATTATCACAATCTTCTGTTCCAGTTGGTACATCGCTCTTTCATTTTTTTCCCCTACCAAAAGCTGATATAAAATGATGCTCAGGGCCTGCTTCCTTGACAATAACAGGATTGAAAAGGATATCTTATGTCAAAATATTGAGTTGCAATTTTTTTTCTAACAATAACAAAGAGTACAGTATAAAGGCTACTACAGTAACAACAATGCTACTATTCTTAACTCCATATCTGTGTACCTTAAATATATGTAATTTGTTGATGAACATAGATGTGGAGTTAAGAATAATAATTCTATAATTAACTATGCATAACCTTGCCTTGACAATATAGTGGCAGTGGAAATTATGGATCCACTATTGTTTTAGAATGATATATAAAGCTCAAAATTATGTTAGAACACCGTAATGGTGAATCTAACTGAAAAAGAGGCTCTCAACAATTCTGAACTACTGACATAAATCAGTAGGGCTCTGTGTACAGCAAGAGAAGCCACAGTCCATGGAGGCATCTTAAATTAAAGTGAACTGCTGGCCCTAAATTAGAAATTGCTAATTTGATTGCAAACCTAAAGAAGGGTCCAGAAAACATTAACATGATGGGTGCAATGAAATTTGTTCGGTTAACAATAATTAAAAGAACATCCGAGATAGTGATGCTTTTCCTGAGATGGACACCCTGACACCTGAAGCAGCAGGGTTTGGGTTTCCACTGTGCAAATCATTGGTGCAAATTCAAGTACAAACTGTACTCGAGTGAAAGGACCATTGTCTCGAAGTGATGCTTAACCTCAACAAATCAGTAATGTATTAATAACAGGAAAGTCCATTTGCCCCACAAGGACAACAGCGAGTAATAGGTTTGCAAACCATGAAGGTTTATTATCAGATTAGCAAAGTTACACACTCAAATAATATGAATTAGTCATAAATCAATAATCACCATTTTAAAGAGTGGTTTGATATACTCCAAAGCGTGAATCAAAATAGCGAGTACGAAGACAAGTTATTTAAGGATTGTCATATGCAAGGCGAATAAGATTTTGTTTCCACTGCAAGGAACTTTCTTAATAATAAACTACGGATTCAAATGAGATATGAGAAGCTGAGCAGCAAGTAAAACCTCTAAAAACAGAACCAAATGAATGCCTACATGTTATTTTTCTAATTTGCCACCACTTTATGAGCAACATACAGCATCACTGTGTGAATTAACTATAAATGTACCCTTCACCAGATTATTTTTTGAGTTTAATAAGATTTATTGAATGTATTAAAAAAAGTGCAAATAGAAAAAAGCACATAACAATGAAACATGGCCGAATTATAATCCATTGAGATAAAGAGGGGAGATAGTTATAATATGCAATGCAGTAAATACAACTCCACAAAGTTAAACATCTCTCAGAGAATATACCAATAAACAAAGTGTAGCAACATATAGCAGATAGCATTTGAGATATTTAAACATTTTTAGATAAGGGGGAGAAATAAGAAGGGAGGACCATCTAAAATGAATGTTTTTCAATGGGGAAAAGCAAAGAAAAAAGATGTTGATCAAAACAAGAAGATGGGAGGCATACTAAAAAGGTATGTGATGAGATACAGACAACTAAAAACATAGGATGTAATAAAAATTCTTGGAGGTTGAGAAACCTCAACAGTTCTAATGTTGATTGTGTTTTGGTTTGATAATTAGGAAGTCAAAGGTAACCATAACAAGTCTCTTTTGTTGACTATTCACAATGTGGGTGAATTGGCAGTGTCCAATCTGTGATTATGACAAATCAAGTTCCAACAATTAATAAAGGAAATATTATCAGAGTTCTTGCAATTTGAGGTAATAACTTGAAAGGCCACCACCAGGAGCAGATCTACCAACATTCCCTTAGCCTTGTTACCTGACTAAGTATCCAAACAACCACAGAGCAAAATGTGAACGATGCTATAAGGAGTCATAATTTAAAACAGTTGGGACAGTTTATGCCATACCTGCTTCCAAAAGGAGAAAAGGTTTTGGACATAAGAAGAACATATTAAGAAAGGTATTATTAGTCAGTAGTTTCATTTTGAAAAGAGAGCAAGGAGTTCAAAACAACCTGAAGGGAAAGAAAAACATGGTCTGAGTGGAACTGGCAGATCGAGGAGTATGGTGAATTTGGTGCCATATTTTGTTCCATAAGGAAATGGAGGAAGAAGACTGTAAATCCTGTTCCCAAGACTCCTCAATTTTAGTTTAAGCCTATCCGAGTATGGAGAAGAAAACTGTGTATATATAAAAGAAGCCTTGACTTCGATAGAGAAAGGAGAGGAGTGGGACCGCTGGGTGACTGAGAAAGAATCGAAGAAGGATCTATGAGTTTTTGTCTAAGAATATCTAGGAGGATAGCATATTTAACCTGATAAAAGGAGGGAATGTGAAAGTGTGCATGTAATTCTTCAAAGGAGGGGAATTGATTGTTATGAATGATTTGGGATATGATATAATACCATTAGTCAACCAGGGAGAACACGTGAGAACCTTATAAGCTATAGTGATTCTAGGATTATACCAAATAGGAGTTAACATCAACAGCTGGGAAGGATTATAGATCTGAGAAATAAAGCTTTTTGATAATGTTACTAGAATGTTTCAATAGAGGAGAAGATATTGACCAAGGTTTCTGATATAGAAGAGAAAATTGAAGAAAAGAAAAAGGAGAAATTAGCAAAAGTACATGAGATTGCCAAAGCGGACGGGCGGTGAAAGGTGAAATACATATCAAAGACCAAATCTGTTTGAGGGTGGAAGCAGAATGATATTGATTAAAATCAGGAAAATTTAGTCGGCCAGAAGTTTTTTTTTTGAGTTTGGATAGAGAAATCCGAGCTGGTCACTTGTTCCATAAAAATTCTGATAGTAGATCGTCAATGGATCTGAAGAAAGTAATAGGTAACTGACGAGGAAGCATCTGTAAATAGGAATTAATGATAGGCAAGAACATAATTTTAATCGTCTCCAGTCTACCAAGCCAGGAAAGTTAAAGAGGCGAACATTAAGCATACAAGGTAGAAATCTTATGTTTTAAAGTCAGTGATGTAATTTGAGATGTCATCTGTGATGCTATCAGTGATGTCACTGACCATGTCATGAGTGATGTAATATGTGAGGTCTTAAGCAGTGCATTGAGGGGGGTGAGCTATAGAAACCTCACTAACTATAATGGCTGAATTTCTCTGATTTTGTAAGAGTGACACAAGAGTCAAATTATAACATCTCTGTAACCTTTGTTTTTTTCAGTGAATTTCTACGTTTTTTTACAATTCCTTTTCCTAACTATAACACCCCGGTAATCTTTGTTTTTTCAGTGAATTTCTAACATTTTTAAATGCTAATTCCTATCTCCTGGGGCCAGTCTTTCAAAAAACGGGGAGGGGGCCACGTGGCCTCCCTCCCTGGGAACCCCACCCCCTA
Organism: Lissotriton helveticus; assembly: GCF_964261635.1. NCBI lineage: Eukaryota > Metazoa > Chordata > Amphibia > Caudata > Salamandridae > Lissotriton > Lissotriton helveticus. Next base: position 404,844,142 of record NC_136072.1, on the reverse strand, counting down.
GCTGGCTGACCTGGCTTTTAATTTTTTTCTTTTTTCTTGTAAATGTAATAATGCGGCCCCCCTTCCCTGCGTCAATTATGGTCCAGGGAACTCAATCCACTAGGGCCTGGCCATACTAGTTGGGGACCATGGGGGAAGCCTGAAGACCTCCGCAGTCACTGCTGGCACCCAAGTCCTGCAGGAGCCTGCATTGCTTTAGGACAGACAGAGCTGCAAGCATGCAGCTCCCTCTGTACAAAAGCAATTCTGCTCTGCTTCGTGCAAGTGAGAGCATTTTTAATGCTCTTGCTTGCACAAAACGGAGCAGGTTTGCTAAGGCTTGGCAGGAGCGGTGTTGCCACCAAGCAATATCAAACTGCAGTGTCCTGGGGTGGGCACCCCAGGACATTGCTGGAGCCGGCCCTGGTGGGTGGCGGTTCCCAGGACAATGTAGAGGTCCTTGAGGGTGGCCCCTGCTTTCTTCGAATTTGCCATTGAGGGGGTGGTCCCTGGGGCCCGCAACTGACCCCCTTAATTATTGTATTTGTGCCCGAGGAGGTGGCGGTCCCCTGGGCTGCAGAAAAAAAATGAAAATAAAGTATGTGCCGCAGGAAGATGGCGGTCCCCGGGTCAGAGGGGGAGGCTCTATGGCCTACCCTGAATTACTTAAGAAAAATATGCAGTGTGCTCTGGGCAGGTGGCAGTTCTTGGTGCTGTGGGAGGGCGAATGCCCCCACTGCATTTTATATTCTCGAGCACGGGGGAGTTACGGGCCCCCTGCCTCAATATTTAAACTTGCCCCTGGGACCCGGCCTCCCAGGGGCCTAGATCAAGTGAAGCAGGGAAGCCCATGCTTTATTTTTTTAATGATTGTCGTTGGGAGTTGAAAATCCAGCAGAAATTCATGCTAAATAGTTGAAAAAATGCTTTTTTGGCCATGGAGGGGAACCTGTGGGACCCCCCCCCCACTAAGAGACCTAGGGGGTCAGGGTGTTTCTATCCTGCCCCCTTTTCTTTTTTGTAATGTTTTTTCTTGTGCCTCGGTTCAACCGATTCATAAGATGGCTGCCAACACTTTCTGGTTTGAAGTGTTGGTCGCCAATCGGATCTCAGGCATGAGATCGAGAGGGTTCACAATTGAGAATTTTTTTTAATTTCTCTGCGACTACTGAACAGATTTACACCATTTAACAAAAAGGTCATTTTCTGGACCAAGAGCTACCTTTATGCCAAATTTGGTGTACTTCTGTTTAGCAGTTCCGGCTGTAGCCGTGTCTAAAGTTTCCTATGGAAATTAACATGGAGTAAAAACCTTTTGGGGCCCCCTTTCTCTTAATCCCGCTTGAAGGACCGCCCAATAATTTTCAAAACAGCAGCTGAAGTGAGCATCAAACTAGTTTAGAAAAGTATGCAAAGATTTGTCAAATGACGGCAAAGTTATTGGCAAATAAAAAAGAGCTATTCCTATGGAAACTACATCCTAACTATAACTACCTACTATATATATATGTGTGTGTGTGTGTATCTATCCTACTGGTGATCGCCAGTTGGTAGTTATAGTTAGGACCTAGTTTCCATAGTAAAAGCATTTTTTGACTTTCCTTTAACTTTGGTGCCGTTTGTTGAATCTTCAGGAAAATGTCCTAAAAAAGTGCCCGGTGATTCTTGTTGCAAATGGAATGTTTCAGGGTGATTTGTGAATCTGGGGCTAAGAAAAATGGATTTGAAAAAAGGGTGCATTTTAAATGTAATTTGCATAGGAACCTGTCAACACGACAACAGCCGAACCACTGAATGAAATGACACCAAATTTGCCGGAAGCTATATATGGATACGTAGATTATGCTTTCAGTTATTTGGTGTAAATCTGTTCAGTAGTTTTTGGGATATATAAGAAGAAAATCTTTGATATATCTGTGGCCACGGATATTCTGCGGAGGCATCACGATTAATTGCGATGACACACGCCGAAAGGAATGGGGTGATTGCACAGCCGTAAGGTGAATGGAAAGTTGTGACTGTCATTTTCTCATTTGGGAACGGTTCTCAGGGCTGAAAGTCTGTCTGAAAAGTTTTATAAGGGGTCAGGTTGGAGGTACTCGGACCCCATATTTGAGAAATGGATGTTTTAATGAGGCAAGTTATATGTCCAAAATAGATTTTTTTGAGCAACTGTGATATTTGCGACAACACCGCAACGGCCAGCGCGGTCTCCGTCTCACGTTGCGGCCACGTCGTGACTACCACAGCATTGTTGGGAATATGGTGAAAATGTTTAAAATATAGAAATTCACACATGCACACACCTTTAGTTTTACTTACATACTGATAAACACAGACACTCATGCACCTACTAATACACACCCAGTCAAAGATTTGTATACCCACTCACAATAACTCTACACCACTAACACATCTATTCAAATTCATGCACCATTCATAAACGCACTCAGAGACTTATACTCTACATACTGAGCCATTCAGAGACTCACACACCCATGTACAGACCCACTCAGAGACTGGTACTTCTACTTAAAGACCCATTGGAAGACGTATGGACCAACTCAGATATCTAGTGAGACATTGATGGACCTACTAACAGACCCACACAAATACTGATGTATTCATTGACTTACCCTCTAAATGACTTACACACTCAGTTATGAACCCACTAACATACTCATGCACCCATTGGCAAACCCAGTTAGGAACTCGTGCAGCTATTTAAAGACCCACTCAGATACTCAAACACTGATATACAGACCCACCTAGAGACTCACACAGTCATGTACAGACTCAATCAGAGACTCATACATCTACTGACAGACCCATTTAGAAACTAGCACACAGGCATAACTCATCCTATCATCCAGGTAATATTCATACGCTGAACTCATGTTGTTTCAATGCCAGATGTATTTTCCGATTTCATTAGATGGATGCTACATTTATGTTATCTTGACTACAATTGTATTGGTCGGTGTATTTAAAATATTATGGTGTTAAACAAATATAAAGTGGGAATACCACTCGCTATAATGCTGATTTTGGCATTGTTGATTAAAAGAATTGCAAACTGTTTTGTACGTAATAGCAGATCTAATAATGAAAATACACAGGATGTTTATCTTTTGCAAATTTCTTTGTAAAAATTTGATTTACTTTGTGAGTGCACCAGTGGTGGGTTTCGTAAATGGGAATGCAATATATATTTGTATGAATAGAAGGGACCATCCACATTGGCCTGTGCAGAGAAATACAAGACCAACACGAGTGCTTGCAATAAATATAGGAAGTTTTTCCGGTTTCAAAGTATACTCCGTTCTGACGTGGTACATGTTATTTGTATATTACCGGCCTGTGTCAGCTATTTTAAATCATATATTACAAAGTCTATGAAATGTTACCAGCACAGATGCAATTTTTTTAGTGATTTTTTTCATACCAAGGGGGGACCCAGGGAGAGCCAGGCGCGAGCCGGTCTCTTCCTGGGTAGGTTCGCGCGAGGATCAGGTAATCAGGTGGGGTCTGATTAGCGAGCAGATATAAGGGAGGCAGGCTGGCGGTTGGGAACTGCGTGGCGGGAGGCTGGAAGGGAGGTTTGTTTTGCGGCGCGCGTTTAGTGTACCTTGTTTTTTCACTGGTCCCATGGACGAGGCGGCGGAGGTCAGGAGGGCCGTGCAGATACTCTGCGAGGCCGGGCGCGAAGACCTGCTGCGGCCGGGTGTCCCGGCGGAGGCGTGGGTCGGAATGGCCCGCCCCCCTCGCAAGTCTTCGGAGGGCGTTTCCAGGGCTGTGGAGGCGTGTTTATCTCCGGGCCCGGAGGAGGAGGAAGACGGCGAGGCGGCCATGCCGGGGGACGGGCCCATGCTCGTTGTGCACGCCGCAGCTGTGGAGCCCCCGCCGGGTGACCCGGGCGCCCTCCAGCAGGTAGGTGATTTACCATTCTTTAGCGCTGGTTCACGTGGGGCGCCCGGGGGGAGGCGGGGGCGTTCCGTGGGCCGGCAGGCTCCGCGTTCCGGCGGCCTGGCCTCGGGGAAGTCGGGGAAGCCGCAGGCGGGCCCTAAACCCAAGCGGGGGCGGAGCCTGGATTCCCACGGGCACTCGCTGACCCCCCCCCCTGTTGTGATGCCTGTGGAATCCTTCCATACAGCGCCCTCCTTGCCGGAAGGGGTTCCCCCATACTTGTGGCTGAATGGCCAATGTTTCATGCTCTCCCCTGCCACGCCGGGGCCTGGTACCGCTCCCTTTCCCGCTTTTTGCCCCCCACACATGGGTGGCCCTGCCGCTGGGACACACACTGCAGCGCCGCCGGCCCACCCCCCCCCTGTGACCCCCTCCCCTGCCCCTGTCGTGGTTTCAGTGGGCACTGCACCCAGCTTGCTGCCCCCCATGGTCACTAAGTCTGCGGCCTCCGGTGTACTTGGCCCCCGACCTGCCACCCCCCCGCCCTTGGACCCCGGTGAGAGGGGATTGTTACAACAGGGGGCGCCCCCGCATCCCGGGCAGGCCCTGTTCCCGGTCCCTAGGGGTCGGCCTGGTGGCCCCCAGGGTGGTCCTACGTCTGGGTCAGGTGGTGCCCTTGGTCTGGCGTCGGTGGGTCGTCCTCTGGGGGGAGCTTGCGGTTCAGCTTTCAGGGAGCATGTGGTTGCGAACACTTCGTCAGGCTCGAGCGGCCGCAGTTTTCAATCTGCGCCTCCGGCTGGGCGGCTGTTGGCTGTTTCTACGGGCCCGGGAACTGTCCTCACGGCTGTTTCCAGTGGTGGGCTTTCGGGGAGTTATCTGGAGCGGATAGCTCTTCTACAGCTTTCGGTACACACAGCTTTCAGCACGTTGATTGGCAGTTTTATGATGGGGGTATTGGTGATGGGGCTATGCCCAGTGGCAGCGCGCAAGTCGCATTTTCTGATGAAGTTTTCGGTGGGAATTTTCATGATGCTGATTTGGAAGAGGGGGAATTGAGGGACCAAGATGTTGGGCTTTTGGCAGCACGGGCCCAAGGGGGTGGGTTGGGGCACCCCCGTTTCTCGTTTTTTGCAGGCGTCTCGTGCGGACCGTGCAGCAGTACGAGGGGCAGTGAGGTCTGGACCTACTCAAGGGGATCGAGTGACTGTTCAGTCACAGTCGGAGCAGTTGCCAAGAGGTAAGGATGGGTGGTGGTCTGTGTGGCAGCCTAGGGAGAGTCTCCCTGTTAAGAGTACAAGATCTATTGGTACGGGGGATGGGGTTGTGGTTGAGCGAGTCGCTCTGGCACCGAGGCTTGAGCGGCCTGTCATTTCAAATGTTTCTACTGGGCAAGTTGCACAAGAGTTTTCTACAGCAGGGGATGGTGGGGTGGCTGCCAAAAGGGTTGCGGAGGATAGTATCCTACCGACAAAGTTGCCTTATTCTGGGGTGGGGATGCCTTTGGGGTCCCATTTGTCCGAAAAAACAAAGAATCTGATATGGTCTGGGGCATTTGTGGATGTTTTTCGACTTCTCCATAGGGATGTCCAGGCAAAAGAAGGGTCGAAGGTGGAGGAATTAGAATTGGCTCGGAGGCCTCGTGTTCCGAAGTCAATAGAGAATTGGACTTCGGCCTTTCTTATTTATGCCAGTGTTTATTGTCAACGTCATCCTGAGAAGGCAATAGACATGTTTAAATATGCAGATGTCATCCGCAAGGCTCACAGTTATTTTGGCGGCTTTGCATGGTTGTCCTACGATGACGAATTCAGGGCGCGCATGAGCGCTTTCTCTGAGCGTTCGTGGGGTGAGGTTGATTCCGAGTTATGGTTGCAATGGATGGCATCGGCAAACCCGCCTGCTACGACCCACACGGCTAGCGGGCAGCCAGTGTATTATCGGCCCTTTTCGGCTCGCCCCGCTCAGTCTGGGGCGGGGGTTTGGGGCAGAGGTCAATCGGCCGCCTCTGGCACATGCTGGCATTTTAACAGGGGTTCCTGTAACAGACCAGCTTGCAGGTACAAACATGAGTGTTCGCAGTGTGGAGGGAAGCATGCCCTCACTCAGTGTTTTCCCGGACAGCGATTGGGTGATCAGGGAAGGGGTTCAGGGGGGAGGGGACAGCCGCAGCAGTTTGTTTACAAGGGCTCCTACTCCTATTAGGCAGGAGGTTCTCGATCTCTGGCTGGTGGATTATCCAGATTTTGAGGCAGCTAAGATTTTGTCTTGGGGTTTCAAACTCGGTTTTCGGATTGGGTATCAGGGTCCCAGGGTCGGCAGGTGGTCAGACAATTTGAAGTCTGCGAAGGAGAGTCCCCATGTTGTGCGGAAAAAGCTGGATGCCGAGCTTGCGGCGGGTAGGATTGCTGGTCCTTTTGTGAATTGTCCTCTGCCTGACTTGATTGTCTCACCCCTGGGCGTGGTGCCCAAGAAGGCGGCAGGGGAGTTTCGTCTTATACATCACCTGTCCTGGCCCGAGGGTACCTCAATTAATGACTTTATTGATCCAGCTGACTCAACTGTCACTTATGCTTCGGTGGACGATGCTTTGCGGCTCGTGCGCACGGCTGGTGTTGGGGCTTTGCTGGCAAAGAGCGACATTCAGTCGGCTTTCCGGCTATTGCCCATCCATCCTTGGGATTTCAGTCTGTTGGGTATGCATTTTGAGGGTAGTTTCTACGTGGATCGGGTGTTGCCCATGGGCTGTTCAGTGTCATGCTCCCTTTTTGAAACCTTCAGTACCTTTCTGCAGTGGCGCTTCACTTTTGTTAGTGGCCACGTATTGGTCTGTCATTACCTTGATGATTTTCTTTTCATTGGCGAGGGTCGCTCTGGGCAATGTCAGTCGGCTTTGAACGTCTTTCAGGCTCTGGCGGAGGACTTAGGTGTTCCCTTGGCGCCGGACAAGACAGAAGGTCCCTGTACGTCCCTGACTTTCTTGGGGATTGAAATTGATACTCTGTCTATGGTGGCGAGATTGCCTGAGGCTAAAGTGAAGGAAATGTCTGCTTTCATACATCTGGTGTTGGGGGAGCGGAAAGTCGTTTTGAGAACTGTTCAGAAGCTGTTGGGGTACCTCAATTTTGCTTGCCGGGTTGTTCGGGCGGGCAGGACGTTCTGCAGACGTCTGGGTCTGTCCATGTCCGGCGCAAGCCTTCCCCATCAACGGGTGCGCATTACCACCGATGTGCGTGCCGATTTGACTGTCTGGCTTCGTTTTCTGCAGGAGTTCAATGGCGTGTCCTTGTTTTTTGCGGATGAGGACATGGTGTGGCAAGTACAGTTGTTCACTGATGCGTCAGGGGCCCACGGCTTCGGAGTCTTTTGGGAAGGTCGATGGTGCGCGGCCGGCTGGCCGGCGCACTGGAAGGAACAGGGTCGCAGCATAGCGTTTCTGGAGCTTTTCCCGCTGCTGGTTGCTTTGTATCTATGGGGGGATGAGTTTCAGAATCGCTCAGTCTTGTTTCATGTGGACAATTTGGCAGTAGTACACCTTGTCAATCGCCAAAAGGCTCGCGATTTGCGGGTTTTGCGGCTCCTGCGCGCATTCATGCTGCGGTGTCTGCAATTAAATATTGTTTTTAAAGCACGGCATGTTCCTGGTACTTCTAATTGCATCGCTGACTCTTTGTCTCGCTTTCAGTGGTCCGAGTTCCGCAAGTTTGCTCCTGGGGCGGACCTGGAACCAACAGCGATCCCACAGTACGTATGGGACCTGGGGGATTGAGGGTTCACCAATTGGTGGAAAATTCTGTGGCTGACTCCACCAGGCGGGGTTATGTGAAGGCCTGGAATGAGTTTCTGCAGTTCGGTAAGGATTTGATGGGGCCGCCCAGGGCGGGTTGGTCTGATGAACAACGCATCTTGCAGTTTGTTTTACATTTGGCGGACAAAGGCCTATCGCCCACTACCATTTCTGGCAAGTTGGCTGGGGTTTCTTTTTATGGGCAGCTTTGGTGGGGGAGGGATCCTGTTGGGGGGGTGTTGGTTCGTAAAGTGTTGAAAGGTTTGGCTAGGCTTCGGGCTGGTGGGCAGCAGCTCCGGCAACCAGTGACTTTTGAGTTGCTCCAGCTGCTGTTGCCGGAATTGGAGGTGTGTTGCCATGATGCTTTTGAGTGTGCCAAATTTCGTTTGTGTTTTGTTTGGTTGTTCTTTGGGGCATTTCGGGCATCGGAGTTGCTGGGGTTACGGGGCAAGGTAGGTATGACCAGCAGTGAGGTGGTGTTGGAAAGTGACAGAGTGCGGCTGTGGCTGCGGGCATCCAAAACCGACCAGATGGGGAGGGGTAAGTGGGTGTTCCTTGGCAGGAGTGGTGTCTCTGCATGTTGCCCGGTTGGGGAATGGGAAGTGTTTGTGTCCTCTCCTCATTTTTTCCAGGGGACCATCTTTTGTCATGCGGATGGTAGTCCCATAGTTGCATCCCAATTGTTGGCTGTGTTACGCAAGGTTTTGTTGCGCTTGGGGAAGGATCCTGTTCAATTTGGTACCCATTCATTCAGAATTGGTGCGGCGACGGAGGCCGCTCGATTGGGGTGGGACTGGTCCCAGATTCGTCGCATTGGTCGTTGGCGTTCCAAGTGCTGTGAAAAATATGTGAGAAAATAGTGCAATATTTTGCTTGTCTAACATTTCTTTTTCTCCTAGGTCCTTGGCCATCAGTCGCCGGTTGCAAACGGAGGGTGTGGATACTGGGGCACTCTTTTGTTAAACAAGCAGCTTTAGCCGCTGCCACTCAGCTCTGTGGGAGATCACTTGGTCTAAACAGCATGACACACGATGTCTCCTGGCATGGAACAGGGGGCATGCGCTGGGGTGGGCTTTTTCCCGCCTTGGCTGCTTTGGTTTCACAGTGTTTGGGGGGCCCTCCGGATCTCCTGGTGCTACATTTGGGCGAGAATGACTTGGTTTCTCTCTCTGGGTTGACTTTGTTAAAACTAATGAAGCAAGACCTGGAAATCATCAAGACCACATGGGTGAGCACCATGCTGGTATGGACTGAGTTTGTGCCTCGTTTGCAATGGCGTGGGGCGAGGAACCATTCCGCCCTGGAAAAGGCTTGGCGGAAAGTGAACAGGACAATGCGAGTGTTTTGTCACCATTTGGGTATCTACTGTTTGGACCATTATCATTTAAAAGTCTCTGAACATCATTTATTTTGTGAGGACGGTGTGCATCTATCTGCTTTGGGCATCTCTTTTTACCTTCTGGAACTCAGGGATTTGATTAGTAAAGTTCTTCAGGTACAATTGTGGTGTGCTCCTTCATTTCCTTTGGGTGGGGCAGGAAAACGCTAAAGGTTTTCCTGGGTGGCGGGTTTTTGGTAGTGGGGGTGGGCAGCCTGGAGCGGGTTGGCCATCCTGGAGGGTAGCGTTGGGTAGGCTAGGGGTAGTAGGCAGGAGTTTTTGTTCGGGGTTTTTGGGATTTAGGTTTCGTAGGCTCACTGTAGAGTTGAATTATGTAAATAAATAAATAATGAATGTGTTCATGAAATTTATGATGCACCTGTCCTAAAATAAAGTGGCCTTTCTTGCTCCTTAAAGAGGTGTGGACAATGATTTCTTGCGCGAGGGGGGACCCAGGGAGAGCCAGGCGCGAGCCGGTCTCTTCCTGGGTAGGTTCGCGCGAGGATCAGGTAATCAGGTGGGGTCTGATTAGCGAGCAGATATAAGGGAGGCAGGCTGGCGGTTGGGAACTGCGTGGCGGGAGGCTGGAAGGGAGGTTTGTTTTGCCCCACCCACCCTCCCTCTTTTTCTTTTCGTTTTTGGGTGGGTTTTTCTTTTGCGGTGCTCTAGGTGCTGCGCGTTTCTGTGGGTTTGCCACTGTTAGGATGGGTGCCTTTGTTCTTTTTAGAGGCGGGTTTTTGGTAGTGGGGGTGGGCAGCCTGGAGCGGGTTGGCCATCCTGGAGGGTAGCGTTGGGTAGGCTAGGGGTAGTAGGCAGGAGTTTTTGTTCGGGGTTTTTGGGATTTAGGTTTCGTAGGCTCACTGTAGAGTTGAATTATGTAAATAAATAAATAATGAATGTGTTCATGAAATTTATGATGCACCTGTCCTAAAATAAAGTGGCCTTTCTTGCTCCTTAAAGAGGTGTGGACAATGATTTCTTGCGCGATATGATCAATCGGAACACAATCCTATTCCTCAACAGTCTTTTTTCCATTGAGTCACCGGGCTGACTCGTCTTTCCCGGTTCTTTGAAGTGGCAGCATCAAGCGTCTGTGACGGCGTGACCTGCGCGTGCATGCCTCCCCTAGCTTCTATTTAAAGAATAGACATTTCAGTGCTCCGGTTAGCTCGGCAGGAAAGGATGGACATTGACGCCACGGTATTTACAAATTAGATCCATGACATTATTTTATAGGAGCCTGACTATTTGTACTAAATCCAGCCTCCTCCCCCCTCTTTTCAGAATTACAGCACCCTTGAGGCTAACTTTAAGTTTTGAGTGAAATGCGGATAAAGTAAAACTTTTTTATTTTTGTTCCTGCAGTCATTTAAACACGCATGCGCTTTTTTGATGTGGTGGTTTACTATAGGCCCCCTTGTTTCTCTTGAATATTTTGCAGTATCTTGGAACCTGAAAAGAAACCTGGACCTTTCTACCTAAACAATTTACCTCCCGATGGAGAAAATTTACCAATAATTCAGTACATTTCGTGGACCTTGTTAGCCAGAGTGGCAATGTAAAATAAATGTTTTATTTCCTTCATAATTGTTTGATGGCCTCCATCCTATTTTTTCATGTGCCATCAACTCGCTTTCTGAAGTAGGAGCCTACGGGCCCACTCACACCATTTTAGAATGCCCAATAAAGGGCAGCTCACAGTCATTTAGTTTCCTTTTTTACCCCCTACTCACCATTCCATGTTGGAATCACTATGAAATCTGAGTATTTCTTTTGTCCATTCCCAGGTGCCCCATACACAGTCCTGAGGTAGGCCCCTGTGTAAGAACCCAAGTGACCTATGTTTTGCTTGGGGTCGAAACGTCGACTTTACTACATGTTGATGCCAGTGCGCCCAACAGTGCTTTTCAAACTGGGACTACATAACACAAACATTGGCTATTCATTTGTTGATATGTAATTGTCTGGCTTGACAAACCCTTGTTTTATTGTAAATAACTATGTGATGTATATATTGTCACTACCTTCCTTTCACTTCCAAACTTCACTTGATACACTTTGTCCCCCTTTTTCCTTCCAGTTGGGGCACGTCTGCTGTACATGATTTCCAGACGTTATGCTGGTTTGTAAACATCAGAGTGCGTTCAATATGATTAAATAATACTGAACATAACTTTGGAGTTTAAGGGATTTAATATTTGGTGTTGTTTAAATTGTTTGGTTTTGCAAAAATTAATCTTCTGGGACCACTCCTTACTGTACCATCCAGTCACCCAGGCTCTACTTATGCGCTCATCCAATCACCCAGGCACCTCTCATACACTCATCCAATCACCCAGGCACTACTCATGCACTCATCCAATCACTCAGGCTCTACTCATGCTCTAATCCAGTCACTCAGGCACTATACTCATCCAATCACCCACGTACTACTCAGGCACTCATCAAGTCACCCAAACACTACTCAACCACTCAAGCAATCATCTAAACACTATTCATCCACTCATGCAATTACCCAAGCACTACTCATGTACTCATTTAATCACCCACGCACTACTTATGCACTCATCCAATCACCCAGGCACTACTCATGCACTCATCCAATCACCCAGGCACTAACCCTGCACTCATCCAATCACCCAGGCACTACTCATACACTCATCCAGTCACCCAGGCACTACTCATGCACTCATCCAGGCACCCAGGCACTACTCATGCACTCATCCAATCACCCAAGCACTAACCCTGCACTCATCCAATCATCCAGGCACTACTCATACACTCATCCAGCCACCCAGGCAGTACTCATGCACTCATCCAGGCACTACTCATGCACTCATCCAATCACCGAGACATTGCTTATACACTCATTGAATCATTTATCCACTGCTCATTCAATTATGCTTTCAACACGCACTCATTCAATCATACATTCAGCACTGAAACAGTCATTGAATCGTGCATACACATTCATACACATTCAGGTTTTTTTAACCATAAAAGGCTATGGTAAAGAACCTTTTTTTAACTCTGTTTATAAATTATTTTCATTTTTTAAAATATTTTCTACTTAAAAAAAACACATTAAAATGGCATGATTGGCAAAAAAGTGTACATTCAAAAGAGAAGAGTAGTTCAAAAACTAGAAAAATCATAACAACAAATTAACATTTTTTGCTTGTCAGCAATGTCCAAAATAATGTCAACAAACTGTTCTCCAGCAGATAGGGTGCCATTACAATCCAAACAGTATGTAGTCATACAGCGTAATTGAGGAGAGATATCAGGATTGCATCTCTGCTCTTTTTTTGCTGCATCTTGAGCCCAATAGACTTAGCTGTGGCCAACAATCCACACTCTAAGCATTTTCAAATGAAGAGCCAATAGCAGTTGGAGAAGGCTGGAGCTGAATGAGATAGCTTTCTAAATAAAAAGCAGTTAGAATGGAGGTACTTTCTTCTTTTTTCCATTTTTTTAAAGATATATTTCCTTGGATGTTGTCAGTAAGTAAATAAAACAATTAAGTAGTTTGTTGGATGCATTCATAAGAAGTCCTATTATTGGCTGTTGTTTTAAAAAAGGACTGTAATACAGACATGGATATGCTTTTGAATCTGTGCAGTAAACCACACCTGCTACACCTCATTTGGAAGTAGCACAGTACTTTTAGAAGGTGCTTTGAACTTGTGACCTACTGATCACAATTGGTTGCTACACACAGTGATCTAAGTGTATTGGGGAAAGGGTGTTAAAGTGGTAGAACATTTTTCTTTTAAGTACAGGAGTTATGACAACATTTAACTAATTACACATTTTAATTTCCCATTTAGGACCATGTACTAAACAGTTCTCTAGTATTTAATTAAAAAAAACTAAAGGTAAATATAGGTTTGGAATCCCATTTTCTTTTTGCGATTACTTTACGATGATCGAGAAAAAAACATTGCGAACACGCTGAGACAGCAACCTCATTTTGAAAGTGAGGTAAAGGATTAACAGATATTAACCATTCACAAGTGGAGATAGTATAGTCTCAAAGGGGAACATCTTTTACAACGCAGGTATTACCACGCGCTACCATTACAACGCTGCAATTACAACGCAAGTCGTTACAACGACTTGCGCTGGAGGGCGCTGTTGGATAGGGAATAGTTAAATTTTCTATTCCAACACCTTCCCTACTGTAACGTGGGCTGGAGTTGGAATAGAAAATGTACCTATTCCACTATCCAGCGCTTACAGCGCAAGTCGTTGTAGCGACTTGCTTTGTAAAAACAGCATTGTAATAGCACGCGTGGTAAAAGCCTGCGTTGTAATGCCATACAATCGTCTAAAACGAAATACATGATTTAATTTGCTGTCTTTCTCATGATCATAGAGTGGAAAGTTGAAGAGGTTGCCATTTTGTGGTTGCTTTGTATGGGAGTGGTGTACCAACTTTGGGCCAGATGTAGGTAGCCCAATACCGGTCCGAAACGGCCGAAAATACCGATTTTCGGTCGTTTCCGACCGGTATTGAGCATTTGGGATGTAGGGGACAGAAAATCGTCCGATTCGGTAAATTTACCCAATCAGTAAAGTTACCGAATCAGTAAACATTCCTAATCGGTAAATTTACCGAATCGGTAAAGTTACCGAATCGGTAAATTTACCGATTCGGTAAATTTACCGATTCGGTTAATAAGAAGTGGTAAAATTGAATATTGAGATGTAGGTAAGCTCTTAAATACCGAATTTGCTTGAAATTCGGTATTTAAGAGTCGGTATTTACCATGGATTGAAATCAGGTGGTAACCAGGTGCAGCCCATAAAAAAGGACCCAAAATGCAATACTTTTTTCACAATGGCGGCATTCTATGTCATTGCAAGACGGCTACGGCTACAGGAGGAAGGAGAGAGGGAATGGCAGAGACAGGAGGAGGTCTACAAACAGAGGATCACCTTGTTCCTGCTCACAGAGGCAGAGATACTCCAGAGGTACAGGTTGGACCCAGACACCATCTTGGACCTCATCAGGGACCTCCAACCACTGTTGGAGCACACTACCCCAAGGGCACACGCTATTCCACCCCACGTGCAGGTGCTGTGCAGCCTACACCTGCTTGCGTCTGGGAGTTACCAGAGTGTGGTTGCTGCGGTAGGTGGGGTGACCCAGAGCAGCCTGTCACGCTTTTTCAGAAAATTTCTGGACGCCATGTTGCATAGAATGCATTTATACATCAGCTTCCCTGCAACGCACGCTGAACTGGTCAGGACCAAGACTGACTTTTATCAGATGGCGCATTTTCCAAATTTCATTGGCTGCATTGATGGTCCCCACATCCCAATATGCCCACCTGCTGCCACAGAGTACATTTATAGAAACAGGAAATCCACACACACCATAAATGTACAGGTAATCTGTGATTCCAAATTTATCATCACGGACATAGTTGCCAAGTTTCCCGGGAGTACCCACGACTCCTACATCTTTCAGAACAGTGGCATCTACTCACGGCTGACAGTGGGGGAATTTGGCGAAGGCTACTTGCTAGGTAATACACTGTGTGAATCTCCCATGATACATATTGCAGCTGTATGTGGATATGTGCTTGTGAGTAATGTATTTCTATTCTTACAAATAGGAGACAGTGCATATGCCCTTCGGTCCTTCATCCTCACCCCCTACCTCAACCCTTCAACACCCAGCCAGAGGAGGTACAACAGGGCACACAAATTGACCCGGAACATTGTGGAGCGTACCTTTGGAGTGTGGAAGAGCAGGTTTCGGTGCCTGCACAAGAGTGGAGGGGCACTCCAGTACACACCAGTGACCTGCTGCAAAATGATTGCAGCCTGTGCAATGTTGCACAACCTTGCAGTTAAGAAGGGCACTGAAGTGGAATTATCAGATTTTGAGGAACATGATGATGACCAAGCACTGCCTGAGCCACACACAGCTGGACATGCAACACCAACAGATGGCAGACACAGACGGGAAGCGATCACATGCAACTTTTTTTAAGTAAGTAAAGAGACACAGACAGGTGGAGTATGCACCCAACGTAGTTTAATGTTGTCACTACGCAGGTAACCAAGGCACAAATGTGCAACACAAACTTTGAACTTTCAAAAGTGTATGTCCAGGGTCACTACCCCATAATATTAACTGTTCATTTGCGTCCACGCTTAGCACTGCCAGATGTATGTGGCTCACTGTGTTCGCTGGGCGTTTGGCCTGTTGCCTCACCTTGTCGCCTGCTGCTCCTCCTTGGCTCTACAACAAGAGGGCTTTCCATGCTGCTCCTACTTGTGCTCCCTTCACTCTCTGGCACATCAATAGCAGCAGTTTGTGCTGTTTGAGCATTTATTAGCGCCTCAAGAGCACCGGTCATTCCGGCTATGCCCCTTGTCAACTGATTGCTATTTTGCGTCAACACCTCCTGACTGTTTATGCTTCACCTGCATAACAAGGATGTGGCTGTGGCCAGGCGGTGCATTGCTTTATTGTGTTGCTGTGCACGCTGCTTCTCCCTGCGCCTTGATGCTATTTCTGTGTCCAGTTTGGTGCACAGTAGCTGCACCGATTGTGTCATTTCATGTATCCCTGTAGCCATGTACTTGTTCACTTCCACCAGTTCCCTGATGCCCTTTCCAATTTCTTCCATATTTCTATTCAGGCTGCGCATTTGGCGTTGACAGGACATGATGCCCTTTCCCTGCATCCTCTGGATCTTTACCATACTCCCCTCCAGGCCTTGGAACACACTGGACCCCTCCCCACGTGCACCTACACTCCTTCCTTGGACTCTGCGGCGTCTTGTGCTACTACGGGCAACCTCTGCGCAGGACTGCAGTGTGGCAGAGATATCATCTCCAGGCAAGGTGTGTGTGTCTTCCACCTCCATTTCACCGGCAGCTGTCTCCATTTCTATCAGTGGGGGAACGACATGCCTCCTGCTTGGTTGTGCTGCAGGTGTTTCAACATCCAGTGATACTGGCATATCTGGTGAAGACATTAACAGAGGGGACTGTGAACGTCGTGGGGATGCCTGCAAATCTTGAGTGATTTCAGGGTCTTGGGAAGGTGGCTGGATACTCGGTACACCTGTGTCCTGTGATGCACTGGGACCTGGCTCCTGACTTTCATCCCTCTTGGGTGCCATGCCTTCAGTCTCCTGTGACTGCCTTCTGGATGTGTGACCTGTGGACATATGAGCGTATATCAGCTAAGCGCTGGGTGAGGCTCCTCAGGTCATAGAACCTCTTTTTCAAATCCTCTGTGACTCTGGTGGTCACTCCCACAGCATTCACTTTGTCGAGGATATCTAGCCAAATCTTCCTTTTGGCAGATTCAGCCACAGTGAGGGACTGCCTGCCAAACAGTGCACCTTCACCACCTCCTCCACAAGGACCTGTAGCTCCATGCTGCTGAATTTCAGCTTTCTCTTCCTCCCTGTCTGCTCTGTGTCTTTGCTGGTTGCCATTTTACAGGTTTTAAACTGCACAAACTCTTTCTGCTGCTGCTCCCACTCTCTCTGCTCCAACTGCCTCTCCAGAAGCTTCTAATTAGTTGCAGATGCCTGTGTAGCCACTTCCTGGTAGGGAGGGGGAGGGTGGTAGCACCTGATTGGCTGTTTTCTTAAGTTTCACTTTTGCTTGCTTTTGCTTGCTTTCCGATTCGGTATTTACCGAATCGGTATTTCCCATTCATTCAAGGCCCATAGGAATGAATGGAAAATACCGATTTGGTAAATACCGATTAGGTAAATACCGATTCGGTAAATTCCGAAAGTCCTATTCCGAATTTTACTGATTCGGTAATAAATACCGAATTTTTTCCTACATCTCATTTACCGATTCATGAATACCGAATCGGTAAAATTCGGTATTTAAGAATCGGTAAATGAGATTTACCTACATCTGGCCCTTTGTGCTTAGTTTTTATAATTTCTAATGGTGTCAAAACTATTTAAAAAGAGCTGAAACAACAATATAATATGAGAACTCAATTCACTGGTATGCACATAACTTTTTAGTTATTTGAAAGAAATATGCATTAGAAATGAAGATATATATGGGAGTTTGATAAAAAAAAGAGTATCACAGTGATATGGAAATAATATATGAGATGAACTTAATTTATCAGAGAGTATTTGTTTAAGATGGTAGTACGAAATGTTTTGTGAAGTACGAGAAAAATGAATTAGTGCCCCTTTGTTCCATTGTGTAGTTTATAGAAAAATATCAGTATAGCATTTTTCAAAGTTGTATTGAGGAATGTTTTTAAAACTAACTCCTAGTGGAGTTCGCATAATGCGAGGAGATAATAATGTTTCTGTTGTTCGGCAACGCGGATTGCTTGTTCGAGGGGAAATATCGCACAAACTTCACCACGCAGGCCATCTTGTTTTTTACTCTTTGCATGGTTCTGGGGCTGTTTTTCATCCCTCTCCAAACTTTTCCATCCTTTGTTTTTTACACTGTTTTTCAGATTTTTTTAAATTTATTATATATCCTTCTTTCTCCCTAGTTGTATATTTTGCATTTTATTTCACTTTTTACTGCAATTGTTCTACTGTTTACATATATAGCTATGGCATTTATTTTTTTTACTTTACTATGTCTTCTCCTGACTTTATTGTTTACGCTTACATTTTCTTTTCCGCCCCGCCCACCCAGAATCATGGCTAAGGCTAGTAAGAAGGGGAAGGCCAAGACTAGTGCAACCAGGAGCCTCCTTCCTTGTGGAAGACGGCGCCTGAAAGGGATGCAGCCCCGGGCCCTGTTCTCCGAGGTGGAGGTGGTTGTACAGCACCACCTCCCCTTAACCTTGACAGCAGGTGACAGGCTTGGCTCTGGCTATGGTTCCCAGGAGCGTCACCTATGTGATTGGTATTCTTTTAGACACTAGACAGGCGCTCAGCGCTACTAATCTTACTTGTTTGCAGCTTTGAGCACGCTTGGGCTGATTATGTAAGAGAGTTTAGGGAACTTAAGTTAGGTAATGCTAGAGAGACTCCTTTCCTTTGTCCTGTCACTAAGATAGTGGTGGATTGGTAGGTATTAATATTAGCTGGTAATTGTTTTGTGGTCCGCGTGACACGTCCTCCATCACGTCACGTGCTGCTGACTCCAGTCCTTAGTAGAACCTTTTGTAGTTTGTTAGTGAGTGAGTAATATAGCAACTCATCAGCACATCAGCAGAAACCAACCAAAACTTTGGTGCATGCAATATGCATGCACCATCTATGCATTTTTGAGGACTATAATAAATGGAAATGCAGACTTAGTGGAGCCGCATCGTTGTGTTTTGCCTGCCTGTCTGCCCAAAGAAACAAGGACTGCAAGACCCAGGAGAGCCTGCACCTGAGCGACATCACCGCGCCTATAAAGCCCATCGCCGCTCCCGCTACGCGGGCGCGCGCCAGGCGAAGCCCGGGCCAAGGGCGGACCCGCCTGAGCTTGACCGAGCCAGGAGGAGACTGAACTGGGCCACCCCCGAACGTTGCTATTACTGTAAGACTTTATAGCATTCTAACAGTGTTAAGTATTTGACCTCATAACTTGCCTATTTAGTGCTAATATTTTGCATACTGTATTTTATTTTATTCTTCGAGCTAGATGGCATTAAAAAATGGGAAGGGGAACAAGCCAGCAAAGCCTTGGAGGGGAGGGGGGTAACTGGAACATTAGATGCATTCATTACCAGGGCCACTTCTGTCCTGGAACATGAAATTGCTTTAACTGAACGCCGTTTGTCCCTGGATCCCATGTATTTGAGGTGATCTTCACTTGGTGGTATAGCCTAAGCACCCTCCCCAGACCAAGTGGTTATAACCAATTCGAAGGTTGATGCCAGAACCCAATATCTATTCTATAAATCAGTCATACTGGACTTTAGTACCATTGTTGTAAATGCTGATTCTTCCCTAGTTTACACAACGATTGATCCTGGCACTTGTGTATCTACTCAACTAATAAACAAACACACCATCAACTCCAATTTACCCGATCATTCAGTGGTTGTGGGCCCTAATGCTAAGAGGAAATGAGGAGGGAATTTACAAAAGGGTGGCTGTGCTAAAAAGACCAAAGTCACATTACCTAAGGTAGCGGTAAAATTGGTTCAGGGCACAAAAAATAATAGCAAAAAAGCCCAGAATACTGCTCCTCCACCCAAAACACCTCTCGCAAGTGCGGTGGAGCCTTCAAAAATGAAGGCTGAGAGCATAGAGAGTTTGTTAGAAAAAATTGAACATCTGGTGAAATCATTAATCCTTCCACTAATGGAAAGATCAAAAAGGATTAGTGAGAAGTTAGGGTTGCTTGAACAGGCAACTCTGGATAACTCTGCACTTTTAGGTAAATTAGTAGAGTCTGGATCCATTCAACCCAGAGCAATAAATACACTCCCTGTTAAACAATCAATTAGACCCTCTGAGACCACAGTAACAATAATCAATGAACCACTTCGGCCAGTAAATGTCATGCAAGAACGTGAGGGAACACTAACAGATAGATTGAAGGAAAAGGGGGGTTGTTTAGAGGGACAGGAAGCTAGGGATGAAAGGAGCATTGACAATGTAGGGAGGACGAGTAAAACTACCATACTCGATAAAGCACTACCATATAGAGATAAAGGATATGTTAGTCGTCAAAGCTTAGATCTTCCCCAGACTCATTTCCATATGTAGTCATCTTAGTAGGCGTTCCGGAGTTGAAACAAGATAAAATAGAAACATATTATGAACTAAAAAACAAGGTAATGTTTTGGCTAAGTAGAAACAGAACACTTAGACCGGACCTACATGGCGAAATTTTAAATGTACGCAGAGTACGCTGGGTGGGCCACAGTACTAAGGACATTGATGGGGACTGTATCATCGTCAATTTTAGAGATCCACGTGTTGTACAGTACATAAGTGGTTTTTATAATCATAGAAACTCGGGAGGTATTTGTTCATTCGATTTAAGCTACTTCTATCCCTCCTCATCTACCACTTTTAGGGGCCCTTTTTTCCACAACTTACATCGAGGTGGTCCCACTTTCTCATTGAAAAATCAGTTTAATGTTCCAATAGGTAACCGCTTTGAATCTTTATCGGGGCTCGGGGGAGTAGATTGACCAATATTGGAAAATTATTATGTTAAACCCCCTGAAATCCGACTACATGAAATGATAACGCTAAACCATGTAACATCAGGTTCAATCCAGCAATCTCTGTCAACTAGTGTTATTTTGGAGTCAGTATATTCTGATATAGTACCCGAAACAGAAACTAGGGACATAAGACTGAATAAAGAGTGTAACTATGGTAATATAGAAGATGTTGGCATTGCTTGTAATGTCACTAATAAGATGAATAAGGGTACTTGGTCCATCATGTACTGCAATATTGCCGGTCTGAGAGCCAAGCTAGACAATCACAATTGGGTCAAATTTATCAATGAATATATTATTGTCTGTCTACAAGAGACATGGGCGGTCGAAGCGCACCATTTGATCGGCTTTAAAACTATATTTACACCAGCTATAGGCTCATTACGTGGCAGAGCCAAAGGTGGGCTTTTCACTTATGTATCCAACCTTTTTAAATGTGGAAAAATTGAGATTCTGTGCAATAACTGTTTTTATCATATGGTTAGGATACATATAAACAAAAAAGTTTGTTTGATGATTATGAATTTTTATAATAATGTTCACCTGGAAGACATCCCAGTAGTTTTGAAAACCCTGAGAACTGATTTTTACAGTGTGTTAAGCAAGGAAACTAAAGAGTCTGTCATTGTGTGTGTGTGTGTGTGTGTGGGGGGGTGATTTTAACTGACCACCATGTAAAAGGGGAGAAAAGGGGACTTGTGGTCTGATGTTGGATAAAGACACAAATTTGACACATTTTGATCACGCCGAAACTGGGGATCTTCTGAATGAAATTATTTTTACATGTGATTTTGGGTTTGCAAACAAAATGTTCCAACCGGAGATGTCATTTTCCCCAACTTTTAACGGCAGAGGGATATTTTCGACAATTGATTTCATTATGATATCCTCATGTTTCAGACAAAATGTTTTAAATTATAAAAAGTTTGAAAACCCTTTAAGAGACCATTTCCCTATTAGGGTCGAATTTTTAAATCCATATTCTGACCCTGTTTATGATAATATATCTGGGTGTTACCCTAGCAATATTGCATTATCAAGACAGAATGGATATGCATTGAAATGGTCCAAGGTAGTCCCAGATGACTTCCTATGTAAATTAATTAGGACTTGTAAATCGAGTTTTGATGTTTGTCTGGGTGAGGCAGTTGATAACACCGAAATAATTAATAACTTTAAGATAATAACCACACAAATAAAGGCCAGTCTTTGGGTAGAATTAATACGACATGTACTAAGGCCTATTCCAAGCTGAAACGTGCCTTGAATACCACTGATAGGGATCAGATTCTGATCAGGGAACTCCGCAAGGCATATAAAGAGGTTCAGATTCAATACCACTTTATTTCGATTCATTAAAATCATAAAAAGTACAGTATACAAATCGATTTGAGGGAAATAAAACACATTAAAACACGTTAAAAAGAACACAGTTTTAAAACAGTTTACATTACCAGTTTAAAACATTATATTATCAGTATGGATTCATATATCTACACCAGCAATATTATTTAGGCCCGCCAGTATACATTTCCTGCGGCGAATAGAAGCTACAAAGAAATTTGCAACTCCAAACATTATAAGCGGGGACTCCATTAGTTTTAGTAATAGCAGCACAGGTTTGGCTTGCACAAACCCCTTGCCCTTTAATAAAGGAATGATAAACTTTTTCCTGGGCACACTGTAATAGGAGCAAAAAAAAGTAAAGTGCATTGTGTCCTGCAGGGAATATCCATCACACTTACATAGGGACGCATCCACCGGCCTACACCAGACATTAGAGTCAGTTAGCAGCAAATGGATTTGATGAAATCTGAATTTGGTCTTAACCCAACGATGCAGCGGGACTGTCACAACAGTGAGGTACGGTTGGATAGAAAGAGACGAGATTGATAAATATTGTTCCCTTACTGATGACTTTCTTAATTGAACCGCCTCCCGCTTCATTTCTCTGTTCTTAATAAAGTTGGCTTTGACCCAGCCCAGATCTACTTTTACCAAACCCTCTGGATTAGTGAAGATTTCTGGACGCCCCAGTTCCCTAGAAATATTTTTAATATAGGACATCCACTGAATACTTTTCATATTCTCCAGGTTCATGCAATCCTTTAAAATCGCATGATTAAGAGAAAGATGGGGATTCAGCCAGGTTTTTATCCACATAAGGATGGGGGCCATATTTATAATGTCCCTAATGTAGCCCATCCCAAGCTCTTGGTGGGTGGCGAAAGTAGCTGCCGATTGGGGTAGGCCTAAGAGTGCGCATAGGAATTTATTCTCCTCTCTTTGTATGGCTTCAGGATGTTTGTGTCCCCATGTAGTGGCCCCATATCTTGCAATTGCAACTGTTTTAGCTCTATAGATGGATAAGATGGCTTCAGTTGGTTTTCCCCCTAGGCATTTGGCAAAGCCCAGTATGGCTGCTGAAGATCTTTTCATTGCGTTAGCCTTTGCCGAGAGTTGAGGGGCCCAGGTACTTTTGTCATCAAATACCACCCCTAAGTAGGTGAAAACCTTAACTCTCGTAATTACTGACTCATTACAGTAAAAGGTTTTAACAATATTGTTCCTTCCACCCACTACCATAACATGCGATTTTCCAGCGTTTATCATTAAGTCAAGTGAGGACATAAAAGCACCAAAGGAGGTCAGTAGTCTTTGTAGGCCTAAGGGAGTTCGTGCCAGTAAAACGGCATCGTCCGCGTAGAGGAGTACTGGTGTCGAAATTCCTCCAAAACGCGGTACATCTACAGTAGCCCTGCCCAAGGATTGTTCCAGATTATTAATATAGAGCGTAAATAGCATCGGGGCTAAAATACACCCTTGGCGTACCCCTCTTCCAGACTTGAACTTTGCAGTACAAACACCCTCTTGAGTCATTCTTATTGAGGCATTTAGATCACGGTGTACCTCGGCCAAAAAGTGCACCGGGGGTTGGTCTAACCCTAGGTCCAGGAGCATAGTCCACAGCCTGGACCGGTTTACAAGATCAAAGGCTATGGATAGGTCCATGAACCCAAGGTAGACCGATCCCCTTGATGCTACCGTATATTTATTCAGGATAAGGTGTAGATTGAGGCACTGGTCCTCCGTCCCTCTACCTGCTCTGAACCCGTATTGGGCATTTGAAAGAATGTTATTTTTCCCAGCCCAATCGTCTATTCTAGCCAAAATCACCTTCCCAAGTATTTTAACAGATGAGTCTAGAAGCGATATGGGCCTGTAGCACCTGGGGTCTCCTCTTTGACCTTTCTTGAATACAGGTATGATGGTTGAACAGGACCATGATTCTGGGAGCCCTGATGTAATGGAGGCATTAAAAACATTTGTGAGTAGTTTAGCCCAAAAACTAGCGTCGGCTTTGTACATATCTGCCGGGACACCTTCGGGCCCTTGAGCTTTTTTCCCTGCTGTATTTTCAATTGCCTTCCTAAATTCTTCTAATGAAAAGAGAAGTGCCGGGCAGCCAGAATCTAGTTCTAGTGGTACAAAGGGTTCTAGTTCCAAGTTACTCCCATATATATCTTTAAAATGGGTCAACTAGTCTTTCTCGCTTATGTTGACTTCTAAGATGTCATTCTCAATACCTGAGAACAGGGGGTTGTTAATAATAGCCCAGAAACTGGAACTGTCCCTCAATGTGGCCTTGTCCATTAATGCTGACCAAGCATCTTTTTTTAGGGCACCTTTGCGCGCCTGCAACGTAACTTTATATTCCCTCCTGAGGGTTATGACTTCATTTTTATCCCTGGGGGACTTTTTAAGAGCCCCCACAAGATTATTATGTGCTCTAGAGCACTTATTATCAAACCACCCCCTAGCTAGGGGATTTTTTTTACGACAATTAACGGTTAACTCTTTAGCCACGAAGGTACAGATATTTTCGAATGAAGTAATCATTTCCACCCCCGTCTTGGTGGGATCCATACAAATGTCTAGATCATGACTGGCTATTATGTTTAAAGTATTAAAAAAATCTAGTGGGGTTACTTTGCTCCATTTTAACCTCCTCCCTTGGTCTTTCGCTGATATAGCAGTTTCTGCCTCTGGGTTAGCCTGACTATTTATAAATTTAACGCTATTATCCAGATCAAGGATTACCAGGTTGTGGTCACTAAAAGCAGATAACACTGCATTATAGGTGATCACAAAACCAAGTAAGCCGGGCGAGATGAATATGTAATCAATTATTGATTCCGAGTTCCTCGCACAATAGGTCACAACTCGGTCATTCCTATCCTGGAACCCAGGTTCATATAGATCAGCATTAGAGAGAAGGGCCTCCAAAGCATCTCCTTTGGGGCTATGTTCAAAGTGTTGGTGAACTGCATAAGCAGGTCCGCCCCTAACTATGTATTGACAATTTAAGTTACATAAATGAATATTAAAATCCCCCATCAATATGAAGTGTACAAAGGTGGATTGCTGCTCCTTGTATTTCAAAAGTATATTTTCAAGATAGCATAGATGCTCGTTATGTGAGCCATCTAACATGGAGTTATAAAAGTTTATAATTAATAATTTGGTATCGTTCGCCCAACTGATCTCCACTATTAGCAGGTTTAAAGAGGGAGAGACTATCTGTTTGGCAAAAGCCGCTATGTTTACAGATCCTAAAAGCATGCGGCCCCCTTTATCTCTTCCTGCTGTTGTACCACTTGCTGGGACAAAGAATGATGAATAACCTGTGACCCAGAAATCACACCCTCTGTCCCAAGTCTCTTGGAGCACTATGATGTCATATTGCTTTAGGTAACTTAGCCAAATATTATCATTTCTTTTGGAGTGTAACCCCGCAATATTCCAGCTCATGAATTTCACCTTTTTGTTTAGTGTAGCAGAAATAGGTTCAACAATTTGAATAGATATTTGGGGTTCCACAGGAGAATCTATGGGTCAATCCGTCTCACCCAGTTGTGATAATGGCGAAAACCTGTTTTGTAGGGACAAAGCTTCCCACTTTTTAGTACCGGGGTCTAAGCATGGTTTCGGGCGTAAGGCTGTATTAATCGTGGTCCAGCTGTGAGACAACTCCTGTTTTGTGTTGGGTAATGAAGTACGTATAGAGTCCCTCCAGCTAGAGTCTTTTCTAGAGGGTATACCCCTGTCTTCCAGAGGAGAAGGGTAAAAGGGAGGGTAGAAGAATCCTAATGGGAATGCACACATTCCTTGGTCTGCCCTATCCAAGCATGATGCATCCCAGAAGAGTCGAGAAGCTTCCTTCGGGTTATTGAAATTTACAATCACACAATCCCCTTTCATAGATTTTCTTGTTCGACCCAGCCATCCCACCCGTCTACCTGTTAAGATTCTGGGTGCTATATCTTTCTCCCCAGCACAATTTTCATTACACCAAGTTTTAATGTTAGTTAAAAGTAGCTGTGGTGATTCCCTCTCTCCTACCTTTAACTGGGGGACGTTCGCTATAATAGCAATGAAAGGAGCTGCCTCTGGGGGGAGGTTAATAAATGGCTGGTGGATAAAGTTAACCTTTGTAGGGTCCTTCCTATTGATTGGATCTAGGTGAGAAAGAGGGGGTGTCAACCCTCGATCATGTATATTAGGGTCAGCCTGTTGATGAACCAATCGACTAGGAAGTTTAGTCAGTTCTGTTTCCTTACTAGCCGATTGCTTAGAATTCCATTTCCTCCCACTTATAGACTGATTTTTCTCAAGCTGGACTATCGGGGTATCGACTCTAGACTTCGGGGTGGGTGCCTCTTTGGCGGCTAAGTATGTGTTCAAGCGGTCACATTTTTTTTAAATCCCAGCAACACATTCATTTAATACATCAATTATGTCTTTAGCAATTGATGTCAGTGTGGATTCCACTTTTTCTGTAATAATGTTCTCCACCATGTCCCTAAATGAAGACTCCAGTGGGCTCAATGTTCTTTTAGCCACCTGTTCAGATTTTTGAGACTTCCCACTTTTATACTGTCTCTTTCCTTGTTTTGTATTGGGATTTGTCCCAGCCCCTGGGGAGGAGATAGCTGGAGTTATGGGCTCTTTGTTTTCCCGACCCTGGACGTTTTGACTTGAGGGTTCACCTGGAATGGGGGCCCTAATATGCTCGATTATAATCCTGGGTTCCAGGGGTATATGGTCTGCGGGTTGCCTCAATACAGCGTCACCCTCAGTTATGTCTTTAGAGGCCTCCAACCCAAGTTCTCTTTCAGTGTTAGCAATTTCTGTGCTGAGCACTCCCACCGCATTAGTCAGGTACGAAATGATACTCTGAGAGTGACGTGGGACTTTAGCCTTTAGGGCTCCCCCAGAAGAAGGAGAGAGCAGTTTTTGCTTACCCATGATATTGGACCATGGATATAAGAGGGATGGCCTGTCCTGTCCCTCGTCGTCCCCGGACGGTCACAGACGGCCCGCCCTCTGCCCGGGCTCCGCCCGGCACCGCCCGCGTCCGCGAGGCGGAGGGAGCCTCCTCCTTATCAGCGCCTCCGGGCGCGTGGTGGCAGGAAGGGGTTGGGCGGAGGGTCGCTCAGCCTGCTGGGAGCTGTAGTTCCTCCCCACAGCGGCCGTGCGTCTCGGCGATCCTCGTAAGTGTTCAAAAAAGGAGAAAGGATGTACTGAAGAGGCAAGCTTGGGAAGCATTATGCGAAGCTTCTCAATCCCGAGACATGACAGCTTTCTGGAAGGCAGTAAATGCACCATTTTTTAAGGATAACTCCAGGGCAGGGATTGAGATTGCCATTTCTGAAGCCGAATGGGTGGGATATTTTGCAATGCTCTATAGAGTACCCACTTCGACAGAAGAAATGTCTGATGAGATAGTAGAGCAGAGCACGATTAATTCATCAAAGAGTAATATAAATCTGAATTTTACTCTAGAGGAGGTAATTTTGAGCATTAAATTAAGCCTGAGGGGAAAGGCACCGGGCCCTGACGGCTTCCTGGTGGATATTTTTAAGAATAATATGACCGTATGGGTGCCATTGCTTACTCAACTTTTTAATGCCTCCTATTCAGCTGGACTGGTACAAAGATGGTACGAGCCTATTATAGTTCCTATATTTAAAAAGGGCGATAGGACTAGTTGCGCGTGCTATCACCCTATATCATTGTTAGACTCGACAGTCAAAATCATTGGTAGAGTTATCCTAAACAGGTTACATACATGGGCAGATGAACATAAGATAATTAGTGACCTCCGATATGACTTTAGGGAAGGTATCGGCACCGTAGATCAGTGCCTCAATTTATATATACTCCTAGAGAAATATACCAAAGCCAAAGGAGGTAAGAGGTAGATCTAACATCCACCTTTGATTGTGTTACCCACAGTAAGCTGTGGTTAATTTTAGAACATTTGGGGGTGTCGGATAATATTATTCCATTTCTTAGAGACCTGTATAAGGGTGCCAGGGCTTCAATTAGATTTGGAAAGAATGGCGAATGCACTAGGATGTTTAGCATTGCTAGGGGTGTGCGGCAAGGATGTGTCCTTGCCCCATTTTTATTTACCATCTATATTAATGATTTAGAAAAAAAGCTTGCTGTAAGAATGCCAAGATATGCCATTGCCATCAAATCGTCCAATTCCAGCATTAATTTATGCTGATGATGCAGTACTGATGGTCAGGACACCATTAGCAATGCAAAAAATGATTACTTTGTTTACAACTTTTATGACCAATTTGGATTTGAGAGTCAATTGCACTAAACCTTTTTGTATGAACTGCGGTTCACGTACAAATAAGGTAAAGAAAACCATGTACATCGACTCCAAACTGTTAGATTTCACTCAGACTTTTCCCTATTTGGGTATTTTGTTTGATTGTTCTGATCAATGGGGCAACACAGTAAAAAGTAGGAGATTGCTGTTCTCCAAGTCGATAATGGCCCTGAAATTATTTAGTAAAAAGATGGGAAAGAAACCTATTAACGAACTCATATGTATTTATAAAGCAAGTTGTGTTGCGATAGCCACATATGGTGCGGGAATCTGGGGGGATTCCAATGTGTCAACCTTGCAGGTGACTGAAAATAATTTCCTCAGATATTTACTATCAGTACCGGATAGTGTGTTCACCCGTAATTTCCATGCTGAACTTGGTCTTCCGTATTTGGAAGATATTATTAAGGTGCAACCGGTTCTTCGGTGGCATAGGGTTTGGACCACAGAGGAATGTTCTTTTAACCGTTTCATTTTGCGGGATGCGATAAATCTTGATTGTGCCTACAGGATGAAATGGCTACATTACATTAAGGTCTTCCTTGTAAACATCGGTCATCAAGATTATTATGAGGATCCTTTGATGATGACCCAGATCCCGAGGAAAGAGCTGAAAAAGTTATGTATAACTTACCTGGAGGATCGTAGGGATAAAGAGGAGATGACCAAAAAATCTGTGATTTCTCATCAACTGATAATGACCGCGAAAGCTATCCAACCTTATCTTGCTTTGCAGATGAGAGACTTTGAAAGGTGTCTAATAATCCGTTTTAGACTTGGTATCTTGTTTAGGTTACTAAGTTTTCCTATTGTGAACGACTGGTCAATTCGAAATATTAAATGTCCTTGTGACAATTTGTCTAGTCAATCCCACATCCATATTTTATTTTTCTGTACATTTTATTCAATTCCGAGAAAAAGGTGGATAAAGCCCATATTAATGTATATGAACCTTAGACAATGCCGACCTGCCTTTTCAGCAATCCAGAAGCATGATAATATATTTACTGTGGCATCTGTCTCGGCATTTCTTAAAAATGTTTTTATCTCACGGAAATCAATAACTATTTAATCTGTAATGAGTCTATTGTATGAACTTATATGAATTTGTATAGTTGCATAGTACTTTTATTTTCTTTTATTACATGCTGTGATTTTATTGTACTTTTATGGTTATTTGTGTAATATAACCAAATAAAGTTATTTTGAATTTGAAATGGAAATGCAGACTTAGGGGCCGATTATGATGGCGGACGGACCTGAGTCCGTCCGCCACCATAGAGTAGGAGGGAACCTCCGCATTGCCTGCGGAGTTCCTTCCTGTGCAATTAGGATGTGACCGCCACCCTGGCGGTCACATCCTCTATGTTTACCATTGCGGCGGGTGCGGCTTCAAGCTGCACCCGCCGCAATGGTAAAAAATGCATACGTGCGGTGCCTGCCGATTTCTGCATACAAATGCAGGGGGGTACCATAGGTACCCCCCATGCGCACCCCGACCCCCCCTTCACCAAGGGGGCCCGGAACGGGCCCCCGAAGTCAATGTCCGTATGCTTTTCCACGGCGGAAAAGCCGCCGTGGAAAAGCATATGATTTCCGCCATCCTAATATGGCTGCATGTTAGAGCTGCGGATGGATTTTGAGACCCACCGCCATCCTAATTTGGCAGTGGGTCTTTTGTGCCTCCGCAGCGGTTTTCCCGCATCCTCCGGGCCGGCGGTGGCTTCCGCCGGCCCAGAGGATGTGGGAAAACCGCGATCCTAATCGAGCCCTTAGTGAACAACTGGCCCGTCAAAGGGGGTTGATTCATTGATGATTTCGAATGAGATCGAAACTTAGAAGAGGCAAATATAATTTTTGGCAATTAATTTCCAATGTCTTTGGAATAGGCGTGCTAGGTGGTACTTAGGTTTAGTATTCTGGAATCGGAATGGATCACTGGATTATTAAATAATAACTAGACGGTCTGCGATACTACTAGTCGATCAGGTTAGATAATTCAATTATATTGCAATTGTTGTTTCCTGTCCAAAAATGTTTTAGAGCATTTTAAAAAATATTCTATTTGTTTCAAACCAATCAATTTTTGTCTCTTTATTATATCTTACATGATCAGCATCCAGGGGCAAGAAGAGGAAGGGGTCCGAGGCGGGAGCTGGAGATACCTCCCAGGGCCAGGGTTGCTCCTCTACTGAGGGCTCTGCAGCTGGTACCACTAAGTCCTCCTGTTGTTAATATTAATAATTATATGTCCCTAACTTTTATTGCACCTTATTTTTTCCAAACTATTATTTCCATTTCCTAATTCTATTTTTTACCAAATCTTCTGCGATCTATCTGTTTCTAAATTCTTGTTATCCCTGCCTCTAACTGACTTTGACTCTGTACTACCATTAGTCTGTCTGTAGCTTGCCCAGTTGGCCACTGTTTATTTTTAAAAAGTTTTAAAAATCAGATTCACCAATAGCTCTAACCACTGAGTCCAGTCATTTGGATTGTCCTCTTCTTAATCTTGAGAGGTTTATCGACAATTGCAACCAAGAAAATGCTCAACCAGATATTTTACCATTTTTGATAGGATAGGACATACTACTTTCAACTCTACTCTAGTACCCAATGTGTACTAGTGATGTATGTGGTGTATGTATGTATTGTGTTAACTATTTCCAAAATAATAGCGAGCGGTGTATATGGCACCTAAATAATTTGTAATGTGTTTCTCTAGGTGTACCAACCACCAGTGCTGGGGCCAGCGGCTAGGCAGGTGACACCAGCCAGGAGGGAACAGTAGATGTGGCAGCTGCCGCAGGGGTGGGTGAGCCAGCAGCAGTGGCGGGTGGTGGTAAGTTATACTTATATTCCTTACTTATTGACAATAGTTACACACTTGCTGCAAGGGTGTACACTGTATTGTTGAGAAAGACTAAGTTGTTGTGAACAACAGTTGAAGAAGACACCCTTAACTTAGCATCAGCAATAGCATTAGCGGTGGGAGTTGAGTAACTAATGGCCTCCTCTATCTGACTTCAACTCAGCTGGGAAAGTTTTATGAACAAGACTAAGAGTCAGACAACCTTGATGGATGGGTTGAATGAGAAGGGAAGGAAGGATGGAAGGAGGAAGGATGGGCGATATATGTAAAATTTGACTGGCAGAGAAGGATGCGTGGGATGCATAGGTGGCTGATAGGAATCAGATGCATGAGTGGTTGAAGGATGGGTGGAAGGTGAAAGAAAGGATGCTTGCCAGGGTGGGTGAAACTGTATGGGTGGTAGGAAGAATCCTCTGGGGGTTTCATGAGTCAAACTCAAAGGCAAGCAAGGAAGGACGCAATGGGTGTTGGCAAATAAAAAATACAAATGTATGTTGTTGGTGAAACTAAGGTTTGTTGAGATATTAAGAAGAATGAGAGGCATGTTTACTTTGAATGGATGGATGCTTGGATGGTATTCAATCATCATAGCTTAGGTGGAGACTGTCACTGGATGAAGAGTCTTTAAAGACAATGTAAAAGAAAAATAAACCATGCCAGAGAAGCAAAGAAAAGGAGAATAGAATAAAATTCAAATTTAGAAAATATAATGCTAGAAGAGCAATGTAATGATAAATGGAAAAATCGCTGGGAAGAGAAACAAGGACTTTTTTTTAAAGGTTTTTGATTCAAGGTTGTATTTCAGAATATTCTCTTGACTCACAGTAGTTTACAAGCACAACATATATACTGTGTATGTATGTACCCATACCCACCCATTATCAAGCGTCTCATTCTGACTCCGTGGACTACTCCCTACCTATGTCATTGTGATACAGATTAATGTGTAGATTTTTTTATGAGGTGTTTCACAAAATTTTAATCTGACACATCTAAGTAGACAAGTACTGAAACACTAAATCTACCAGTGACACAGTGGTAGAGAGGCACAGCAATAGCTCTTATGTTGTGTTTTCGGATTTACACTATTGAGACACTGTATGTACTTTTACACTTTCATTGATGTTTATTTTAAAATTTACTACAATGGGATAACGTGGTCTTTTACCGTGTATAAGTGAGAACTGAGATATGGTGCAGCTGTGTTGTAGGAGAGGGTGCTATAATATTAAAAGGTAACTAATAAATTAAGTTTTGTGTTTTGATTTGGGTTTGGTACATTGAAGTAAGTACTTGTAGTTCTGTAGCTAGGTTCATATGTAGATTTAAAACTGCACCATAACATAAAAGCAGTTTTTGTATCATGCGTAAGTCTGTAGTAAAGTAGTTGGTACATTGGCTAGAATAAAAATTCAAGTATACTTATTTGTATTACAGAACAATATCTACATAACTACAGACAAAATGCCTAGAAAAGCTCAGAGGCAAAAGGGACAGAAACAACTACAGTATCTCTGCAGCACTGAGACACAAAAGGGGCAAAATGCAGAAAAAGTGGTGAAAGAAAAAAGAGCTACTGGTAAGAGGACAGAGTCATTTCCTACAAATATATGTGGACATTTCCAAAGATTACAAAATAATGAAAATAAAAATCAAATTTTGAGGAATAATAATAGTGGTCAAAATCTATATAACAAGAACTTTAACTTTAACATTAAACTCATTTGTATGGTGCACAAATCAACGCCAGGGGGATCTCTCTGCGCCAGAGAGGGAAGGCCAAATGAAAAATAAAATCTTTAGAATAGCCAGGTCTTGAGCATTTTTTTTTTAATTGTGGTAGTTTGGGGGCAGCCAAAAATTTGTTCAGGGATCTTGTTCCAATGTTTGGACAGGAAAGAATGTAACAAAGATGAACACACCTTAACCAGGAGACAGAAGCAGTTTAAGGAAATCAGAGCCAGGATATTTTGTAGTAGAGTAGTTATATGTCTACTGAGACTTATGAAAAAGTAAAGAACAAGGAGAGAGGCATTGAAACAGAAAGAACGAATTGAGAAAGCAGTTGATAAGGCCTTTGCTTTGAAGAGGAAGCTTTACATTTTGATTATAAATAGAATGAAAACTCTTGAAAAAATTGTGTTGTACATGAGAAGACAAAACCAGAAAAAAAGATTAGTCAATTGCAGTTACTTTTGTATAGTTTTTAGTGGAGAATGGATATATACTTCTAGTGCATAGCATTTCTTTAATGAATGAAGCTATCTCCAGGATAATAGATTAGTTTATGCTATTGATGAAAGAGGAAGATGTTATGAAATGACGAATGGCACTCCTGTAGCAAAAGAGGTGATGGTACCTAGAAATGTAGAACAAGTTATTGCAGAAGAGGTACAAGGAAGGTGTAGTCAGGCACCTGTATATAAATAGTATAGTAGTAGTGTTTGGAGTATTCAACATCAATCCATTGATATATTAAGAATCGTTTGACGTATCTTTCCAAGGTTAAGTTTAAAACACAAAATAAGTACTTTACATGGATTGGATCCTTCCAGGATTAGAAAGCATACAAATTTGCAGGGACACTCCCTGGCTTGTTTATCAAAGAATGTGAGCCAAAGCACTTTTCATCATTTCAGGATGTTAGCTGACCATCACTCAACAATGCGGACTTTAGTTAGGAGGATGTACTATGTGAAAACTACTGCTTTAAGTTTATGAGAATGAATAGAGCACTTCTGCATGGGACTGTGTCAGAAGTAGAAAAGGTTTGTGATGATGTGCAGTATTGTTTCTTTGACCCTGAGCAGGATTCTAGGGAAAATGAAAAGTTGTGAAGAGGAGGAGTTGCAGCTGTACACAGCTATTACAGATGATAGTTTTGAAGAAGAGATGACAAAATGTGACACTGTGTGCTCTGAAAAACCATAGTATGTTTGTATATGTTGTCGACACACTAACTACAAGATTCAAACAGGGACAATTGACTTGTATTTAAAAAGTGAAAAAGAAAATAATGATAACTGGCAAGAGTTAGATATGTATCTATTTGTAGAGAAATGCAGGGACTTGTCCGTACGGCAAGTTATATGTAAGTACTGTTAAAATAAATTAGAAGATAGTAAAATGCCTTATGTAAGTACTGTTACAATAAATTAGAAGATAATAAAATGCCTGCTAATGTAGAAAAATTATGAAGGACCAAAAATAAAAAAATAATAAAAACTTTTGATTCTTTGCAGCATTGTGAAGGGCTGGTATGGCTGCTCTCCAGTACTCACTTCAACTCCATAATCCATGCAATATGATAGCATCCGGGATAACTCTGGAGGCAAATCTTGAAGTGGAGTCTGGACCTCTGAAGGAACTCTCTGTCCTGGTGCTGTTGTGGCTGCTATTAAAGTTGAGGGTCCTTCAGCCTCTTGTTGCCTTCTTGCTGCTTTAAGACTATTGCCATGGTATGCTTTTAGATGGTACAGCATGGATGTAGTCCTGCAAGAATATTTTATATTTGCACCCCTTGACAAAGTCTTATCACATATTGTGCATTGCACAAATTTGGCGACAGATTTTGATTCTCCAGAGGGAATCCTGAAGAAATACCAGGCAATTCTAGATTACTGGGGATGCCCCTTATCTCCAGAGTCGTTAATAATATACTTTTATTTGATTTTCTTAAAATCATAAAAGGGTGGACCACATCACCATGAGATATCCATACTAATATTATAAAGAGAGAGCCCAAACCTTTGAGGCGGGTAATCTCAGTAACCACAGCACCAATCACAACACCCAATACAGCGTTGGAAAGGGAAGTTGCAGCAGAAGGACATAGGCTATGCAGACGGCCACCATATTTTTATTTTTTTGCAGAGTTTTATATAGCGCGAACTTGACCCAAACTGAATCAGGCATCAGAGCGCTTTACATAGCACCAGTTACGTTACATGAGGACACACATTCATTTTTGTTAGGCACAGGGAGATTAAGTGATTTGCCCAGAATCACAGGATGTTTGGCGTCGTTACCAAGACTCGAACCCAGATCCCCAGGTCAGAGGTAGAGCGCCTTAGCCGTTAGGCCTACTCCTCTATACATTTAAAAGGTAAAAGAACCGTGCCAGCAAAGTAGTCCCTTGTGGGCGTGTCTGCGTTGTGCTGTGGGCATGGGCTGGGGGCGTGACTAACGCTGGGGGCGTGTGGTACGGCCATCACATTGTGGGGTGTGGGCGTGTGCTGGGGGCGTGACAAATGTTGGGGGCGTGACAGACGCTGGGGGCGTGTGTCTGCCCTTCATGCCATGTGAGTCGTACATACAAGCGCCAATTACGTTGCTGTGCAGCATCAAGGGGCATGCTGGGGGCGTGACATGCTGGGGCCATGAGAAACGCTGGGGGCGTGTGCTACATTCCGCCCTTCATGCCATGTGGGTCGTACATTAATCAGAAGATCGTCTGCTGTGGCCGTGTGCTGGGGGCGTGACAAACACGTTCACCCGGAGGCCTGGTAAGCAACATTACTGCATCCTCTCCTGCGCGCTGTTACTGAACTCTCTCATTCAACGAAATTACACGCGCCTGCTACCATCAACCAGGGCTCTAGCCGGGATCAGGCGGCGGAACAGTACACTAATTACACGCGCCTGATAACATCAACCAGGGCTGCAGCTGGGCCTCAAGCGGGGGAACACGTGCCTGCTAACATCAAACAGGCCTGCATCTGGGCCTCAAGCGGGGGAACACGCAAATGAGCGTGTCTGTGGGGACAATTACTGGAGCCTCTCCTACTCGCTGTCACTCAACTCTCTCATTAAACGGATTTACCCGCGGCTGAAAACTCTCTCATTCAACAACATTACACGCGCCTGCTAACATCAACCAGGGCTATAGCCGGGCTCAGGCGGTGGATCACTACACCAATTACACGAGCCTGCTAACATCAACCAGGGCTGAAGCTGGGCCTTCTCCGTCCCTATTCTAATGAAACAAAAAATGTTGTCTACCGCGAGATTTTAAAATAAATTGCCCTTGCCAATTACACACATTACACACATTCTATTTCATACCCGGACAACGTCGGGACGGGCTGCTAGTACAATATAACACAGATGAACGTGATAAAAGATTTCAATAAAACAATTTTGTAATAATTTGTAATGAGTTACTTAGACCACAAGACTTTAAAAATAAGTTGTAGACGTATTTTTGCCTCCTATTTTGATTAAAGTGCTCGTGCTGAAAAGGGGAAGGGGAGAGAGAGAAAGTGCAAGTTAAAATTCTAGAAAGAACTCAGCCCGAGTGCATGGTGGAGTGTTGGTCAGCTGTCCTTCTATCCGAGTTCTTTTGTCACTGAGTCCTTCTTTCCAAGTTCTTGTACTGCTAAGTTCAAGAATAGAAATATCTGTGCCTCCTATTTCACGTTAAGGGTTTGTGCTTAAAAGCAGAAGGGGAAAGAGGGGAATTGCAGATTAAAAGTTCTGGAAAGGACTCTGCCCGACTGCACAAATGAGTACCAATCATCTATCCTTCTTTCCAAGTTCTTTTATCGCTGAGTCCTTCTTTTCAAGTTCTTCTGCTGCCATGTTCAGGAATTTAATAGTCTTACAGGACAGTACGGAGGAGCCACTGAGGCATTTTATGACAGCCACTCTACAAGTCCTTATTTGTGTTTCCCTTAAAACTGATTGTAAAAGGATCTTCCTTGCATTGTGTAAAGTCGGACGAATGCTTAGTAGGTGTAATCGTGAATCTGCTCCATTACCAAAGAGGTGGCAGTCTGAAGTTGACCAGGTCCATAGCAATTTTGGAGTAAGATCTTTTGTCAGGGAGGACCCCAGTCTCAATAGGGTCAGTTTCCACTTGTAGGAGTCTGTGAAGCCTTCTTGCAATTATGGTTGTGGGGTCAGCTATTTATAGGTTGGCATCACAATCAATGCATCACTTTTGCTGGGCAATAAAGCTTTATCTGTTTGTAGCAATGTTTGTTTGATTGCTTTATTGGAAAGTTGTTTAAATGTGGAGTATGGCATTGGTGTGTGCCAAGCTTCCTTGAGGTTTAGTGTTAAAAGAGATTGTTTTAAAATTTGAACTATGGACTGATTCTGCCTTGATTGTTTTTCAACCTCCTTGCAGCAGTGATGGTCTAGCATGATGTCTTCAGCTGCCCTCATTCTCTAGTAGTACTTGACCATGGCTTGTCTGGCCTGTATCTAATTTGTTAGTCTGTATTACACACGTATCTGCGCCTGGGAGATATGACGTGGGATTATGAACAGTTTCTTGAAAAGTCTAGATTGAGCTAAATTTAGGGTTGTGGAGTTCTTGATGTTTAGCATTTCAGAGCCGTACGTAATGGCAAAAATGTAGCTGCTACGAACTTTAGTAGATGGTTTGTTGAACTACTGCCTAGTTTTTTCTGCAGAGCTTTAAAGGCAAATAATAATTGTTTTATTTTGGTTCGACTGTAGTCTTGATGTTGTAAGTAGCTTAGTTGACGATTTAGAAGGACCCCCAAATTTTTGTATGCATCCACCTGCGATAGGATGCTGGAATATATCCTCCCAAAAATTTCCTGCGCTTTTTATGGGTGCTAGAAAAGCATAAGACATTAGGATTTTTTTAGATTAAATATTAGTTGTTCTTTTGAGATATATAGTGCTATTTGTGAGATCAGCCACTGCAAACCAAGTGGGGTTTGGGAGAGCAGCATGATATCGTCCGCATATTGCAGGCTCGCTATTGGTGTCTTTTCCAATTTGGGTGGGTCGCCCTGAATAAGACAAAGTTTGCTCTCTAAGTCGGCATTGTAGATGTTGAATAAGCTGGGCGCCAGGACAAATCCCTGCTTTAGGCCGTAGATTGTCAAGAATTTCTTAGTTAGGCTCCAGCCATCCCCTTTTTTTATTTGAACCCAGGTTAGCGAGTAAAAGTTGATGATAGCTCCCAATAATTTAGAAGGGGCTCCCCAAGCTTTCATTTTGGCCCATAGCTTGGATCATGGCGCTTTATTGAAAGCTGCTTTGAGGTCTACAAAGCATGCGTAGAGGATGTTAGAGTTGACGATTGCTTGCTTGGCTAAAAGGGTGACTGCTGATATGTTTGTTAAGGTGTCCATGCCGGCCCAGAATCCGGTCTGAGTTTTCGGAAACAGATTTATGTTGCAGACCCAAGTCTCCAGGTCTGCCAATAAATTTAACGCATAGATCTTTGCCTCAACATATATGAGGGCTATCAGTCTATAGTTGTTAGGGTCTGAACATGTCCCTGATTTGTATATGGGCTGAAGAATGCTGTCCTTCCAGGCGTCTGGAATGATACCGGACTCTAAGCTGTATGAAAATAGGGGGGTTAAATGGCTGGACCAAAACGTTGGATAACACCTGAACAGGGAATTTGGTAGGCCATCGGGGTCTGGGGCTGCATCCGATCTCAGGTGTTTAATTATGTTCAAGACCTGCTTTTGCATTATCTGAGCTGGCTCTTCGCTTGGCTAATTCTTGGTTAGATCTCTACTTCCATGCGTTTTGATCTCATTTAGAGCGTTGGTAGTGCTGACTGCACTCCGGGAGGCTGTGGAGTTATATGTTGCTTCAATATGAGTACTCCAAGTTTGCTCCATAAGGTCCGAGTTAAAGTGGCTATGTTTGCCAAGTAGCAGGAAGTTAATGTTTGCCCAAAACTGTTTTGAATTTCTCTCCTTACTAGCATGAAGTTTTTCCTTATACATTTGCTTGGCCACCTTTATTCCATGTTTTTGCTCCTTTTTCGTTTTTTCTGTTGTTGTGAGGATCAATTGTGCTGGTTGAAAGCCCTTTCTTTGAAATGTCCATAATTGTTTATTTAGCCGTGTTTTTATTGCCCATATTTTTGGTGTGTACCACTACCCCCCTCCGCTTCTTGGAGTTTTGGGGCCGCTGTGATTATTTTAAAACTTTGTGTTTAAATTTGTTACAAATGACTCCCAGGCCTCTGTGATATCTTGATCTGCATCTAGGGGTGTTAATAATGTATAGCATGTCTCCATTATGGAGTTGCTGTTCTTTGCGTTCGAAGTTAACTGTTTTAGGTTGTAGGATTTTGTTAATAATGTGAGAGGCTTGGCCCACTCTCTGACCCATTTGGTGTGATGGCTAGTAAGAAGGTCTGGGGGTAGTGATTGCTTTCAACTCGTTCCTGTATTTGGAAATCCGTTATGTAAGGAAATAAATCAAGGTCTACTAGGGTGAAATCAATTGTCGAACCTATTTTCCTTGCGACCCTCCTGAATGCTGCTGGACTGTCCAGAGAGCCTCTGCTGACCTGTGCAAGAAGAGGTCATCCAGTTTTGCTGCACATTTCTTTCCCATGGTGTCTTGTCTGCTTGCGTTGCCCAGTCTCGGCTGTATAAAGCTAGCTAGGTTTCTCTCTGTCCTTGAATTAAATTCATGTTAAAGTCCCCGTTTTTGCTTGGGTAGGTGCATTTCAACATTTTGATTACAGCGATTAATTGCTTGATTCCATGCCCCTTCTGCTTTCCTGCTGGATGGATGTAGATGTTCAGAATTAGCAGGCACATTGAGGGCTGAAGATCTAGTTTGGTGCATTGCATCCAGGGGGAGCCAAGGTCGATGATTACATCTCTCGAAAGAGAGTCGGTAGAAATGAAGGTCGCTAGGTGACCTTATTCCCTTCTGTGCTGTGCCTCCTTTTTGCTGGAATAAAGTATTCTTTATAGCCAACTAATGGAGAGTTTTGTGTCTGCCAAGTTTCTTGGAAAAGGAGTATGTCATACTGTTTGATGAATTCTACGAAGTCGGCTTCTTCTAGCTTTGTGCTTAAACCATTTACATTCCAGGAACGAATCCTGCAACTCTGCGCTACTTTTTTATCCTCTATGTTGTTAACGCCACACAACCTCATTCGTGATATGGTCATTAGTTCTGACCCTGTAAGCGCATGCTAAAATCTTTGTATTACCACGCTACTTGTTTAACCACCGACGCGACTGCAGATAAATAAACACGTTTGTGGTACTCGGCACCTTTAACATTTATATTAAGTCCACACGCTGGTTCAGGGATCCGGTTCACCTTTTATTTTGACCTGGCATGCAAAACACGCCGCTCTTTCTATCTCCAGCACTCCTTGGTCAAACACACACTCTTTTTATTGTTTAATCATTGGTTTACGGGCATCACCCTTTCACAAGTTTTTAGTTTTAACGTGATGCTATTATGCAACAACGATTTCTATGGTCTTGCTCCTGTATACTGAGTGGTACACTTTATGATCATTACAGATATTCCCTTGTCAAAGGCCCATCTCGGTCGAAATGCATTGGGACGATGGAAGTGTGAATCATCTTGTTTGTTGAAATAAGTATTTGATGATTATCGAAGAAATTGAATTCATGTTGTGAAGCAACAATATATGAATACCAGCAACTCCACTCTTTAAGCATAGCATTTATAAATATCATCTTCACTGTTATTAACCTCATTTGAGGATTCAACACCAGTGCCCTGGGGACATACCCCAATGGATATGGGGATGCAGCCAGTATCTATTCTCATCACTCGGGTTCAGTGAGTGATTCTCAGGAGGCACGGTACAAATAAACACAGCTTTATAAAATAAACTGGTTGTGCACGTACAGCTATCATATTTCTAATTGCATAAACATTCTCACCCCTCCAGCAGCAGGGGGGTATAGTACCACAGCTCACTTGTATAAAACTTATCTTGCCCTAAATGCCACAGGTTGACCATAACTTGGAGTGGGGGCCCTTACCACTGGCACCAAGCAAGTGGCTGTTCACCACATTATTTGAACAAGCATTTCATAATGGGAAAACCAGCCATGGTGACATATAACCCTGACCGACAGCACCTAAAACTGACAATAAACTATACACACTTAAATCACAGTGGCTGACAGTCTGGTTGTTCAACTAACGCAGGAGCAAGAATACAGGAGGGAGAAGTACCTTTCATAACTACTA
Organism: Lissotriton helveticus; assembly: GCF_964261635.1. Classification (NCBI taxonomy): domain Eukaryota; kingdom Metazoa; phylum Chordata; class Amphibia; order Caudata; family Salamandridae; genus Lissotriton; species Lissotriton helveticus. The sequence continues at coordinate 404,803,412 of NC_136072.1, read as the reverse complement.
GCATGATTAACGCAAGTCAAGTACAGCCCCTTAAAGGCTTCACATTAATAATTACATGACTATGCAATTATAATCAAGCACCCTGTCAAGGATGCTAGCAATATATACTCTAAATTAACTTTTAGTATCATATATTGCATGTGAAAGCTAGTCTCAATAGGATCACATTTATGTAAATGCACTTCCGGCAATTTACCACCTTCCATCCCTAGAAAGTGTCTCTCCACATGAAGCTCTCCAGGGAGTAACTCTGGCCACAATAGCAGCAATCATAATCCTTATCCCTCAGGAACAAGGATCCTCCACAATGCAGAACAAAAGTTCCAGCATCAGAGAAACTTAACAATTCCAGAAACCCATGAGGGGTTTATTCTTTTCAGGTCCCCAGAGACCCATGGTGGGGAATTTTCCATTTTTGTGGGGGGAGTCGGTGCTGCTCCCGCAGCTCCCTGCCCTCTGTTACTTAACTTTGGTGGTGACCTCCTCCAGGGCTCACCACATGCCAGCCACGATCTGCTGAGAATGGACCTGGCCCAGGAGGGCATTATGGGGTGCCCTGTTTGGAGCCTGCATATTTGAACAGCGGCTCCCCTGCTGCTCCAGGGAGAGCTGCGCCATCCTGGCTGGTGGCCTCGCGCCGCTTTCCACTCTTGCTGGTGGGGACACGGTCCCACCTGGGCACCCTGTGTTCAGGTAAATCGCTGGAGAGCAGCTCAGGGAGCCCACCCCCGGCTGCGCTCGCCGGCTCCCCAGGCACCTGGCACACTTGTGTGCTGTCACGAGAGCCAGCCCCTCCTCCTTTGGCCTGCCTGCTCCTGTAATCAGACATGCCAGCTGCTGCTTACAGGGAGAGCCCGTTGGTGCTCCCCGACTTTGGCCATCTATCTGGGGCCCCAGTGGGGATCCTGGAGCCCCCCAGGAATCTTCACCAGGAGTGCGACTGCACCCCCTGACTTCTCTATTCCCCTCTGGGGCTCAGGGTTGGGATCCTGGGTCCCCAGAAAACTTCACGGGGAGCGTAACGGCGCTCCCCAACTTTGTCTTTAGGGGGTAGGGAATCATACATCCTTAGGAACCACTCCAGCCCTTCTCTCAGATAACCATAATAAGTGGCGAGTGCGACATTGAACCAGTTCATCCTTAAGCAACTAATTTTCCATTCGCCAAAACTGGACTTTATGCTGTACTAGATTTAAAATACTCTAAGTGTCTCTGAACGGGGTCTGCACTAGGTCTTCAGTGTACAACTGAACATCCATGTTGTCCGAGCGGTAGAAGCATGCAAGGCTTGACTTTTTGGCCTGCGCCCAGCTGGTCCCAACTGCGGAGATGGCACTGGAGTCAATGCTGGACCTACTATCCATCTCAGAAAACTGTGAGCCCCAGGGAAGAGACTCCTAAATCACACACTGTCCAAGGGGGAAAGGGGTCAGGGACAAAATAAGGAAAGAGAGACCTGCGGTACTTGATCTGGTCTGCGGCGATCCACGCTACTTAACAGGACATGTCACTCCTTAGGCCTTCTGTGTTTGTAAATGCAGGGATGTATGGTTTTGTGAGGACGCAATACACTAGAAACAACAAGAAAAATCAATTACCATCAGTACACTAGCAGGCCTTCTTATACATTGTCATTGCATTAACATTAGTAACATTCACTTACATGCTTCTTGTACGATATGGCATGAAAGTAGGATAACGATTCAGAAAAGGGGGTGGTGATGAACAGAGTGTCTGAATTAAGCAGACCACTCTTACCCAGTCCAAAGATCAGGGCTTGATCCATCACCGTTATTTAGCTCACTGCCCCATCCCAGCTCAGAACCTGGCTATATGCAAATTAGTCTGTCCCTGGCCCAGTGCATCATGGGAACAGGGCAGACCAAACTACCAAGCCAATTCTTCACCAGAAAGGAGACAAGCTACCGGGGACCGGTTTCTGGCATTTCAGCCTCGTCGGCCCGGCTTGCTTGAATCCTGATGGAGCAGTGAGCAAGGGACTCATGTCTGAGTATACCCTGCCACACCTATAGTGGCCAAAAACGATTCAGAAAAGGGGGTGGTGATGAACAGAGTGTCTGAATTAAGCAGACCACTCTTACCCAGTCCAAAGATCAGGGCTTGATCCATCACCGTTATTTAGCTCACTGCCCCATCCCAGCTCAGAACCTGGCTATATGCAAATTAGTCTGTCCCTGGCCCAGTGCATCATGGGAACAGGGCAGACCAAACTACCAAGCAAATTCTTCACCAGAAAGGAGACAAGCTGAAAGTAGGATAACCCTGTTCACTGATAGGAATGTCTGAGACCCTTGATGCTGACACTCCCAGGAAAAAACTTGAAATATGAGTTGGAGTTACTGTCCCTCCCAAGGATACACTTGAAACATGGATTGGAGTTTCCTGGCACTCCCATGGTTACACTCAAAACATAGGTTTAAGTTTCTGGCACTCCCAAGGTTATGCTCGAAACATGGGTTGGAGTTTCTGGCACTCCAAGGTTACACTCGAAACATGAGTTGGAGTTTTTGGCACTCCCAGGGTATTCTCGAATCACAAATTGGAGTATGACTTTCCCAATGTAAAACTAGGCAGACAGGTTGGAGAGTGACACTCCCAAGGTATACTAGGAACTTAGGTTGGAGTATGACTCTCCCAAGATATACTAGGAACATTGATCTCAGTACAAGGACCATACATGAAACACACACTCTGAGGAGAATTCTGTAGACACTACTGTTCATCAGAGAAACACAGAGCAATTCTCTAGTTGTTGTATAAAGACAGTTCAATGTCCAAGGTTACATGAAGGGTCTGGAGGAAGAACAATCAAGGTGAACTGGAGGGAAGTTACTGGAAGGAAGCTTGAAGACAAGTCTATAGTCGTGAAGACGCCACTACTCCAGTCTGCTTACAACTATTAAAGGATAGTGCGCACTAACCTGATATCAAGTACTTAGCCCAGTGCTTCAACTTGTCCTAAGTTCGAAGAAGGTCTCTTGGTCTTCATTTAGGAAGTCACTGAGAAACTGGAGTAACTGAGCAGGAGGCAGAAACGAATGATGCATCGCAGGAGTCATAGAAATCACCAGAGGAGATTGAACCTCAGCCGAGAAGTGTGCTGCACAGGTCCGGTCGATTCTTCAGGTGAGTGGATAAGCAGGAAGCTTGTTCCACAGGGAGCGAAGGCCGAGCAAAGGGCACAGGTTTGAATGTGGTTTATATAACATGTTCAGGGTCCAATGGATACAATTCAATCAGGCTGCGCACATGGCAGTTTGGAAGGTTTTCCAAGACTCCTGAATGAAACATGTGTTAGTACACTGGCATTAACTTTAAAGAAAGAGCGGGTGCAAACTAATGGATGGAATCACTCAACAAGAAACACATGTTTCATTTTGTCTAAATGTGCACAAGGGAAACCATTCCAAGACCCTTGCAACAGTGAGAGCAAGACAAACCATTGGTTCAAGTGTTCAGGGAATGCTTGCAATCTCAGGTGTACTGGAATCATGGGGATTGGGGAAATTCGGGCATGCAATCATGGTGTGCCATAAGGCGCTGCAGGTTAACACAACATAGAAACAAGGGTAAATGACACTTGTGGTTTGGGGGATGACACTACAGTGAATCAAGGGTAATGGAATCAATGATCTAGGGGAACTAGGAAAGTTATCATAGTGTGCCATACAGCGCTACAGGGGTGATGCAACATGAGCCCCTGCATGTCAGGCACTCTAAGTGGGTTGTGACTGTTACTTTAATCCCAATAAACACAACAAGCTGCCAGTACTGCATCTTTCTTTGACCAATTGTTTGATAGGCAATGAATCGAACCTCTGCCCTCTCAAAACCACTTTTTCCATTTGAATTAATCCAAAAACGTTTATTCAGACCAATTTATGTCAATTTATCAATTGTTCAACATTTTCAAAAGAATTTTGTAAATAGAACTATTCCATGTTAGAAGTGAAACCGCTTCTAACACTCTAATTTCCTTTTTAGGAGCCCATTTGGAATGCACTACACAATCACTCTCTAAAATACAAACTTTATGCACAACATACACACTGTGACAGAATCATACACCTATTCAGCTAATCATCACATCCATGCATCCATTCTTACACCATCCATACAAATGCCCGCCCTGGGGTACCTCAACAAAAACCCTTTTCTTTACATGGCGAGGCACACTCAATTGAATATTTTCATCAAAATACAAAACATAATTTAGAGTACAAGGCCATCTTCTGGATTGAACAAAATTAAAATTTAACACCAGAGTCAATCAATGAAGATCATCAACACCATGGTCTACGCGTTTCGAATCACCCATGGTATGGGGATTCTCTCAGGACCAAAGATTTCTGAAAAACAAAATGGAATAATCCTGTCTTAATCAATGCATTCTATGAAGCAACTCAAACCTCACACATACTTGGCAGCACTTTGCATCTTACCTCAGAAACAGTCAAGGAGGAATCAAATCTGTAAAAACAAATGGATGTATTCGTCTCAGCTCATTCTGTTCGATATCAGCTGTGTAATAGAGGGAGGAAGGGATGCCTCTTACTTGATTTGAAATTAGCTCATTGCATTGTATCTCAATAGACTCTCGAATGTGTTTCAGCTAATTCCTGTGGAATAACATAAAATTGAGTGGATCATCTGTTTACGGTCCTAGAAGTGACAAATAGCCTGATTAGTTGAAGGGAACAGAAGTACCTGTCTGTGTCCAGTAATCTCAACCGAGGATAAATCATCACCGTGGCTCAGGACTTGGAATGGATGCAAGCCTGTGGGAACGAGGTAAACCATAATGAATACAGGATGCCTCAAGTGTGATGCTGTAACTACTCGTAAACTAATATGCCATTTCATTGCGCTAACTGCATCTTAAAGATCGTGTTAGGCATTCTCCTTGACGTGACTTTGCAGAATGCCCGTGAACTTATGAACTATCTTGCTCCGCTTATTGCTTTTTTTTCAAAAACGAGTTCAGCGTTCTCCTTGGCAATTAATCTCTACGGCTTCTATGTTACAGGGAGGCTCTAACTCAAATAGCCGAGTGCATTATAACTTTTACTATCTATGTCCTTTCCAGCAGGTCGAGCTACCTCCTTAGATGTAATAAAACATTTTTGCATAATATATGGCACTAAAACCTATTCTTACCTGGTTTGCTTACATGGGGCTCTAGATTCGGTTTCAACAGGTGATGAATCCCTGATCTACACGCTGTGTGGCTGCTGTGCGACGCAAGCTTATGTCTTCATTGCAAGATGGAATTCTGGGAGTTGTAGGAAATTGGGCTTAGTTATTTCTCGCTGCCTCTCTCCAATAGATTGCATCCTTTTGATCGAGTAAAACTTGCTAAATAGTTCTGTCTCCTCGTGTGACCTATGATCTAGGGATGCTTCCTGTTACTCTTGATCACTACAATATGAAAATGTATTTAAACCCGAGCTTAGTGGCACCTGCCCCACAATCACTTTTTATGAAGCAGTTTGAATTGAAAGCTGCGCCTCAGTACAAGTAAAGTAGAATTAATAGATTCTCAGCCAGAATGGTGGGCGAAAATGTCATATTTTGTGCATACGCAAGCCCAAATCTGACAAATCAGTGTACATTTCCGGGATTTACCCACTATTTGTACTCCCCGACTTCTGCCAAGATTCAATCTGATCTAGTTCAACGTTGGCAGCCTAGGGAAACCTAGGTTAGGATTATGTCCTCGTTTTTACTGGAGATTTTTGTGTATGTTTCTTTTGGTGCTTGTCCACAGTCGTTAATACTAATATCATTCAAACTATTACATACTCAGATTGTTGCCTATCTCTATTTATCAAAGTGGGAAAGCTAGCTATGACGGTTTACAGATGATAAATTTCAGATTTCATTCAGACCATCGACTGCTGTATTGTACTTTATTATTAATGTGGCCTCCCTCTTAATTAGCTTGACCTCCAGGTCTCCTCCTCTTGCATGTTCAACTTTTAAAATGATGGTCCATCTCAAATCTTTTCAGTATGGACATGGCTATGCCAATGATTCACTAGGGGAGTTGTTTGTACGTTCCTTTTGATCCTAGATTTGTGTTGTGATATCCGATGTCGGATTTCGTGATTGGTTTTGCTAATGTATAACTTTTGGCAAGGACACAAAATCCCATAAACCACGAACTTGGATTTGCAATTCGTGAACTGTTCGTGTTTCCAGTATATTCCATTGTGGACGAACAAATCATCTTCAATCGTCAAATTTCAGCAGATACACGTGCCAAATTTGTTGTGACCTTTGACTGGCGGTAAACCAACATAATCTCGCAAAGTGGCAGTTTTCTGTTTAGGTAACGCAGCTCTTACAATCTGATTGGAAATACTCTTATCTTTCTTGAACGCGAACAAGGATGCCTCTTTGAACTTTGAATCTAGATTTTTAATCAAATGCCAATTTTGATTTATTAATTTTTTGAGCCAATTAGACACTGAGCAATATGTCGACACACAAACTATTCGATCTGTTGGTCTTTTTTCTTTTTTTGTTAGTAAAGTTTTGCGGGATGTCCACCATGCTCGTTTCATCACCCATTTTAGAAGCTTTATAGGGCATCCTAGTGTTGCAAGTTTCTCCTTCAATTTTGTTGGCATGGAAGGTATACTCGTCTTTGAAAGAACAATTTCTTCTTATGACAGATACTCTTTGGAGCGACGCTATGTGGTTTACCTAAAGAAACAAAATATCCGCAACACTGTTAGGGCAGCCATGGTCCTTTGCTTCACGGCTGTGACAGTGCATCACATGCTCAGCAAAGCACTTCTAGCTACATGTTGTATTATGCCATAGGCAGAAAGAATTAATTCTTTAAGTTATTGCCCCGCTTTGGACCAACATCATCAACTCCTCTCTCTCAAGGGGTTGTGTTCCTGCCTCCCTTCAATTAGGTCAAATCACGCCTATCTTCAAAAACTCCACCGCCGACCCCAATGACCTCAACAACCTTCGCCCCATCTCTAACCTTCCCTTCCTCTCTAAAGCCTTGGAAAAATGTGTCCTTTCCCAACTTGATAACCATATAATCTCTTTCAATCTCCTTGACACGTTCCAGTCAGGCTTCAGAAAAGGATGCAGTGCTGAAACGGCCATGCTCAATATTTCTGATGACATTCACCGCTCTCTGGACAGAGGTGAATCCTCTCTGCTAATCCTCCTTGACCTTTCGGCAGCATTCGATACTGTACACCATCCCACCCTCCTTAACACCCTTAAAATTCGATTTGGTTTTGAAGGCACCATACTCGAATGGTTCTCTTAGTTCCTTCAAAACAGATCCCAACAAATTAAGCTCAGTCAATGCCTCTCCAAACCCCAACCGGTCTCACTTGGCGTTCCGCAAGGCTCTATCCTCTCCCCCACACTATTCAACCTATTCATGGACCACTCACCCTCATTCTCAAAGATGCCAAAATATCCTACCACCTCCATGCCGACGACACCCAACTCTACTACAAGATCAAATCCCACAATGACATCCTTCACCTTAACAACACATTGAGTAAAGTCCAAGCATGGTTCCACCTCAACCACCTCAAACTGAACCCTAAGAAAACTGAAATCATCCTATTCAGTCCCAAGAGAAACTCCCTCTCTATTCAACTCTGGATCAATGATATCACAGCTCTCAACTGCCCCCTCTCCACCTCGAACTCTGTCAAATCCCTAGGCATCAGTATTGATCTAAACCTGAACCTCATCCCACACATTAAAAATGCTAGCAAAATTGCCCTTTTCACCCTTCATCACCTCAAAAAACTAAAACCTTTTATTCCTGCCGATGACTTCAGAATCATTGTCCAATCTCTTGTCCTGTCTAAAATTGATTATGGTAACGCAACTCTCGCCGGCACTCCTAAAATACACCTGGCACCGATTAAATGTGTTCTCAACCTCGATGCCAGACTTATCTCCAACTGTAAAAAATTCAACCACATCTCTCCTGTCCTTAAAAACCTCAACTGGCTCCCAATCGAAGGTAGATCCACATACAAAATTGCATGTATTACGTACAAAGCTCTTCACCTTAACACCCCCTCTTATCTGGCTGACAAACTACAAAAAGCTGGATGCTCTAGATCCCTTAGGAGCACGAACTCCCTGGTCCTAATCCCGCCCAAACTCAAATGCAGAAAAAAGCCCAATCCCGAGCATTCTCGGGTAATGCCCCTACGATCTGGAACTCTCTCCCCGAAGATCTCCGTTGCAACCCCTCCTACCCTCTCTTCAAAAAAAGGCTCAAATCGCTTCTTCTCGACAAATACTGGGGCACCTAAAGTCTCTATAAAGTCTCTGATTCGAAAGCTGTCCGACTCGTACCCCCCTACTTTTCCCATCACCTCTCCCCTTTCCACGCCTCTCTAACCTCCTCTCTGCCTGTTTCTCACCCCCTTTTTCTCCTACTCTCTATACCTTCCACTCTTCTTTTTATTCTCCCTGCCTTCCCTCCCCACTCTTATCCTCCTTGGTTATTAGTACGCGGCTATGCCATCATACCTGGCTACCTCCTTTCCATGTGAATGTTATGTTTTGAATTTTCATGATTAATGCACAGTGTTATCTATTTTGTGTACGTATATCGATCTTGTAAAGCGCTCTGATACCCTCGGGTCCAGTAGCACTATATAAAACATTCGAAATAAATAAAATAAATAAATTGTCTCCAGCCCCTGTAAAATCTCGAAATGAGACAGTAACTTTAAGACTCAATCTCAATATAAGTAATAATACAACAGAATGTTAGGAAGTATTTTTACCTTTAGCCTAAAGACAGCTTTATGTGTTTCCCAGCCATATGTATTAAAAACATCTTCACTGAAAAATGCATACAAATATAAATAACTAGATGGGCTTTGGGCCGGGTCTCCTCATTCACTTGTCTTTTTAACTATCATTAACATTTTCCTTCAGCTCACCGCAGAAAGAAGCAATGGGTCAGCCTATTTCAGTCATTGGCTGTCTTGCACTGCTAATGACTGCATTTTGTCATGTCAGATGTATACATCCACCTAAAAAGAAAAGCTTTTCAGTGCCAGGGGTGATAGGCCAATATCTTACTTTGGAAACATGTTTTTCTTTCCATTCTTGTCCTATGCTTTTAGTAAATCTTACGGGCCTCATTCACAAAGGTAAACTGAGACGAAAATCAAACTTTGCCACTTTCAGTATTCACAACAGGTATTTACGAGCAGTAAAGTTAGACTTTTGTCTCAGTTAAACTTAAGTTTTGGTCTTAAGTTTAACTTTTTGGTCTTAGGACCAAAACTTAGGTTTAACTGAGACAAAAGTCTAACTTTACTACTGGTAAAAGCCCTTTGTGAGTACTGAAAGTCGCAAAGTAAGACTTTTGTCTCAGTTTACCTTTGTGAATCAGGCCCTATGTCCTCAGGTTGCAGTAATTCAAAGCAATAATACCTTTTGTTTGGCACCTATCAGAATCATATTTTACTGTGATGTACATTCAATCTAAAAAGGGTTTCCATATCTGCCCTAACTACCGCTGCCAGTTTGACGCACTCCCACTTTTTCATATTAAATTTATATAAAATAGTTAATGTATTTTTAAATGTAAAGTTTGTATTGCTAGTATAAGGGTGCCATGTTTAGGTGGCCTCATATTTACAATTTTCTCTTTTTCTATTTACACATGCTTGCAGTAAGTAAAAGAAATGTAGCAATCAAGTGGGCTTGCCGAGGCCAGGCGGATTGACTTTGCCAATTCTTGTTGGAGAAGAATTTCACTACAAGATTTGCAGTACAAAGATCTATCTTTACTGTTACGGCTATTATAGTACATGGTCTCACTGTCACTCCTACTACTGGGAAAGCTTCTGTCATAAGTCATGCCCAATACGTTGCTATCAGGCTCCACCCACTAATTTCTTTCACTTTGAAATTATATGCATGAGGTGTGTTAAAAATCTGAGTTGCCCCGGCCACAACATTCTAGTGTCTAAAAAATTACCACTATCCACATCCCGCGTCGACTAAGGAACATTCCTTTCGATAAGACGTTGCAGCAAGTATCTGTATTTGCTTTATGTTCTCACTGTTGCTCTCTATTTAGCTTCCTTTTTTATAAAAACATTGTCATATCTTTTTTATTAAAATGCATGTTTCTTATTAACATGCCTGCCACCCTTAGTTCTTTGTTTTACTATACAGAACATTATCCAGCCTCTGATGCTCCTATTATTCTCCTTGTTCTATACTGGACTCTGAATGGAATAAATTCTTCTGCTTTCAAGTGCACCCTTTTTGTACTTCATGCAGTGTTTGTATTTTCTATTATTCATGGTTACCACAGAACAGCAGAATCTATTTTTAATTATGAGCTAATCACGAGACATCGGAAAAGCAAACCTGCGATCACCCTGTAAACACCTTTTTCCACAGAATTAAATAATTTTTTTCAGGCACTAGACAATAAACAGCCTTGAGACTCTTGTTGGGAAACGCAAACCCTGTACAAAGACAGGGGCCTTCATTGCAGATAATGGGACGGAGAGGCAGATTTCTACTTTGTAAAATAGACAGAAGGATGTCACATTGTCAGGGATAAGGCAGGGTAGCTGGTGGCTCTAAAGCTGCAATAAGCATAGAGCAATGTGCAACGCCACAGCAGGTCATGCAAAACTCACCCAGCTATATCAGTCTTTCAAAAGTACACAAAGAAACATAATTTCCAAATTACCGTGAGCAGGGGGTGTGCAACCTTGCTCTATTTGGATACATATCAAGCATTTTGACTAACTGATTACATTCCTCTCATTGAGGGTTGTTAGACTTGGCATCGTTTGGCGTGTTTCGCCTGACTTTTTGCTTTCTGACCTCCCGGTTTTTACTCTGTTTTTGCTGGTGTAATGATTCTGCGCACTTTCCTCACTTCTGTCCAGTGGCAAAGTGGAAGTGCCCCTGTATAAAATGTGTCTTGGATTGGTATTTCCATGATTGTCCTATTTGATTTATATGTCAGTCCCTAGTAAAGTGCACTGCGAGTGCCAGGGCCTAAAAATCAAATGCTGTTGGTGGGCTGCAGCACTGGATTGTCCCACCCACGCAAACAGCCCGTAAAGTGTAACACTGGTCTGACATTGCAGAGCCTGGGCGCAGCCTGGGGCTGCCACGTCGACTTGGCAAGTGCACACATTTGCAAGTCTCTAAACCTTCCCTTTTCAGCATGTGAGTCGCCCCTAAGGTAGGCCCAAGGTATCCCCATGGGCAGGGTGCTTTGTATGTAAAAGGTAGGACATGTCCTGGTGTGTGTGGCATGTCCTGATAGTGAATTACAGCCTACTTTGTTTTTCACTATTGCAAGGCTACCTGTTCTCCATAGGCCAGACTGGGCAGTTTGATCATTACATCCTATGATCCTAACTGACTCAGGGAACATGGTAGAACTTTGAGTTTAGTATGCCTGAACTGAGAATGATAAAATACATATTTAAGTGAAGTTGGTTTTAACATTCTGTGTTTGAAAACACCACTTTTAGAAAGGAGGTACTTTCTGACCTAACTATCCAGCCTGCCTCTGCTAGCTTGTGTATTAGCTGTCTGGTTTGTGAGTGACAGTGGCTGGGGGAGACAGGGTGAGTCAGCAGGGCTGAATAGACACATCTACACGTAAATGTGTGGGAGGAGTAGACCCTGGGTCTGAATAGGGCTGGGCTCACCTTTCACAATGCTGGCTCCACCTCCTGTGGTGTGTCTGAGGACCCTGGCCCACACTGACAAAGGAAGAAGGTGCACCCTGGCAGAATGCACCCCAAACTGGTTTGAACTAGGTCAAGGCCCCTCTGCCTTCAGAGGACAAAGGCATTGCTGGTATAAATATTGGGGCCCAGACTCCAAGACTTTAGATTACTTCAGGACTCGCTTGAATCCAGGAACCTGCCGAGAAGAAGAGCTGGAAGAGCTGCCAGGAGGAGTACTGCCCCTTTGCTGTGTTTTTGCTTTTTTGGGTTGGCCTGCAGTTGCTGCTTCTGCCTTGGGCAGTACAAGGACTGGACTGAACTTTCTCTACTTGCGCTGAGTATCTCCAAAGGCTTGAGGTAGAGCTTGCCCCCTGTTCACGAAGTCTCAGGAACATCAAAGACTTCAAGCCCGACGATGCTGCCGACACCGTGTCCTGAATGCACCGCAGAGAGCACCGCCACAACGAAGCACCAAGACCCTGGTCTCACCAACGATGCCTGCTGATGCCGCCACCGAGCCGCTGCTCGCACCGCGACCTGTGGGCACCACACTCCGCACCGCCTCACTTCACAACGGCGCCTTGGTATCCCCGACAACGCCTCTCCATGCCGGACTCGATGCTGCTGCTTGCACCGTAGTTCAAGGGCACCACTCGTAAAGTTATACGATGCACCACCCTCATTCCGCACCGCAGCCTTGGTCTACCAACGCCGGTATAATTGACTCCAGTTGTCAGCTGACGACGGCACTTCAGCGACAGCGACGCCGCTGCTGCACTGTGACCTGTCAGCACCGTGAGGAGCAGCGCCTTCACCTCACACCACAACCCTGGTCTCACCGACGACGCCATCTGACGCTGCCACGAGTCACTGCTCGCACCGTGACCTGAGGGCTCCGCACGCCGCACCGCTGCACTTTGCACTTTGCACCCAACGCCTGCCAACGCCAGCGCTCCTGATTCCATCAGAGAGGAGATTGATCTGCAACGGGCGTGACAAAGAGAGGTCATTGATGACCTGCATCTCTGAAAGGTACTGTTGGTGGGTCTTCCCAACACCGCAGCTGACCCGCGACGCCACGGCCAGCCAGAACTGTTTGGACTTGCTTGTTCACAACATCGTGATAGCCCGGACTGAGCTATCAACATCAACTAACTGTGTTTTCAAGACATCTTGCATTGCAACTAATTTTAAAGTACTGTACAGTGGATTCTTTTCGTAATTGGTCTTGTTTGAGTATATAAAAATATTGGATATTTTTCTAAACTGGTGTGGTGTCAGTTTGTAGTGCTTACACTGTATTACCGTTGGTTATGTGCAAATGCTTTACACACTGCCTCTAAGATAAGCCGGACTGCACTTGTCAAGCTACCAAGGGAGTGAGCAGGGGTTATTTTAGGAGTGTAACTCCCTTATCCTGACTAGAGTGGTGGTTCCTGTCTGGCTGCGGTGCAAACCTTAGCCAACCCGAAATCATATTTCTAACACTCACACTTTTGGTCTAGTCTGCTCTATCTATTACTGCAAATATATATGCATTCAGCAAAAAAATAAAGGTTAAAGCAACTTTATAGTTAGGCCTTGTAATAATATAAAAACTATCATTTAAAACAAATAAATACCGAAATTCACCAGTCATAGTGTACTAAGCAAATTAGAACTTGCACCCTCGCCATGCACTGCTTATGACCTCATATACCCCCCCCCACCCCCTTTTGTACCGCTTTGGCCGCCATAAGTGTGGCAGGGTATGCTCAGACGTGAGTCCCTTGCTCACTTTGCCACTGGATTCAAGCAAGCCGGGCTGAAGACGGCTGTAATGCCAGAAACCGGTCCTCAGAAGCTTGTTTCCGGTCCAGGGAAGGCATGGCTTGGCAGTTCGGGCTGGACTGTTCCCATGAGGCACAGGGTCAGACTGATTTGCATATAGCCATGTCTGAACTGGGGTGGCAGAGTGGGCTAAAGAACGGTGATGAATCAAACCCAGATCTTTTGACTGGGTGTGAGTGTTTGATTGGTTCAGATGCTCCGTCCATCACCACCCCCTTTTGTACCTCATATACCACAACAACATGTGCAATGATGTCATTGATGAACTCACTGATGACATCATTGATAACATCATTGATGGCATCATCCAGTCCTAAGGTACAACTAGACCTAATTTTCTATGGCCTCTTTACTGCTAATGTGTGTAAGCTTTAGCAACATACTTGGCCTCCTAATGGGTTTTGGGTGTTTGAAGGGAGTGAGCTTGCCTTGAACCATTGCACACAGAACCCCCTTCTCTGTATGGTTTATTTCCAATTAGAAGTCGGCTATCCGCAAAGAGTTAGGTACATGGCAAATGCTGTGTGTGTAAGTCTTGGTAACCTAATGGGACTTGGATGTCTGGAGCGAGTCGGTTCTCAATGAAGAATTGTGCACAGGGCGTACACCATGTGCAGCAGATCTTACCTACCCATATCCGGATGATTACCCACACGAGCTCGTCAATTCACAAAGTGTTCAGGTCCTGTGTATCTGAATGATATCTTATGCTTTACAAGATTCTGCACCATTTAGAACTTACTTTGATATCTGAAATGCTGTGCTGGTTTGTAGAGTAATTTTAACAGCAGTAGGTTGATGATGTTCATTAGCGATGTCCTCAATGATATCCTTGAACATGTTGTGAGTGAAGTAACATGTAAGGTCATGAGCAGTGCATGGCGGGAGAACAAGTTATAGTTGGCTCAATAAACTATCACTGATGAATTTCAGTGCTTTTATTGTTTTTAAACAATAGTTTTTTTTATTACAAAGTCTAACTATACTTTAACCTTTGCTTTTCTCAGGGAATTGCAGTTTTAAAAAAACGTAAAGTAAGATACCATTTCCTGACCTTTGTTTTTATCAGTGATTTTCAGGGACTGTTTGGTCACATTTACCCATTTCCCTCACTGAACATACCTTTTTTCCATTGTGCAGTAGGGGGTTGGAAGCAAAGTCTGGATGCATGACCTGGCATAACCTCCTCCAACTGGCCAATCCTCATCATGGCTATGCCCGGTACACAACCCTCTGCAGGATGAATCCCCCGCAACCCACCATGGACACCCATAATAAGAAAAACAAGCATTTGCAACGCAATAGGTTATCGCATTTGCGAGAGTTTGAGCTATTGGCATTGTAAATGATAATTCCTTTTACAAAACCTGCAAGCGGTGTGTAAACACTGTTTGCATGTTTTGTAAGCACATAAATAAAAGGCATTATCATTTACAATGACAATTGCTAAAAACTCTTGTAAATGCGAGACCTATTTCATTGCAAATGCTGGTTTAAATAAGCTCTCAAGAAATTTGGAAAATGTGATGCAGGGAACTCACGCTTCATCTAAAAACCATAAAGGAAGAGGCAAGAATTTACTGATAAGATATGGTGGGTCACTAACTATGACACCCCCCTTAAATGCTGGTGCAGAGCCTATGACACCTAGCATTGGTACTGTGAACTTGGAACGGCTGGGTGTTTTTCCAGAAGCTCTGAAGGCTCTATGTGCGAAACTGGGGGACAATATTCAGTTGGTTCTTCCACCCATCCTTGATAGGTTAGGTCAGATTGAAGAAAGACTGACTAACTTGCAGTCGTGCCTCATGTCCATACTATTGAAGCTTCTTTGATAACTATTGGGCGTGTAACTGAATCCTTATCGAATGTATTGTGCAAAGTTGTTCCCACTAAATCCCCCCAGCCGACTTTGTCAGTATCTAATTCAAGGTGTCCAACTGTAAGCAGATCTGACAGAGTAGGCTTAGCCTCAGTGGCGGGGGTTGATGCTATAGGTAGACAGGCTGCTGAGGTGGGGAACATTTCCAGTGAATTTACCCAGTTAATCCCGTGTAGCCCAAGGGTGATGGGCAATAGATCCCGGGGTAGTTTAGCAGGTGATATCACACACAATCGTTCTATTCTTGGCACAGGGACTCACTTAACGGTGGCCAATGGACAGTCAGGCCGTAACCTTGGTCCTATGCATAATGGTTTGGATTATAGCACTGTGAAGGATGGTCCCAGGGTGTTACATCTCCCACCTGCCGCAGCCCCTTTGGTAGTGGTCTTGAAAAATTTACCGACCCTGCTAAATGATCAGCTGGAATCAACTGACCAGCTAATGGCCAAGACCATACATTGGCTTACCTCACAATTGAAGCGAGTTGGGGCCTGGGGATGGGACATCTGCAATCAACTAATAATGGCAAGATGGGCACTGTGGGTTGGACACTCTATGAAGGATGGGGAGGGCGATTGTGTAATTGCCAATTTTAATAATGAGCAGGTTGTTCGATTTCTATTGGAGCATTTAGGGAGTAGAAGGCAAGGGTGTTATCGCGGGGAAATCTCCCTTTTACCTTTAGTTTTTTTTTACAGACCCGGTCATACCGCTCTGTCAGGGGGAGGTGGTCGGGTATTTTTCCGTAGACCCTCAGGGAGACCTGCTCACCTTGATCTAGCTAATAGAGTTGCCCCTCTGTCAGGCCTAGATCCCTGTGATTGACTGCTTCCGTTGTCAACTTTTGTCGATTATTTTCTGCAGCCAATTGTACAGAAAATGCCTACATATTTGCAGGACACTAAAGATGTCTTGCGTGTCCTTCCAGAAATTGATTATGATATTGAAAGAGACCTCCTGGTCTCTTTCGATGTAGAATCACTGTATACTTCTATCCCTCAGGATGAGACTTTGGAAGTCGTAACATCCATCCTGAGGGATAGTATATGTGAAACTATCACCCCTGTACCATTTATAATGGCTTTGGCAACTATAGCCATGAAAATGAATTTCTTCAAGTATGAGGACAAGCTGTTTCTCCAGATCTCGGGCACGAGTATGGGCAGCCTTTTCGCGCCGAGCCTGGCGAATTTATACGTGCACCAGTTCGAAAAACAACACGTACTGACACCCACCAACCCCTTCCACACCTCTATTAGGTGGTGGAAGCGTTATATTGACGACGTGTTGGTGGTGTGGAGAGGCACGGTGGATTCCGTCAATGAATTCCCCCAATGGCTAAACAGTAGAAACCAGTTTCTTAAATTCACCATGGAAACAAATAAGGAAAGAATTGCATTCCTAGATCTGTCGATCTATGTCACTACTGCAGGATTGCAGAGTGAACTGTATAAGAAACCTATGGCGCGGAACTCACTCCTCCTTTACGAGAGTTACCACCCGAAGTCCCTGCGCCAGAATCTACCATATGGCCAGTTCCTACGGGTTCGCAGGAACTGCTCCAATAGAGAGGACTTTGAGGTGCATGCTAGGAATCTCTGTGGACAATTACGGGACAGACACTATCCAAATTCACTCATAAAAAGATCAAAAAAGAGAGCGGTTAACAACAATAGGGAGGCCCTCCTGGAAGCTCCAATCCCTAAACCACCTCTGACTAGACTCACTTTCGTGAGCACCTTCAATACTAGAAGCAATGCCATCCAGAAGATTGTCAAAAGACACTGGCGCCTTCTGAACCATGGGAGAGAGAAAATCGCGCAACCCTTGTTTGCGTTCAAAAGGGCAAGCAGCATTGGGGATCGACTTGTTCACACACGCCCAAAAGAGCTCCCTAGGACACTTGGTGAAACACTGTGGAACCTTCCACCAGCTGTCGGGCATCCCCCTTGCGGCACTTGCTCAGGCTGCCCTCAGACCAAACACACAAAGGAGATAGATATAGGCACCACGAGACCTTGGTTGCAGAGTAACTATAGTAATTGCAATAGTACAAATCTGATTTATATGCTGACATGTCCTTGCTCCACACGATATATGGGTATGACGACCCGCAAAGTCCGCACCAGGATGTTGGAACACAAGAGTTCTTTTCGTTGTAAGAAAAACAACACTAAACTTACGAGACATTTCCTGGAGTGTGCACATCTAGAAACGGACTTCCAATGGACTGTCCTGGAGAAGCCATATATACCCAGTCACATAAGTGATGTGTCGGGTTACCTTTTTAGAAAAGAGCAAAAATGGATTTATAAACTTCGGACTGATACAGGAGGATTACATGATGATATTCCTTGGACCTCCCTGTAGCCTTGGCACTAGTGAGCAATAACTGGGATATACTGACTGTAATAGGGTGTCTCTATATAAACATGTTGTACATATTAATTCATGCCTGAATTACTTTGCTCACACTCTTCTCATAATATCACAAATAGGTTTGATTATGGGAGTTTTCTGACATACACTGGAGGGTGACATATAGCTATGCGGATTGGTGTCACTACAACGCGGTTTTTTACAACGCATTCCGTTACATCGGAATTTTTACAACGCAGGATCCATTACATCGGATGCCATTACAACGCATGGCATTACATAGCAGATGCTATTACAACGCATGGCATTACATCGTAAGTATAGGTAAGTATACCTTTTTAAAAAAAATGTAATTAAGTTAATTTAATTAATTTAATTTAATTAATTTAATTAAAATACATTTTAAAATAGTAATTAATTTAATTTAATAGATTTAAATCTATTTATTTAATTTAATTTTAATAAAAATTGTAATTAATTTTAATTAATTAATATAATGAAATTAATTTAATTTAAATATTTTTAAAATTGTAATTCAATTAAATTAATTAAAATAATGTATTTAATTTAATTAATTTAATTAAAAAATGTAATTAATATAATATAATTAATTTAATTTAATAAATATATTTTAATTAATTTAGAAATGTAAATATAATTTAATTAGCCCTAAGCACAAACCCAACCCTGAACCCTAAAACACCCCTGTACCCCAAAACCCAAACCCAACCCTAAAACCTAAAAATACCCCTGTACCCCAAAACCCTAACCCTGCCCTGAAACCTAAAAACACCCCTGTACCCCAAAACCCAAACCCTGCCCTGAAACCTAAAAACACCCCTGTACCCCAAAACCCAAACCCTGCCCTGAAACCTAAAAACACCCCTGTACCCCAAAACCCAAACCCTGCCCTGAAACCTAAAAACACCCCTGTACCCCAAAACCCAAACCCTGCCCTGAAACCTAAAAACACCCCTGTACCCCAAAACCCAAACCCTGCCCTAAAACCTAAAAACACCCCTTTACCCCAAAACCCAAACCCTACCCTAAAACCTAAAAACACCCCTGTACCCCAAAACCCGAACCCAAACCCTTTAATTATAATTAATATTAATTAAATGTATTAAATAAAAATTAAATACTTACCTATACTTACGATGTAATGCCATGCGTTGTAATAGCATCTGCTATGTAATGCCATGCGTTGTAATGGCATCCGATGTAATGGATCCTGCGTTGTAAAAGTTCCGTTGTAATAGACTCCCGTTGTAAAAGTTGCGATGTAACGGTGCATCACCAGCTATGCACAATCATTAGGATGGTTCCCACATTGTAAGATTTTGGAGCATCTGCATAGTTATGCCCATTGAATATACTCTGAGGCCACTCATGGCACACTACTCAGAGCACTTGCGTTCCCAAAAACAACATTGGAATATCACGGACCAATAGGTTGCAGTCATCGCACTACAAAGATGTCCGAAATGACATCATTGGGCAGCTGTGACTGCCCAATGACTGGTACTTTTTTCAAAAACAACACATGGTCAATCGTGATTCTATGATATACAGGTTGGAGCCTTCAGAACTACAAAGATGGCCGATATGTTGTCATCGGGTAGTTCTGAGCGCATCTTCCCGCGTGATTTGGAGCGCTAAGAAAACAAGCTCAACTAGGCTTACTTTGTAGAAAAATAGGCAGTGACTCACAACACTGGGGGCATTCTAACATCATATGCACGTGAGGAATAATCATGGTCTAATGATTACCAGATTATAGTGTTAGGAACTACAAAGATGGCCGATATGACATCATATGGTAGTTCTGAGCACGTCCTCTCGCGAGATCTCGCGAGATTTCGAGCGTAAAGTAGTGTGCTTAGTTTTCTTATGAAAATAAAGACCAATAAGGCTTACTTCACAATAAATGTCTGATAATAGTGTCCTTGCCACTAATATATACCAATTGAAGGGACACATGATAAGATTGCCACTATCTAGTATACATCTTAAAGGTGGAGGGATACTTCACTAACAAACCCTCACTAGACTACTTATACTAGCATCTCCTACAGATCGGTGCCTCCCCCAAGTCTCAGATGGGAGCTTGAGGTACCGACGGAAAGGTGAGCAGCTACCACAGAATACTTTTAGCTATACTATGTTGTAAACTTTAGCAAATCACAGGTTTTGAAGATCAGAATGTTGTAAAATTCCTGAATAAGCATACAAAGGAGTTTTAATCTTCCTTAAAGTTTGGTGTCTTAGTCGAGTTTCTGGGTCATTTTGAGGCTTAGTACACTGAGTTTGGGGTGTTTATCTACCGCACATGTTTTGCCTCTAGATATAGGGCATTTGGTTATAGGAATGGTTATAGGCAGGGTGTAAAGCGGAAAAATTTCTTTACAGTACTTTGCCACATTCTTTTGTTTTCCCTATATCTTTGTAGTGCGGGGCCTCTTAGTACCTGAGCAGTGTCCAGGTGAGGTGAGGTCTATTGCCCTACCACAAAGGGTAAGCATAAAAATTAATTTTCTGACACACATTATTGGTTGGCTTGGTGACACACTATGCACATGAGACTGATGCATCGAATACAGTACTAATGATATAACGTTTTCCTTCACAGAATTCACAGTAACCATTGTGAATCGGAGGGTTAATGTCCATGGTTGTTACAGGTTGTACCATTTCTAACCAGTTTTACTACAATTTGTTTTGGTGATGGTGGTGAATTCTATATTTCACTATTAGGAGTGCACCTATTATACGAGCAGAGGCCCTGACGAATGCCAAGCGATTAAATACCCGTTAGGCAGAAACATGTTGGCCCTTATGTAGACAGATAATTGTCACTGTCTTCTCTTGCACTGTTCTATTAATTAGGAGGCGTGTCCAGTCCGCAGAATAAAGTATTTAGAAGGAGGACATTCCATCCTATTTTAAATCCCTTTCTTGTTCGTTGCACTATTTGTTCTTACTTTACCATCAAAAGATCAGTCATCATGGACGGTTTGTGTATTTGGTGGACCAAATCCTGATACAACAATAAGGTGCGGAGCTGAGTGTCCCACTGATCAGGGGTTAAAAAAGAAAGAGAGTACCCTTCTAGTCTGCACCCACAGGAACAGGGTAATAAATGCGAAAAAGAGAAAAGTGTTCCCTGGGTTCTTGATTACAATGGGGAACTAAATCATTCACTCATCACAACCTATTCTCATTCAGACTATTCATCAATAATATGCTATAGTGGAACCACAAAGACAGGAACTATTTCATGTGCAAAAACATCAACATTTTATTATAAAAACAGATATTCCTTAAAAAGGTGTTTGATACATTATAAAACATGAATTCATTACACAAAGTTAAAAACAATATCAGTCTACTCAATGATGTCTAGATTTCAATGTTTTTTCTGGTCAGATCTATGGGTGCAAGAATACACAGATCAGCATACTAATGAGGACATCAATTGCAGTAACACATAATTATAAAATATACAAAAACATCCCCACTGATCAGGGGACCAGCCTCATTTGCACATGGGTTTGGCCAAATGATAGGACTGATCATTGAGTCTAATTTGATGGGAACCCTTTACAATCTGTTGTGGATTAATCAGCCATTTTACGAATAATCGATGATGTACCGGTCTCCTCTATGCATGTAGTGTTAGCCTTTTTTCCTTCTTTATCCTTATTAATACGTTATGTGTGTGCGATAAAGATATTTTGAGATCTTGTTGACTCAGTATCGACAGTGTAGCCTCTCAATTTGGCTGTTAGACCCCCTGTGTTTCGTGTGTTATACATGCTTCCAGTAGCTGCCTTAACATCAAAGGAAATTATTGGTCAACCCACTCTTACTCTCCCTGAGTTTAACATACAGTTAGTGGTGACTACAGGGCCTGTTAGCACCTTTACACCTGAAACTACTAATATCAGTAATGTAGAGTGTATTCGTACTCCACCTCCCACTGGCCTGAGTAGTGCCGAACGACCTAGTGACCATACTCATAAATGCAGTATTTTGAGTTGGAATATCACGGGTTTAAGTTCCAAAAGAGATGACCCTAATTGGTTATCTTATATAAAAACCTATTACATAATTGCTCTCCCGGAGACCTGGGATAGGGAGGAACATTTTTGGCTGGACGGTTTTAGTTCATATTTTGTACCTGCATGTCCAGCTTTTGCGGGCAGAGCAAAAGGAGGCCTGCTGTTTCTCTTCTCCTTGGAGTTAAGGGGTTCTGTGAAAAGGCTTGAGATTTACTCCCGACACTGTCTGATATTGGAGCTTAGTAAGCACAATCAGCCAAATTTTTTATTAGTGAATATCTACAATTCGGGGGAGTGTGATTATGTAAATCAACATTTAAGTACCCTGAATTACTTTTTTATGGATTATAAGTATAAGCAATCCACTTCCCTTTTTTATGTTTTATTAATGGGCGATTTTAATATGCATTTATGTGACTCGCATTGTTTAATTGACAATCCACGTGGCTTTAATTATGCCTCGGCTCCGCATTTTGAGCACACCAGGCGGGGCGAGAGCCTTGAGTCTCTTTTAACTGATGCTGATCTTTTTGAAGCTAGTTTTAATCCTGAAGATCGGTGCCCCACATTTAAATCCAAGGCTAGTAACTCTATTATAGATTTCATCTTCATGTCCCCCATGTTATTGAATAAGGTTAACTTTTATAACGCTCAGGAATCCCCTTTGAGTGATCATAAACCGGTTATTTTAATTTTGGATACTACTTGTGGCATCCTGGGCAAGGGAGGTAGGAACCGGGTCCTGAATAAGGTGTTACCCTGTGATCAGGGGAGGAGGCTTAGATGGGCCAATATAATCCCAGATACATTCCTCGAGGGCCTGTGGGAGAATTGCTCAGATGGTATTACTGTCTGTATTGACCCTGTAAGCACTAAGGATGCGGTACTCAGAGCTTTCAAGGACATTTGTAGTCAGATAGGTCTTGACTTAACTACTAAAACCAAACTGAGACCCAAATATGGCCTAAAGTGGTTTGATGAGAAATTCTCATTTGCTCATCGCTCATTATCCCTTGCCCTGAAAAAACAACCCCGGGATAGGGACTTGATAGCCAGGTGGAGGAAGGAGTATAAGTTAGTCCTTCACAAGCAGAAAAATGAGATTAAGGAAGAGACATGGAACTCCTTATTGTCTGAGGAGGTGTTAAGGGATAGCTCCAGGTTTGGGACCATCATCAGCACCCCATTTTTTTCGGGGGAGGATAATGAAGCTCAGGATTGGAACATCACAGAAGCCCAATGGCTTTCTCATTTTGAGGTGATTTATGAGTTAAGGGGGGATGTGGATTATATTCCATGGTCCTCCCTATATCAGGCTAGTACCATGATTGAGTTTAATGAGGGGGAAAGAAAGCCATAAGAGACACTGCTAGTAACAAAGCACCGGGTCCAGACGGGGTTCCCGCAGATCTCTTTAAAAGTAACCTCAACTATGGGCTAAAATCCTTGCTAATGTTTTTAGTGCTGTGGGCACAGCAAGCTTCTCGGCCTCCTGGTCAAAATCTATCATTATTCCCATTTTTAAAAGGGGCAGAGAGGGGACCCACGGTGTTACAGGCCGATATCCCTCATTGACCTCTCTGTGAAAATTTTAGGAAAGGTAATTTTAACTAAAATCACGGATTGGGTAAATGACAGGGATATTCTGTCCAATATGCAATATGGATTTAGATGTGGGAGGAGTACTATGGATCAGTGTCTAAATTTGCATCTTCTATTAGGCAAATACACTATGGCCATGGAGGGTTGTCTAACATTGGCTGTTATGGATTTTATCCAGTGCGTTTGATCTGGTTAACAGATTAAAGCTCTGGAATATTTTACTGGAAAAGGGACTTGATCCCTGCTTAGTTTACTTTTTAGCTAAACTCCACCAAGATCTTTCAGCCTTTGTTAGGCTATCCCAGGCCGGCGAATGTATCAGATGTTTTAACTCGGGCGGGGGTGTACGGCAGGGTTGCATTTTGGCGCCCCTTCTCTTTACTCTTTATGTGAATGATCTAGACAAATTGCTAGTAGAGGCTGCGTTGCACATTCCGCAAGTGGGAGACTGCCCAATCCCTGTCCTCCTTTATGCAGATGCCATACGGCAGTAGGTCTACAACGGCTCTTAGATGCTTTTGGGGTGTTCATGCTCTCACTGGATCTGATTGTGAACAATTGAAATTCGCATTCTATGACAGTAGGTCACAGACCTAGAAAGATTTTTTATTGTAATGGTGTGGAGGTTTCCTCTGTGTCTTCCTTCACTTATTTGGGAGTCCTTTTTGATGACAGGTCATCCTGGGTTCTACAACAAAAAGTCAAAAAGAACCAAGTCTCACGAGCTTCCTCGTCCCTTTTAGGATTTGCACGGCGTCTGGGGGCCAGACCGATAGAGGCTATCCTAAAGGTCTATAAGGCCAAGTGTTTGGCTTTTGCGGCCTATGGATCCTCTACATGGGGCTATAAAGATCAGGCTGGCATACAGATAGCTGAAAAGAAATTTCTAAGGAGTCTTTTGTTTGTCCAACAATCAACCCCATCGTATGCTATACATCAGGAGTTAGGGATAGGTTATGTCACCGATATTTTGAGAACAGCTCCGTTGCTTTGCTGGCTCAAAACTTGGTTGAACCCCGAATTAACCCTGAATCACATGATTTTACGAGACTGCATAGCGCTGGATAAGTCTGTAAAAATCAAATGGTTGGCGTACGTTAAAAGTATGTTATCTAAACTAGGACGGCCAGAGCTTTATGAGGAACCTGATAAGATTCAGAAAGAGGAAGTGCTGTGGGTGAAAAAGAATTTTAAGAATCTCTTGTTGGTGGGGCGAGAAGAACAGGAGCTATGTAAACCCTTAGTTAGGGCCCATTACTTGTTAAAAACATCTACTAACATTGAACCCTATCTGTTAATTGTTAATAAGTCGTACCATTGTTGGCTTCTAACGAGGCTTCGTTTTAATTTGATACATCTAACATTGGGTGATTATCATGGATGGTGTAATCCTGAAGATGCTGAACCTTGCCAATGTGATAATTCCTCGCCCCAGGACACATTACATTTTGTGATGTTCTGTGACTTTTTTTCCAATATTTGCACAAGATATTTGTTACCCTTATTGAGAGGAAGGGGTTTCACCCAGCTTAGACCAGCGCTAGTTTTTCTTCAATCTTTGTGTAACCCTGAAGAAATTTTCTATATTACATCTTTTTTGGTAGCAGCAGTGAGGATCAAGAATAAGATACATTTGAGGATGAGCTCATATTAAGTTACTGCTTGTGACCTATTGCTAAGTTTAGTTCAAGGGATCAGAATAGGTTTATAATGAAATGAAACATCGCCTATGTATTTTAAATGTTATGTCTAAAGATTTCTAATATTGTCCATGTCTATGTTCTGTTTTTGTACTTTTATGATATTAAGTAATCTAATAAAGTGGATTGACTGACTGACTACTGATTACTGTATTATATGAGCAGGAACACAGGTAACCGGTTCCAGCAAAAAACAAAATCTAAAATGAAACAACAACGTATTTAACAAATTCTGTATATATCAGAATTTCACACATGCCTATGCTTACTGCAATGTACTGGTGCACACTTTGTGTTGTGCTTTATATTGCTTTTAAATGTAATTAAACGATTTTTACAGCTGCATTTTAAACACACTACGGTGTTTTTGAGGGATAACAAATTCTGTAACTATCAGCTTTTCTAACGTGCATATGCTTACTGCAATGTTCTGTTACCCCCTTCATATTTAACTTAATATTGCTTTAGAATGCAAAGGTTTTTTGTAGCTGCATTTAAAACCCACTACAGTGTTTCTTGGGGATTTTTACTCGCTATCCAATCTTTCTTTAGTTTGCAAACATCACTAAAGGCTTAGTCCCAAGATGTGCGCTATCCTTCGCAGTCTTTATCACCGACTTGAGAGTATGGCTGTGATGGTTTTTTTGCTAAAAATAGGTTTAGGGATCTCTTTAATAATATTCATCCCAATGGGGGTGTTTTTTCCCCAGGCATCAAACATGTTGGTATAAGAAACGTTCAGTCTGTCTGCTACACAAGTCTATTGTTGCACATTCTCTAAACGTGTAGGTACGGAGCAAATTCCACGCTGCCCATGTGGAGCTTACATCGGGAAGGCTCGGGCAAGCGACTGTGAAGATCATAAAACTCTCTTTCATGTCAGACAAACATGGGAGATCCGCAACAGGAAAGTCTTCAGCAATGGATACAAAAGCCATAAAATATTTTCAGGTCCATTGCAGTATGTCATAAACCATATGCTTAGCTCCAGGAAGTGCATACCTTAGCTGCCCTCAACACAAAGGACAGAAGAGCAGAATTTACAGTTCCAGAAAAGGAAAGAGCACTGCAGTATTCTCCACGCTGGAAAGTGAAAGCGCGCCATACACAAACAAAATGCTCCTAGCATGCCTTCATCTTGGAAAGTGAAAGCGCGCCATGTGCGTGCTGTGTTGAAACGGCGTATTCAAAGTGAAAGCGTGCCAGGCCAACACTGTGTTGAAACGCCACGCGCACATCACCTGTCCGTACATGTGCACATCTCCTGTCTCCCTTCCGAACAGAAATCAATGACAATAGATCTCGCCTAGCGGATCAGCGCATGCGCTGCATCGCTAGGCGAGACCTAAAAACATGTATTTGCTTTTGCGGTAACCCATCGAGACTACAGTGGATCCCGTGATAGTTTAGCTGGACCACAGGGGAGGGCCACACTGGGTACTGTGGGTCTCCCGCATACCTCACTCGAGGCTTAACTGGGTCCTGCTGGAGTATTGTTGAAATTTTTGGGGAGCCCCGGGGAGCTCCCTCTTGGACAACCCCAGAAATACAGGGAACTCCTCTTCCCTGCTCCTTATATCTTGTTTTAAAACAAGCACAAGACCTAGGACACATTTCTGTTCATGTTGTCCCTGCAATCAGCAGGGTCCAGTGAACATTACAGTATACTGCGTCTGAAAATCTGCCTTAGTTAGAAGAAGGTACAGGGTGAAAATGTACGCACAAATAGCTTTTTTTTATATACAATTGCAATTTTATTTTTATTTCAACTGATAATTTCTATAGGAATCTTGAAGGATCTGCACAGAGGACCACTTGCTGAATTCAGAATTCTGTCTACTTTTTGCAAAGGTATAGCTCTCCTGGATCCACCATTGGTTTGACAACCATTTCTACCACTAACTGGAAGGAGGTCAAAAGCACAATATTAGGAAAAATGGGCTGTGTCCCAGTAAAATACCAAAACTGTTGCAAAATGTGATTCTCTGACAAAAGTCTGCCTGTTCTTGAAAGCTGGAAAAAGGCTTAGCACAGGGTGGAAAAGGCCTACCAGCAAAGGGGTTAAACTGTGGGGCAGGCAGACATAAGGACGGAAACAAGTTCAGCAGGAATAACCTGGTCCCTGTATACAGCTAGCGCCCCAACCCGGTTGTCCTGACTTTGTCCTGTTCTAACAGAAATGAATCCCCTCAGTTATCGCTTTCTGCTTCTCTGCTTCTCTGCCTTATTTTGACTTAAACCTTGAACATTAAATAACTCCGGTTCTAGAGACACGATTATTGTTGTTTTGGTCTAATTTTATTTATTCAACGTTATCCTATTTTTCAAAATTACTGTGGGATATATCTTGTGGTATGTTTTCACTTTATTACTGTTTGTGTGCTGCATAAACATCTGCCTCTAGGTTAAGCCTGACTGTTTTGTGCCAGGCTACCAGAGGTTAGGCACAGGATAATTTAGTGATTTTGGGATTCACCCTTACAAGGATTGTAGCTGTTGCTTGAGAAGGGTTTTCACATCCCTCCTCCCCGTCAATCAAAAACCTAATTTCTTACCTCACTTTTCTTAGAAAGCAAATGCACCTTGGATGATTCACAAGCTGACCTTGCTCTTGTGGTAGTTGTGCATGACCTTTGGTGAGCAGCGGATGTTTACAACTCATCTGGTCTGATGCAATAAGATGTATTCTCTGCCATTGACACCATCAACCATGCCATACTGCTACAACAACTCTGCAAAATTAGCATTGATCTTACCATGCATAAATTGTTCTCTTCCTTCCTCAAAGGCAGAGCTCAACAAGTAATTTTTGATATTTGGCTGTCTTGAATAAAATTACTTAGATAAGGCTTGCTTCAATGTTCCTCCCTAGCTTCTTATGTGTTCTATGCTTCTCTTCATTACTACTTTAGTTTAATTTTTTACACTTCTCTGCATTACTACTTTAGTTTAATTTTTTACACCTCTGTAGATGACACAGTGCTTATTTTTAAGCTGAGTGTTTCATCCTCAAACTAGTTTCCTATACAAAACTGTCTATCCTCAGTTTGTTCATGAATGAGTCAAAACTGGCTCAAATTATGGATGGACAAAATGAACATTCTGATGGTCGTTCCCCGTTCTCTAACTCCTTTTGCGCCCTCTGGTCTAGAATATTCAGAACCTTGTCTTCTTCCTTTAAATTTGCCAAAAGCTTGGAGGTGAAAACAAACTCCTCATTTGAAATAAACAGCCAACTGGCCTCAGTGGTCTTTTATTGTCCCTTCAACCATCAACAACTTTTTTCTTGCTGCCATAACTCACTTCCGAGGGCAAAGTTAAAGCTATTTCGTGAATGATAAGCTAAATACTTGATTAATGAATCGATCTTTCCTTGAGCATAATGTTTTTAGTGCTTAACCAACTTCAAGTCCATCCAAAATCATGCAGCTAGACTTACAGTGTGAGCACCCAAGTTCACTTCAGCCACAAAATATCATAAAGTCTCTTCATTGGCTTCCAATTCAAAAGCACATATTTTTAAAAGTGATGTACATTGTTTGCTGATGTCTTAGCAGGTCTCCTACCACATTTATCACACAATGATTTGCCCGTTACATGACCAGAAGGACTCTTCGTTCATCTCAAGCTTATCTGTTGAAGGCTCATAAATGTTATAAAGTGCTGTTGGGGGGAAGAACATTCTCAGGGGAAGATTTATCAAAATGTCACACAGCGCTGCAAGACAACTTGGTACACTGCATTACTTGGAGAGAGCAGGAATGTGCCATATTTGCTAAGATATGATGCCTTCCTGCTCTCTCCCTGTCCTGGCACACTGAGTTCTATCTAGCACCAATGCAGAGACCCTTGCACCAAGGTACACCTTCTTGCTACAAAGGTAATCCTAAGGGACATTGTCCCTTGTTATATATGCTGGACAATGCAGCATACATAGTAAGAAGAAATAATGGGTAATGCCTCTGTTGTGAAGGTGTACCATTTTTACATAATCCCATGTTTACTACCCTTAGGAAATCTGGGATTGAATCAAAATCCATTGGTGGGTGCATGGGAACACCCATGCCCCCTTATGGAATGCCTTCCCAATGCGGGGTCACCCAAGGCAGCGAATTGCACTACCTTGAGTTACTCTGGATTTATTAAACCACAAAGAGCCACGCAAAGTGGCTTTGTGTGACTTACTAAATCCCACATATTGCCTTGCCATGTGTCATCTTGCAGTACGCAAGGGCAGTACAAGGGTGTTGTAAATCAGGGTCTGCACCCAAGCTATGGAACCTTGCCAAACATCTTCAGCTATGTTCCAATCATCTTACCTTTAGAAAAAAGCTAGAAGCTCTTTTGCTTTAATCATTTGTTTCTTTATTAAATACCGGTCTTTACTTCAGCTCCTGGAAGCGTACGGGTGCCAGTTGCACTCTAAAATACAACATAACATTATAGATGGCTATCTATCTGATGCAATTCGGTATCCGTCGGCAGGAATAGGCCACAGAATAAAAAGCAACCCACTTATAATCCTACATCTTCTTCCTCCTCGTCTTCTTCTTCTTCTTCTTCTTCTTCTTCTTCTTCTTCTTCTTCTTCTTCTTCTTCTTCTTCTTCTTCTTCTTCTTCTTCTTATTATTCTTATTATTCTTATTATTGCTATCATTCTAATCATTAATATTAATACTATTATTATTATTATTATTATTATTGTGGTGATGATGATGATGATTATTTATTAATAAAAACAGTGTTGTTTACTTGTTGTTTTGCAATAATAATAATAATAATAATAATAATAATAATAATAATAATAATAATGATAAGAAGAAGAAGAAGAAGAATACATGTTAGATGGTTACAGGTAAAAGGAATTGACAGTGCAGCAGTTCGAGCTGTGGAAGAGAGGAAGAGGAATCCGGGTCATGATAGATGTTATTTGTTTGACCTTCTGCATACACTTTGAGTGTACTCCTCTAATACACATGCACAAATCTAGCTGAAACTCTGCCCATTGCACAGTGCTTGTTCCTTCATGATTTAAGAGCTATATAAAGTAATCTCTAAAGTTCAGTTCTAGACCCGGTGCCTCAATCTGTCCAATGCATAAGTTTATAAATGGACATGTACTTTTGTCTGAACCAAAATTCTTGCAGTGGAGTGACTGTGCAGGACTTGTACACCCTGCAATATGGATAATACCATTATAATAAAAAGGGTCTAAAAGTTCAAACTAACCATCGCGGTGCACTAAGTCATGGAAAAAGTGAGAAGTTGCCCAGGACCACACCATTCAAGGGCCCTGAGCTGAAGTGATCAAGGCATTCCCACCTGGCCATAATAACTGAATAATAGTTCAAGTTCAAGTTCAAGTTCGGGCATTTATAAAGCGCACTACTCACCCAGAGGGTCTCAAGGCGCTTGGGAATGAGAAAAATTATTTGTCGAATAGCCAGGTTTTAAGTTCTTTTCTGAAGGAGATGTGGTTTTGGGTAAGGCGGAGGTGAGTGGGGAGTGAGTTCCAGGTCTTGGCCGCCAGGAAGGAGAAGGATCTTCCTCCCATGGTGGATTTCCGGAATCGCGGGACTGCGGCGAGGGCTTGATTGGACGATCTAAGTTGGCGGGTGGGTTTGTAGAAGGATAGTCGAGTGTTGAGGCATTCGGGTCCTAAATTGTAGAGGGCCTTGTGTGTGTGGGTGAGAAGACGGAATGTAATTCTTTTGTTGACGGGAAGCCAGTGGAGGTCTTTTAGGTGTCCGGTGATGTGATCATGGCGAGGGATGTCTAATATGAGTCTCGCTGATGCGTTTTGGATGCGTTGGAGTTTTTTCTGTAGTTTTGCTGTGATTCCGGCGTATAAAGTATTACCATAATCCAGACGACTTGTGACCAGTGCGTGGGTGACGGTCTTTCTTGTCTCGAGGGGGATCCAGCGGAAGATCTTTTTGAGAATGCGAAGTACGTTGAAGCAGGAGGAAGAGACTGCGTTGACTTGTCTGGACATCGAGAGAGAGGAGTCTAGGATGAAGCCAAGGTTACGTGCATGGTCTGTGGGTGTGGGTGCTGTGCCCAGAGCGGAAGGCCACCAAGAGTCGTCCCAGGCAGAGGGGGAAGATCCGAGTATGAGCACCTCCGTTTTGTCTGAGTTGAGTTTTAGGCGGCTTTGTTTCATCCATTGGGCTACTTCTTTCATGCCTTTGTGCAGATTGGTTTTGGCGGTGTTGGGGTCTTTGGTGAGGGAGAGGATCAGCTGGGTGTCGTCAGCGTATGAGATGATGTTAAGGTTGTGTTGGCGCGCGATGGAAGCGAGTGGGCTCATGTAGACGTTGAAGAGGGTGGGACTGAGTGAGGATCCTTGTGGGACTCCACAGATGACTTCAGTGGCCTCTCAGTTGAATGGGGGAAGTCGGACTCTTTGAGTTCTCCCGGCGAGGAATGAGATGATCCAGTCCAGGGCTTTGCCTTGAATGCCGATGTTGCTGAGGCGTTGTATGAGGGTGCTGTGGCAGACTGTGTCGAAAGCGGCTGAGAGGTCGAGTAGAATGAGGGCCACTGTTTCTCCGTTGTCCAGTAGAGTTCGGATGTCGTCAGTTGCTGCGATGAGGGCGGTTTCGGTGCTGTGTTTGGCCCGAAATCCGGACTGAGAGGGATCGAGGGAGTTGTTGGATTCAAGGAAGGCGGCGAGCTGGCTGTTGACGGCTTTCTCAATGACTTTGGCCGGGAATGGGAGGAGGGATCATGAAAATAAGGCACTGTTTTTTTCAGCTTTCGGTCCTCTAAGCATTGTGCTTTACTTTGAAAGGTGGTAAAAAGCTGCTGAATATCACCCAGAGTTGTCACTCTGATCCTTCCCATGCCTGGGACCACTTAATGCTTTAGGGCTCTATGTACACTTTATGAAGTGAGGATGTTACCTCATCCATTGGTAGACCTCTCATGCTGCACATGCATGAAATTAATGTAGCACATAGTGAGTCAACTGTCACCTCATCCAGTGCTTGTCTGAAGTGCTTGGAGGGAGGTTAATTTTAGGGGTCACACTATACAAAACTCAATAAGGAATGAACATTAGCCTCAGCCTTGCAAGTAGTGTCTTAAGAGGATGGTTCATAAAATAAACAAATAATAACTATAAATACATAACCTGCCTGCTGTTGCACTATATAGGGGAGGCATCTGTGTTGCTTTCTATGCTTTATTTGTAAAAATAAAATTACCTGGGGCCAAGCTTTCATGCCTCCGCTGCATCTAGAATATTATCTACTAAACATAATACTTAGGGCCTTATTATGACTTTGGCGGTCTCGAAGCTTGGTGGCCATGCTCCCGCCCGAGACTGTCAGAGCCCTAAAAAACTGCCTGCCAGAGTACGACTCTTAAAGTCTCTGGCGGGCAGTTCTTTGGTGATCCCATGGCCGTGCCTTTGAAAAATTATTTTCCTTCACTTTCAGCCCCACTCCCCACCTTATGTCTTGCCTCATTTCTCTACTGCCCTGCCCTCTACCCTTTCTACCACCTGCACCCTCTCTTACCTTTCTTGTTTTCCCATGTTACCTAAAAATCACAGTAGAGTAACTATGAGCATTCCAACCTTCACATTTATGTTTTTCTCAAAATATATTTTATTTTAAGGCATGTCACAGTAATTCAATTCAATTCAAAGTTTCTTTATTCGACTGTAGAAAAAACAGTCATAAAAGTACAGAGAAAAACACATATATATACAGTACATTAGTTAAAAAGAATTCAATTTAAAACATTAGATCACATAGAAGCCTAGCACAGCTCGAACAAATGTGAATGTTCAGGTTATCAGAGACTTATGTTAATAAATAGTACGGGGCAGGTAGAGGTTATCCTTCCATACTTTTTCTAAGTTTCAGGGCTGTTTTTAGGAAATTACATACGTATAAAGTGCTTTCACAGTGCATGTCACAGTAGAAAAACACAGCCCATGTCACAACTGTTCTACTCAAGTGTGTGCATCATGGGGTTGTTAGTGAATGACAGTAGCTGTGGTCTGTAGCTACTACACCACCTTTTCCCATTTCCATCCCTCATCATGAAGTATGCTGTTGAGGCAGGAAATTATGTCATCAAAATATCTCATTCCATGCCTACCAGTGCACTCTAAAGCACCCCCTCAGCTACCATGAACCCCAGATCAGAATTGGTTTACCAGTTTCATCAATTTCTGACTCCCTTATCTCATGTGGTGGCAGGGAAAATATTTTCAAGAAATTAATCTTCTACCCTTTTTTACCAAACCTGGTCTTTTCTTCATTCTTTGATAAGGAAGTGGGTTAGTAGGTTCAGTCTTAAAAGATTTATCATCATCACATGACATTCCTGAACAAAACAACTATTTGTCAACACTCATCATGCTGTCAGCAAATGGAACCCTTACGAAATTTCTAACTAAAGCTATAAAATTACAGGGCCACGGTTTCGATCTTCAGAGTGGAGTAGTCTCTGTACCTCTAGCTTTGGTGCTCTCCAATTGGAACTGGCACTTTCAAAATAAAAAATAGGCTTAGATACTACGTCTGAAACATTTTCATAAGAATGACAGTCAATAGAATCGTTTCAATGCTTTATGTAAGTATTAAATTAAAAATTCAGAATATGCCAACAATAAATTAACAGCATAGCATATAAATCATAAGTTAAAGAACTCAGTACAGTTCAGCATAAAATCCGGCAAAGATTTACCTACTAAGAATAGGAGTAGTGGCTCTCTGCATTGAGAGAAATGCACACTCCTATATAGCGCTTTGGACAATGGGATTAATACATTCGGTGGGAACACCTGACTCATTAAGTTTAAACAAATAGGAAACAGTTTAAACAAAGCAGTTCTTTATATAATACATTTGATGATTTTCCCACCACCAATACATTATGGTTCGATCATTCTCAAAGTCTTGGTATACAGTTTAATGGATGCAATGTGAACAGAACTCGGATGAGCACGTTTTGTCATTGGCTTAGTGCAGTCAGGAGACTTTTTCCAAAAGCCTTTTTTGTTGACTTGTGTGAAACTATTAAAGTTTATTTTAGAAACGGAATCAACAATAATATCATGTGGCATAGGATAAAGTTTAACCCTATCCATGCTGCCGTCGGCCATTGGCTGAAGGCAGCACTACCTCGCTGGTGCTGCCATCTGCCAATGGCCGACGCGACCCCACCCTTTTTGCGGAAGTGCCGCACTTCCGCAAAGCGGGCGATGCAGCCAACGGGTTGAAGAAGATGGAGGAGGATGTAAACATGGTTCAGTCTCAGCAATAGCTCAAATAACATGTAATTTTTATTAAGAGAAAGTTACCACTCACACTTCCCCCTTTGATGATTCAATCATCACTTCTATCCTTAATTCAGTATATCATTCATTAATTTTTAATTCTGCTGTTCCATCTCTTCAAAATCCTTCATGTTATCATAGAGTTCACTGTGCATCTCCTCGACTTTGACATACAGTCCGTCTATGAATATCATTTTTTGACTTGACATAAAGTTTCTTTTTTTTCTTCCTCTCATTGCTGACATCTTCTTATACCCACAAGTCATTCCCTTCAATGATGAAATTTCTTTGCAACATCTCAAGAAAATAAGCACACATGCAATACCGATTCATATGACATAAATTGGTGGAATAGCAGCTTCAAAACACCTCCACATACACTACCTGGCCATTTGTTATCTTTACAAAACCATTACCAATTAATTTGAAAAATTATCCAAATCCTTCCCAGGCACCTGTCTCTTCTAGTTAAGTTAATTTATTTGTTAGCTGTCTCTTCTAGTTAAGTTATATAATTTGTTAGCTTTGTCATTTTAATGTTACCATTACGCTAATTATCTATGTAAGAATGTAAGCTCAGCACTTTTAAGCATTAATAACTTTGCAAACTCCTCCATCCTTCGCTAGGAACAAATCCATTGCAAGACGGTTTTGCATAATCATAGTTTGCATTGTATCCATTTCTTTATTAATCACAGTTAAAGCACCTGCGCTGTTAGTAGCAAGCCTGTTGACTGAGGTAGACAATGTTTCAATCTTTCCAATCTTCAGTAAATGTAAATGTAAATGTGTGTATACTTGTAAAGCGAACTGCCACCCCATCTCGGGGCATCCTGGCGCTGTATACCGCTGTGGAACCCTTCCTGGCTTTCCCTGTGAGATGCCCCCTCCAGGGCACCCCCAAGGTGAAGCCAGGCATCCCAGCGCTGTTGGGGCCGTTGTGGAGATTAAGCAAGCTATTGCCCAGAGTTGCAGAGTGGGACCCATGATTAGAGTAGGCACCGAGGCGAGAATGATCGAGTCCACGGACATTGAGCCCAAGACCCTGCCGTGTCGGGAATTGAACCCTAGTCCCGGGCCTGACCTCTGCTTCAGGGTCTGCCGCTTCTAACCAGTGAGCCACACTTCTCAGTGCCTCTCTGACAGATGGTATCAATGCTCGAAAAATAGCAGTAAGGATCTGTTTAAAGCTTCGTCTCCTTTGTCTAATATAATTCTCTAAAAGTGAAACTAACTTATTAGCATGGTGAATTCGAGGAAAAACTAATGCAGCATAGCAACTTCCTTCCCATCTGTGTGGTAACTGTTAATAGGCTTATTTACCACATACATAGTATATACCTTTGATGCTAGCTTCAACATTAGAAAGAATCTTTCACTTTACCAAATGACCAGGTTCACACTCCCTCCATCCTAATATCTCAACTGACTGATTTCCCTCAGGATGTTGTACCGTACATAATGCTGCTTTCTCACTCACTTCAAGACTCAATTTAGGAGGAGGTTCCTTAAAAATCTCCTCACCTTTTCCAATAACATGGACAACATTGGTTTTCTGTTCTCCTTTTTCTTCATCTGCTCTTATCCTTTCATTCAATTCATCTATGAAAATTCTTTCATATGCGTTAATTTTGTTTTCATATCATGCATGTTATGATCAGTAATACTCTTGTTAGTTAAAGGAGTAAAGAATACTATCATATACTCACGCTGTTTGCTTGATTTTGACCCTTTACAAGTCCACAGTTATACATTCTTCCTACTTACAATATAGGTACATTTTCTAATGAATGATCAAATAGAGGATAAAACAGTTTAATGAAGTTTTGTTGATAATATTGATTAAGAAAAATTGAATTAGAAAAGGAATAAGACAAAGGAAGGTGAGAATAAGCTGCCCCTTCAACTGCAAAAGCAGGCAGATAATAACAAATAAACCAGTTTTAAATTTGTATAACCTTCACGTACTGAGGTAACATTTGATAATACACATTAAAACTATATGCATTCTCATGCTGTGGGAGGTCTTAAATATTTCTTTCATGAGATGGAGGGATACTCACAGAAGCAACAATAGCATTATGTGAATTAGGAAGGCCATCACCCCCAGGAAATGAACATCTAACAGCCATCCAAACATAGCATTTGAAAAGCAACTGCCATACTTATGATTATAATTTTACAGTGTAACTGCACCATGATCAACTACGATCTACTCAAAGAAACCTGTACAATAAGCCAGAATTAGACCTCTAATGGTTACCTTATTGTCTCTGACTTATCTCAGACATTATTAGGAACTTTTATTCTGCATTAACTGGAAGCCTTAAGGGGCTGTCATCTTTTAACAGTTACCCTGACTCTCTAATTGTCCTTTTAATGTTTGTCAGTTGTCAATAATAGAAAACTTTACAGCCTTTCAGTTTGTATCCTGTTTGTTTCAAGGGGACTCATCTGAATCTGTCAGACAATCATCTAAAAAAAATTAGTTTTAGCATAGTATGTCCAGTCCGAACAAGCGTACTTTTGATTCACTTTTTTCTCTCTCTCTGGTCGCTTTACATCAGTTGTTTCCAAATCAGAGTCATACATGTCTACTTGTTCTTGTTCTTCTATCTCACTATCTTTCCTGATTGTCTCTGGTCTTGTCTTATGTCTCAACTGTCTTTTTCTAAGAATAATTGTCTTTAGCCACCTTTTCCTTGATGTGTATGAGAGTCTTAATTTAGATGTAACTTGTTCACTTCTACAGTAGAGTATTTTTTTCAGTTTCAAACTCTGTCTCTCTGATAGGTTGTTGTGGCAGATCGGTTCCACAAATGTTTACTGCCTCCGCAAGTGTGTAATCTAAGACCTGTTGCTGGTGTCAGAGAAGCTGCTCGGTTTGTAACCTTCACACCAGTCGCTGATTTAGAAGGTTGTTCATTCAATGGAGATGGTGGGTTTCAAGTCTGGTCTTCCTCCTCCTCTTCTGAAACTTCAAACACCTTGAATCGTGGGCGACTAGGAGAGTTGGCAGATGTCGACTGTACTTCTTCCCCTTTGTACCTTGCCCTCTTGGTATGGGAGGCATGTATCCAGTTCGGAAGACCAGCACACTTGACAGCCATGTTCATAACCAGAATCAGCTGGGGCCCACACCACCTATCTTCCAGGTAGGATTTTCAGCCATGTTACTTTATATGGACCCACTCACCAGGGTTCATACCATGCCATGGGGAGTCTCATAGTGCTGGAGAAGCTAGATCAACCTGATGAGAGAATAAATGCACCACATCAGACAACCCTTTGTGGTGCTCAAGAAGCATGTCATCTTTGATGTTCAACAGGACCTCTGCTGGTACAGAAGGTATAGACATAGCTATTCCCATCAATATTTCATGTGGAGAACATCCAGTTCATTTGTATGGGGTATTATGGATACTCATGAGCACTAAAGGAAGAACATCAGGCAGGCCATTTAAGTGATGTAGCAGTACAAGCTTTTGCTAACCTAGCTTTCTACGGTCTAAAGCTACAGTGAAATCTTTGGTCAATCCCTAAAGCTGTACATATTAACTGCATATTCTCACTTTTAAAATGTGTTCCTTGATAAGATTCAAGATGAGCTGGCATGGCGAAATACATTATTAACCCACACAACAGTAGTTTAGCAAGTGTTAGACTGTCACATCTTCGGGTGGGATATGCTTCAACCTATCCTGAGAATAAACAGACAATGACAAGGATATATCTCAGCTGATAACATCGAGGTGTCTCCAGGAAATCTATTTGGAGGTGAATAAATGGACCATCAGATTTTCCAATGTGATCCATTTTTTTATTTTATAATCAACTTTATTGTGTTTCGCACGAGGACACACATATGATGAATGCCACCTCTGGCCACAATCACAAGCACAGTAAGTAAGTCTCACAGTAAATCTGGTGTCATAAAAGTAAAGTTATCAAAGCACATGTGGAAACACACCAAAACAGTTTTACAAAAAAGTGCCAAGCCCAAAATGGCCCCACCATTTGCTCCAGATCTTAGATTGTGTTTTTGGGCAATCCCCAGGCTTCAAATAACCTCCTCTCCGGTACACACACCAGTCTACACCCCGGCACCATTGAGACAATGAGGGTGGAGTAGGTGATTTGCATCCATAGGCTATGTCCAGTTTTGCAATATTGGTAGCCACTCCAACCATTGCTCGGTCAGCCCTCGTGCTCCCATCCCTACAAAGATCCCCAGGAGAATGATTTTCAGTAACAGCTCCACTTCTCAAACCAGCCTCTCTGATGGTGTATGAATAACTTCATCTCAGTAACTGACAATGAGGGGACATGGCCACACCATATGGCAGAAATCTGCTGGGGCATGAGGACACCTGAAACATCTGCTGCCAGGTAGATAGTATATTTGCACGAGCCGCAACCTAGATGAGATTGTGATGGTGCTGGATGTCATCCTGGCATCCCACTGGTCTTCTTCCTTAAAGGTCCCACCCTCTCTTCCCAATGGGCTCGTAGCAGTGCAAATGTGTCTGCGGCATTAGAAGTTAAGAAACAGTAGATTTGGAAGATTCCCCCTTTTGACAGGGCATCCATCCAGAGTTTAGCTTCCAGGGCACTATTTTGGGGAGTTCCGTGCCTTGGGAGACTTGTACCTTTGATGAATGTCACACCTGAAGGTATTTGGGAATGCGTGGGTAATAGAACAAAGGTCAATTGGAGTACCTATGGAGTGTATATAGGTACCGGACGAGAAGTCCCCCAGAAAGGAGATGCCTATATTTTCCCATTGGTTCAATCCCTCCAGGTATGCTGTCTCATGCAGCCAGGTCCCTAATGGGGTATGATTTGTTTGTTTGGAGTCCTAACCTGTGTAACGATGTGCTGCATGCCAGCAGAGAAGAACTACTCTAGTCTCCTCTGGGAGTATCTAAGGAATAGGGGTGCAATAGAGCATCCCAAGCACAGCATCAAAACTCATTGAGGTCAGCTCCACTCTGTAAGCCAAGTCTGACCAGCCCTCATTGAAACAATTATTGATAACCAGGTTTGAGACACCAAATAGTACAATTAAAGGTTAGTCATACCTAAACCCCAGTCATTCGGAGCTTGTTGACATTTAGGTAGGGCTATTCATCATCTTAAAGAGTGCTATCCTTCCCATTATGTTAAGTGGGAGGGCCTCCCATCTCTTCACATCTGCTTTCAACCTCCAGAGCAGCAGAGTATAATTAAGGTTCCAAGAAGGAGCACAATATAGTTTCACAAGTGAAGAAAGCTCCAACATTGCATGGGAATGGACTTCTCCCACTCGTCACGTACCAGAGATAGATGGAGCGGGACCAATGCTGACTTATTATGGTTAACCCATAGGCTGGAGGCCTCTTCATGGAGCTGAAGAATACAAAGGCAGCAAAGACCCATCTTTGATGTGATTGACTGAAATAGGAGGTTGTCATCCCCGTATAAAGTGATAAGGTCATTGTAGCCTGTATCCCACCTCCAGCGCCAAACCTGTGTATCACAGTGGATACACCTCACCAGTAGCTCGATAGCAAGGGCAAAGAGGAGGGGGGAGGGGCAGCCTTGTCTCGTACCCCTACAAATAGGGATCAGGTCCGAGATTACTCCATTAATTTGTATCTTCCAAAGGACCTGAAACAGGAAAAGCCAGTCCTTCATGTCAAATGTTTTTTCAAAATCAATGAGCAATAGGGCAACGGGTGGTGTCAGTAGATATCATCACGCTAATGCAGCCTGAGGCAATGCCTTGTGCCTCTAGCCGACATAAAGCCACACTGGTCAGGGCGAATAAGGGTGATCAGAACTGTTTTCAACCG
This sequence comes from Lissotriton helveticus, assembly GCF_964261635.1. Classification (NCBI taxonomy): domain Eukaryota; kingdom Metazoa; phylum Chordata; class Amphibia; order Caudata; family Salamandridae; genus Lissotriton; species Lissotriton helveticus. The sequence goes on along the minus strand of NC_136072.1, from coordinate 404,763,076 downwards.
AGTGGTTACTCTCTTGGCAAATAGCTTAGTTTCCCCATTAATCAGAGAGATGGGCCGATAGTTTGCACAGTCGCTGGGCGGAGGATTCAACTTTAGAATGACCAGGATAGTGGACATATCAAGTTCCTGTGGGAAGTGTCCTATTTTAGCGGCTTCTTTGTAAAGTGTGAGCAAATACGGAGAAAGAATATCTTTGTAAGCACCATAAAACTCTGTGGGGTAGCCATTGGGCCGGGTGTTTTTCCCGCTGGCAGATCAGAGATGGCAGAAGCTATCTCCTTAACTGTGATTGGCTGGTATAATTTGTGTCATTGAGCCTGTGTAACCTTGGGTAGAGGAATATGGTCCAGCAGTGGGAAGGAGTGTTCGATGTCTGGTCTCTGGAACGCAGCATACAACTCTCAGTAGTAATCTGCAAATGCTTCGACTATGGCAGCTTTAGTGCAAAGGGGTGCGCCCTCAATGTCTAGCACCTCAGGGATCACATAGGAGGCCAGGGTTCTTGTGGCCAGCTGGTAGAACAGCTGGCTGTTTTTGTCTCCCCATTCATACATCCTCGCCCTGGAAACGTGCCAGACCTGGTGCGCCTCCTCCTGTGATATTAGCTGATTCTCGTTGTGGGCAACTGCAAGTTAGCGTGAAATCTCACCTTGGGGGTTCAGCTGTAAGTTGGGTCTCTAAGCGCAGGGCTTGAGCATTCAATTGACCCATGCACTCAAGCTTATCTTTTACTTTTGACCAGATAATACTTTTGTCCTACTCCTTAATGGTAGTATGCATGCTGCCCGCAAGGTGCAGGCGAACACCATTGTTTCTTGATTGTTCTGGAAGTATGCCATCAACCATGCAGAGAGTGAGTGAGAGCTTTCATCTTTAAGATGCCATTCATTGAGGCACCACATAAGTTGTTGATAGAGGGCCCTAGAACCGAGACAGAGCAGCACTGGAGAGTGGTCAGAAATCCCTCTGGGAAAATCTGTATTTACGAAATGTGTAAGCAGGCAGTGGCTGGCATGAGTATAAGATCTACGCATGCATGAGAGTGACAGGCTGCTGAAGTGTGTGTATGCTGCCTCTGTCTGGGATGCCGTAGCCTCCATATGCCGAACAGACCAAGGGAGTCTACCCAGCTGGCTAGCTGGTGGGCCCTCATATATCTGTGTTTGGAGGGAATACATGTGGAGTTAGCATGAAGATCCAGGGTGGCACTGAAGTCCCCTCCCACCACTTTGGTACCACTTTGGAAAGCCATGATGAGATTTGTTAGGGTCTGAAGAAAGGGCTCACCGGCTGGAGAAAAGGCGTAGATGCACAAAGGATTGAGGCCTTGCCCTTCCACTCTGCCCTCAAGGGCAAGATATCGGCCATGAGCATCAGGGAGGACTCGAGTAATAACCATGGGGAAGGAGGCTGAAGAAGAATTGCCACCACTCGGCGTGAAAAGCTCTGTCATACCCATGATGGAGCACAAAGGGACAATGGGTATCTAGCAAGTGTTCCTCTTGAAGCATCAGGAGCGTGGCCACAGAGAAGACGCGGTGAGCATAGTACAAGACAATGGACTGTTTAATAGATTTAGCAGGCCAGTTAACATTCCTGGACTGGACAAAACGCTGTTAGGGCTGGAATGATAGATTGAGCAAAGATTGTAGGTTGAGCACCTCAAGTGTATTGCTGGTGACAGGGCACATAGCATTTGTGACTGCGTGTGCTGATGTGGATAAACCACTGTGACTGTTAGTATGGCATGGTGGCAATCATAAAACCATATATACAAACAAAGACGATCGCAGTGAATTGAAATTAACCTCTCCAACAACCCCTCACCCCATACTTCTACCCCGGAAGCATCTGTCACCGGTTCAACTGTAACATAACCCCTAATAATTATGCCATTGAGATGTTAAGTGGTAGACTCCCTCCTGGAAGTATTTCAGACTAATGATCGTACAATGTAAAGTTAACCTCAGTGTTAGTCCAAGGTGGTCTTCCCGACACGCTAATTAGCCGAGTGGCTCCCGACAGGACCGCAGTGTTTTAGCGAACATCTGCACCGGTCAGTCTGTAGGAGAGAGTGAGTCCTCAGAGGCCACAGCATGCATTATGGATTTTAGAGATGTGAGGCTTGCTTGTGATACCTGGAGCAGAGTCTTTGACTGCAGCCCAGAAGTATCTGAACCCTACTCGGGCAATCTGGTTGCACCTTGTCCACAACTTTTCTGAGAGAGGGTCCACATCCTCCATTTCGTAAGTTCACTTACTAGTTTTCTCTGAGGGGGTGCTTTCCCAGAGGTCGAGGGAGATTGATTCAGCTGATGTATCTGTCTTTCTTTGGTGACAGCCTCTGTGGTATCGAAAAATACAGTTTTGCAATCAAAAATCACTTTCAAATGCGCAGGATAAAAATCCATTCAGGATAGATTAATGGCTTTCAATCTTTGTAGGACATCCTCTTAGCCTGCACTGCTCTAGTGTAATCCACCAACACCATTATTTTAGAGTTCTCATAATGTAGGTCTTTGAGTTGTCGGGTCTTGCGAAGGATGGAGTCTCTACTGCAGACCTGTAGAATGCAGGCAATCATGGCTCTATGTGGGGCTCTGGGAGCTGGTTTGGCTGTCAACACTCTGTGTGCCCGTTCCAATACAAACCAAGTTAAAATCTTGCCCATTCAGGATCTGAGTTATGTTTCCAAGAACTCTGCAGGATTCGGTATCTCTGAACCTTCCAGGAAGCCAACCAATCTTAGGTTGTTGCGCGGGGACTATTTTTCGGCACTTCAGCTCAATCCTGCAATTCCTCATTTTGGGATTTAAGACCAGAGACCTTCATTTTCAAGTTGGAGACATTGCCTTCCACCGTTGATAGTCAGTTTGCAGCTTCAGAAATATGGCCAACGACAGGTCTTAGTGCAGCAACGCCATATCAATATGAACCTCAGCAATCTTGTTTCCAATTGTGGCCTGCGACATTTGGATAGCTTGTAGAATCATGGAAAGGTCCCCAGTGTCTGGAAGTGAGCAGGTCCCTGAGGATTCCCACGAAGCTGTGGTACCTCCCACTGGACCAGTGGTGAACCTATTGATGCCTATTTTGGAGGAGTGGTTTTGAAGGGTGTTGTCTTTCCCAATGACTGTGGCAGTGGTGATAGCAGATAAGTCACACTGTGTGGTGTCCAGCCCGCTTACCCCATTGGGTTAAGGAAGCGCGAGCAGCCAGGGCACCAGTGCAACCTGTAGGGGTTCTGACGGTCTTGTATGCTTGGTCAGATGGATGAAGAAAAGTCTGTTGCCACACTCGGCTCCAGCCCAGACTGGCCACCTATTTGTCTCTCCGAGCTTGCTTGGGGATTCACATACCAAGATGCAAGTCACAAGAATGGGGGGTAGGGAATATCCTTTGCCTCCACCCGCACCTCCAGTTCTCCTCTTGGGCACCAGTCATTCAATGCTTTTTTTCATCCATTTCCCACTTCAGGGCATTTTAGCCAGAGTACAGTAGTTAGATGGAGGAAGGGGGAGAGAAGTGGAGGAAAAGAGGGGAGACAACACAGTCTTTTTTTCTGGATCCGGGGGCTGCAGTTAGTCCCACACCCCCTAAGTCAAGGGGAGCAAAAATCTGCTAGTCTTCACCCCCAAATCACCTGTCCTGTTTTGGTGCATCCTCACAAGTGCCAGGAGAAGAGAGTAGGAAAGTTGTGAGTGCCATACAGGTGTGTCGCTGGCCTCGGCCATGCTGCCCAGTCCCGCCAGGCTTTGGAGTCCACCCTGCATAATTGTTGCTACATAAAGTCCCCTGTCAGTCTCAAGGGTGCAGCCGTCGGACAATCACAAGTGCCAAGAGAAGATAGCTGAGGCATTGATGGTACCGTATAGGTGTCCCAGCGACTCAGCTTGCATCGTTGTCATGGAGGAGAGCCTCCCACTGGTCTTAGGGGTACAGCCACCAGGCAGCGGGCCCTGCGTCTCAGTCCAGAGTTGCCCCAGGACCAGGGCCATTGGCCCAGCAGTGAAGGAAGGTCCTGGCTAGAAGGGCCCAGAGCAGCTCTGAAATTCCAAGAGGGCCGTTATCTTGAGTGCGCCCTACAACTTCTCCTGGAGCAGCTCCATGATGTGGGGCCATTCTCTGGGAAGCCACAGCTCCTACCGGCCTCAAGCAGGGACCCCCCACTCCCACCAACCTCCGACAGCAGGGAGTTGCTTAGAAAGTGCTTAATGTTGGCAGTCTGCAGCAGCAGATGACGGAGGTGGCCCGGAGCACTCTTAGAGTGTGACCATCATCTTGACGCCTGAAGACACACCCCTGTGAACCATTGTTACTGCTTTGCTCTTGCCCACATTTTGCTTTTAACAGATCATACAATAATCCTCTGACATCATTCTGAACCGAAGATTATGCCAATAGGAACAGAAAGTAAAAACATTTCCTCTTCCCACATGAGTCTGACCATGCGTATGTAACACCATAACTGATAAAAGAGAGTCTGGTGCACAGGCTTTACTTCACTGGATAGCCAAATATCACTAGCATCTTTTATACATCCTATTCTTTCCCTTTTGGCCTATTCTATTTCTGGGGCAGCATGCTGTATTTCTCTTAGTTCATTAATAGTGTGTATAGTATTTATACTTCTATATTACATGGTTCATTTAAGTGAAAGGTACTGGTATCAAAAGCACAGCATTGCCACTTGTGACAAAGTGACAAAGCGCCCTGATTCTTTTAGATCTATCAGCAGCGTTCAACACGGTTAGCCATAAACAACTGTTGGCCCGTATCACGAACTTGGGCATACACGGTTTGGCACACCAGTGGTTGGAATCTTTCCTGTCAAACCGGTCCCAAAGGATTCAGTTGGGGGCGCAAGTATCGGAAAAGAGCTTTCTCACTTGCGGCGTCCCCATGGCTCTGCACTATCCCCACTTCTCTTCAATATATATCAACAGTCCTTGGTGGCGGCCTTAGCCCATTTGGACTGACAAATCTTAAACTATGTGGATGACACCCAACTCATTCTCCGGATCGACAATTCCACACATACTCAAGAGTTGGCGCAAAACATTCTCAGGTTCATAGTAAACTGGATGACAACTAATTCATTAAAAATTAATCCAGATAAAACAAAAGTCTTGGTCATCCCTACAAAAAATTATCTTTTCTGGCCCCAAGAGCTGGGAGATACGCCCACTCCAGTACCCGCTGTAAAAAGTCTGGGCTTAAAAATAGACTCTGAGCTCTCCATGGCCAACCAAGCTAACTCAGTGGTTAGTACCTGTATAGGCCTCATGCGAAAGCTGTGGAAATTGGTTCCTATCCTTCCTAGGACATTATTGCAGACGTTCGTGTCAGCTACAATTGTCTCCAGACTAGACTATGGGAATGCCCTATATATCGACCTCCCCCAGAAACTAATTCACAAGCTGTAAGTGATACTGAACGATGCAGCCAGGCTGATATTCAGGCTCCCCAGAAGCTCTCACGCCACCCCTCTTCTGAAAAGTTGCACTGGCTCCCCATTAAGCAGCGAATGAAGTTTAAGAGGGTCTGCATTGCCCATAAGGCAATTTATGGAAAGGCCCCTGCCTGCATTAAAGATCGCCTTGAGAACTATGTTCCGAACTGTACATTGCGGTGATCACAGGCCTGTCGCCTAACCACTCCACACTGCAATACTGTAACCAAAGGGGCAGAGCATTCTCGGTTCTACTCCCTCAACTTTGGAACCAGCTGCCTGACGACCTTCGGAGAGAACCTGCACTCCTCCCCTTCAGGAAACATCTCAAAACTCTCCTATTGAGGGAGGCTTTAGGTATTGTTTAAACAACCCCTCCCTGTAAAGCTGTTATGTTCCACCACAGGCCTCGGGCCTCTCTCTCAAAAGCGCTTTGAGTCCTGCCGGTGATTTTCCGCTATACAAAAATGAATTAACATAACATAACATATGCACTCTTGTGTGCGGCACATTTCACAACAGCAATCTACTTTGGCAATTGCAAAGCATTTAATACATTTGAAACACATGGTCCATTTTTTAAAGGACTGTCAGCAGAAGTTTAGTCTCAGTGTAAATGGTGACTCGTGAACCTTCTGTGGTACAGCAAGCTCTGGTAAGGTCAATTTACTCAGCTTCCTGTGCAGAGATTACTTAGCACAAGTAGGATGCTTCCACAACTCCACTTAAAGTACATATAAGCAGCTCTTAGGATACCACGCCTATCTCTTAGACATGATCCATCAACAAAAATGCTATGGGAAAGATTTGTTAGGAGAACATCTAGAATATCTGGTCTTACTTTAGTGCATAACTCAGTTAAATTGTGTGTTACATCCTTGGATGGAAACATGCTCAGCTGCCAATAATTCTCTTATAGTGGGCAGGACAACTATTTTTCATATGCTGCATTATAGAGCAAGTCCATGGAATTCTCAATCGAATGAGGTACCATAACAATCAATGGATAACCCATCACAAACCCTTCTGTTTGCTGTATGCTAAGGCTAACTACTACAATAGCTTTGAGATAACCAGGCAAAGCTGCAACCACCGGATCAAGTGTTGCTGAAAAACAGCCAATGGGAACGTATGGTATTACCATGGGCTTGTGTTAGTACAGACAATGCGCTCCCATCTCTTTCAGGACAAAAGACCAAAAAATGTTTTGTACGGTCTGGCATTCCAAGAGCAGGTGCACTGTTGTAATGGTATGCATTGTAAAAGTATCTGCGTTGTAAAAACATGCGTTGTAAATGTATGCGTTGTAATAGTTTTTGCGTTGTAAAAGTTTCGTTGTAATGGTAGTGCGTTGTAAAAGTTGCGTTGTAAACGTTACATACCGGCCCTTAGGTATGTGACTTCCTCCTGACAGTACTGTAACTTCTCAGGTGAAACCTTATCTCCATTCTCAGCTAAGTGAGAGGGTAATGCAATGGTATCTTGAAGGAAAGTGTCCCTTTTTGCATGGTGTCCCCCCACTTTTTGTCTAATGTTGAAGTACTTTGACTGATTGTGCCCTGGGTTCCTGCCAACCAGGTACCTAAGGTGTGAGAGGCTGGCCTGGTATATGCTGTCCACTATTGTAAGTGGACACCATTCACCAGTCCAGACAACCCTTATGGTGATTTAAGAGGTCTTAGACAACATTAGAAAGCTATCCAAGTGGTAACTCTGGAGAGCAACCTTCAGGCTTAGTCTTGAAGGAGTGTAAAGCAGCTTGTTTTACCAGAATGCAATCTTAAAGTATAGATTAAATGAAAAGAACCACACCAAGTATTTATAAAAATATGTATTTATTACATAATACTCTCTAGTATGTTCCAATATCTCCAACAAGGAGATAAGCTCAATGCACACAGTACTTTAGCAAAGGAACACAGTAAATTGCATGAAATACATAATGGGCCACAGGGGGAGGCCAAACTATATATCAGTCAGGACGATGTTGAGAGGACATAGAATTGCTGGGGACTTACAGAACCACCCAAGGTAAGTAGATAGGTACCCCACGGAGAGCGTGTGCAGTGTGTGAACCCGACAAGGTGCTCTGTGCAAGTCTATGTGCAAGTCGCTGTTGGATATTTAAGGATTAGGGACCCTTCCCAGTAGCCCCTGAAGAAACCTAGCGGAAGACAGAAGTTCGAAGAGCCACCGCACTTGTGGATACCGAGATACCCAAGTTACCTATCCCATGGAAGTTGGGTGCATAGGTGTGAAGTGGCATCGGAATCCACAGTCGAACTCAATAGAGGACTTCAGGAAAGGGCCACTGCTGGAAGAGGAGAATGTGTCCATAGGAATTCAAGCATGGATTCTTGGAGAGGAGTACCTGAAAGCAGAGGGGACAGAGTCTATGTCACTTAGGGGTGACCAGGAGACTTGGAAGACAAATGCCCTCCGATGTCGGGTGCATCTGGGCAGATGTCGATGAACTTGACTCTGTAGCTGAGAGGGCCAGGCGAAGCTGAGGAAGACCAGGACCCAGATTTGAGCTGCAGCACGAAATATGTTGAGTGCTGAGGGGCCGGTGTCTGGCGGGAGCACCAACAATCCTTGGCAAATGCAACCCATGCAGAACGTTGAGAAGGTGCCAAGTTGGGACCAGCAAGGGCCAAGGGTCTCACCACAAGCAGGGGAGTCAGGGCAGGCCCCAAGTAATTGGGGGAGACCAAAAGTAAAAAGTGTGATGCTCAAGTGGAACCACAGGACAGAGGCACTGGAGCTGCAAGAGGACCTCAAGCAGCTCACCAAAAAATGCAGGCCACAATGCACACAATGCAGTGTGGCTGAATATTCTGGTCACTGGAGGTGCTCAAGGTTGGGGCTACTTGGAGCCTGAAGATCTTCTTGAAAAGTAGCCAACACGCCTTTGCAACTGCAAGCTGGATGCTTTGCACAGTGGTTTGGTTATGCTACCCCCACGAGGGATACTGGTGAGAGGGCAGGGCAGGCTTTGAGAGCTGTGGAAAACCACCACCTGTGTTGCAGAGCCCACGAAGTCTGGGGGAGCTCAGGATCTACTGTAAGGTCGACTTAGTTGCGGTGCCTGCAATTGCAGGGGTGTGATTCCTTCACTCCAAGGGAGATTACTTCAGGTGTCTTTGATACTTCACAGGCCTTGAAAGGTTCCTGTATGATGCACAGGCACAGACAATACAGCAGACTGGAAGGGAGATTAAGTCAGGCCCAAATAAAGTCCAGTGAAGTCCAAAGTGGTTAGACGGTAGAAGTGCAATGGTGTCTATTTTGAATCTAATCCCACAGTGAATCTAAAGATCTACACCCAGGTAAGCCCTTATGTATCCTTGGGAGAGGGTTGGGAAGATTTAGGGAACCCTCCAAGGGGAGGGTCTAGACAGGGGGGAGGTTACTCCCATGTCCTTTGTCCAGTTTCATGCCAGAGTATGAGCTAATGGCTCCCAGGACTGGTTGAACTGGACTATGAACTGGAACCCCAAATGTGCCCCTCATGCAGATTTTCTGTCGCTGGCAAGCACACTCACCCAGCCCTAATACAATAAATTTTGCCTGCGAGGTGGTCATACCTCCGTGTGACAGAATGCCTATTGTTCTACCTTTCTCTGCTCAAGCTTGGCTCAGCACCAGGAGAGCAGAAATGTGTCTCTGGTCGGAAGCAACCATTTTGTGCTGTCCATGACTAGAAGGCTGGTACCAGGAACACTGAGAGCCTAACAGAGGGCTCTTCCAGTGCTTGGAACCATACCTCCAACACTGTTTATGGTGTGGGGTATGATTCCAACATGTTTGATACCAAACATGATAGGATTTGTTGCAGCCGTTTTTGAGATGGTCATCATGTAATTACATGGTGACCCTCTGTATAGTATATGGCTGCTTCACTGCAAACCCTGGAGAATGGACTCCGTAGCCTGCTGGAATGTCCTGCTCCTGCCGGGGCACCCTCTCAGTTAGAACCAAGCACACTGCCTTCAGAATTGAAAAGGCCTGCTAATGGGTGACTTATAGGTATTAAGTACAGAGACCCTTAGATATGGTAAACCTATATCTTTAGTAAGTGGTACATGCACCAACTTACACAAACTGCGATAGCAGGCCTGTAGTTCCATTTTGCATGGTCCCTCATGGGTGGCATAATGCATGCTTCAGTCCATAGGAGACCTCTGGGGTACCTATGCACTGGGTACGTTAGTACCACGTACTAGGGAATGATAAGGGTACCCCAATATAGAATCTGGAGTGTACCTAAGTACTCAACAAAACAATTTAGGAACAAAGCAGTTAGACTGGGGTCCTGATTAGCAAGATCCCAGTCAGACTAGTCATAATACAGCTTAGCACCAGGACAAACTGGGGTGTCGTCGTATCCCACCCTGGGCGTGGTTTATCTTCACTTCGGTCCCCCTGATATATACACCTTCAGTCCTGTGTGGGTCAGGAGAGTAAATTACTTTTTATTGAATTGAAAGAAAATAAAAGACATAAGCGTGAATAAGGGCTGAGTTGTAAAGTCTTCAAAATAAAGGATTGTCTCTAAGCATTTATAGGTCCGGAGGGGTTCTTTCTATTCCGTTCGGTGGTCTTGTTTATGAGGTGCTCCAGGACTGTTCCTTTTCTGAATACCGAGGTCCGTCTCCTCCAGCTGGGGAAGAAAAAAAAGAAAAGAACAAAACAATAATGTCAGGTCTCTCTCCTGTTCTGTAATGCAGGTGGGGTTAGTGCCACCAGCACCTAAACCCTAAGTTGTGCAGTGCCTAAGTGGGGGGGGGGGTTGGTGTTTCAGTGCGCCGTGCCCTGTATACCCACCCACCAACCCCAAAACAAAGAGGAGCCTGGAACTTGCCGGAGCCCACGACCCTTCGGGGTCGTGGGAAGGGGAGTCACAGCCTCCACTTCCCCTGTAGGAGTACCGGACTCGAGGGTGCTGCTCCTAGAGCGGTTTTCCTTGTCGTTCTTCGGTTCCGGTCTGGGCTAGTCCCGCTGTCGTGGTGCTTCCTCTGCCTTCGTCTTCTCCTGTTCCGGCTTTCCTTCTCCGTCTTCTCTCTGTGTCTTCTCCTCCTTCACCTCCTTGCACACCTCCCGTAACGCGAAGACAGCGTTTTTAGCCCCTCCTCCGGAGCTCTCTGCTTCCGTCCTGTGGGATCCGACATAGGCGTCTGGACGGCTCACTCCATTTCCTCTGTGGAGCGTCTTGTCTGCCATTTTAAGGGAGTCCGGGGAGCTTGTCCGTGATGGGAACTCATCAGCTCATTGCCTTCCATCCAGGAATGGACCTGTGGGCCATTCAGTTACGGGATATCTGGAAAGGAAGTCCACGCTCGCCTGGTGTTTTCCGGGGACATGCAAGGTACAAAAAGAAAAAGGTTGTAATGCAAGAAACCACCTAAGTACTTTTGGGTTTGACTCTTTATGCATAGAGAACCAGGTCAAGGGGGCATGGTCGGACAGAAGAAGGAATCTTTTACCAAGGAGGTAATATTGTATGGCTTCCATTGCCCATTTCATGGCCAAGCATTCCTTTTCTATTGTAGCGTATCAGGTCTCCCTAGGGAACAACTTTCTACTGAGGAAAAGGGTAGGGCATAGTTCACCTTTGTCGTCTGGTTGGAATGGCACAGCCCTAAGTCCCCTCCCTGAAGCATCGGTTTGAAGAACAAATGTGTTGGTATAATCAGGGCAGGTAAGGACCGGAGCATTACATAACATTGTTTTTAGGAGGGTTAAACTGTGTTCCTGAGGCTGGGACCATTGGAAGGGTTTCCCTGCTGAGGTTTTAGCCAAGAGGTCAGTAAGGGGGAGGCTATATCTGAAAAACAGGGAATAATTCTCCTATAATAACCTAACAATCCTAAGAAGGAACGGACATCTTTCCTATTGGTTGGACGGGGAATATGGGTGATGGCCTCGAGTTTGTTCATCGGGGGCCTGATCTCTCCAGGCTGAATATCATAACTAAGATACTCAATGTGCTCAGTTCCAAACGTTGTTTTTTTGGGATTAACAGTGAGACCAGCTCTTCTCAGGGTTCTTAGGACTGCCTTCACATGAAGAAGGTGGGTTTCCCAATCAGGGCTATGGATGACAATGTCATCCAGATAGGCCACAGCATAGGCATGGTGTTCTTTTAAGAGAACGTCCATTAATCTTTGAAAGGTGGCTGGTGCGCCGTGAAGGCAGAAAGGGAAGAACCTTAAATTGATAAAGGCCCGAGGGGGTTGAGAAGGCTGTTTTTTCTTTGTCTTCTTTGGCAAGAGGTATTTGCCAATATCGCTTTGTGAGATCGATTGTAGACATAATTTTTGCTTCTCCCAGTCGCTCGATTAATTCATCGACACAGGGCATAGGGTAGGCATCGAATTTAGATCTAGCTTTTAATTTGCGAAAGTCAATGCAAAAACGCATGCTCCTGTCAGGTTTGGGAACGAGAACAACTGGGGAGGACCAGGGGTTATATGAGGGCTCGATGGTGTCCGCCTTTAACATGTCTTTTACCTCTTGGTCCGCTGCTTGCCTTCGTGTAGCCAGTATGTGATATGGCTTCAGTTTAATTGGTTCAGCCCCCTCAGTGTCTATTTTATGTTCTACAAGGGAGGTCCTTCCTGGTTTTCCTGATAAGACATCAGTGAACTCGCTTCATAAAGCCTGCATCTGCTGTCTCTGGGTGAGGGAGAGTTGGTCCCCTGGGTGTACAGGGTCGTTTCCCATACCAGATAAAGGTGTAAAGGGAATATCCAGGGGTTGTGTGAGGGTGACATGTAGTATGGACGTGTCCACGTTTGGAGATGTTGGTCTGGGTTCCTCCCATGCCTTCAAGAGATTTATGTGATTTGGCCTATTTGGGTCTTATGGGGAACAGCCACATGGTAGGAAACAGGGGTATCCTTTTCTAGTATTTTGTAAGGACCCTGCCAGGTCGCTAACAATTTCTTATCAGTGTTGGGAAGAAGGATCAATACTGAGTCGCCGGACTTAAATTCTCTTAATTTTGTGCCTTATCATAATACCTTTTTTTGTGTAGCCTGTGCTCTTTCCATATTTGTATGTACTTCCTCCCAGAGAGACGCTAGTGTATCACGTAGACCTTGGCTATACTGTAAAAGGGGTTTACTGTTATTCTCCTCCTCGTCCCATTGTTCTTTTGCCATGTCCAGAAGGGTATGGGGCTATCTCCCGAATAACAGTTGGAACGGGGAAAATCCCGTTGATTTCTGGGCATGGGTGCGGATAGTTAATAACACCATGGGCAACTATTTATCCCAGTCCCTGCCTGCTTTATCAACTGTTTTTATCAACAAGGTCTTTATTGTCTTATTATACCGCTCAACCAAACCATCGGTTTGTGGGTGGTACACCGCGGTTCATATTTGTTTAATACCTAAGATCTTACATATATGCTTCATCAGGCGGGAGACAAACGGGGTTCCTTGATCCGAAAGCAATTCGTTGGGGACGCCTACCCGGGGAAAAAAAGAGACCATTGCCTGAGCTATAGCCGTAGTGGTCATACTAGTCAGGGGAATTGCCTCGGGATATCGTGTTGCATAGTCAACTAGTACAAGTAAATACTGATGACCTCGGGAGGAGGGCAGGAGGGGTCCTACTAGGTCCATCCCTAGTCTTTGGAAGGGCACATCTATGATTAGAAGTGGGTGCAATGGAGCCCGGGGAAGGACAGGTTAGTTGACTAACTGGCATCTCTGCAAGGAGGCAGAATATCTAGCCACCTCCCGTCGTGACCCCAGGCCAATAGAATTTATTCAATAGATATTGCAGTGTATGCTCTTTCCCATAGTATCCCCCTCCAACTCGGTTGTGGGCTAAGTCTAACACCTGTTCTCTGAATGGTTTTGGGATCAACAATTATTTCCTCTGGTACCCTATATATAAACTCTTTTTCACACAGAACAATGGGCCTACCTTGTCGGGCGATCCTCTTGGATTTGTTACCAGGCATTTTTCAGATTGCTGTTGTCGCGTTGTGCGGCCCAAAAGTTCTGGCCAGGGGATTGGGGGGCTTCTGTGGAGAAAAGAAGAAAAGATGGCTGAATGCTGGGGGTATTTAGATATACCTTCCGTTCCTTCCTTTTCTCTTTATGTGTTTTGGAGGTTTTGGGTGTGGGTTCTTCTATGTACTCCTGGGAAAATGGGGCCTGATCTAACATCCTACCACGGAGGACTGAAATATGAGGGTGGAGAGATATTCCCGGAACTTTGGAAGATCTGTGCCTAAAAGGACAGACTCAGGTAGGCAGGACACGATGACCCCCACTTTCCTTAGTTGAGATTCTCCGAAAATTTCAAGTAGTATCTCCATGAGAGGGTACATTCTTTTTTCTCCAAGCACACAGGTGACCTGGACAGACTCTTTTCTAAAAATCTGGGACTCAGGGACAAGGTTCTGACTAACAACGGTATGGTGACACCCTGTGTCGATCTGGGCTACCACCGGTTTACCGTTTACACAAATAGTTTTTTTGAATATTGAGGGACTCTCCCCAGAAACCAATATGCCCCCTTGTATATCCGACTTTCATGGGTTCTTAGGGTGGTTTGCGTGCTGTACACTGTCTGGCTCTCTGCCCCCATTCGGCACAGTGAAAGCACTGTGGTCCCTGTAGCACTGGAACACTTTGGGTTGGTAGGATCATAGGTCTTATAGATGATTGAGCCTTGGTCTCCGGTATTCTAACAGGAGGTCTGGGATTGGTTACAGAGTGTCGTTGAGAATGCACCTTAAAATCGGGATTTCTATGGAAGGCGCATGCCAAATCTACTGCTACGGGGATCGTTAGGTGGGGATGTTGCTTGACCCAAGACCGTGTAGAAAGGGGAAGAGCTTCCAGATACTGCTCTAGATAGATTTGTTCTGTCACATCATCCGTAGTGGAAGAGGCTGGGCATAACCATCGATTTCCTAGGTCTCTTATCCTGTAATATAAGGCTCTGGGATCATACCCGGTGGACCACTTTTCTTTGCGAAATTTGCTGCAATAGTATTCGCAATCACAGCCCAGTCGCTCCAGAATGGCTCTTTTTACTTCATCATAGGGGGTTGTTCCATTAGGGTTGGCGGCTTGAAATGTGGCTTGAAGTGCCCCGGACAATAAGGGCGCTACATACTGCCTCCATCTCTCTTGTAGCCAGTCTGCGGTGGTTGCAACCCTCTCAAAATTAGTAAAAAGTAATCAGGGTCATCCCCTTCCTGGAATTTCTGGAGTACAGAGCTGGGTACTTTGGGATGTACCCGAGCATTTGTAATAGCATCTTTTAGTCTCAGGATAGCCAAGTCCTGGGCTTGTTGATTAGAGGCCATTAGGGACGCTTGGTCTTTTAGGGCCTGTTGTAGGGCTACCTTTGTCTGTTCCTCGAAGAGGAGCTGAAGGTGACTCTGCCAATTGAGTCACCACCGACTCCATGGTGATGGGCTGTGTCAAATGGGCTAGACAATTGTATATCCCACTTCTGACTCCACTGTCGTAGTATTCCACCCTGGGCGTGGTTTATTTTCCTTTCGGTCCCCCTGTTATATACACCTTCAGTCCTGCGTGGGTAAGGAGAGTAAATGACTTTTTATTGAATTGAAAGAAAAAAAGACATAAGCGTGGATAAGGGCTGAGTTGTAAAGTCTTCAAAATGAAGGATTGTCTCTAAGCATTTATAGGTCTGGAGGGGTTCTTTCTACGTCCGGTGGTCTTGTTTGTGAGGTGCTCCAGGACTGTTCCTTTTCTGAATATCGAGGTCCATCACCTCCGGATGGTGATGTAAAGAAACAGAAAAGAACAAAACAAAAATGTCAGGTCTATCTCCTGTTCTCAAATGCAGTAGGGGTTTGTGCCACCATCACCATAACCCTAAGTTGTGCAGTGCCTAAGGGGGGGGATCAGTGTTTCAGTGTGCTGTGCCCCGCATACCCTCCCACCAACCCCAAAACAAAGAGCAGCCGGCACTTGCCTAAGCCCATGAACCTCTGGGGTTGTGGGAAGGGGAGTCACAGCCTCCACTTCTCCTGTAGGAGTACCGTACTTGAGGGTGCTGCTCCTAGAGCGGTTTTCCTGGCCGTTCTTTGGTTCACGTCTGGGCTAGTCCCGCTGTTGTGGTGCTTCCTCCGCCTTTGTCTTCTCCTGTTCCGGCTTTCCTTCTCCGTCTTCTCTCTCGGTCTTCTCCTCCTTCACCTCCTTGCACATCTCCCGTAACGCAAAGACAGTGCTTTTAGCCCCTCCTCCGGAGCTCTCTGCTTCCATCCTGTGGGATCCGACATAGGCGTCTGAACGGCTCACTCCACTTCCTCTGTGGAGCGTCTTGTCCACCATTTTGAGGGAGTCCGGGGAGTCTGTTCGTGATGGGAACTCATCACATGGGGGTAACCATAGAAGTAGAGCCTACTTTCCTTCACAAGGCCTATGTTCTTTCCCTAAACTTATACTTTTGCAAAACCCAATTGGCAGCTCTCTAGCCCCCTTATAAAAGGTACCCTAGGTACCAAGGGCTAACCCTGGGCGTCCGATTCGGCTACTCCCACGGAGTAGGCGTAGTGTTGCCTTCTACGCATTTTGCGTAGACAGCGTAGCCGGCAACACTACGCCCACTCCGTGAGCGTAGCCGAGTCGGCCGCCACCCGCCTCCCTCCCGCCCTCCACTAGATACTTTATTTAAGCAATTACACTGATTAAAACAATTTTAAAGCACTTACCTTGTCCGGGGCTCGTCCGGGGCTCCCTCTTTGAATAGCGTCCTTTTCCTGGAAACAAATGCGCATGCGCGGCCGCCCGCGCATGCGCATTGGTATCCAGGAAAGGACGCTATTCAATGAGGGAGCCCCGGACGAGCCCCGGACAAGGTAAGTGCTTTAAAATTGTTTTAATCAAGGTAATTGCTTAAATAATGTATGAAGGGGAGAGCGGGAGGGAGGTGCGTAGTGGGGCTACGCGGAGTGCGGGAGTGGGCGTAGATTCTCGCCCTCTCCGCGTAGCTCCGCGGAGCCCCACTACGCCCACTACGCCCAGGGTTACCAAGGGCACTGTGACCAGGAAAGGCCTCTAAGGGCTTCAGCCCTTATTGTGCCACTCTTAGAGGCCCTGTACCTTTACACACACACACTGCCATTGCAGGCTGTGTTTCATGGTGCAGAACAAAGTAAAGATTCAACCTGTGTGCCATGCCTACAAGCCACTGCCATGGTATAGGTAAGTCACCTCTCTAGCTGGGTGCAATATACCAGTGGTGAGGGCATAGAAGCATGAGCCCTTTACCCCTACAGTGTCTAAGTCCATTCCTAGATATTGTAAGTGCAATACTGCAATAAAGATTATATGGTATGGGAGGTTTTTCATTACGTACACCACAGCACCATTATGGCCTTACTGAAAACTGGGAAGTTTGGTATCAAACTTCTCAGCACATTAAACCCACACTGATGCCAGTGTGGGAATATTTTATTTTTGTATAAAGTTTTTCAACCCTTTTCAACCAAGGCAATATACATGAAGCACAGCATAAGGTTATGATACATTTCAAAAATATAAAAAAACATATGAGAGCAGCAAACAGTCAAGAAAGAAAGTCATAAAGCATAGAGATGACAAAGTTGCCCCACGTTCAATAGGCAGGGTTTTCCAGACAATGGAGTGTTTATAGAGGCATCTCCTGAATCCTCATATTTACACCCCCTCAAATAATTTACACAACCCATCACCTCTAGACCCAGCCAGCAACTATAAAAAAACTTTCACAGATCCGAAGCAGGATTCCCTTCATAAATCCTTACAACCCTAAACCAGGCTTATAGGATCCACTCTGATATTGGAGACCATATTTTAGCACCCGTGGTTCTTTTCCTTCTCCCTTTGGTCTTATAAATAGTTGATTCAAAATTATACATGGCTAAAAGTCTAGAGCGCCAATTAGTGAAGGTGAGGGGATCAGAGCTAGTCCATTCATTAGTAATACAGGTCCGTACCACTGCCATAATAATGAAAGAATACCAGTTGTAGCTTCCGATCTAAGATCAGCTGCCGTATCAGAGCCTACACCAATAATTACTAATTCTCCCGTGATTGTCGTAGGGGATCCAAAAATAATACCTAAAATATTCTCAATTTCCTGAAAAGACTCCCCCAATCTAGGACAGGAAAAAATAACATATGGGATGAATCTGCAGCAAATATACCACACCGATTACATTTGCCCCCCACTGTTACACCCCATCGAGCCACCTTGCTAGGAGAGTAATATAAATCATAAAGGGCCATATAATGCTGACTACGTACTCTTCCAGTCATTAAAACTCGATTAGCAAGCTCAATGGATTTATTTATATTCATTTTCTCAACCCCCAGTTTATTTTCCCATTTTGTTTTACGTATATCCAAATCATCCGGGCATACTTCCCCTAGTTGTTGATAAAATTGACCAATACGTGTTTTCTTTGTCATCTTTTTAATTAAAGGGATTTTCATGAATTGTTGTCCAGTACCTGCACCCAACCTAGCAAGAAAGCTTAAAATTTGAAGGTATTTAAAGAATTCTTGCTTACCTAGACCATATTTCTCCTGTAGATCTAAGAATGCTAAAAGATGGCCTTTGTCGAACAGGTTCCCTAAACATCATATTGCTTTTAAGCCCCATCCAATTGTTACTTGATCTCGAAAAATTATGGGCAGTGTCCCGGAAGCCGAGAAATGGGTATAAGCATTCAAATTTGAGATCCGTAGCTTTTGTTTAATTTGCTTCCAGACCATATATGCCGCCTTGAGTATCTTGAATTTTGTTTTTTTTAAGGTAGCTGGGTTCAATTGTCTTCACTAAACAGCCATTCATCTTTTCTCCCAGCCCAAGTTCGTAAATTGATGGTCTGTGACATAAAGGACTCTCAGCCTTAGTCCCAACAACTAAGGGCCCCATATATTGTATCATCGCTGCCCAATAATACATTACAAAGTGTGGGATACCCCAGCCCCCGATGTCTAGGTAAGAAAATTTTCTTATATGGCCTTCTCTGTCATGGATACCCCCACAAAAATATAGAGAATATCCTTTCTATTTTAATAAAACACACCACAGAGAACTCTAAAGGGATTGTTCTAAACATATATAAAAATTTCGGGAGAACCAACATTTTTAATACATTACGTCTACCATGGAGGGATAGATGAAGATGATCTAACCTTTCCAAAGTTGCATTCACCTTCTCCATCACAGGGAGAATATTCAAATCAGGGATCTTATCCGCCACAGGTGTAATTTTGACTCCCAAATATATTGCTTTAGAAGTAATTACAATATCTGCCAAGGGATCCTTACCTGAATAAAGCACCTGAGTTTTTTCTAAATTCAATTTATATCCCGAAAAACCACCAAACTGAACAGCCAATGACTTAATTACAGGAAGGGCGGTAACGATATCGCTAGAGACTACAACTGTATCATCAGCATACGCTAATGCTCTGTATTTAATATTACGTAAACTAACTGATTGAATACCAATATGCTGATTTAGCTTATTAAAAAATAAATCAATATGTAATGCAAATAAAAGAGGGGAGCACGGGCACCCCTGCCTGGTGCCCGGACTAATGTTAAATAAGTCGGACTCTTGTCCAGATATACGTACAGTGGCTACCGGGCGTATGTAAATGGTCTTGACTGTTTGTATAAACTCAGAGCAAAAATCTTTCCATCGCAAGACCTCCCTCATATATTGCCAGGAGACCCTGTCGCACGCCTGTTCGGCGTCCAACAGGATCACCCCCAATACAGATTCCGTTGCCTGAGCCCAGTCCATGAGATCTATCATCTGTCTCACATGGTCAGCAGTATCCCTGCCTGGGATAAACCCATGCTGAACATTGGACACTAGAGGAGTGATAACTGCCCCTAGACACTGCGCAATGATTTTTGAGAAAATCTTACTATCTGAATTAATCAGTGAGAGTGGTCTATACGAGGATGGATGCAGTTTAGGGTTATCCTTTTAAAAAAGAAACAATAATAGTAGTTTTACGCCACGACTCTGGTGCTTTTCCACGTTGAGCAGCGAGGAACAATGTCATATGTTCCAGTCTTAGAACTTGACGAAATGTTCTATAAAACGCTAAAGGGATGCCACAGCTCCCTCCACTTCCTTTCAAGTTAAGTCTACTGCTAACTCCTCATGTTGGTCTTGTGTAACTTTGTTAGTTACAATATCAGAACTAAATTCCATCATTTCCACATCTGTATCCACTACTTCATCCTCTGTATATAAATTGCCATAAAATGTATGAAAATAATTCAAAACGTCGCATGGAGAGTCCTGTATCTGATTTAGATGGTCCTGTATCCTGTATATTCTATGACATATTCCCTTCTGTTGTAGTCTCTTTGCTAAAATCCTGCCAGAATTTTTACCCGCTTCATAAATTTGGGCCTTATACATGGCCAATTTCGATGCAATTTTTGTAGCAAAATGCTGATGGATTTTCATTTTTAATATTGAAATAGACTTTAAAGTTTCTTCAGTATTTTTTTTGCGGAATTACTTCCCCATAAGTTCTATTTCTAATAGCCTTATCTGCTTCATCCCCGCCTTAATTTCTGCCAAAATTTTACATTGTTTACCTATAGAGTAACTTAATGTTTCCCCCGCACCCTGGCCTGTATCCCAAACAATAGAGTCTGAAGCAGTTCCCCGATTGATTTTAAAGAATTCAGTTATCCATTCACACATGTGTCTACAGTATTCAGGATCTAATAAAAGTTTGTGTTCAAAAGTCCATGCCTTTCGCTGGGCCCTAAAACAGATATCAAGCTCTAATACGACCGGGTTGTGGTCTGAGATTATCCTCGGTATAATCACTACCTTAGTGCTTGTTACTTTTTCCGCTGGGTTTAAAAAATAATGTAGGCACACATGCTTCCTGTGAGGAGCCGAGTAAAAGGTTTTCCCAGATCATTTCTCTTATGAGCCTGCCATACATCAACCAGCCCAAAGTCTTTAACTAATCCGTGGATAGCTTAGAAAACTTTAATCTTTTTCCCAATATATGGGCGATCGCTGGTAATATCAAAACCACCGTCTAAGTGAAGATTGAAATCCCCACAAAGAATTAGGGGGGCTGGCCATGCCGCTAGTTCGATACTTAAGTAATGAAGCACCTCCGGGTCATCCAGATTAGAACCATAAATAGAGCATATTGTCATTGGTAAACCATTGACAATTATTTCCACAATGACCCAGCTCCGCCAAAACATCCTCCTTTACCCGATTGCGAACACCCAAGCCATATCTCATCAAAATCGCTATCCCTCGTGTCGTTGAGCTCTGTTTGGTACACCCAAGTATATCCATGCCCAAATCATTCAGCCACTTTCGATTATTCCACGCAATATGTGTTTCTTGCACACAAACCAAATCAAAACGCATCATCTGCTGAATTTGAGCCATCACCCCCCCCTTTTCTTTCATCATTTAAACCGCATATATTCCACGTGAATATGGATAACTTACCCATATTGTTACACAGTTAAATCAATCAAACCTTGCCTTCCCTCCCCAAACCTGAGTTACGCTTCAAAAACACATAATAAAACATTGTCTCTTTCAAAAACATGAGTACCATAACCTTGATACCAAGTGAATACCGAATACCAAACGTGCCTTCCCCCACCCCCACCCAACACCCTCACCCCCCACCCTTGCCACCCCACAGCTACCCCTACCCCACCCAAATGAGGCATAAGGACTAAGTTCTCTGTGATGGACAGTGGATTAGTGACCCTCCCCCGGGCCCCCCTCCCCCCAGAAAAAACTAAACAGAAACCAGGTGACCCCACTAAATCAGTAAGAGTAGTTCACCTAGCGACATAAGAGCACATTTGTGCAATTACCACTTAATTAGTTTCACATTGTGCTCAAAAAGTCCTTTGCTACTACATCTGATACAAAAAATTGTGTTTTTTCCCTATATATAATTTTTTATTTAGCAGGATTGAGCAGAAAAGCCTGCGCCCCTTTGGCCTGAAATAAAGGTATCATCTGTCACGACTGCCATCTCTTTTGAACGGTGGCCTGGCAGAAGTCCGGACGAACAAAAAATTCACAACCCTTACCACCTCTCTTTTTGTCAGGCCTTGCCAAATCATATATAGCGTCCCGCAACAAAAAATTATTCAGACAGATCAGTATCGCCCTTGGTTTTTCATTTGGTCCCCCTGCTCTACCTCGTTGATTAAATGGGAAGCGGCGGGCCCTCTGAAGTTCCATTTCCCAATTCCAGTGCTTGAGTTCGGGGAAAGCTTTGGAAAACAGTTCAATAACAAACTGCCTAACATCTTTGCCCTCCGGTCCCTCTGAGATGCCCAAAATACGTAAGTTGTTCCTTCTGGAACAATTCTTCAGGTCAATAAGCTTCCAATTGGTATCATCTCTCAAAGCTTGCAGAGATACTATTGTAGCCTTTTGCTGTACAATTTCGTCCTCCATCGCAGAAATCTTTTCCTCAGCTTCCCCAATCCTCTTGGATATCTCTGTGTAAGTCTTTGCAACTCGGTGCACAGTATTTTGTAGTTTGCGAACAGCATCCTGGGTCCGCAGACCCTCAGCCTTGGTCTCCTCTCTATGCGCCATTATTATTTGATATATTGTACTGAGGGTAATTTCATTCTCTCCCCCTTCAGCTGCATCAGATGCTTCTCCAGAATCCTTGCCCAAAATGCCATTCTCCTCCGGTTGAGGGGAAAATGAATAATCCCACACTAAAGAACCAGCAGTACCAGACTTCCCTTTTGGCAAAGGGTTAGTGATATCTCTTAATTTGCACACTATACCCTGATTGATGGATACCTCCAGATTCGAATCCTCGTCATCCCGCTGCCAGTTACTCATATCACTCTTATCATCTGCCCAATCCCCTCCCTCACTTTCATTCTCGGAAGAGTTGGAGGGATCAGACATCAATTAAAATTTCTCCCCTGAATCCCCAGAATATATGTCTTTACTTGGATCCCCCTCCTGATGTTTACTGCCAACATGTTGATTTTTTATACTTGGATTTGAGTTATCCACAATAAAGCCTTCTCCCAGGGAGGGTTGAGCAGAGGACCCCACTACTTGTAAGGGATTATGTACATCAAGTGATTCAAGTGTCACAAGCTCCTCAGATAACTCCCCCAACTCTTTTGTGTTGCCAGGCACTGTATTACCAGCCATTACTTCCTCTGTTAACAATACCTCAGCAACTGGTAGTGTCGGTAAAGTACCTTTCTGCCCTTAGACATCCACAGATACTTTGTTGTGAGAAGCAGTCATTACCACAGCCGCAGGGGATATGCTTGTTTCAATATCCACAGAAGCCTTACCTTTGCCCACTTGTTTTAAAAAAAATTCCCAGTACCATGCGTGGTTTCTGCACCATGCCGCCACTCTTCTACACAGCGCCAGGAGAGCGGCCGCTACTAACCCTGGGCGTAGTGGGCGTAGTGGGGCTTCGCGAAGCTACGCGAAGTGGGCAAAAAACTACGCCCACCCGCGCACTTCGCGTAGCCCCTCTATGCGCCACCCGCCTCCCTCCCGCCTTCCCTAAATGCTTTAAAAGAAGTTATAAATGAATTATAAAACCACTTACCTTGTCCGCCGCGTCCCCGGGGCTCCCGCTCGTCATCGCGCCGCCGGCGCGCGCGTCCTGACTACTAATGCACATGCGCGGCCGCCCACGCATGCGCATTTCTCGTGAGAAATGCGCATGCGCGGGCGGCCGCGCATGCGCATTAGTATCTAGGACGGCGGCGGCGGCGGCGCGATGACGAGCGGGAGCCCCGGAGACGCGGCGGACAAGGTAAGTGGTTTTATAATTCATTTATAACTTCTTTTAAAGCATTTAGGGAGGGCGGGGGGCAACTTCGCTACGCCCACGAAGTAGGCGTAGTGTTGCCTGCTTCGCCTACTTTGCAAAGGGCGTAGCGAAGTTGCCCGCCCAGGGTTAGCCGCTACCTTCTTCGCGTACACTGGCGTCCCTGCCTCTGCCGGCCAGTTTGTTTGCCTCTCCGCAAGGGAGGAAGCAGGAGATGCCAGGATTCCAGTCACAGACACTTACGTTGCCACTGCGGCCCCCCAGGTCATAGCGCCCTTGCTTGCTGTCTTTTGGGCTATTACATCCCCTAATCGCCGCACCGCTAGTTTGTCCAGCCTCCAACACCTAAGCCCCCACTGCAGGAAACACCGCTGAAAATTGGAAGTGGGACACCGCAACCTGCTGCGACCAATGTAAGCAGCAGTCGGCGAGGTCTGCAGCAAATACCGCCACATCATCACACGCATCACCTGCTCAAAGTATCCATTTCAACGGGTAAAGAACGAGGGGGGTTTCTCAGAGGAACCTCCGCAAGCCACTCAGTCAGCCACAGTTGCGGCCGCCATCTTGCCTAAAAAATGCAGAAAGCATCCAGGCTGAATGGCTGATCGCCAGCTGTAACCACCAGACATGCTTCTGGACCCCTGGGTCGATAGCCTGCTGCTCTTGGGGTAATTAAAAAAACACTTTCTGGGAGAAGATGCCAAGCCTCCTCCCCCAGGACAGGCAGGGTCCATGGAGGAGAAGCTTCGAAGGCTTGCCACCTTTGGGAGCTACCCCAGCCATTTGCTGCTCCCAGCTCTGGTTGTGACCCCCCACTTTGGGTGGGAGAATCAGTAGGAAAACCAAAGTTAGGAGGACAGGTGTGCCCACCTTTGCCAACCCCACCCCTCGGGTGGGGAAGTTGAGTTAAAGCCCAAATCGCAGTCCCTGTCATCTTGCAGATGGGGGACCCAGTCAACCAGTGTGAGGCTTATGCTCCCCTCCCACTGGAGGGTGGCATAATAGGGGGTGTACCCACCGCAAGGTAGGGAACCATTGGTCCCGACCTGTACATATCTGTAACACCCCTAAATTTAGTATTTAGGGCAACCCTGAACCTTGCCTCCTCAGACCAGAGCCGACTAGACAAAGAAGAAGGACTGACAGCTGTGTTGAAAGAAGAAGAGAAGGACACCCACTCACTTGGCACAAGCCTATGGGCATGTCCTGACCTCAGATTCCTCCAGCAGAACCTTGATGTGTCCATCAGCAAGCAGCTCTCAAAAGCCCAGTAGACCTGCTCTGCCTTCGCAGCCAAATAGACTCTGTCTCCCCTGAGCACCTGACTTGCTTAAAACCAATCAACTCTTACTCCGGTCGATTCCGTGAGTCTCCAACACTCTGGTCCTGGTGCCCTGAGCCCGATCCCGAGTGACCCAATATCTTCAGGAGGTCCCCTAGTGTTCCCTGAACTTCTACAATCTCCTGATCCAAACCTGCAGTCAACAACTGGAGGATCCCCTCAACCGCGACTGAAGGTGACCCCCTGACTGACTCATAACCAAAGCGGTCCAGAAAGACCAACTACGACCGTCTGACCGACTCCACCTTCGAACGCTTGCGGTCCCAAGACCATGACTCGCAAAGGTCCCATTCGCCTCATCAACCGCTGACTGACGCAGAGGGACCCTTGACCAAATCTGCAACTTCAGCCAAGACCTCTTCCTACACCCGACCGCCACTGTGCCACTGGTGGTGTAGTTCTTGTGTTGGCCAGTTGACTCGACCCCAGGAGCTTTTGTTTCCCAACCTGGTGGCTGGATTGCTGCCGTCAACCTTGCCCACGACTTTGCTTAGCCTGTTGTCTAACGTGTGGTCCCTGCACTTGGCATCCGGCTGCCTCTCTGCCGCTGGTGGTGCTACTCGACTGCCCATCTGGACCGACACCTACCCAAGGACCCGTAAATCCATTTCTAGCTTACCAGGACTAAATGTGGCTTGTGAGAAATATTGCAAATCTGTACTGAGCTAGCAAAACACATTCTATCCTTTTTCCTTCCTGCACCAGCCTAGTATCTAGAGACTCCTGGCTGTGTAGGAAAAGTAACTGAAAAGTAATTCTGATTATTTGCAAAAGCAAAGTAATTATTATGTAAACTGATTCACTGCATTCAAACTGTATTTAAATCACATATGCTTGCAAAATATTTTTAGACTTACCTGGACCAGGCCTGGCTTGGTTCTAGAAAATAAATATAACTAAATAATATTTTTATGCATAACCAATTGGTCGAAGTTCAGTCCTTGAGCATGTGTAATAATTTCTTGCCTGAGTGTGTACAATAAATACTTAGCACTGCACTCTAATAAAGCCTTACTGCTCACCCATACTACCACAATAAGAGAGTAAGGTGCCATCTACTTTAACCGCTGCCTACATTTGGGGATCCCCTGGACTCTGTTCACACCATACCTTACTTTTGTGAGGTATATACAGACCCAGCTTCCTACATATCTTGTTTACAAGCTTCTTTTGTCAATAACGTGATCAGCAGATCGTCAATGTATTTAATTAGGGTAGAACTACATGGTAGACATGCAAAGTCTCTAAGTTATTTGTAAGAATTTGATTAAAGTAGTAATGACTCTCTGTATATCCTTGTGGGGGGCAATACCACACAAGTGTTTTCTATTTGAACCAAATTGGGAGGAGACACTGGCTCTCTTCGTGCAATAGAACAGAGAAAAGGGCCTGGCAGAGGTCAATGACCATAGACCACTCTGCATCTGAGGGAACTTGAAATAAAATCACAGCACTATTTGGTACCACAAAATAGCAAGGAACAGCAATCTGATTAATTTTTCAGAGATCTTGTACTATCTTCCATTTCTAAGGCCAATATAGGTGAGTTGCACAGACTTCCAATTACTTCCTTCAAGATTCCTTGCTCTATCATATTCTTGAGTGGCTCCTGGGGTCATTTTATAGGGTCAATCTGAGGGAAAACAGCATTAGGTTTAAGGGTAATCTTAAGGGGCTTAGCACATTTAATCAATTTGAATTCCTTTCCAGTGAAATCCCAAACTTCTTCCTTAACTGTCTTTATTGAGTAAATAGGCAAGGGTTCTGCAGTGAGGACTGGATAGAGTCTGACAACAGACACTGGTGACTGTCCTTTAAATTAAGCATTAGCTGCTTGGGGCTCAATACCTACACCATCCTACATACAATATATGACAGTTCCAATTTGATCTTTATTTCGGCCCTACATGACCATAAATGATTTGCATAACAAGCACATTTCATTTACAAAAAGCATTACAAAACCCATTTTTGGAACAACTAACAAGTGTTGCTGATAAAATCAAAACAGTTTAAAAGAGACAAAAAATAAAAACGTGGTGGCATACCTGGCTAGAGATACGTTTGGACAAGGAGCTGGAAAGTGAACCATGAAAATACATACTATCAAACCACTGAACAAATAAAACCAAATGGACAAGTGGTATACAACATTGACCTTATAGCTTTAGGCCTTTTTTCCGTCGCACAAAGTGGATGGAAAGCAAGAATCTACTGACACTAAATACTATTGTTCGGGTTGTGTCAGATTTAATCATTCTTAGTGCCAGTTCAATTTGCAAAGAACATCGCTGCCTTACAGGTTTACAGGACTCTAATCACAAATTACAAATCAATGGTGTTCTTTGATACATCCTATTTTTACTGCCACTGGGGCAGTAATGCGATTAGTATGCTGCTGATTCATAATGCCTGAAATTTGTGCTTCTATTCCTGAGAGCAGTAGGTAAGGGACCTCAACAGTTCTGACTGTCGAACGAGTAGCTCCTGTGTGTATTAGGAAATATACAGGATGTCCATTTACCACTCCATCAGTGTATGGTCCTTTCTGGTCCACTTCTAGGACTTCATCAAGTACACACTCATCCTCCCCTCTCAGGCACCATCAGTGGTCCTGATTTATGTCAGTATCAAGCATCATGGAAACCGGTTCTTCCTGCATTGCCAAGGGATTTTTGGAAACTCTGTAATTTTTCTGTTGGTGTGTAATACTTTTCTGCTTCTGCATTGGATTGTAACTATTTGGTAACATTCTAACCTTTGTAACTTTATGAACAGCTATAGGGGGTTTAGGGACTGGTGCCATTTCTTTTTGACTGATCCAATTTACCCCTTGGAAATCTATTGCAAATCGATCTGGATTTTACCTAGACTCTCTATTTCAATGCTCCCCCTATGGCATATGTGACACAGGGTAACTTTCTTCAAAGCACTTATGTTAGTCTATGTCACTTTTTCCCTACCTCTTCTGATTCCAGGTATATTTCCACCATAACTTGAGGAGACTGTTTGTGTTAGAACATTTGAATCTTAGTCGTATACCTGAACTGAAGATTCTAATCTCTTAATTGCTAAATTGTGAAGCAATTGGGTCTGGGCAATCATAAACCTGACTATCAATCCTTTTAATTTTGCCGCTAGATTCTGACTGCATTACTTAGCTTATTGTAAAATCTCATCTACTGATTTGCTCTGCAAACAAATATCACCTTGCGTAGTTTGATTACTAATTTCGGGTCTCAACCCATACACAAAAGACGCAAGAAATCCTCCCATATTTTTGCCAATAGGACCATTCATCCTACTATTCTATCTACGTACCTATATCAATCGCTCAAAGTATGCTTTCACTGATTCCTTATGCTTCATATTTCGTCTGAACTAGAGGTGAAGAGGCAGTAGTCCCTTGCACCCATGGTGGTTCTTGCGTGGCCGAATGAACAGATCTCTTGCATTCTGCACACAAGTCTTTTGGGGTGGCTACTTCAAATAATAAATCCAAATCTTCCCACAAGACCTTTGATATGGTCACAGTCTGCTCCAACTGGGTATACCATTTATCGGGAGTCTAAGTTTTGGAGGAGTATTAGTAAAATTGAAACGGTCTGATCAAGACCATGGAGCGTGTACATATATAGCTCCCTGAACCTCTCATAGTGGAAACTCCTTTATCCTTTCACCCATAGCAGTTTTAGCTCCCTCTTTTCCCTTTAATTTAATTTTAACCTTTCTATTTCTTCAACCATAAGTCTCTACGTTTCTCTGTTTCACTTAGTTCTCTAATATTCTCAATTAACTCCATACATGTGTTCTCAATTCTCTAACCTTCAGCATCTGCAGCTCTTTTTCGGTCGCATCCAATCTTGAATTTCTTTGCAGCTCCTTTCATTGTGTTATATCAACTCCACATTCACCCTACACTTTTTCCATTTTAGCGTACACCTCCCTCTCCACTCTTGCTGCCAATCACGTTGTGGCTCAACAGTGATGCAGCACTTCAATCACAGCACAGCACAACAATGGCGCAATGCTTCAATCACTTCAATTGTTCTTCCAACAGTATTCCACTTGCCTGCTCTGATTACACAAACATTTTTTACAAAGAAAGATTTTTCTGCTTCCTCTTGCATCAAAGTGAGCTCTTGACCAGCAAAAGTTACCTCTCAGCATGTCCACCACTTTTGCACTCAGGAGTAAATCACTACTGAGCACTGTTAATACACTCACACAAGAAAATTATGCTTCGAACTTGGTGTGACTGATAGTGGTTTGCAGTACACCTCTCCTAGCAGACAAGTTTATCACCTCATATTCTAACTTGAAGTGCTTCCCATCTAAAATTCAAAAAACATAATCAAAACCACAATAACAATAACTCCTATGAGCCCAAAACTCAAAGCCATCCGATATTTATCCTCAGTTATCGCCCCTAGCATCCCTCTCTAGCAATGCTTAACGTATTGCGACTCCCAAATTGCAATACACTGCTTACTCCATGCAATCTCTATTGATATGTCTTTGTTCTCCCGTCAGCCATCTCTCGTCTCTCTGAACCAGGATCGAGTTGGAGGGGTCAATTTAAATATAAGGGCAAACTGTCTGGACCATGACACAGGTCAAGTCCAACCAGAACCGTCATCTGTTTCCAGGATCTGTCAGTGCATGGAACCCTTACAAGATTCCTGACTAAAGCCACACTATTTCAGTACTGCAGTTTTACTCTTAGGAGCAGTATAGTCACTGCAGCTCGGACTTTAGTGCTCCCTGATTGGAACCGTCACTTTTAAATAGAAAATGAGCCCATATAAACTTTCTGAAACATTCTCATAAAAATTACAGACAATAGATTCTTTTTAACGGCTTTGTGTAAGTATAACATTTAAAATACCGAATATACCATCAGTAAATTAGCAGCATAGTATATAAATCATAAGTAAAATAACTCAGTACAGTTCAGTATGAAATCCGGCATATATTCGCCTTCTAAGAATGGAAGTTATAGCTCTCTGCAATGAAAGAAATGCACACTTTTATATAGAGCTTTGGACAATGGGGTTCATATATTCTGTGGGAACACCTACGTTTATTAAGTTTAAACAAATAGGGAATAGTCTAAAAGAAATATTTCTAGATTGAATACATCCAGTGATTTTCCCACCACCAATACATTATGGTTCTTCTCACAGTCTTGGTTATACAGTTTAACGCCTTTGACGCAGCGCGAATTCCGCCGCGGTGCGAATTCTGACGTGGCGCGGGGGTCGAAGGGGTGGGTGTGGTGTTTCGGTGCTCATGACGGCACCACTCGTCATGAGTCACGGGCGGCGTGTTCTCATGACTGGGTGGTGCCGATATGACTCCGCTGGCTCATTAATCTGCCCGCACAGGCGGGGAATTAGTGCCACGTGGGCGGAGCGGCAGAGGCATGACGGCACCACGCCGTCATGAGCACACGCCGCCCGTGACTCATGACGGCGTGGTGCGGTCATGAGCACCCAAAGGGTTAATGGATGCAATGTGAACAGAACTAGGATGAGCCAGATTAATCCTGGGCAAATACATTCAGTAGACTTTCTTCGAAAGCCTTTTCTGCTGACTTGCGTGAGACTATTAAAGTTTATTTTAGAAACGGAATCAAATATTAATGTCACGTGACATAGGATGACGTTTAAAGAAGACGATGGACGATGTAAACATCGTTCAGTTTTAGCAGTAGCTCAAACAGCACGATATTTTTATTAACAGAAAGTTAGTGCTCACAATACCGCAGCGGTCGTTGGTGTCACCCAGCACTGAAACCAGTGCAGAAAAGCTATGTGTTGTCATGGACATGTGACACTCTTTTGTGTTTCTGCCGCCTGCTCCTCAGATCTTCCGGAACAGTGCCATCATGAAGGTAACAGAGTTGCAGAATTCTAAGTAAAGGCTGACACAATAATTGTTTGTGTTCAGTTCTCCTGCAAGACTGCCTTGGGGCCTTTTGCTGATTCATCCCACAGAGATTTTATTTGATCTCTTTTTAATGGTGTGCAAATCTGCATTTCTTTCTTAAGTGTCGGCTGGCAGGTACACAAAGGGAACACACCTGCTGCTTCTTTCTTAAGCCGATTAGAATTCTTTTGTTTGCCTCGGTAAAATTATGTTTTGAAAAGGTGTCAAAGAGAGTTAATGCCTTCTCTTACCTGCTATCAAAGGAACATACTCAGCATTTCTGCTAAGACACTGCAACTTCATAACAGAAATAGGGCAACAACATTACAGGAACTCTTCCACAATGGTTATGCAATCCCCTGGGTGGGGAATCCAGTAAAAATATCAGCCTTAACTCAAATTCCATACAATTTAAAGCAGACGTGCATAAAATAGTAATAATTTGTGCGTAGTCACTATTCCTCCTGCTCGGCGGTAACTATGCAGCGGCCGGAGAACAATCCACTGACGTCAATTAAGGGTAAATTAAAAAAAAAAGAACACTTGTATCACCGTGAAAGTTAAGAAAGTAGAGCAAAGTAAGCTCCATACATTAAAGCGTTGAAAGTAAGCACTGTAAAACTCCCAAACCTAGATAATGCTTGAAAAATACCTTATTAATCAGTTCCCCATGGTGATGCCAATGGTTCTATTTCGCAATATTAAATACAGAAATGTTGCGCCACAAAAATACTGGCGAACAAAATAACATAAGGTGGTGTATGTGGATTTTGCTAAGTGTAGATTTTGCAAGGTCGGCTATACATCTATGTAGGATGTAAATATTCCGTCAATGCACATTTATGTGGAATGAAGCACAGTAATTATACTTACATATATATATATATATATATATATATATATATATATATATATATATATATATATATATATATATATATATATATATATTACCTACTGGCGGTCGCCAGTAGGTATATATAGTTAGGATTTTTTCCCTATGGGATTTTTGAAAATTCTATGTCTAATAACTTTGGCGTTTGTGGACGGAATTGGCTGAAATTTTCTGGAAAATGGAACATTTTGTTTCTGAGCAGCCCCTGGAAATTTGGGGGGGTTTCGTCAAGGGGGGGCCGAGAAAAAAGGGGGGTCCTTAAACGTGTTTTTAACATTGAGTTTTCCATAGGGCGGTTGGCCTCACTTTTAGCCCGAACGGCTGAATGGATTTGCATGAAACTTGGCAAAATTGTAGGGACTGGTAGCCCGATGTGCCTTTTCTAGGTCTCAATATATGTGCTCCAGTGGATTTTGAGAAATTAACGTTTAAAAAAAGATATATATCTGTAAGCGCGCTCTGGGCAGCGCTCCGGTCCGCGGACCTTAAGCGTACCGGAACTTCGCGTAGCTAAGCTGATTGGCTCTCCGGTGTCTGTCAACATTCTAAACAGTCCGGAGCGGCCGCCATCTTGTCTCTCAGTAGGATTGAGAGACAAGAGGAGGCCAAAACAAAGGGGGAAATAACCATAAGGGGGCATACTAGATCCTCCCTGACCCCCTAGGTTTAATGTGGAGGTTTTAAAAGGGCCCCGCGGGGCAAAAAAAACAAAAACATTTTTTGTTTTTTTTGCGTGGGGAGCGCCCGGTCCGCGAACCGGGAAGCGTTCTGGGCAGCGTACTGCAATGAAAAATGAATGATAGACTTTTCAAATGCTGTATGTTAATTGATTGTTGGTTTTGTTGATTATTTTTTATTTTCTTTATTTTTTAAGCATTTTTTTTATTGTGATTGTGTTTCATAATTTATTAAACTTTCTAACATTTCATTGTCAGAAATTTCATAATTATCATTGAATATACATTGTAGTCTCTGAGGGTGTAAAATGTCCTCATTTTCAAGGAGGTTATCTACTGCTTGTACACATTGCAGTAGTTCTTTGTCTAAAGTTTCATCGAAAAATTCAATATCATTTTCATCATTGATTTCTTGGCTGCTCTCTTGCAGGACAATTTGAAATTCAACTTTCTGTTCACCTTCCATTTTGCCTGAAATTTAGATTAAAAAAATATATATTAGTAGAGATAGGGCACTGTTGGGATTAATTTTGGGCAGTGTATAGTATCAGAGTGGAAGTAGGAATATACAAAAGTGTATGTGATTTAACGTAAGTAAATTCATAATTATACAAGAGAAGCCTAACTCCATCCATAACTATAACAGAGAAGTCTATCTAAATCTATAACTACTACAGAGGGATAGTATATAACTATCAGAAAAAGTTTACCATATTAATTTATAGTGCACAATATACTTCAGTTTTAAAAATAAAAACTTACCTTTAGATAGAGGTTGAAGGAATTAGTGAAAATCCTATTGAAATGTACAGCAAGAAGTAGTAGTCAAAATGGCTGTGTTTTCTTCTCTTCCTTTATATATATTCAGGTATATAACCAATCAAATGTCAGGTAAAAAAAGTAGAAAATGAAAGTAACATTTTAATTGGTTGTCAATTCCAACACTTCAGATGTGTTTTGTGAAGTAATTTACCTCACGGTATTTAGAGAGGTCTACAGGCTAAATGGCTAAATGGAATTCCAATCAAATTTGTGAAAATGGTAGGGATTGGTATGTAGTATGAGCTAGTCTATATTTGGTGAAATTGTCTCCAGTGGCTTTTCTGTGAACTACTTTCCCACCTTTTTTGATGGTGCGCTTCCCAGGGAGCGACCCGGTACGCGAACCGTTGAGCGCCCCGGTTCGCGAACCTTAAGCGTAACGGGAGTCCACCATTTTGTGTTTCGGTCGAATTAAGATACAAGATGGAGGGCAAATAATGTTCAGAATGGGTAGAAGGGGGCACGGTAGACTTATCTTGACCCCCTAGGTTTTGTGAGGGTGGCTGAGGAGGCCCATATGAGCGAAAAAAACACATTTTTTAAAAAAAATTCGCGAGGTTAGCTCCCGGTTCGCGTACCGGGTAGCGCCCCAGGGAGCGTACTTTGTTGAAAATTAGTGAAAAATGTTAGAGTAAAATAATAATTGTGAGTGATCAGATGTAGGGTAGCTCTGAGAAGAGCTTTTGGGTTTATGGTACATTTAGGTACTTATAAGTAGGTACCAATGCACATTCTTAAATTCAGAGTGAAAATTCTGTTGCCCTCATCTGAGAAGTGAACTCCATCTCCTCTGTAGATATCTTGCATGTAGTAACGCAAGTTATTGTTGTACAGGGAGCCCATTCCATGGTCTCTCATGTAAGCTGAAACAGATTTGTTTACATGCTTCCTCGACTTCTCAATTTGTGGACAAAATTGGTTTGACCACCTCCATTTCTGTCTTTGGCATATATTTGAATATACCAAGGCAGTCTGAGGAAAAAGTGCCATCAATTGCTCAAAGGTGTCCTTTAAAAGCATTTCCAGACCTACACCAGTCAAAGTGCCCAAGTCATTACCTCCACAGTGCACAATTAACAGGTCAGGTTTGGGCAAATGCATAAAGGTTTTCACCAATGGTATCAATTGGTGACATTTTAATCCTCTGTGGCCAAACCACTTAATTTCCACATCTTGTAAATTGAGGTTAGGTAAATTCCTGTTTTCAGTGTACCTTTGAGCCCAGTGAATATAACTATGTCCAACAATCCAGACAGAAAACATGGTGAGAGAAGGTTCTCCTGCAGTCAGATGAAGTGTGGCAATGAAATGGCAGTTGAAAAAATGAGAGTTTAAAATGAAAAAAACTGTGGAGTTTCTGTGTTCATGAAGCAGTAACAGTGATTGGTGGATTTTGATTGCTGAAAACAGAAAGTTAGGGTGCACGGATGAGTTATTTGAAAGATGTATTTTGAATGGTCAATAAAAAATCATTAAATGAAAGAATGCACTGGATATGCAGGTGCACTGAGAGTTCAGAGTTCAATTGCAACATTGTTGTGTGAACTTGCAAACACCAGAAGTCTTCCAAGAGGTGGTTGCCATGCAGAAAAGGCAGAAAGGGTAGAGGGGGGAAGGGTTTTCATTTGAAAAAAAGTGAGGGAAGAGTTTTGATTGGGTGACATGAGAGATATGTGTGAAGAATTACAGCATTTCTGTGCTTTTGATAGCTGTAGACTCTGGAGTGCATACCTTTTGCTCTGCTGAAGACAAATTGGTGTGTTTCTGAGACTGTTTTCAAACTCAAAGTATTTGCTAAGGTGAGAAAATATTTCTTTAATTTAGATAGAGAATAGTGTGCTTTAAGGAGACAATTATGAATTATGTGGCGCAAATTGCTTGTAAATATGCTCCCACCTGTGCAAGGAAAATTTAGATTTTTAATGTTTGTGTTACATAGCCATGTTAAAAGTGATACAAACATGCTGCAAAGGCAATTAAAAAACGCTTTTATGTGTCTTAAGGACATTTTAAGTAATTTTCCCATGTGCAGTGTTTTGAAATTATGATTTGAAAATCGTTTTTGGGGAAAAGGAATTGTTTTTAAATTTATGACAAGGACATAATGGTGTATGCTTCTTTATAAGGCAATTGACTGTCCCTGATGTTATTTTTCCCATTTTAATGTAAGACCTTTCTCTGTGGCGCAAATTGCTTGTAAATATGCTCCCACCTGTGCATGGCAAATTTAGATTTTAAATGTTTGTGTTACATAGCCATGTTAAAAGTGACCCAACCATGCTGGAAAGGCAATAAAAAAACACTTTCATGTGTCTTAAGGACATTTTAAGTAATTTCCCTGTGGGCAGTGTTTTCAAATTATGAATTGAAAATCGTTTTTGAGGTAAAGGAATGTTGTTAAAATTTATGTGCGCCATATGCCCCCAAATTTCTTTTTCAGGGGTGCAGCAGGGTGTTATTGAGACACCCCTACACCTTTGGAAAAATTCCTAATTTGCGATGAGCTAATTGCTAATTGCAAATTGCACCTTCTTTCATATGGGCATCCTGGCGCATGGAAATGAATGGGTAATTTGCAATTAGCAATTTGCTCATTGCAAATTTGGAATGGTAAAGAATCGCTATTTATTCCTTAAAATTCGCTATTTTGGAAATGCAAAATAGTTATATGATACATATGGCGGTTGATGTCTAACAAGATAAGAAGCTTAGGGATAGATTTATGATGACTGGCGCAATGAAGTGGACATCACTTACTTCATTGGTAGAGCTTTACATGTATTATGTCCTCTGTATTCTTCATCAAGCGTAACTTTAATCTGCAATCCTGAGTAGGCCTCACCTTAAACAAACCTCTGGATAGGCCACATCTTATCGTCATCCTGAATTAATCATTTAAAATGCTAGGGACAGATTTATGATAGGTGTATGCCTCTTTTGCGCCACTTACAAAACACTGTCCATGGGGAAATGACTTAAAATGTCCTTAAGACACATGAATGTGTTTTTTTAAAGCGTTTGCAATTTTTTTGGGTCACTTTTAACATGGCTATGTGACTCAAAAAGTCAAAATCTAAATTCACCATGCACAGGTGGGAGCATATTTACAAGGAATGTGCTCCATGGGGAAATGTCTTATAATGTAATATGGGAAAAATGACATCAGAGACACTGAAATGCCTTATAGAGAAGCATACACCATTATGTCCTTGTCATAAATTTGCAAACCATTATTTTTCCCCAAAAACGATTTTCAAATCATAATTTGAAAACACTGCACATGTGGAAATGACTTAAAATGTCCTTAATTCAAAATTTGCTATTCCTTATTTTGCGATTGCACTGAAGGATTTGCAAATTTTGCGATTCCTTAAATGCAATGTATCAAACAAAAAATATGTAAAAAATGACAT
Source organism: Lissotriton helveticus (assembly GCF_964261635.1). Lineage (NCBI taxonomy): Eukaryota > Metazoa > Chordata > Amphibia > Caudata > Salamandridae > Lissotriton > Lissotriton helveticus. The sequence continues at coordinate 404,726,695 of NC_136072.1, read as the reverse complement.
TAAGGATTTGGAAACTACCACCAACTTCTAGTTGGTGGTAATTTGCGAATTCTTTTCAAAAAGCATTTTTTTCCAAAAAACAAAAGGTGCCATATGACGCCCATACATGCCATTAGGGCATGTATGTGCGCCATATGCCCCCAAATTTCTTTTTCAGGGGTGCAGCAGGGTGTTCTTGAGATACCCCTGCACCCTTGAAAAAATTCCTATTTTGTGATGAGCTAATTGCTAATCGCAAATTGCACCTTCATTCCTATGAGCCTCCTAGCCCATGGAAATGAATGGGTAATTTGCAATTAGCAAATTGCTCATTGCAAATTAGGAATGGTAAAGAATTGCTATTTATTCCTTAAAATTCGCTATTTAGGAAATGCAAAATAGTTTGATGGTACATATGGTGGTTCTTCTGTAACAAGATAAGAAGCTTAGGGATACATTTATGATGACTGGCGAAATAAAGTGCAAATCACTTACTTCATTGGTAGGCCTTTACATGTATTATCTCTTCTGTATTCTTCATCAAGCGTAACTTTAATCTGCAATCCTGAGTAGGCCTCACCTTAAACAAACCTCTGGATAGGCCACACCTTATCGTCATCCTGGATTAATCATTTAAAATGCTAGGGACAGATTTATGATAGGTGTATGCCTCTTTTGCGCCACTGTGCGTCACTTTTATGATGCAGCGGCGGTGCAAAAGATTTGCTATGAGGCGACAAAATTACAAATTGATGCTTTTAGGCAGACATGTCATGGTGTAAAAAAAACGTACCACATGAAACCGATGCAGCAGTGATGCAAAAGATGCACCATGTTGCAAGACAGGCCTCACTTGGGGCTATATGTATCAAGCTAATTAGCATTCGCAAAGATCAAAATTCTGCGAATTTCGGCCTTTGCGAATGCTAATTAGACAAATGGTATGTATCAAACAAGTTTGATGCAAAATAAGGAATAGCACAATTTGCTATTCCTTATTTTGCGATTGCACTGAAGGATTTGCAAATTTTGCGATTACTTAAATGCAATGTATCAAACAAAAAATATGTAAAAAATGACATTAAGGATTTGGAAACTATTGTGGTAAATTGGTGGTAATTTGTGAATTCTTTTCAAAAAGCTTTTTTTCAAAAAAACAAAAGGTCCCATATGACGCCAACACATGCCCTTGGGGCATGTATGTGTGCCATATGCCAATTCTAATGTAAAGGCGTTCCTGCAGTGGCCTTCTAATTCAATTATACAATTAAGTTAAAGAATATCCAAACCAGGTGACAAAAGATAGATACTATACTGAAATTATTCAAAAAGTATAAAAGTTTATTTTTTCTCTTTTTATCTTTTAATTCATATAAATTCTGTTATTAATCAGAAATCACAAGACAAACATTTTTCAATTCATATCAAAGAACATTTTTTTCCAAAACAAGAATAATTGAGTCATAAATATCTACAACAAAGAATATATAATACACATACAATATACAGAATAATAGCCCTTGGTAACAACCATATCTCTCAACACACTCACGTGCTAACACTCATACCACACTCAAACTACAAACTAGGATGGTAAAAGGAACTGAATTAATTTTTAGCAAGATGACAATGCTAAAAACATGGGCCAAGATGTAATTTAAGGCTCCCGCAACAGGTCTACGCGCGTTTCGGCAGCTTTAAGCCGCCTTCATCAGGACCTTTTTCATCGTGACTGTGCAGATACCAAGGGATCTGAAAAACATATATATATGTATTTACAAAAAAATATATAAGCATATTGTCACCACCAAAACGTTTAGACAAGTACATTTTGTTGCGAAACAACAGGAGCTCAACAACATGACCACAGTGGGAAGGGATCTAAATGGTACAAGACCTGAATTCAATAAATAGTAAGAACATACCTAATGCATTTACCCAAAGTCCTAGTAATGGTAATATGTCTGAGACTGAGCCTTTAGTACAACACCCATTGTCATTTTAATCAAGGAGGTAAGTCAGTGGTACTAAACTATCAAGCAGTAAACATAAAGCGAGAGGGTCTCTAACCCTAAGTTATGCCCTCAACTAATCACATCAGTTACACCACCGGACATAGCCCTAGAGCTTACCAGTTGCATCAAGCAGCAAAGATATCACCAAACGTCTTCAGTGCATATAAGGGGACAAAGCATCCTATGCCGCCAATAAGTAACTGCAGGGAAGAGATATCTCACATTTTATCTTATATTGACATTAGAGGTAAAACTCATTGCACCCACTAGAGTGGAATCCATTTATTATAAAGCTCAAAAGCTACAGAAGGTAAAGTACCTTTTTTTTGGCGTTTAAGAAATTTATTAAATATTTGAAAAGTGCACAAATTCGCCGCTTGTTCACAGAAAATTGAAGTCAAGGGGAGGCTTAGGGCTTCAACGGTCTGCTGTCCTGTTTTACACCATAATCTATAACAAGAAGAAAAATGTGGTAATCGATCTAATTAAACTTTCTGCCATACAGTAGCACCGCCTAGACTAGCACAGATTCGACAAGTACATCCCGGTGTCCAGCATAGTCTTACTTCAATATACGAGGGGAGTCCTTTATATATGTTAAAGTTGCTCCACAGTCAGTCCCCTGAAAAATAGAATGAGAACACGTTGTTGTATCCGATTGACGCAGCATAGCTCAAGGTGTACTAATATTTGCTGTAAGATGCGATCCTACCCCTGGTCTAAGTTTAGATAATAGACCTGTAGTTAGATGTTTGAAGTGCTTTCTAGCTCAAGCTACATTTAGGGGATTTTGCACCACTTTAAACGGGCCACTTGAATTATGTGGCACTGCAACCGGCCGGCACAGGGACACAAGGTCTAAGGACCAACTTAATTAAGATTATTCCTCTTGGTAATAGGCAGCTGCTCGACGGCATGACAGCCCGAAATGGCCGAAGGCATAATTATGACTCATGGGCAGCCGAAATTGCCGATAGTTAAGTTTGGCATAAATTGCAAATGCGGCATGCTAGCCCGAGACGACCACAGGCATAAGTATAACTAATGCTCGCCCGAAGTGGCCAGAGGCACGAGTCTAACTAACGGGCAGCCGGGAAGGCCAATGATTAAATGTGGCATGAATTACACAAGCGGGTCTCATTCCCCTCGAAACGAAGGCTCACTTACCTCGTAAAAACCACAATTGGGGCCGTATATCAGCACCGCACCAAGCCTTCTCCGCCAAGAGCTGTCAGGCATTAACTGATCCTTCGTTTTTAAATAGATCCTGTCGGGCTAATTATATCACGTGAGGTCGCTTTCTGTGCACGTAATGCCGACGCGTCGCCTCATAGAAATAACAAAGGGACTAAGTTGCAAACATGGTCTCTCTCCGTCAACATAATCCTACCACCAATAAAAATAAAGGCAGGACTATTTAGCTGTTAACGTCGACTGTGGTGGCTAAAAGGCATCCGACGAAGCTGCGAGTGACATAATGGAGAAGGTACAAAAGTGCTAGTGTCCTAAAAGGATATAACTGATTTAGACAAAACAAAAGGGGCAATACACGGGTAAGAGACCCAACCGCCAGAAAGATCACAAGATCAGGGTACTCCAAATAATTCAGTGTGGCAATTATCATAAGAAACCAAATTAATAAACTCGGGGTGATAATTGCCTTTTTATAAGAGAGAAGTCAGACTAACAAATCTCTAAGGGTGCAAATAGTTGAAACAACAGTATTATAAAAAAGCAACCCTGAGGTTAAATCAGAATTCAGTAAATCATATCAGAACCAGTACAGATATGTCTCAGGCATATCAGAGGTAATCACTTGGTCACATACCAAGCAAGTTCTTCATTCAGTCCACGTTTGACACTGTCCAAAAGATAGATCCAAAAAGTTTCGCGTTTTTTGCGTGTGATCTCATTCGCTTGACCTAACTTAGGTGTCACTTTTTCCAGGATACACCATTTCATCTCATTTTCGGTATGAGATTTCTCCAGACAGTGTTGGACTAAGGGGGCTGATAATTTTTTCGTCCTGATGGCAGACTTATGTTCGCTGAATCGGACGCGAAATTCGCGACCCGTCTCACCCACATAAGCTAAGCCACAGCCACAGAAGATGATGTACACGATATTGCTACTCCGACAGTTGGTCAAAAATCGCAGTTTGATGTGCTTTTCATTGTATGTTATCGTGTCAGATACAATGGCTGAGTCACACGCGTGGCATGAACCACACCTGTGATTGCCCACAACTATTGGTAGACCTGTGATGGAAGACTGGTTGTTGGATAGAGAATTTTTGGCGAGAGGTCTCGAATGAACCAACATATCCCGTAAATTTCTACTTCTCCTATATGCTAGCATAGGGAGAGGAAGTGCCGTGGCATCCTCGTCAATGTTCAAGATTCTCCAATTTTTATTGATGATATTGCGGATCTTCAAATTCAAAGTGGAGTGATCGATAACACACGTAATCCGATCTTGTTTGGCTCGTGTGTTACCCGATAGAAGTGCGGACCTATCGTAATATTTGGCTCTTTTATACGCATGCCGCACTAGGCGATGTGGGTAGCCCCTCTTCAGCAATCTTTCTTTGAGTGCGTCTCCATGTAAGTGGAAAGACGCAATGTCTGTGCAATTACGGCGAATTCGGAGGAATTCACCGAAAGGCACGGAGTCCTTTTGACAGTTGGGATGAAAGCTGTTATATTCTAAGATGGTGTTCTTTGCCGTATCTTTCCTAAATAGGCTAACTGTCAAGAATCCATTAGTTCCTTCGATGCTGATGTCTAGAAAGTCTACTTTCCGGGAACTAGAATTCATAGTAAACCTTAGATTGGTGTCACTCGCATTTAGCCAAAGAAAGAAAGTTCGTAAAAGTTCGTCCGACCCACTCCAAATGAAAAAAATGTCATCAATAAAACGCTTCCAAACAAAAATATTCTCAAAAAAGGGGGCTAGTTCATTATAAATATTCTGGAGTTCCCATTCTCCCATGAATATGTTGGCCACACTAGGGGCACAAGAAGCCCCCATAGATGTCCCCATGATTTGCTTGAAAGTTCTGCCGTTATATTCGAAAAAGTTGTTCATCAACACAATCTCCAAACATTGGAGAATGAAGGCATCCGGGCGATCAGATGGATATCTTCTCAAGAGATCGGAGACCGCCCGTAACGCCCGACACTGAGGAATGTTGGTATACAATGCCTCAATGTCGAGCGTCACAAGGATGTCCGTCTCAGGGTTGAAAGGTAGGCCCTCTATTTTCTGAATTATGTCCCCTGTGTCAAGAATATATGAGGCATATCTCTGAGTTAATGGACACAGAAATCTGTCCACATATTTCGACAGTGGCTCCGTGCTGGAGCCAATAGTCGAAACAATGGGACGCATGGGAGGGTTGGTTTCTGATTTGTGCGTCTTTGGAAGACCATATAGCACAGAAGTAGTGGGGGCTACTTTATTGAGGAAGTCGTATTCATCCTCACAGATGAAACCATCTCTAAATGCCATCTGAGTCATTTCCTGAATCTGTTTGTTGAGTCTTTCCACTTCCTTACGTTGTGCCGGTCTATAATGTTCAGACACTGCCAACATTTCCAACATTTTAGCGTCGTAACTCTCCTTATCAAATACTGCAATCCCCCCACCTTTGTCACAAGGTTTGATGACAATTGATGGGTTAGTTCTCAATTCATTCAGGGAAGAAGTTTCCAATGGGGAGAGGTTGGATGTTGGTTTGTAGGGGTTTTTTATGACTCGTGCAATATCTTGGAGGACCTGCTTTTCAAAAATGCGAACTTCAGTGCCCACCATGTCCAGTGTGGGTGTGAAGGTCGATGGTAATTTGCATCCTGACATGTTGTTGACATCCTCAGTCAGTGGACGGTCAGAAAAGAATTTGTTAAGTCTGACTTTACGAAAGAAGGCAAAAAGGTCCTGATGTAATTTAAATTTATTTAGATGGATACTAGGGACAAAGGAGAGACCCCTACTTAAAACTTTGACATCTTCAGGTTTCAGGCTTATCGTGGATAAGTTGTAAATGGGTAAGTCCTGGGCAGGTCCAGAATCAGATATCTCTGAACTTCCTACCACCAATACTGTTGTGGCATGTATGTGTGCCATATGCCCCCAAATTTCTTTTTCAGGGGTGCAGCAGGGTGTTCTTGAGACACCCCTGCACCCTTGAAAAAATTCCTAATTTGTGATGAGCAAATTGTTAATCGCAAATTGCACCTTCATTCCTATGAGGCTCCTAGCCCATGGAAATGAATGGGTAACTTGCAATTAGCAATTTGCTCATTGCAAATTAGGAATGGTAAAGAATTGCTATTTATTCCTTAAAATTCGCTATTTAGGAAATGCAAAATAGTTTGATGGTACATATGGCGGTTCATCTGTAACAAGATAAGAAGATTAGGGATAGATTTATGATGACTGGTGCATCACCAGGGATGTGTCAGTCATCCTGTGCCGCTGTTCCGCCACCCATGGTGTGCTGCATTTACAATGCGGGGCATCATGGGGCAAAAATGGCACAGATGCGTGATGTATCTGTGATGTAAAGGTAGTGATTGCTGGAGTTGTATCGCAAGTGCGATGCAGCTCAAGCAAGGCTCAGGGGTGCCCCATCTCCACAATGTTGCGTCAAGACCTATGCCTGCTTAAAGCAGGCGCAGGGTTTTGACGCAGTTTTCTCCTATCTGATTGTAAATACGGCACACCATGGGTGGCAGAGCAGCGGTGCACGTTAACTGGTGCATGCCTGGGGATGTGCCATTTAACATAAATCTGCCCCTTTACATTTAAGTATGTGCAGGACACACAGAGTCGGTGAGGCTTATCCAAGGTTAAGAAGAGATGAGTCCTGTTCACTGAAAAATTAGACATAGTCTTCACCTGATCAGCATTGCTGGACATGGCTAAATAATAGCTGCTAAATATTACTCTTGTTAAACAATTTTACTATTATAATCTCTGAGATTTGTCTCTTACTCTGCAACATCTCATTGTTGTTATCTTTCTTTAAAGATAAAGACAACATCAACATGAGTGACAATCTGCAATCAGTTGATTTTGACCTCATCATTGAACTTGTAATTGAAACATCAGTGGATGTTGATCCATTGGATGATTTAAATCCTGAGGATGAAGAAGAGCGTGATGAGGATGCAGATTTGTCCGAATTATATGACATAGGGTGGGAAGCTGACCTGCTTGAGCCTATGGAAATATAAACATTTATTTTTAAAATGTATAATTAATAAAAAGTAAAAATGTAAACCGTTTAATTTAAAAATAAAGACACCTTCAAAAACAGGTTATGTGTAGTGTCTTCAATAAAATATTAAAATATGCTCATAAAATTAGATCAGATTCACTTATAAAATAGCACAGGTAACATAAATATAAATGTCATTTCTTTTCTGCTATTTCTGTATTGTAAATTTGCCAAGGACTAAAAAATCTTCTATTTAAAATGTCAAGTAGTGTGTTAAGTTTTTGATCATTGTTATTGATTTACTGTTTGGTAATAATGGTTAATAACATTTTTTATTATATTTTACCACAGATTCAACTGCAGATCATTTCAAGATTTCACCATGCCAACAATAGAAAGACAGAGAAAGGCTGCAAAACGTCAAAGACAGCAGGTGAAACAAAATAAGCAGCAGTCCTCTAACAAAAAGATTTGTCAAGTCACGAAGAAAGCACCGGGTAAGAGCACAAAATATTTCATAAGAAATATGTGTAGTAAAAAAAATATTACTACAGAAAATGTTTCAGTCCATAAAAAGATAAGCAAATCAAATGGAAAGGAAAGGCCAATCAAAAATGTTACTGCTAGAGCAAGAGATAACTCTGTGCATGATAGTAGAAGGAAACAACAGTTTAGGGACATTCGTAAACGAATGTTCCGCAACAGGATAATTGGCAATTTGTTAAAAAATATTAAGAAAGGTCAACAGAAACTGGTTTTTTATAAGAGAAAAAAAAAAGTTGAGAAAGTTATTGATCAGGCATTTGAAATTAAACGTAAGTTATTTATTTTGATAATCAATAGAATTAGGAAGCTAAACAAGACAATTTATGATTTCAAAAGAAATAGTAGATGGAAGAGAATAGTTAATCGTAGTAATTTTTGTGAAGTTTTTTCTGGAGAATGGATGCATAGTTCAAGCTGTGAGGCATTTTTTAACGAGGAGAGTTATTTCCAGGATAATGATTTGGTGCATGCAGTTGACACCAGTGGTCGTGCTTATGAAGTGAAAGATGGTTGTCCAGTTGAAAAAGAAAAACTTGTGACAACAGAGGCAGAAGAGGTGTTAGGTAATGAGGTTTTAGGAAGACGTGCTAAGGGTCCTGTGTACACCTGGAAGTGTAGTAGTATTTGCAGTGTGCGACAGGATTTCATCAATTTGCTTTGTGATTTTGTACGGTCATTTAATAAGAAAAGTTTGAAGCAGAAAATGAAGTTGTTGCAAGAATTACATCCTTGCAGAGTGAGAGAAGTGACAGGTTTGCATGGTCATTCACTGGCTTGTCTTTCCAGGAGAGTATGCCAGAGTGTTTTTCATCATTTCAGGATGCTAGCAGTGCATCATAATAAAGTGAGGAAATTAGTTAGAATGTTGTATTATGCTAAGAGTCCAGCAATTATGCTTAAACAATTATGCGCTGCTCTTTTGCATGGTTCTGAAATAGATGTGAAGAACATATGTGAAGAAATTGAGTTTTGTTACTTTGGAAGTAAAGAGGAGAATGTTGAAATTGACCCAGAAGAAGAGGGTAATGTGGAAGATAGTGTACAGGTTTCCAGTACAGATAATTTCCAGAGGGAAATTGCGACGTTTCAGGTGAAATCAAGTGAGAGGCCTAATTTCACTTGTGTGTGTTGTCGACGCACTTATTATAAGAATCAGACTAAGTTAGTGGATTTATATGCAAAAAGTGAAAGGGAAAATAATAGTGAATGGAAGGATTTTGCAACATACTTGATGGTAGAAAATTGTTTTGATTTGGGATTCGATCAACGTGTGTGTACTTATTGTTGTTGCAAATTAAATCAAAACCAGATGCCTGCTAGAGCAGTTCATAATAATCTGGAATTGGTTGAGATTCCTTCTGAATTGAAGGATTTAAATACTTATGAATCTATTTTGATTCAAAGTATCCATCCCTTTCAGGCTATTGTAAGAATGGAGCCAAAGACAGGGAAATTGCCTCCATCAGATTTACAGAGAGGATTAAAGGGAAGAGTTGTTTATTTGCCTCTAGATTTGAAGAAAAACATTAACACAATCGGAGTAGAAAAAGTGGACGAGGAACCTCTGGTTATCTTAGTTAATGGGGTTCCGACAAAGAATAAGAAAATATGGCAAGATTTAGTAGATGTTAGGAAAGTTAAAAAGGCAACATTGTATTTGAAAAAAAATAATAAATACTATAAGAATGTATATGTTGCAGAAGAGGAAGTAAGTGAGGAAGAGGATAGCGATTTGTGTGCTGGTCAAATTGAGAAAGTAGAACCCTCTACTAGTGAAGAAATATATGAACATTATAGTGTTCATCCTTTGCATTCCAAGGAAGTCATGGGGAATGCTATTGAGTAGTTTCAAATGAAACAAGCCAAAGGGAGTCCCATTAGTGTTTGGGAGGAAAGTTTGGAAGCTCGGTGTTTCCCACAGCTTTTTCCAACAGGTCAGGGAGGAAGATATGATGAGCGACCTCATCAAATTCCTGCTTCTGAATACCGGACTTTGCGATTGTATGCAGGAGATGCTAGGTTTCGACAATGCATTCCCTATTTGTTTCATCTCCTGTTTGAAAGCGATCTGTCTGGACTGTCATATGCAGTGAACCACATCTTGAAAAGTGGTATACACATGCAAAACATCTCGGCAAGTGACTTTATGGATAAAGTCAATGTCCAAGACAGTATTTTGGATTCTCACCTGATTCATCTCATGGCGTGTCAGCGTGGTACTAATGAGTACTGGTACCGTCGTCATGGTGATTTAAAATGTATCCTGAGGAACTTAGGTACTCCCACATGGTTCCTCACTCTGAGCTGTGCCGAGTATGGCTGGGAAGACTTACTTGAATTTCTACGAGAGGCAAATGCTAACGTAGATAACATCGAATTCAAGAAACCCGGAGAACTGTGCTCTTTGGATCCAGTCAATGTATGTAGGTACTTCAATCATAGATTTGAAGCTATGATGTCTTTCATCATGAATAAGAAGAATCCACCTCTTGGAGAGGTGTTGGATTTCTTCTGGAGAAAGGAGTACCAAGCAAGAGGTGCTCCTCATATACATATGTTGCTGTGGATTAAGGATGCACCTAAATTTGGAACGGATCCAGAAGACTCAGTGATGAGTTTCATCCAACAGTATTCTACGTGTGCTGTTCCAAACGCAAAGGAGAAGAAAAGCCTAAGAGAAAAAGTTCTGCGTTTCCAAAGCCATCGATGTGGAAAGTACTGCCGTCGTAAATTCCGAAACAAGGACAAGTTCTACACCAAATGTCGTTTCGGCTTTCCACGACCGGTGATTTCTAAAGGAAGAGTAAACAGTTTGATGTCTTCGCTGTGACACAATGTCATGAAGAAATCACCTAAAAACACATACAATTTGAAGAGGAACGAAGAGTCCAAGTACATCAACGACTACAACCCGGTGATTTTGTCCATGTGGAATGCTAACATGGATATACAGTTTGTGGCTGATAACTGTATGGCTGTGGCTCGGTATGTGACGTCTTACATCACCAAAAAAGAGAAGACAGAATTGAAGGATATGTGGGAGGACATTTCCCATGAAAAGAGCCTCAGCAAGAAGTTGTACAGTTTCAGTCTGAAGATGTTGTCGCATCGAGAAATTGGAGCTTATGAATGCTCTGACCGGTTGTCTTCAGCAAGTCTCTATGCCAAGTCCAGGAGTATCGTTTGGGCGAGTCTTGGTCTTGCTGCAACGCGTAATCGAGTTCTGAAACCTGTGCGGGAAATTGAGTATTTGGCGGAAAAGGAGCCAAACAGTACCGACATTTTGAAGACCAACATGTTGGATACATATTATCCAAATAGAAGCAGTCACCTCGACAATGTTTGTCTGTATGAGGTTCTTCAAAATTACATATTCAAGAGGAACATCAAAGAAGATACTGAGAAAGGAGTGTGTGCTGTAATAGGAAGTGAGGGATGTCTGGTCAAGCAAAGAAAATGCCACTTGGTAAACCATCGAAAATTGAGTGGCGAATCTCCTGAAAAAAAGGAGTTTTTCTATTTAGCACTTTTGCAACTTTTCAAGCCTTGGCGTGCAGAAGAGGAACTGCTTGGAGATTTCCTCTGTTACGAAGACTCTTTCAATGCCGCCAAGGAGACCATAGAATGTCCTGCTTTTCCCAAATATGTAGAAATGTTGAATGCGGAAATTGAGCAGGAAGCAACGATTGCAGCCGAGATTTCCAGAGACAGTTCTCAGGACAGTCAGAGTTCTGCTTCATTGAGTCAGGATCCACTAGGAGGACCTGTTATCGAAAATGAAGCTGCCACTGCCATGAATGAAGTGGAAAGAGCCATGGCACATGCTCAGGAGGATGCGGTTAACTTAGAAGAGTTGGAAAGACAACTCAACGTTGAGCAGAGGAAAATATATGACGAAGTTACCATGCAAATTGATCATGGATTAAGTCATGACAAGAAAGAGTGCTCATGTACGTCGTTGAAGCCTGTCCGACTGTACGTGAGTGGAGAAGCGGGAACTGGAAAAAGTTTCCTCATTAAAGCAATTTCATGCTATTTGCAGGAAAGGACAGAGTCATCGCTGTCTTGTGTTGTCACCGCTCCAACTGGACTGGCAGCACATAACATTAAAGGGATTACTTTACATCGTTTACTGATGCTGCCAGTGGAGCATGACAACAAATTACAATATCACAAGCTATCTGGAGATGCTTGTTTTGAAGTTTCAAGAATCTTGAGGAAAATGAAACTTCTTATCATTGACGAAGTAAGCATGGTTTCCAATGTCATGCTTGCCTTTGTGCATTTGAGAATGCAAGAAGTTCTCAAAACAGAGTATGATGTGTTATTTGGTGGCAAACACATCATTGTTTTCGGAGATCTTCTGCAGCTGACACCAGTGAAAGGGCAACCTGTGTTCAAAATGCTCACGCATGAAGATACCAGGAAGTGCCTAGGCAGCATTGGCAACGTCAATATATGGTTAAACTTCAATTATGCTGAACTGCATGAAAATATGCGTCAGGCGAAGGATGAAGTTTACAAGACTATTCTACAAGATGTTAGAAATGGAAAAGTGACCGAGCATGGGAAAGAAGCTTTACATGCACGATTACTGTCAAATTTATATCCAGAACAAGATGTTGTGCCTGAGAATATTTTTCAGAAAATTACTGAGAAGAAATCTGGAATATGTTTGATGCCAACTCTTGCAGAATGTGCCAAATTCAACAACAAAATGTTGCATTTAGAAAAGCAAGAGATTGTGAAACTGGAAGCTATTGACAGAGTAGAGCATATGGGATCAACAATTATTTTGTCTGAGAATCTGAAAACAAAATTGGATTCATTAGAGAAGAGTATATCTAAAACTGCAGGTTTTGAAAAGACTCTGAATGTGTGCTTGAACTGCCGTATAATTTTAAGAAGGAATTTACATGTTGAAAGAGGTCTGGTAAATGGATCAATGGGTAATGTTGTTGATTTTGTAAAATACAGAAATAGAGATGGAATTGAATTTTTAAAAATTAAATTTGATGGCATTGAGGAAGTACAGCTAATTGGTCGTTGCTCTGCTAGATTTTTGCTTGTAAAAGACTTATATGTTCGCCGTAAGCAGTTTCCTGTTTGCTTGGCATATGCGGTGACAATCCATAAATCGCAAGGTTTAAGTGTAGACAGTGCATTGGTGAATATTGGCAGTTCTGTGTTCAAGGAGGGTATGGCATATGTGGCATTGTCACGAGTTAGAACTTTATCGGGATTGTACTTGATTGAGTGTGATGTCACAAACATTTGTGCGGATCTAGATTGTGTTAAGGAATACAATAGGTTAAGAAGAGAGTATGCGCCACATTTGCCTCAGTATCCTTTGTTTGAGAAACGTGTGGTAGGCCGGAAATGAAGAAATGTGACCAATACTGGGGAGGTTGTAGCAAAAAGACAAAAAGTAGATGAACCTAAAATTACAAGCAGAAACAAAAAGGATTCTGTTGAAGATGTTGTTGGTTTTCAGTTTGAAAACAGTTCTGGTGTCAACTGCTATGCTAATGTAGTGGTTAAGTTTTGTTTTCTCTAGAAAATGTAAAAGAAGAGATTGTGGTCAATTCTGATCAAACATTTTGCAGTTTGTTAAATTCTGTGTTAGAGAAATGTAGCACTGATAGAACAAACATAGAAAGTGTGTCTGAAATTCGAAATCTGTTAGACAGATGTTCAGGCCAAACACAATTCTCTCAAAATATTCAGCAAGATTGTCAGGAGTTTTTAATGTATATGCTTGATGTATTGCATGCTGAAGGTGTAGATGTAGATCAGCTGTTTGGCCTTTCTTATCAATGGCAGCATGACTGCGAGAACTGTATGGTATCAAGTACTACTAGTGTAGACTCAGAAAGATTTATATATTTAACTTTGCCAGACAGTAAATCAGTCTCCTTTAATAAGCTAGTAAAAGCAGCTGATCACAACATGGAGTGTAGCCAATGTAAATCTGAAATGATGTCCACATTATTTATACGAACATATGGCCAGTATGTCATTTTAATGTTCCAACGATGTAGGCCTGATGGAACAAAATTGACAACTTTAATTAAAAATGTTGTAGCTTCGCAGTTGTCAATATCAGGAAGGACTTTTGTAACTGCAGCAATTATATATCATGACGGTCCTTCAATAACATCAGGACATTACACAGCTTATTTAAAGTCTAGAAATGGCTGGTCATTCTGCAACGATTCTGTTTTAATTTTCAAAAAAAAATTGCCGTATGACCTTAAAAACTCTTACCTGGTGTTTTTAAAACCAAAATTTTAGGGAAATAATCTCGGGATGTGCTCTGTGGAATTTCAAGAAGTTCTAATGGCTCCTACACAATTTGGCCTTGAGGATAAGTGTAGTTCAGAGACATAACTTCTAACCATAAGACTGGACATGATGGAGAAATAAGTGCAATTTGAATGAGTTCAGAAAAACTATTTCTTTTTATAAGCTAATTGAAGCAGCCAATCATAACATAAAGTAGAGGGAATGTAAGTCTGCAACGCTGTCTACTGTTTTACATTGCTTTGTGATTGAAAGTGATGTAGAGAATTAAATAATTGTAGTAGTCATAGAGTTAGTGTAAGTCTGCTTCATAGTAAGCAGTATCAGTGTCATAGGAAATGTAGAACATGACTGAGCAAGAAGGGGAAGATATTACTATTCCAGGATTGTGAAAATGATCTTCAACATTTTAATTCTGAAAGTTGCGGAAATGCCAAATGACGGGATTGGCTTACAAGAAATCCAAGAGTTATAAATGGGTCTGACAAGATTTGGCCTTGTGGAAACTTGTGGTAGAGAGCAAGAAGTCATTTATTGCATGTAACATGTTTTTAAAAACGATGGAGATTTTCTTTCAGAAAGTGGGGGGCTGAAAGTAATAACAGCACAAAAGAGTGTAAGCTGTTCATAGGACATCCTTTGACGTCATGGAAAGTAAGTTAACTTTAAGGAGTTCTGAATTCTGATTTCTTATGTTGTATGGGTTTTTTAAACACAATCATTTTGATTGTGTTTTTTTTTCCCCGCTGTTATATGATGAATACCTTCAAGTCACTGTTTTTAGTGAATTTTGATACATTCTGAGAACAGCAAAAATAAACCATTTAACATGTATAATTAATTCTGTACTGTTTGCATTTATGATGTATATGTAGAACTGTGTAGGAGGCATGGAGAAGGTGAGGCTTCTGTAAGTGTCAAAGTTGTTGCATGCAGTGCTGCACTTCTGCGTATTCTTTCATATGCTAGACTACATCTGCACAATGAGATACCTAAGCAAAGGAAACACAAGTGATGTGATTGTGAAATGAGCAAAATAAATTGCACGTATTTCAATTACATCACCTGTGTTTCCTATAATTACGAATCACATTGTGCAGATCAAGTTTAGGTCTGTCCAGGGAAACATAGGAGGTTTGGACTTTGTTCAAGAGTGCAGTGGACATGACTCACTTCATTGGTAGACCTTCACATGTATTATGTCCTCTATTCTCTTCAACAACTCGAAATTTCATCTGCAACCCTGAGTAGGCCTCACCTGAAACAAACCTCTGGATAGGACACATCTTATTGGCATCCTGAAGCAATTATTTAAAATTTTAGTGTCTTGCGACACTTTTCTGAGACAACAGCAATGCAAAAGATGCACCATGTTTTAAGATAGGCCTCACTTCATCTGCATCAAGATACTGTTAGTTTAAAATGTATATCTTTAGGACTGTGTAGGGGGCCTGGAGAAGCAGAAGCTTCTGTAAGTGTCAAAGTTGTTGAAAAACTGTTTGTCCTTCAATCTTTTCCCTTGTCTTTTGTAATTTTTAAATACATGTTTTAATATTTTTCAAATGTTTGTTCTCTCTTTCACAGATTGAAAGTATAAAAACAAAAAGTGAGTAATTTAACGACAATTATAAGGTAAATGCTTTGTACTCTTTTCGTTACATTTCTATCACATTCACCTACTATTAGTTCCACTGCTTCATTTCTTTAACCCTCAGTTTCCTGCCTTTGCTACTTCCCTCATTCCTTTCTCTATTACCTACTTACTCAACTCCTTCCACTCTTTTTCTCAGTCCCTCTCTTCTCATAGTTCCTCACTCTTGTTCACTCACTCCGTCTCTATTACTCTTAGTGTCTTTGACTGATCACTCTATCACTACTTGTTCATAATGCTTTCTCTGTGTAGTTGAAGCACACTAAGGGGCATATTATGAATACAGCCAATAAAATTATTGCTCTTTTTATTGGCAGAAAACTGGTGCAAAAGTGGTTTTAGCGGCAGTTTTCTGCAGCTAAAAGCAGCTTTAGCGACACATTTCTGCCAATAAAAGCTGCAAAACTTTTATTGCCTATGTTGATGATATGGCTCTATGTTACTTACATTTCTTTGCTGTTTCAATTAATCTTTTTCTGTTATTTTTTGTTTTCTGTTTTCTATTTTTTCTCTCTGTTATTCCTCATGTTTTAATCTTATTTTGAACATTCATTCACATTCTCCAAGAAACTCTTCTTTGTTAATGTTATACTCTCTTTTTTTTTCTTTCACTTCGTTATCTATTTTGTTTTTCACAATTATACCCTCTTCCGTCTTTTCTTCGGTAAATAGATCTATTAAACAGTATCTCTTCTTTACTCCCTATAGCTGTCTTTCTTTTAACATCACTCTCTGTTTACTTTCCTTATACTTACTCTTTTTTTTTTTTTTTTTTTTTTTTGGGTTAGCTCCCGGTCCGCGTACCGGGAAGCTAACCCGGGAGCGAACCAAAAGAAATAGAGCTTGCCAGAGTGCTAAACATTCTAGCAATTTTTTTTGAAAGGGAAGGTAGTTCTGAAAAGAACTTTTTTTTTATATTTTTGTTGTTTTATATATATATATTTTTTTTTTAACATTTTTTGTTTTTTTTGTATTTTTTGAACGATTTTATATTTTTTTGGGGGTTTTTTTGGGGGGGGGAAACAACAAAAAACAGGCGTTGAAAAGGGCTCAACAGGAGCAAAAAAAAAATTACTGGGGGCGGTTAGGGCAATCATGGTGTTCATACGCCAGGTTTATAGCATTGATGCTCATGTTGCCACAAGCTAACAATGCACGACAGTGCATACAAGAGTGAATCATGTGCCCAAAATTTTCTTGAATATTTGGCACAGTTTCCCGTGCCTCTTCTGATGTTAATGCAATTGGTAATCTTGGTCTGGCCACAGGAGTTGGTCTTGGATTGTCCTGCATATCCCTTATTTCCGCCCGGCTGTAATTGAGCGGATGCTTCCTTGTCATGTGCCTGTGCATTGTGTGATTTCCGTAGCTATATTTCTTGTCCGTCCCTCTGGACCATTGTTCTTTGCATATGCGGCAGGTGACATACCTCGCATTGACTTTTTTTTGGCCACGAGGGATCGAATAAAACTGCCAGATGAAACTGGCTTTCTTTCTGGAAACACGGGGCACCTCTTCTAAGAACTGTGGTTCTTCTCCCTCCTCATCCATTTCTTCCTCTTCCTCCTCAGTGTTGGTCAGGACCTGGGGAGGTGGTCCTCTCTTCCCATGAGGAGGTGGTGGTGGTGGTGGGGGTCCACCAGCTGAAGCTACCAATGAAGCCATTTTCCAACAAGCAAAATAGGTCTTCCTCTCACAATGATGAAAGTCAGAGTGAGGAAAGAAGGAGGGGTTTTCATCATTTGGGAAAAACAATAATTCTCAACCAATGAAAAGTGTTATTTTTAGGTCACCTGACCTAGCCTTACATCATTATGAAACCAAAAGTGAAATGAACCAATGAAAAGTTTTATTAACAAGTCACATGACCTCTCACGCTCATGTTACGCGCTGCGGAACGCGTCCCGGTTAGCTTCCGGGTCGCTGAGCTTCGCGCCTCGGTCCGCGCCCCGGGACACTTCCGGGTGCGCTAACGCGGTACGTCACAAGACGCATTACGCTGCAACGCGATACGTCGCGCTTTCGCGACGCGCCCCGGTTAGCTTCCGGGTCGCTGAGCTTCGCGCCTCGGTCCGCGCCCCGGGGCACTTCCGGGTGCGCTAACGCAGTACGTCATAAGACGCATTACGCGGCAACGCGATACCGTCACTAAGTTGATTTTTTACCGGTTCGCGGACCGGGTCGCGGCATCAAATTGAGCTAACGGGAAGCTTCCCGGTTCGCGGACCGGGAGCGAAACAAAAAAAATATTTAAAAAAAATTATTAATAAACATATAAAATATATTTTTGGATTTAAATAAGAATACATTTTACAGCTATAGATATTTGCTATTAAAAAACCATTGAAATTCACTGAAAAAACCATAGGTTATAAACCATATATAGTTAGGAATTAGCATTTACAAAACCTTGAAAATTCACTGAAAAAACCATAGGTTATAGACCATATATAGTTAGGAATTAGCATTTAAAAAACCTTATTTTACTCACACAAAACCAATGAAATTCCATATATAGTTAGTTGTACTAACTATATATCACGCACCCGCAATCCACTGCTGATGATGTCACATATTACATCATTCATGACATGGTCAGTGACATCACTGATGACATCACTGATGACATCTCAAATGACATCACTGATGACATCACTGATGACATCTCAAATGACATCACTGATGACATCACTGATGACATCTCAAATGACATCACTGATGACATCACTGATGACATCTCAAATGACATCACTGATGACATCACTGATGACATCTCATTTGACATTACTGATCACATCACTGATGACATCATTCATGTGATAATACGATGAACCTCTTCAGACTCTAATATAACCTTAGATACACTCAGTGTAAACAGACACTCACAGACTGTCACTCATCCATGGAGTTACTTACACACCTAGTCAGTCATGCAAAGAATCAATCACACCTCCATTTTCACAACTATACAGTTATACACATCTTACTTATTCAAACATATACTAAAACATATTTACTCACTTATACAATCCTGGATACAAGAGCACAATGATCCATACAGCCACTCACATATTCACTGGCTCTTATGCACAGTTATTTATATATGTCAACTCTCACATGTACTGTATTTTACATATGTACTTACTTTGACATGTAGCACTGAGATATCCATTCACTCACCAATACAGTCATGCACACAGTCAACCGCCCATACAGCTGTTTCCACATGCACTTTTGAACCCATACATCTATGCACAGAGTCATACACCTCCCAGCCACCCACACACACACTCAGTCTCCCATACAAATGCTTGGGCAACCAATCAATAACCCATATAGTTACTCATATAGCTACTGATCAACACATGCAGCAGTTTACAGAACAACAGACATAATGATGCACAAATTAAGACAGTTTAGTCACTAACCCATGCACTCAGTGAGACACATTTAACCACTTACTCATACAGTCAGTCATGCACCTACTAAATCCTTCATCCAGACACTTATACATCCACTCATTCTTAAATATGTAAGACATATTTTAACTTTACAGAAAAATACAGTCACTGTATGATGTCATCAATGATGTCATCAGTGATGTCATTTGAGATGTCATCAGTGATGTCATCAGTGATGTCATTTGAGATGTCATCAGTGATGTCATCAGTGATGTCACTGACCATGTCATGCATGATGTAATATGTGACATCATCAGCAGTGGATTGCGGGTGCGTGATATATAGTTAGTACAACTAACTATATATGGAATTTCATTGGTTTTGTGTGAGTAAAATAAGGTTTTTTAAATGCTAATTCCTAACTATATATGGTCTATAACCTATGGTTTTTTCAGTGAATTTTCAAGGTTTTGTAAATGCTAATTCCTAACTATATATGGTTTATAACCTATGGTTTTTTCAGTGAATATATATATATATATATTCACTGAAAAAACCATAGGTTATAGACCATATATAGTTAGGAATTAGCATTTACAAAACCTTGAAAATTCACTGAAAAAACCATAGGTTATAGACCATATATAGTTAGGAATTAGCATTTAAAAAACCTTATTTTACTCACACAAAACCATTGAAATTCCATATATAGTTAGTTGTACTAACTATATATCGCGCACCCGCAATCCACTGCTGATCATGTCACATATTACATCATTCATGACATGGTCAGTGACATCACTGATGACATCACTGATGACATCTCAAATGACATCACTGATGACATCACTGATGACATCTCAAATGACATCACTGATGACATCACTGATGACTACATCCAGTGACTGTATAATTCTGTAAAGTTAAAATATGTCTTACATATTGAAGAATGAGTGGGTGTATAAGTGTCTTGATGAAGGATTTAGTAGGGGCATGACTGACTGTATGAGTGACTGATTAAATGTGTCTCACTGAGTGCATGGGTTAGTGACTAAACTGTCTTAATTTGTGCATCATTATGTCTGTTGTTCTGTAAACTGCTGCATGTGTTGATCAGTAGCTATATGATTAACTATATGGGTTATTGATTGGTTGCCCAAGCATTTGTAGGGGAGACTGAGTGTGTGTGTGGGTGGCTGGGAGGTGTATGACTCTCTGCATAGATGTGTGAGCATTTGATTGACTAGATGTACGGGTTCAAAAGTGCATGTGGAAACAGCTGTATGGGCGGTTGACTGTGTGCATGAGTGTATTGGTGAGTGAATGGATATCTCAGTGCTATATGTCAAAGTAAGTACATATGTAAAATACAGTACATGTGAGAGTTGACATATATAAATAACTGTGCATAAGAGCCAGTGAATGTGTGAGTGGCTGTATGGATCATTGTGAACTTGTATCCAGGATTGTATAAGTGAGTAAATATGTTTTAGTATATGTTTGAATAAGTAAGGTGTGTATAACTGTATAGTTGAGGAAATGGAGGTGTGATTGATTCTTTGCATGACTGATTAAGTGTCTGAGTAACTCCATGGATGAGTGACAGTCTATGAGTGTCTGTTTACACTGAGTAATGTCAAATGAGATGTCATCAGTGATGTCATCAGTGATGTCATTTGAGATGTCATCAGTGATGTCATTTGAGATGTCATAAGTGATGTCATCAGTGATGTCATTTGAGATGTCATCAGTGATGTCATCAGTGATGTCATTTGAGATGTCATCAGTGATGTCATCAGTGATGTCACTGACCATGTCATGAATGATGTAATATGTGACATGATCAGCAGTGGATTGCGGGTGCGCGATATATAGTTAGTACAACTAACTATATATGGAATTTCAATGGTTTTGTGTGAGTAAAATAAGGTTTTTTAAATGCTAATTCCTAACTATATATGGTCTATAACCTATGGTTTTTTCAGTGAATTTTCAAGGTTTTGTAAATGCTAATTCCTAACTATATATGGTCTATAACCTATGGTTTTTTCAGTGAATTTCATTGGTTTTTTAAAAGCTAATATCTGTAGCTGTAAAATGTATTCTTCTTTAAATCCAAAAATATATTTTATATGTTTATTAATAATTTTTTTTTTAAATATTTTTTTTGTTCGCTCCCGGTTCGCGAACCGGGAAGCTTCCCGTTAGCTCATCTTGATGCCGCGACCCAGTCCGCGAACCGGTAAACGTTCCGTTTGCGCAACTGCCGCGTTAGAAATCAACATCGTGACGCGTCGCGGAAGCGCGACGTATCACGTTGTCGCGTAATGCGTCTTATGACGCGCTGCGTTAGCGCACCCGGAAGTGCTCCGGTACGCGAACTGAGACGCGAAGCGCAGCTCACCGGAAGCGATCCGCGGCGCATCGCGAAAGCGCGACGTATTGCGTTGCCGCGTAATGCGTCTTATGACGCGCCGCGTTAGCGCACCCGGAAGTGCTCCGGAGCGCGAACCGAGGCGCGAAGCGCAGCGACCCGGAAGCGATCTGGGGCGCGTTCCGCAGCGCGTAACTTAAGCGTAAGAGGTCATGTGACTTGTTAATAAAACTTTTCATTGGTTCATTTCACTTTTGGTTTCATAATGATGTAAGGCTAGGTCAGGTGACCTAAAAATAACACTTTTCATTGGTTTAGAACTATTGTTTTTCCCAAATGATGAAAACCCCTCCTTCTTTCCTCACTCTGACTTTCATCTTTGTGAGAGGAAGACCTTTTTTGAGAGTTGAGCAATGGCTTCATTAGTTGCTTCTGCTGGTGCTCCCCCACCACCACCTCCACCTCCTCATGGGAAGAGAGGACCACCTCCCCAGTTCATCAGCAACACAGAGGAGGAAGAGGATGAACTAGAGGAAGAGGAGACAGAAGGACCACAGTTCTTACAAGAGGTGCCCTGGGTTTCCCATCGGAAAGCCAGTTTTATTTGGCAGTTTTTTTCAATCCCTCGAGGGCAGAAGAAAGTAAATGCTAGGTATGTCACCTGCCTCATTTGTAAAGACCGGTTATCTAGAGGCACTGATAAAAAATATAGCTTCGGTAACTATACCATGCATCGCCACATGAGCAGGTGGCATCCATTGAACTACAGCCAAGCAGAGATACGTGACATGCAGGATAACCCAACAACAACTCCTGTGGCCAGGTCAACATCACAGATATCGTTGACAGGAGCAGAGGCTCGGGAAACCGTGCCAAACATTCAGGAGAACTTTGCTCATATCAAATTTACCTGTATGTATTGCGGTGCATTGCTGTCATGTGGTAACATGAGCATTACGTTAATCAACCTAGTTTATCTAAATCACAATTGCCCTAACCGCCCCAGACAGTAATTTTTTTTTTTGCTCCTGTTGAGCCCTTTTCAATGCCTGTTTTTTGTTGTTTCCCCTCCAGCAAAAACAAAAAAAAACATAAAACTGTTCAAAAAATACAAAAAACCCAAAAAATGTTCAAAAAAAAAGAAATTATATATAAAACAACAAAAACATAAAAAAAAAGTTCTTTTCAGAACTACCTCCCCTTTCAAAAAAAAATTGCTAGAATGTTTAGCACTCTGGAAAGCTCTATTTCTTTTAGTTCGCTTCCCCGTTCGCTTCCCGGTTCGCAAACCGGGAGCGAACCAAAAAAAAAAAAAAGAAGAGTTAGTATAAGGGAAGTAAACAGAGAGTAATGTTAAAAGAAAGACAGCTATAGGGAGTAAACCAGAGATACTGTTTAATAGATCTATTTACGGAAGAAAAGATGGAAGAGGGTATAATTGTGAAAAACAAAATAGATAAGGAAGTGAAAGAAAAAAAAGAGAGTAGAACAATAACAAAGAAGAGTTTCTTGGAGAATGTGAGTGAATGTTCAAAATCAGATTAAAACATGTGGAATAACAGAGAGAAAAAACAGAAAACAGAAAAGAAAAAATAACAGAAAAAGATTAATTGAAACAGCAAAGAAATGTAAATAACATAGAGCCATATCATCAACATAGGCAATAAAAGTTTTGCAGCTTTTATCGGCAGAAATGTGTCGCTAAAGCCGCTTTTGCGGCGGAAAACTGCCGCTAAAACCACTTTTGCAACAGTTTTCTGCCAATAAAAACAGCAATAATTTTATTGGCTGTGTTCATAATATGCCCCTTAGTGTGCTTCAACTACACAGAAAAAGCATAATGAACAAGTAGTGAAAGAGTGATCAGTCAAAGACACTAAGAGTAATAGAGACGGAGTGAGTGAACAAGAGAGAGGAACAAGAGAAGAGAGGGACTGAGAAAAGGAGTGGAAGGAGTAGAGTAAGTAGGTAATAGAGAAAGGAATGAGGGAAGTAGCAAAGGCAGGAAACTGAGGGTTAAAGAAATGAAGCTGTCGAACTACTAGTAGGTGAATGTGATAGAAATGTAACGAAAAGAGTACAAAACATTTACCTTATAATTGTCGTTAGCTTACTCACTTGTTATTTTTATACTTTCAATCTGTGAGAGATAACAAACATTTGAAAAATATTAAAACATGTATTTAAAAATTAGAAAAGACAAGGGAAAAGATTGAAGGAGAAACAGTTTTTCAACAACTTTGACACTTACAGAAGCTTCTGCTTCTCCAGGCCCCCTACACAGTCCTAAAGATATACATTTTAAACTAACAGTATCTTGATGCAGATGAAGTGAGGCCTATCTTGGAACATGGTGCATCTTTTGCACTGCTGTTGTCTCACAAAAGTGACGCAATGGCAGCGCAAAAGAGGTGCACAATCATCATAAAACTGTTCCTAACATTTTAAATGATTGTTTCAGGATGGCAATAAGGTGTGTCCTATCCAGACGTTTGTTTGAGGTGAGGCCTACTCAGGGTTCCAAATGAAATTTCGAGTTGTTGAAGAGAACAGAGGACATAATACATGTGAAGGCTTACCAATGAAGTAAGTCATGTCCACTTCACTCTTGAACAAAGGCCAGACCTCTTCTGTGTCCGTGGACAGACCTAAACTTCATCTGCACAATGTCATTCGTAAACTTAGGAAACACAGGTGACGTAATTGAAAAATGTGGAGTTTCTTTTCCTCATTTCACAATCACATCACCTGTGTTGCCTTTGGTTAGGTATCTCATAGTGCAGATGGAGTCTAGCATATCAAAGAGTACATAGAAGTTGAGCAGTATATACAACAATTTTGACATTTACAGAAGACTTAGCTTCTTATCTTGTTGGAGATGAAATGAGGCCTGTCTTGCAACATGGTGCATCTTTTGCATCACTGCTGCATCGGTTTCATGTGACACGGGTTTTTTACAGCATGACACATCTGCCTAGATGCATCAATTTGTAATTTTGTCGCCTCATAGCAAATCTTTTGCACCGCCGCTGCATCACAAAAGTGACGCACAGTGGCGCAAAAGAGGCATACACCTATCATAAATCTGTCCCTAACATTTGAAATGATTGATTCAGGATGACGATAAGGTGTGGCCTCTCCAGAGGTTTGTTTAAGGTGAGGCCTACTCAGGATTGCATATCAAATTTATGCTTGTTGAAGAATACAGAGGAGATAATACATGTGAAGGCCTACCAATGAAGTAAGTCATGTCCACTTCACTCTTGAACAAAGGCCAGACCTCTCCTGTGTCCGTGGACAGACCTAAAATTCATCTGCACAATGTCATTCGTAAACTTAGGAAACACAGGTGATGTATTTGAAAAATGTGGAGTTTCTTTTCCTCATTTCACAATCACATCACCTGTGTTGCCTAGGCTTAGGTATCTCATAGTGCAGATGTAGTGCAGCATATTAAACAGTACCCAGAAGTGCAGCACTGCATGCAACAACTTTGACACTTACAAAAGCTTCAGCTTCTGCATGCCCCCTACACAGTGCTAATTATATACATTTTAAACTGATGGTATCTTGCTGGAGATGAACTGAAACCTATCTTGCAACATGGTGCATCTTTTACACAAAAGTGACCCACAATGGAGCAAAAGAGGCGCACGGCCACCATAAATCTGACCCTAACATTTTAAATGATTGTTTCAAGATGCCAATAAGGTGTAACCTATCCACAGATTTGTTTCAGGTAAGTCCTACTCAGGGTTGCAGATGGAATTTAGGTTTGTTGAAGAATACAGAGGAGATAATACATGTGGAGGCCTACCAACGAAGTGAGTCATGTCCACTGCACCCTTGAACAAATGTCAGACCTCCTCTGTCTCCAGGAACAGGCCTAAACCTCATCTACACAATGTGATGTGTAATGTTAGGAAACACAGGTAATATAATTGAAAAACGTGCAATTATTTTTGCTCATTCCACAATCATATCACCTGTGTTTCCTTTGCTTAGGTATCTCATTGTGGAAATGTAGTCTATCATATGAAAGACTACGTAGAATATGAGCACTGTATGCAACAACTTTGACACTTACAGAAGCCTCTCCTTCTCCATGCCTCCTACACAGTTCTAAATGTACATCATAAATGCAAACAGTACAGAATTAATTATACATGTTAAATGGTTTATTTTTGCTGTTCTCAGAATGTATCAAATTTCACTAAAAACAGTGACTTGAAGGTATTCATCATATAACAGCGGGGAAAAAAAACACAATCAAAATGATTGCGTTTAAAAAACCCATACAACATAACAAATCAGAATTCCGAACTCCTTAAAGTTAACTTACTTTCCATGACGTCGAAGGATGTCCTATGAACAGCTTACACTCTGTTATGCTGTTATTACTTTCAGACCGCCACTTTCTGAAAGAAAACCTCCATCGTTCTGAAAAACATGTTACATACAATAAATGACTTCTTGCTCTCTACCACACGTTTCCACAAGGCCAAATCATGTCAGAGCCATTTATAACTCTTAGAATTCTTGTAAGCCAATCCCGTCATGTTGTATTTCCGCAACTTTCACAATTAAAATGTTGAAGATCATTTTCACAATCCTGGACTAGTAAGATCTTCCCCTTCTTGCTCAGTCATGTTCTACATTTCCTATGACACTGATACTGCTTACTATGAAGCAGACTTACACTATCTCTATGACTACTACAATTATTTAATTCTCTACATCACTTTTAATCACAAAGCAATATAAAACAGTAGACAGCATTGCAGACTTACATTCCCTCTACTCCATGTTTTGATTGGCTGCTTCAATTTGCTTATAAAAAGAAACAGTTTTTCTGAATTCATTCAAAGAGCAATTATTTCTCCATGACGTCCAGTGTTATGGTAAGAAGTTATGTCTCTGTACTACACTTATCCTCAAGGCCAAATCGTGTAGGAGCCATTAGAACTTCTTGAAATTCCTCAGAGCACATCCCGAGATTCTTTCCCTAAAATTTTGGTTTTAAAAACACCAGGTAAGAGTTTTTAAGGTCATACGGCAATTTTTTTGTGAAAATTAAAACAGAATCATTGCAGAATGACCAGCCATTTCTAGACTTTAAATAAGCTGTGTAATGTCCTGATGTTATTGAAGGACCGTCATGATATATAATTGCCGCAGTTACAAAAGTCCTTCCTGATATTGACAACTGTGAAGCCACAAAATTTTTAATTAAAGTTGTCAATTTTGTTCCATCAGGCCTACATCGTTGGAACATTAAAATAACATACTGGCCATATGTTTGTATAAATAATGTGGACATCATTTCAGATTTACATTGGCTACACTCCATGTTGTGATCAGCTGCTTTTACTAGTTTATTAAAAGAGACTGATTTACTGTCTGGCAAAGTTAAATATATAAATCTTTCTGAGTCTACACTAGTAGTACTTGATACCCTACAGTTCTCACAGTCATGCTGCCATTGATAAGAAAGCCCAAACAGGTGATCTACATCTACACCTTCAGCATGCAATACATCAAGCATATACATTAAAAACTCCTGACAATCTTGCTGAATATTTTGAGAGAATTGTGTTTGGCCTGAACATCTGTCTAACAGATTTCGAATTTCAGACACACTTTCTATTTTTGTTCTATCAGTGCTACATTTCTCTAACACAGAATTTAACAAACTGCAAAATCTTTGATCAGAATTGACCACAATCTCTTCTTTTACATTTTCTAGAGAAAACAAAACATTAACCACTACATTAGCATAGCAGTTGACACCAGAACTGTTTTCAAATTGAAAACCAGCAACATCTTCAACAGAATCCTTTTTGTTTCTGCTTATAATTTCAGGTTCATCGACTTTTCGTCTTTTTGCTACAACCTCCCCAGTATTGGTCACATTTCTTCGTTTCCGGCCTACCACACGTTTCTCAAACAAAGGATATTGAGGCAAATGTGGCGCATACTCTCTTCTTAACCTATTGTATTCCTTAACACAATCTAGATCCGCACAAATGTTTGTGACATCACACTCAATCAAGTACAATCCCGATAAAGTTCTAACTCGTGACAATGCCACATATGCCATACCCTCCTTGAACACAGAACTGCCAATATTCACCAATGCACTGTCTACACTTAAACCTTGCGATTTATGGATTGTCACCGCATATGCCAAGCAAACAGGAAACTGCTTACGGCGAACATATACGTCTTTTACAAGCAAAAATCTAGCAGAACAACGACCAATTAGCTGTACTTCCTCAATGCCATCAAATTTAATTTTTAAAAATTCAATTCCATCTCTATTTCTGTATTTTACAAAATCAACAACATTACCCATTGATCCATTTACCAGACCTCTTTCAACATGTAAATTCCTTCTTAAAATTATACGGCAGTTCAAGCACACATTCAGAGTCTTTTCAAAACCTGCAGTTTTAGATATAGTCTTCTCTAATGAATCCAATTTTGTTTTCAAATTCTCAGACAAAATAATTGTTGATCCCATATGCTCTACTCTGTCAATAGCTTCCAGTTTAACAATCTCTTGCTTTTCTAAATGCAACATTTTGTTGTTGAATTTGGCACATTCTGCAAGAGTTGGCATCAAACATATTCCAGATTTCTTCTCAGTAATTTTCTGAAAAATATTCTCAGGCACAACATCTTGTCCTGGATATAAATTTGACAGTAATCGTGCATGTAAAGCTTCTTTCCCATGCTCGGTCACTTTTCCAATTCTAACATCTTGTAGAATAGTCTTGTAAACTTCATCCTTCGCCTGACACATATTTTCATGCAGTTCAGCATAATTGAAGTTTAACCATATATTGACGTTGCCAATGCTCCCTAGGCACTTCCTGGTATCTTCATGCGTGAGCATTTTGAACACAGGTTGCCCTTTCACTGGTGTCAGCTGCAGAAGATCTCCGAAAACAATGATGTGTTTGCCACCAAATAACACATCATACTCTGTTTTGAGAACTTCTTGCATTCTCAAATGCACAAAGGCAAGCATGACATTGGAAACCATGCTTACTTCGTCAATGATAAGAAGTTTCATTTTCCTCAAGATTCTTGAAACTTCACAACAAGCATCTCCAGATAGCTTGTGATATTGTAATTTGTTGTCATGCTCCACTGGCAGCATCAGTAAACGATGTAAAGTAATCCCTTTAATGTTATGTGCTGCCAGTCCAGTTGGAGCGGTGACAACACAAGACAGCGATGACTCTGTCCTTTCCTGCAAATAACATGAAATTGCTTTAATAAGGAAACTTTTTCCAGTTCCCGCTTCTCCACTCACGTACAGTCGGACAGGCTTCAACGACGTACATGAGCACTCTTTCTTCTCATGACTTAATCCATGATCAATTTGCATGGTAACTTCGTCATATATTTTCCTCTGCTCAACGTTGAGTTGTCTTTCCAACTCTTCTAAGTCAACCGCATCCTCCTGAGCATGTGCCATGGCTCTTTCCACTTCATTCATAGCAGTGGCAGCTTCATTTTCGATAACAGGTCCTCCTAGTGGATCCTGACTCAATGAAGCAGAACTCTGACTGTCCTGAGAACTGTCTCTGGCAATCTCGGCTGCAATCGTTGCTTCCTGCTCAATTTCCGCATTCAACATTTCTACATATTTGGGAAAAGCAGGACATTCTATGGTCTCCTTGGCAGCATTGAAAGAGTCTTCGTAACAGAGGAAATCTCCAAGCAGTTCCTCTTCTGCACGCCAAGGCTTGAAAAGTTGCAAAAGTGCTAAATAGAAAAACTCCTTTTTTTCAGGAGATTCGCCACTCAATTTTCGATGGTTTACCAAATGGCATTTTCTTTGCTTGACCAGACATCCCTCACTTCCTATTACAGCATACACTCCTTTCTCAGTATCTTCTTTGATGTTCCTCTTGAATATGTAATTTTGAAGAACCTCATACAGACAAACATTCTCGAGGTGACTGCTTCGATTTGGATAATATGTATCCAACATGTTGGTCTTCAAAATGTCGGTACTGTTTGGCTCCTTTTCCGCCAAATACTCAATTTCCCGCACAGGTTTCAGAACTCGATTACGCGTTGCAGCAAGACCAAGACTCGCCCAAACGATACTCCTGGACTTGGCATAGAGACTTGCTGAAGACAACCGGTCAGAACACTCGTAAACTCCGATTTCTCGATGCGACAACATCTTCAGACTGAAACTGTACAACTTCTTACTGAGGCTCTTTTCATGGGAAATGTCCTCCCACATATCCTTCAATTCTGTCTTCTCTTTTTTGGTGATGTAAGATGTCACATACCGAGCCACAGCCATACAGTTATCAGCCACAAACTGTATATCCATGTTAGCATTCCACATGGACAAAATCACCGGGTTGTAGTCGTTGATGTACTTGGACTCTTCGTTCCTCTTCAAATTGTATGTGTTTTTAGGTGATTTCTTCATCACATTATGTCACAGCGAAGACATCAAACTGTTTACTCTTCCTTTAGAAATCAGCGGTCGTGGAAAGCCGAAACGACATTTGGTGTAGAACTTGTCCTTGTTTCGGAATTTACGACGACAGTACTTTCCACATCGATGGCTTTGGAAACGTAGAACTTTTTCTCTTAGGCTTTTCTTCTCCTTTGCGTTTGGAACAGCACACGTAGAATACTGTTGTATGAAACTCATCACTGAGTCTTCTGGATCCGTTCCAAATTTAGGTGCATCCTTGATCCACAGCAGCATATGTATATGAGGAGCACCTCTTGCTTGGTACTCCTTTCTCCAGAAGAAATCCAACACCTCTCCAAGAGGTGGATTCTTCTTATTCATGATGAAAGACATCATAGCTTCAAATCTATGATTGAAGTACCTGCATACATTGACTGGATCCAAAGAGCACAGTTCTCCGGGTGTCTTGAATTCGATGTTTTCGATGTTTCCATTTGCCTCTCGTAGAAATTCAAGTAAGTCTTCCCAGCCATACTCGGCACAGCTCAGAGTGAGGAACCATGTGGGAGTTCCTAAGTTCCTCAGCATACATTTTAAATCACCATGACGACGGTACCAGTACTCATTAGTACCACGCTGACACGTCATGAGATTAATCAGGTGAGAATCCAAAATACTGTCTTGGACTTTGACTTTATCCATAAAGTCACTTGCCGAGATGTTTTGCATGTGTATACCACTTTTCAAGATGTGGTTCACTGCATATGACAGTCCAGACAGATCGCTTTCAAACAGGAGATGAAACAAATAGGGAATGCATTGTCGAAACCTAGCATCTCCTGCATACAATCGCAAAGTCCGGTATTCAGAAGCAGGAATTTGATGAGGTCGCTCATCATATCTTCCTCCCTGACCTGTTGGAAAAAGCTGTGGGAAACACCGAGCTTCCAAACTTTCCTCCCAAACACTAATGGGACTCCCTTTGGCTTGTTTCATTTGAAACAACTCAATAGCATTCCCCATGACTTCCTTGGAATGCAAAGGATGAACACTATAATGTTCATATATTTCTTCACTAGTACAGGGTTCTACTTTCTCAATTTGACCAGCACACAAATCGCTATCCTCTTCCTCACTTACTTCCTCTTCTGCAACATATACATTCTTATAGTATTTATTATTTTTTTTCAAATACAATGTTGCCTTTTAAACTTTCCTAACATCCACTAAATCTTGCCATATTTTCTTATTCTTTGTCGGAACCCCATTAACTAAGATAACCAGAGGTTCCTCTTCTACTTTTTCTACTCCAATTGTGTTAATGTTTTTCTTCAAATCTAGAGGCAAATAAACAACTCTTCCCTTTAATCCTCTCTGTAAATCTGATGGAGGCAATTTCCCTGTCTTTGGCTCCATTCTTACAATAGCCTGAAAGGGATGGATACTTTGAATCAAAATAGATTCATAAGTATTTAAATCCTTCAATTCAGAAGGAATCTCAACCAATTCCAGATTATTATGAACTGCTCTAGCAGGCATCTGGTTTTGATTTAATTTGTTACAACAATAAGTACACACACGTTGATCCAATCCCAAATCAAAACAATTTTCTACCATCAAGTATGTTGTGAAATCCTTCCATTCACTATTATTTTCCCTTTCACTTTTTGCATATAAATCCACTAACGTAGTCTGATTCTTATAATAAGTGCGTCGACAACACACACAAGTGAAATTTGGCCTCTCACTTGATTTCACCTCAAACGTCGCAATTTCCCTCTGGAAATTATCTGTACTGGAAACCTGTACACTATCTTCCACATTACCCTCTTCTTCTTGGTCAATTTCAACATTCTCCTCTTTACTTCCAAAGTAACAAAACTCAATTTCTTCACATATATTCTTCACATCTATTTCAGAACCATGCAAAAGAGCAGCGCATAATTGTTTAAGCATAATTGCTGGACTCTTAGCATAATACAACATTCTAACTAATTTCCTCACTTTATTATGATGCACTGCTAGCATCCTGAAATGATGAACAACACTCTGGCATACTCTCCTGGAAAGACAAGCCAGTGAATGACCATGCAAACCTGTCACTTCTCTCACTCTGCAAGGATCTAATTCTTGCAACAACTTCATTTTCTGCTTCAAACTTTTCTTATTAAATGACCGTACAAAATCACAAAGCAAATTGATGGAATCCTGTCGCACACTGCAAATACTACTACACTTCCAGGTGTACACAGGACCCTTAGGACGTCTTCCTAAAACCTCATTACCTAACACCTCTTCTATCTCTGTTGTCGCAAGTTTTTCTTTTTCAACTGGACAACCATCTTTCACTTCATAAGCTCGACCACTGGTGTCAACTGCATGCACCAAATCATTATCCTGGAAATAACTCTCCTCATTAAAAAATGCCTCACAGCTTGAACTATGCATCCATTCTCCAGAAAAAACTTCACAAAAATTACTACGATTAACTATTCTCTTCCATCTACTATTTCTTTTGAAATCATAAATTGCCTTGTTTAGCTTCCTAATTCTATTGATTATCAAAATAAATAACTTACGTTTAATTTCAAATGCCTGATCAATTACTTTCTCAACTATTTTCTTTCTCTTATAAAAAACCACTTTCTGTTGACCTTTCTTAATATTTTTTAACAAATTGCCAATTATCCTGTTGCGGAACATTCGTTTACGAATGTCCCTAAACTGTTGTTTCCTTCTACTATCATGCACAGAGTTATCTCTTGCTCTAGCAGTAACATTTTTCATTGGCCTTTCCTTTCCGTTGGAATTGCTTCTCTTTTTCTGGACTGAAACATTTTCTGTAGTAATATTTTTTTTACTACAGATATTTCTTATGAATGTTTTTGTACTCTTACCCGGTGCTTTCTTGGTGACTTGACAAATCTTTTTGTTAGAGGACTGCTGCTTTTTTTCATTGACCTGCTGTCTTTGACGTTTTGCAGCCTTTCTCAGTCTTTCTTTGGTTGGCATGCTGAAATCTTGAAATGATCTGCAGTTGAATCTGTGTTAAAATATAATAATAAATGTTATTAACCACTATTACCCAACAGTAAATCAATAACAGTCATCAAAAACTTAACACACTACTTGACATTTTTACATAGAAGATTTTTTAGTGCTTGGCAAATTTAGAATACAGAAATAGCAGAAAATAAATGGAATTTATATTCATTTTACCTGTGCTGTTTTATATGTGAATCTGATCTAATTTTATGAGCATATTTTAATATTTTATTGAAGACACTACACATAACCTGTTTTTGAAGGTGTCTTTATTTTTAAATGGAACGGTTTACATTTTTACTTTTCATTTATTATAAATTTTTAAAATAAATGTTTATAGTTCCATAGGCTCAAGCACGTCAGCTTCCCATCCTATGTCATACAATTCTGACAAATCTGCATCCTCATCACGTTCTTCTTCATCCTCAGGATTTAAATCATCCAAGGGATCAACATCCACTGATGTTTCAATTACGAGTTCAATGATGAGGTCGAAATCAACTGATTGCTGATTGTCGCTCATGTTGATGTTGTCTTTATC
This sequence comes from Lissotriton helveticus, assembly GCF_964261635.1. Lineage (NCBI taxonomy): Eukaryota > Metazoa > Chordata > Amphibia > Caudata > Salamandridae > Lissotriton > Lissotriton helveticus. The sequence continues at coordinate 404,693,167 of NC_136072.1, read as the reverse complement.
TTTAAAGAAAGACAACAACAATGAGATGTTGCAGAGTAAGAGACAAATCTCAGAGATTATAATAGTAAAATTGTTTAATAAGAGTAACATTTTGCAGCTATTATTTAGCCATGTCCAGCGATGCTGAGGAGGTGAAGCCTATGTTCAATTTTTCAGTGAACAGGACTCATCTCTTCTTAACCTTGGATAAGCCTCACCGACTCTGTGTCCCCTGCACATACTTAAATGTAATGGGGCAGATTTATGTTAACTGGCACATCCCCAGGGATGCACCAGTTAACGTGCACCGCTGCTCTGCCACCCATGGTGTGCCGCATTTACAATCAGATAGGACAAAGCTGCGTCAAAACCCTGCGCCTGCTTGAAGCAGGCATAGGTCTTGACGCAGCATTGTGGAGATGGGGCACCCCTGAGCCTTGCTGGAGCTGCATCGCACTTGCGATACAACTCCAGCAATGCGCCACCTTTACGGCACAGATGCGTCACTCATCTGTGCCGTTTTTGCCCCATGGTGCGCCGCATTGTAAATGCAGCACACCATGGGTGGCGGAACAGCGGCGCAGGATGACTGGCACATCCCTGGTGATGTGCCAGTCATCATAAATCTATCCCTAAGCTTCTTATCTTGTTAGAGATGAACCGCCATATGTATCATCAAACTATTTTGCATTTCCTAAATAGCGAATTTTAAGGAATAAATAGCGATTCTTTACCATTCCTAATTTGCGATGAGCAAATTGCTAATTGCAAATTGCCCATTCATTTCCAAGGGCCAGGAGGCCCATAGGAATGAAGGTGCAATTTGCGATTAGCAATTAGCTCATCGCAAATTAGGAATTTTTCCAAGGGTGCAGGGGTGTCTCAAGAACACCCTGCTGCACCCCTGAAAAAGAAATTTGGGGGCATATGGCGCACATACATGCCCTAAGGGCATGTATGGGCGTCATATGGCACCTTTTGTTTTTTGGAAAAAAAGCTTTTTGAAAAGAATTTGCAAATTACCACCAACTAGAAGTTGGTGGTAATTTGCAAATCCTTAATGGCATTTTTTGCATATTTTTTGTTTGATACATTGCATTTAAGGAATCGCAAAATTTGCAAATCCTTAAGTGCAATCGCAAAA